>NC_092140.1:76580004-77205004 GCF_043159975.1 Macaca nemestrina | reverse complement strand
CCCTTGAATCTGGGAGGCGGAGGTTGCAGTGAGCCGAGATTGTGCCATTGCACTCCAGTCTCGGCGACAGAGCGAGATTCTATCTCAAAAAAAAAAAAAAAAAAAAGGTTAGAGATCCAAGAACGAAAGGTTTTAAGAAGAATAAATGTCAGATATACAGCAAACAGTGAGGATGGAATATATATACAGGTTAAAAAGATAGAACATATGAGAAAACGAAGTAGCAGAGAAGAACTATGAGGTGACTTTTAAAAGTTCATTAAAGGCCGGGCACGGTGGCTCAAGCCTGTAATCCCAACACTTTGGGAGGCCGAGGCGGGCGGATCACGAGGTCAGGAGATCGAGACCATCCTGGCTAACACAATGAAACCCCGTCTCCACTAAAAATACAAAAAAATTAGCCGGGCGTGGTGGCGGCGCCTGTAGTCCCAGCTACTCGGGAGGCTGAGGCAGAAGAATGGCGGGAACCCAGGAGGCGGAGCTTGTAGTGAGCCGAGATCGCGCCACTGCACTCCAGCCTGGGCGACAGAGCGAGACTCCGCCTCAAAAAAAAAAAAAAAAAAAAAAGTTCATTAAAAATGTGTATTATGAAAAAACTCCATGGATTTCAATTTTTTTTGCACCAAAATAAACTTATACTAACTTCCTATATATGTCTGAACATGATCTAGTTTGAGGCACTAAGAGGGGTAAGGGGTAAGACATCAATTTGAAATGAGCCCCTAGGAGAAGAGCAACAGGAATCCTGCTAAAATTAAAGCAAAAACAAATATCAAATTTATGGTGAAGCTTGGGTGAAATAATGGTGAATTCACTGATGCACTTAAAAGTTTATGGGGAAAATGCCCCCAAAGAAATCAGCAGTTTACAAATGGTTAACTCCTTTCAACAAGGGACAAGTCGATGTTGAAGATGAAGTCCACAGTGGCAAACATCATCAATATCTGAGGAAAAAATTAATCTTGGTCGTGCCCTAATAGAGGATGATTGTTGATTAACAGCAGAAACAATTGCCAGTACCACAGACACCTTGATTGGTTCAGCTCACAGAATTATGACTGAAAAATTAAAGTAGAGCAAACTTTCCCCTTGATAGGTGTCAAAACCATTGTGCCCAGATAAGCTGTAGACAACAGCAGAGCATTCAATGAAAATTTTAAACCAGTGGGATCAAGGTCCTGAAGTATTTCTTCAAGGAATTGTAAGAGGAGATGAAACATGGCTTTCCCAGTATGATCCTGAAGACAAAGTAAAATCGAAGCAGGCCAGGCCAGGCGCGGTGGCTTACGCCTGTAATCCCAGCACTTTGGGAGGCCGAGGCGGGCGGATCACGAGGTCAGGAGATCGAGACCATCCTGGCTAACACAGTGAAACTCCGTCTCTATCAAAAATACAAAAAATTAGCCGGGTGTGGTGGCAGGCGCTTGTAGTCCCAGCTACTCGGGAGGCTGAGGCAGAAGAATGGCCTGAACCCGGGACGCAGAGCTTACAGTGAGCCGAGATCGCGTCACTGTACTCCAGCCTGGGTGACAGAGCAAGACTCCGTCTCAAAAAAAAAAAAAAAAAAAAAAAAAATGAAGCAAAAGTGGACTGGTCAGGAGGAAAGCTAATGACTAAAAAGTTTTTGGGGATGCTCAAGGTATTATTCTTGTTGAGCTTCTAGAGGGTCAAAGAATGATAACATCTGCTTATTACGAGAGTGTTTTGAGAAAGTCAGCCAAAGCTTTAGCAGAAAAAAGCCTGGGAGAGCTTTACTAGAGAGTCTTTCTCCACCACAATGTTTCTGCTCATTCTTCTCATCAAACAAGAGCAATTTTGCAAGAGAATCAATAGGAAATCATTAGGTATGCACCTTACAGATCTGATTTGGCATCTTGTGACTTCTTTTTGTTTCCTAATCTTAAAAAAACAAACTGTAAAGGCCATCTAGTTTTCTTCAGTTAATATCATGAAAAAGACTGCGCTGACATGGTTAAATTCCCAGGACCCTCAGTTCTTTTAAGGATAGACAATGGCTGGTAGTATCACTTACAAAAGTGTCTTGACTTTGATGGAGCTTATGTTGAGAAATCAAGTTTATATATTTTATTATCTTTTGATTCCACTTTTCCACAAACTTTTAAAATTTCCCCTGTACATGAATTCTAGCAGAAGGTAGGAAATAAGATGGTATATCAGAGGCAGAGAAGAAGTAAAAAAACCAGTAAGACCAAAAACAGTAAGATAGTATATGTTGCCTCAGACTGGAAGGAGAAAGTTATTAAGCTGGTTAGGTGGTTTGGCAAAATACTGGGAATGAGGGACTCAAATGAGAAAACGGATAAATGTAAAAAATAAAATTATAAAGCCAGAGAAAGTCTTCCAAGATGTCATGTGGAAAAAAAGAAATAGAAAAAATGAATGAGTGCAATAACAAATGGACATTTATTATAAGCCTGACATTGTGCAGAGTGCTTTTTATGTATTATTTCCATTCCTTACTATCACCTAATTTTTATAGATGAGATATCTGAAGTTCAAAAGCCACTTAATTTTCATCAACAGCAAACCCTGGATTTGAACCATAGTCAATCTGGCTCCAAAGTATATGGCCTTTTATATTATAACACAACTTCCCATGACAAATCCATAAAGTCAGATCCAAATCACGGAAAATTTTCTGTTTTTGCTTTGGGTGGCGGTTACAGAGGTCTGTGTTTTATAATTATTCATTAAGCTGTATATATTTTAGCATATTTTTCTGTATTATATATGTTATGTTTCACAGACACACCCACACAAATGAGTCTATATATAAAAGGCTGGAAAGAAAAGAAAAAAAAAAAAAAGAAGAGAAGTTGGCCACAAACAAGGGGCCCTAGGCCGGGCACAGTGGCTCACGCCTGTAATCTCCGCACTTTGGGAGGCCAAAGCAGGCGGATCACCTGAGGTCAAAAGTTCGAGACTAGCCTGGCCAACGTGGTGAAACCCCATCTCTACTAAAAATACAAAAATTAGCCACACGTATAATCCCAGCTACTCAAAGAGGCTGAGGCACAAGAATCGCTTGAACCCGGGGGGCGGACATTGCAGTGAGACAAGACTGCACCACTGCATGCTGCACTCTACCCTGGGTAACAGAGGGAGACTCTGTCTCCAAAAAAAAAAAAAAAGAAGTGGAGGGTCCTAAAGGTAGAAGTAGAGAGGACTTATTTTATTTATTTATTTATTTTTATCTATTTATTTTTTTGAGACAGAGTCTCACTCTGTCATCCAGGCTAGAGTGCAGGGGTGCCATCTTGGCTCACTGCAAGCTCCACCTCCCAGGTTCACACCATTCTCCTGCCTCAGCGTCCCAAGTAGCTGGGACTACAGGTGCCCGCCACCACACCCGGCTAATTTTTTTTTTGTATTTTTCAGTAGAGATGGGGTTTCACCGTGTTAGCCAGAATGGTCTTGATCTCCTGACCTCGTGACCCCCCACCTCGGCCTCCCAAAGTGCTGGGATTACAGATGTGAGCCATCGCGCCCGGCCGAATTTATTTTATTTTTGAGTCAGGGTTGCTCTATTACCCAGGCTGGAGTGCAATGGCATGATATTGGCTCATGGCAACCTCCACATTCCAGGCTCAGACGATCCTCCCACCTCAGCCTCCCAAGTAGATGGGACTACAGGCATGTGCCACAATGCCTGGCTAATTTTCGTGGGGTTTTTTGTTTGTTTGTTTGTTTTCCTTTTTGTTTTTTTGGTAGAGCTGGGATTTTGCCACATTGCCCAGGCTGGTCTCGAACTCCTGGACTCAAGCAATCCACCCACTCTGGCCTCCCAAAGTGCTGGGATTACAGGCCTGAGCTACCACCCCCGGCCAGAATTTATTTTTTTCAACAGCTAAAATAAAACTTACGTTTACTTAAATAAACACTGTTACAGAAAACAAACATGATAGTATTTTAAAAAGTGTTAAGGGCCTGGGGGTGGAGAATGGGAGAGGTTGTGGCACACAACGAAAGCAAATGGTATTTTTAAATACTAAAAACCCTTAGTGGCAACATTTATATACCACTATTCTTATCTAGCCAACTGAAAATTCCTTGGACAACATTTAGCAAAATATCCCAAGTTTCAGTCTAGATGCTCTTAAATGCAAAAAAAGCATTTGTTTTAATATATTTGGAGTTCAAACTTATATTCTCCCCAGTTAATCCAAATTAATGAAGTTTAAGGCACAGCACTGAGATATCACTAAACAAAAATGGAAATAGGACCAGTTCCTCAAAATATGCCACTGAGTTTTACTTCTTCTCTTCTGGGTAACTATAACCTGTCCCCTTATTCTTAATTTGCAGACAAAAAGTCTGACAACTTATCATGGATGAAGTTCTGTTAAAGACAACACAGAGGATCAGTAATCAGGTGGAAGATTCCCAGGGTAAGAAAGAGCCACTTAGTTCTGGAAACCATTCACGTTGACTTAGTCACGAGGTTAATCTATATATAGACTCATAAGCAAAGAGTGACTCAAACATTATTTGGGTTGTTTTAAAATATTACTAATAAAAAATCCTAACAAAGACTATAAATATTTGAGATAAAGCAGGCAATAAACAGACAAAAATTTCCTAGAAAACATAGACATCCTTCAGAAACGAAAGCGAGAAGCGCTCTGGGTCTGCTAAATATGATCACAGAATAAGAAAATTAAATTAAAATATATGACAACTATCATAAGCACAAAACCAAACTGACTCACTGGTTAAATAATAATCCAAACTTTTAAATTAACTGAAAAAAACTGAATAGGGAGTCAAATCCATACTTACTTATCATCCCTTTCTAGACATTTGACTAGAATTGGTAAAATCCCAGATTTTATTAAGTCATCAATCGGTGGATTTCTGTCACTGGATAACAGTTTTCTAGGAAAATAAATATAAGAAATTAATTGCTATAATTTTCAAACTGTGAAAAGAAATAACAACGTATTAACTTCTAGACCATCAGGTAACATGACTGAGGAATGACACAATTCTCTCTCTGGACAAAGTAGTATTTACCTTGCTGCCTGGACAGCACTCAATTGGACCACTGGGTTGTCACTTGTGGCATTCTGCAATACCAAATGTAAATTTCAGAAATGAAAAAAAAATCAATTTCAAAATACTTCAAAATGAGAATATTAAATTAATAACATACCTGCAATATAGCTTCTAGTGTTACATTTTGCTTAAAAAGAAAAAAAAAACATAGTTCAGCAGAGCTTATTAGCAAAATCACATTCATTAAATAGTGTACCTGATAAAGTTAATATACTTATTATAAAGTTGGTGTTATATTAAAAATGAAGTTCTCACAGTTACTATAAAAATTATTTTAAAGTCACTATAAAAACATGGTAACTTACTGCTTTAAAATCAGCATCAACATCTGAATCTTCTAGACTTTCTTCTTGGGGAACATTTCTCTTTTTCAATAAGTGTTCATCTCTTTTGTTCTGAAAGGCAACCAATAAATGCTTAAGAAGTCATAAGGACTGCTGTTAATGAAAAATCCATTAAAACGACTTCAACTTTATTAGGCAATTATGAAACAAATACTGAACACATAAGGATAATATGAATTAAATGTGCATACTGCAAACCAATGACAAGGGTCACATTCTGGCTTTGGTAACAAAATTACCTGGCTTGCTTTTACACACATACTTCATTAAGCACCCACTGTGGTTTTTTTTTTTTGGAGACAAGAGTCTTACTCTGTCACCCAGTCTGGAGTGCAGTGGCACAATCTTAGCTCACTTCCAACCTCTGCTTCCCGGGTTCAGGTGATTCTCATGCCTCAACCTCCTGAGTAGCTGGGATTACAGTCGTGTGCCACCACACCTGGCTAATTTTTATATTTTTAGTAGAGATGCATTTTTGCCACGTTGGCCAGAATGATCTCAAACTCCTGGCCTCAAGTGATCTGCCTGCCTCCAGCTTCCCAAAGTGCTGGGATTATAGGCATGAGCACTGGCTAGCACCAACTGTTTTGGCCATGTTGGTGTGCCTCCTAATCTCTAGGAAAGATTTAAATTTGGAGATGCAATATTATTACAAAGTCTAGCAAATATATTTCAACTGGCATGCTAGTTTTCATTTACTTATGGCTAATGGTTACCTGCAGCAGTTTATTAAGAAACCACCTTAATGGGAAGAGCCCAATGCTCAAATGTTGAGGTTTGCATATGCTTGCTAGGTGTGGGGAGTAGGAAGAATTCATGAACATAAATGCTGCCTACCTGCCATCATCTCAGATTTAAACTCTTGCTATCTGGCTTTTACAAACAAAAATTCTCTATTAGCAAATCAATTTCCAAATTTCACTGAACTTCAATTGTTTGTTACGGTAACCTGTGCCATTTTACACATGTAGCTGTGAATAAATCACCGATTTTCTCTAAGTTTTTAGTTTTTCTATAGAATTAAAACAAGTTACATCAAGAGACCAAATAATGTCTAACATCCTTTTCAATTTAAAATTTCAAAAGGCATACTTCTAATGTTTGCTATATTTACAAGGTATTTCATTATAACAAAGTTACTGAAGAGACATTACTATTGATGTTAAAATTCAGATAAACTAGAAAATAAGATTCAGATACTTATTTCTATACGTATATAGAAACATGCTTATCCGCATGCCAATTTTTGTGCTGGGTATAAGCAAGCACAATTAAATAAACTGGTGTCTATATATGTCAATCAATAGTAGTTTACCAATTTCCACTTGTATAAGCATACTTCTTTAGTAACTTAACCAATGCTAAAATATTTTTAAATTAAAGCATCTCACATTATATAATCTCACATTATAAGCATCTCATTATATATATATGTGTGTGTGTGTGTATATATATATTCAAATCCATGCAGTGATATTTTACATGGTTTCAAGTGGCTTCCCACAGAATATTCATTAAAGTGGGAAAACTTGGCAGACAGCATTCTTGACCAAATGACAAAAGGTGTCACTATCAGTGAAGAACAAATCAACACTATGTGCCTCCTGGGGTCTGGTGTACTAATAAAACAAAACTTCTGTGGTATTCCTAACATAAATAACCTGAGAAATGCCAGAAAAACCCAAGTCTGTCATTCTACCAAAAAAAAAATAGCCCTATATTCTTCAAAAATGTAGTCATGAAAGATAAAGACTGAGGAAGAGTTCCAGATTGAAGGAGACTAAAGAAACATGACAACTAAATGCCATGTCTGATCTTGGCTTGGATCTTGGATTTATAAAGGACATAACTGGGAACCATATGCAAAATCTAAATTGGTTCTATGGATTGAATGGCAGATTTTTACCTAAGTTAGTTTGACAAGTGTACTGTGCTTATAAGTTGTTGTATTAAGGGAATTAAAGCATGATGCTTGCAATTTAACTGGTTCAAGGAAAAAAATGTATACAAAGATAATAATGCAAATATGAAAAATGCTAGGGAACCTGGGTGCTGAGTGAAGGGTATATGATGTTTCTATACTATTCTCACAACTTTGAACTTCAAACTACAAATCTGAAATTGCATAAAATTAAAAAAAAATTACAGTTACACTCTATGGTTTGTAATATATATAGAAATGTTTAACATCTCTTGGATTTAATCCATTTAAAAAGTTTTAACAAAGTTTATTGACAAGTTAACCCCCAACCCCAAATGATTTTAACACTGATTCCGTTCTATTTTCATTCTTTGACTCTATTTTCCTCTTTTCCAGAGCTTGATCAATCAAGCTTCCAGAGGTCTTTAAGGAATCTTACTCCCTCTATTCCTCCTTTCCAAGTATTTCTGGAATAGAAGAAATATAAAGCATAAATACAACTAAAGTTTCCTACATATACAGATCTCCAATCTGGGGATAGCATTTTATCATTATATAGGATGTGTACTGTCTTTTTTGGTAGATACCCTTTATTGGGCAAGGCAACTCCTTTCTATTCCTAACTTGCTAATAACTTTTTTCTTTATAAGCCATGAATGAGTGCTTAATTTCATCAAATTGTGCTTCTTTCCATATATTGAAATGGATATTATGTTTCCACTTTCATCTGTAAATATGGTAAATTAAATGACTTTCTAATATTAAACTATCCCTGCAAGTCTTGGAAACTTTATTAGAATTTTTTAAAAAATATTCATTCCTGAAATCAATTTGTTAATATTTTATTTAGGATTTTTTTCCTCAATATTCCTAAGTGAAACTGGCTAAAAAGTATCTTTTCTCAGACTGTCTTGTTCTGTTGCTTGGGATCATGGTTTTGCTAGCTTCATAAAATGAGTTGGGAAGTGTTCCCTCTTTAACTTCTCTGAAATCATTTAATAAGGCTGGAATTATCTGTTCCTTCAATGTCTGCCAGAGTTCCACCTGTAAGACTACCTTTTCTTTTACAGGATGGTGAGAGAGGTTAAATTTTTAGCTGTATTAATTTGATTTTTTTTTTTTTTTTGAGAGAGAATTTTGCTCTCGTTCCCCAGGCTCGAGTGCGACGGCGCAATCTCGGCTCACCACAACCTCCACCTCCCGGGTTCAAATGATTCTCCTGCCTCAGCCTCCGAAGTAGCTGTTACAGGCATGTGCCACCACACCCGGCTAATTTTGTATTTTTAGTAGAGACAGGGTTTCTCCATGTTGGTCAGGCTGGTCTCGAACTCCTGACCTCAGGTGATCTGCCCACCTCAGCCTCTCAGAGTGCTGGGATTACAGGAGTGAGCCACCACGCCTAGCCTCTTTGATTTTTTTTTTTTTTTAAAGATCTATTCAGGTTATCTTCTTGAGTCAGCTGGGTAAATTAATTTTTTCTACTAGGAAATTGCCTACTTCACATAAGTCTCCAAATTTATTTGCATAAGTTTTTTGCTTGCTTGTTTTTTGTTTTTGAGACAGAGTCTCACTCTGTCGTCCAGGATGGAGTACAGTGGCACGATCTTGGCTCACTGCAACCTCCGCCTCCCAGATTCAAGCGATTCTCCTGCCTCACAGCCTCATTAAGTAGCTGGGATTAAAGGCGAGCACCACCATGCCCGGCTCATTTTTGTATTTTTAGAAGAGACAGGGTTTCACCATGTTGTCCAGGCGGGTCTCGAACTCCTGGCCTCAAGTGATCCGCCTGCCTTGGCCTCCCAAAGTGGTGGGATTACAGGCGTGAGCCACTGCGCCTTGCCTATTTGCGTAAGTTTGCTCATACTTAAATTGTAGGTTGTCTGCAAAAATGGCAGTAATTCCCCTTCCCATATCCAGTCCCGCACTGACTGTAGGCATGGTCGTGTGACTTACTTTGGCAATGGGACGTTAAGCAAACAGACTCGAAAAGTGCTTACACGTCAGGGACAGGTTCTCTTTTGCTACTTTTTTCCTGAAACCATCCTGTGAACACTGAGCCATGGAGAATGAGACTGCGTGGACAACAACCAAGTCCCAGCCAAGTTACCTGAGACCATGCTAGATCATCTAGTCACCAATCAACCCTGTGAGCTGACCAGAGACAATAAGGGAAGCCTGCAGAAAACAGCTGAACTGGCCTATGCCAGAAAACCCACTCCGCCAACCCATAAAACTGTTAGCTCAATAAAATGGCTATTGTTTTAAGGTACATAGTTTGGAGTGGTGTATTACGCAGCAAAAAACTAGCTGATGCACTCATGTTTTTAAATTTATGCTGTATTTAAATTAATATGACTTCTAAAATTCCTAGTATTTTGTTGTTGTTCCTTCTCTCTACTTGCTATAAATTTGTCTCCTGAATTACCACTTTAACTGTATTCTACAGGTTCTGACATGTAATAGTTTTCCTACTGTTCATTTTTAGGCATTCTTAGATTCCATTAAGATTTCTTTGATGCTCAATATATTCAATATATTCAGACGTACTTTAAAACATGAGGTTTTTGTAACTGTCTTATTCTAATTATATTGTGGTCAGAGAACACGTATGTACAACACACTGAAATTAGCTGACACCTGCTTTATACTAGAAGCTCCCAAACTTTCTCAGTCCACGGTGTAGGCCAAAGTACTCATTTGGGAAAAAGAAAAGAAAAACAAATAAATTGAAAGAAAAAATTATTTCACTCTTAGATAAAATAATTGGAGAAAGGAACGTAGTGTTATTTAAGTGTTTAAACTGTGGACTATCTCAAGATCTAAGTCTGTGGTGTCTGAAAGATGTCACTGTATTTCTCTCAAAATTAAAATATCCCAAAGACCCTTTCAGGTCACTGTGGAGCCCCATGTTACCTCAGCGCAGAGTTTGGAAACTATAGCTTATTCTACCATAAAACCAGTTTCCAAATACATATGTGGTTTTACACGTGTTCATTAGTTAAAATTTGTGAATTATTCAAATTTTCTATCTCTTCTTAATTGGTGTTTATTCATTACTAAGAAGACAATCTCCCACAATGATTATGTCTTTGATGAATTTCCTCTTCTAAATTTGCAAATTTTGACTTTATATATATATATATATATATATATAGAGAGAGAGAGAGAGAGAGAGAGATTCTATTAGGCATATACTAGTTTAAAGCTATTATAGCTTCTTAATAAATTCTTTCTTTTATCAAACATTAGGTAACAACCCCTGCATGTAAATTGAAAACATCCTAACGCAGACCAAAATATCTATGGCACAAGAACCATACTTCACTTTTTTTTTTTTTAAATTTAAGATGGAGTTTTTGCTCTTGTTGCCCAGGCTGGAGTGCAATGGTGCGATCTCAGCTCACTGCAACCTACGCCTCCCGGGTTCAAGTGATTCTCCTGCCTCAGCCTCCTGAGTGCCTCCACGCCCAGCTAATTTTGTATTTTTAATAGAGATGGGGTTTCTCCATGTTGGTCAGGCTGGTCTCGAACTCCCGACCTCAGGTGATCCACCCACCTCAGCCTCCCAAAGTACTAGGATTACAGTCGTGAGCCACCGCACCCACCCCATACTTTACTCTTAACAAAAATAACTACAAGCCAAGGAAAAATAATCACTGGGCAGGTTTCTAATGGTCAGATTAATCATTAAAACCAATAACTTAAACTGTCCCTTCACTTGATACCTAGAGATTTTTACCCTCCTGAAAACTGCACTACAATAAATTCAGCATCCATAAAGGGTATACTTCTCTTTTGTCAAGTGAGAAAGAAGCTCAGGGGTTATAGGAACTTCCCTAACTTCAATACCCAACTAATCCTTAAACATACATATGGATTAGCTGGATTTCTTAAATTCCTTTAAAAATCCATTATTAATCTATTATCCATGTATGCGTGTATTTATCTAGCCCTTTTGGATCTTGTTTTCTACTAGGTTGAACCACATGAACTGTTTTGTAGGTCAAAGCAGTTAACTATGGGCAATTTCTTATAACCCAACTTAATATGTTGTTTGAGTTAGTAAGTTCTATATGTTATTAACCTGTACATAAAGTAGTTCCTTTTCATTCCCAAATTCTTCTTTCCATCTTGAAAAACTGGCTTGCAATTCTATACCTAAACTTGTGGAGCAAGTTTGATGTCACTTCTTTTAAATCTTATGAAAAGGATAATTACATTACTTATCAGCCCCCTTTCAAGCTTGAAATAAGTAATTAAATCTGTTTTTATCCAATAATACCCTAATTTTAAACCCTCATCTAGTTTAGGCTTTAGTTCCTTGGGGTTTGTTTTCTTTTTTTTTTTTTTAATTTTAGAAATAGTCCAACCCTGGTTGCATCTAAATGCTTTTAACGAGGTAGGAAAACATACTCAATGAAAATTCCCCTCAATATTAACATTTATGAAATGATATTACTGCTGCATGACTACATAGATATTCACCCATAAGTTTTATAAGTTTATGGTTTGGGCACTCTGTTCAGTGTATTACACTTTGATTGAAACTAATTTTTTAAAATAACACTATTGGTTCATCAATCATGTAAGAACTGACAGTCTAATGCATGTTTCTTTTTTCCCTGCAGGATCATTATCAAACAGCTGCTTTTTTGGATACTAACTTAGGCTTTTTTTGGTAACTGAAATTTTTATTGAGATAATTGTATATTCACACACAGTTATAAGAAATAATACGGGCCGAGTGCAGTGGCTCACGCTTGTAATCCCAGGACTTTGGGAGGCCAAGGCAGGCGGATCACAAGGTCAGGAGATGGAGACCATCCTAGCTAACACGGTGAAACCCCATCTCTACTAAAAATACAAAAAATTAGCCCAGCATGGTGGCATGTACCTGTAGTCCCAGCTACTCAGGAGGCTGAGGCAGGAGAATGGCGTGAACCTGGGAGGTGGACCTTGCAGTGAGCAGAGATGGCGCCACTGCACTCCAGCCTGGGCGACAGAGTGAGACTCTGTCTCAAACAAAAAAAGAAATAATAAGGAAAGATCCCTTGTATGCTTTGCCCAGGTTACCCCAATGGTAACACTTTGCAAAACTATATTACAACTGGGATACTGACATTGATACAATCCACTTATTTTATTCAGACCTCATTTTACATGTATTTGCGTGTGTGTATTATATCCCATACAATTTTATCACCTGTATAGATTCATGTTATCTACCACCAGAGTCAAGATGGTAAACAATTCCAAAAACACAAGATGCATGCCTCCTGACCTTTTATATGCAAAACCACATCCTTCTCATCTCTCTGACACCCTATATAACCCCGGCAACTACTAACCTGTCTTCCATTTCTAAAATTTTATCATTTCAAAAATGTTATATAAATGGGATCATACGGCATATAACCTTTTTGTGACAGAATCATAGGCCCAGCATACTTCTCTGGAGATTTATATAAACTGTCGCTTGTATCAATAACTGTTGCTTATATAATTGTTCATTTTTATTGCTGAATAGTATTTTATCATATTGATATACTGTAGACATATTACAGTATGTCTATTTACCCATTAAAGGCCATCTGTGTTGTTTCTAAGTTTTGGCCATTAAAAATAAAGTTGCTATACAGACATGCATGTACAGATCTCATATGAATATAAATTTTCCTTTCCCTGGGATACATGTCCAGACTGTAAGCACTGGGTTACACAGAGGTTTCATGTTTAGACAAAAAACTGACAAACTGTTTTCCAGAGTGACTGTACCATTTTACATTTCCACCACAAACATGAGTGATCAGTTTCTCCACATCGTTGCCAGCATTTGGTGTTGTCACTATTTATTTTAGCTGTTCTGATAGATGTGTAGTTGTGGCTTTAATCTCTATTTCCCTAATAGCTAACGATGCTGAACATCTTTTCATGTGCTTATTTAATGTATGTTCTCCTTTGAACGAAATGACTCTTCACATCTTTTTAAATTAGATTGTTTTGGTTTTTCTTACTATTGAGAGAGAGAGAGAGAGAGAGTGTGTGTGTGTAAGAGTCAGAGGTCTCACTATGTTGCCCAGGTTAGAGTGCAGTGGCTGTCCATAGGCAAGATCATAGCATACTGCAGCCTCCAACTCCTGGGCTCAAGTGTTGTTTCTGCCCCAGCCTCCTGAGTAGCTGGGAATACACGTGTATTCCTGGCTCTTACTGCTGAGTTTTGAGAGTTCATTATACGCACTAGATACTAGTCTTTTACTGGATATGTGGTTTAACAGATATTTTCTTCCAATATCTAGCTTGTCTTTTCTATCTTTTCATATGGGCTCTCACACAGCAAAATTTTTAATTTAATCAGGTCCAATTTATCAATTGTTCTTTTATGGATTAGTCTTTTGTGGTCAAATTTAACTCTTTGCCTCTCTCCAGATCTGGAAAATTCTCTATGTTTTTTCCTAAAAGTTTTATAGTTTTGTGCTTTACATTTAAGTCTATAATCCATTTTGTATTTTTGCATAAGGTGTGAAGTTTAGGCTCATCATTTTTGAAAAAGCTATCCTTCCTTCCATTGAATTGGTTTTGTAACTTTGCTATAAATCAACTGGATGTATTTGTGCAGGCATATTTCTGTGTTATATTTTCTGTTCCATTGTCTATGTCTTTCCTTCTACCAATAACACACAGTATTGATTACTATAGCTATATACTATAACCTTTCATATTAGGTGAAGTAATTTCCTCTTTTTCTTCTTTGTTAAGTTTTAGCTATTCTAGAGACTGTGTTTTTCCATACATATTTTTAAATGTTTGTCTACGTCCACAAAATATCTTGGTTGAATTTCAATAGGATCAATTTAGGGAGCATCAATGTCATTATTATGTTGAGGCTTCCAATCCATGAACACAGTATACGTCTCTCCATTTCTTTATGTCTTGTTTCATGTCTTTCATCAGTATTTTGTAATATTCACTGTATAAATCCTGTACATGTTTGTTAATGTATATGGAAGTATTTTATTTTCTTTGAATTGTCTAAAAATTGTATTTTTTTATTTTGGTTTCTGCATGTTCAGCATACATAAATGCGACTGATTTCTTTATTCTGTGATCTTGCTAAACTCACCTGTTAGTTCCAGGAGCTTTCTGATAAGATTCCTTGGGATGTTCTACACAGATAATCACATTATCTGCAAATAGGGATAGTTTTAGTTCTTCCTTTACAAACTACATACCTTTCATTTCTTTTTCTTGCCTTATACGGTAATGGCTAGAACTTCCAGCATTATACTGAGTAAGAGCAGTTATGATAGACATCATCACCTTGCTTCTGAATCTCAAGGGAAAGCATTTAGTCTTTCACCATTAAGTATGATGTTAGCTGTGAGGTTTTTGTGGTGCTCTTTATCAAGATGAGGCAATTCCTTTCTATTCCTTTTACCAGAAATGAGTAACTGATATGATCGTATTTTTCTTCTCTGGCTTGTTGATATGGGGGAATTTAGAGTATTTTTAAAAATATATTTCAAACAATTAACTAAAACAAGTACTAGATCTTATCAACCAAGTGGGGCACTTGGGTGGATTTTTTCTTTATGTAGGATCTTAAACCTGCCTCACCTCCAAATCTAACGAAAATAAGGGACTTGGCCGGGCGCAGTGGCTCACGCCTGTAATCCCAGCACTTTGGGAGGCCGAGGCGGGCAGACCACAATGTCAGGAAATCAAGACCATCCTGGCTGACACGGTGAAACCCCGTCTCTACTAAAAATACAAAAAAATTAGCTGGGTGTGGTGGCGGGTGCCTGTAGTCCGAGCTACTCAAGAGGCTGAGGCAGGAGAATGGCGTGAACCCGGGAAGCGGAGCTTGCAGTGAGCCGAGATCGCGCCACTGGACTCCAGCCTGGGCAACAGAGCGAGACTCCATCTCAAAAAAAAAAAAAAAAAAAAAGGGATTTAGGCCTATCTGACTGACCAATCATCAAGAAAAGATTAGATCAAGTTTAATACAGCCGGGCGCGGTGGCTCACGCCTGTAATCCCAGCACTTTGGGAGGCTGAGGCGGGTGGATCACGAGGTCAGGAGATCGAGACTATCCTGGCTAACACGGTGAAACCCCGTCTCTACTAAAAATGCAAAAAATTAGCCCAGTGTGGCGGTGGTCGCCTGTAGACTACTTGGGAGCTGAGGCAGGAGAATGGCGTGAACCCGGGAGGTGGAGCTTGCAGTGAGCCGAGATCCCGCCACTGCACTCCAGCCTGGGCAACAGAGCGAGACTCCGTCTCAAAAAAAAAAAAAAAAAAAAAAGTTTAATATAATGTGCCGAAAGTTGAAAATACAAGTAACAGGTTTTGAGCTTATTCTCAACCCACGAAGCATTATTCAACCAACACACATGTATTTTGAGAGGCATTATAGCATAATGGTTAAGAGCTCTGCCATTTATTAGCTTGTGACTATGCAAGTTACTTAATTCCTACATAACTCTGTCTACGATGTGATTAAAAAAAAAAAAAGGAGGTACAGATGTGTTTAAGTGTTGATGCATAAAAGCCTCACTAAATTGGGAAGAAAGAGAACAAGGAGGTAAGAGAAAAAACAATTCACACAAAAGGAGTCAGAGGCCAGGTAAACAGAACATATTAATAAACAGATGTCATCTGTCATCCTCAATTTTGACAGATCAATACCTGTTATTTGAAGTGTGATCCTTACACTGGTTAATAATTCTCAAACTATTTGTTACAGTTCTGCTACAAGATAAGGGAGCTTTTACCTTCAGGGTGATAAGCGTCTAAAGTAACAAAAAAAGGTTGGGAGGGGAGCTTGTGCCAGAATGTAAATCAATTGTGAAACTAAGCACACTGTTTAGTTCAGTTATTTAGACAGAAAGACCTACTTTAAACACATTATTTTTTAAAAGTTGACAAAAATTATATATATTTATTGAGTAAAACATGATGCTTTGAAGTATGTATATGCTGTGGAATGGCTATGAGTTAATAAACACAGCTGAGTGCGGTGGCTCATGTCTGTAATTCCAGAACTTTGGGAAGTTAAGGCGGGCAGATTGTTTGAGCTCAGGAGTTTAAGACCAGCCTGGGCACATGGCGAAACCCCGTCTCTACCAAAAATACAAAAAATTAGCTGAGCATAGTGTTGAGCACCTGTGGTCCCAGCTACCCAGATACTTTGATCAGTATCTCCCCAAATCCCTGTGCCTCCCACCCCTGGCCCCAGCCCCTGGTAACCACCATCCTACTCTCTACTTCTATGAGTCTAGCTTTTTTTAGACTCTATGTGTAAGTGAGAGCATGTGATATTTGCCTTGTTTGCCTGACCTATTTCTGGTAATGTAATGTCCTCCAAGTTCGTCCATGTTGTTGTAAAAGAGAGGGTTTCTTTCTTTTAAAGGCTGAAAAGTATTCCACTATGTACATATATCACATTTTCTTTTTCTGTTTGTCTACTGGTGGACATTTAGGTTGATTCCTTATCTTGGGTATTGTGATACAATAAACATGGGAGTGCAGATATCTCTTCAACATACAGGTTTCATTTTTCCTTTGGATATATACACAGTAGTGGGACTGCTTTATCACAAGGTAGTTCTATTTTTAGGAACTTTCCCATACTGCTTTTCTATAATGGCTGTACTAACTTACATTCTGACCAAGAGTGTACAAGAGTTTCCTTTTCTCTACATCCTCACCAGCATGTGTTATCTTTCATCTTTTTGATAACGGTTATCAACAGGTGTGAAGATGAAATCTCACAGTAGTTTTAATTTTATTTCTCTGATTATTAGTAATGTTGAACAATTTTTAGTATACCTATTAGCCATTTCTATGTTTTGAGAATGTTTATTCTGGTCTTTTGCCCTTTTTTTTGAGATGGAGTCTTGCTCTGTCGCCCAGGCTGGAGTGCAGTGGCGTGATCTTGGCTCACTGCAGCCTCCGCCTCCCAGGTTCAAGCAATTCTCCTGCCTCAGCCTCCTGAGTAACTGGGACTAGTCAAGTGCCACCACACCCGGCTAGTTTTTTGTATTTTTGGTAAAGATGGGGTTTCACCGTGTTAGCCAGGATGGTCTCAATTTCCTGACATTGTGATCCGCCTGCCTTGGCCTCCCATGCCCAACCCTTGCCGATTTTTTAATTGGTTAGTCTTCCTGCTATTGAGTTGAATTCCTTATATAATATTAACCCCTTATCAGATGTATGGTTTGCAAATATTTTCTATAGGTTCTCTCTTTATTAATAGTCTCTTTTGCTGTGCAGAACCTTTTAAATTTGATATAACTGCATCTGTCTGCTTTTGTTTTGTTGTCTGTGTTTTTGGGGTCATATTCAGGAAAACATTGCCCAGACCAATATTATGGAGATTTTCCCCCGTGTTTTCTTCTAGTAGTTTTACAGTTTCACATCTTATGTTTACATTTTAATCTATTTTGAGTTGATTTTTCTGTATGGTGTGAAATAAGGGCCTGGTCTCATTCTTCTGCATGTAGACAGCCAGTTTTCCCAAGATCATTTATTGAAAAGACTGTCCTTTCCTGTTGCATGTTCTTGGCACCTTTGTCAAAAATCAACCAACTACAAATGTGTGCATTTATTTCTAGGCTCTCTGTTCTGTTCCACTGTTGTGTGTGTGTTTTTATGTCACTATCATGCTGTTTTGATTACTATAGCTTTGCAGTAGATTTTCATATCAGTGTGATGCTTCGGGTTCATTAAGATTGCTTTGGCTATTTGGGGTCTTCTGTGGTTTCATACAAATTTTAGAGGTATTTTTTTCTATTTCTGTGAAAAAATGACATTAGAGGTTGATAGAGATCATACTGAATCTGTACCTCGCTTTGGGTAGTACTGATATTTTAATAATACGAATTCTTCCAAATCCATGAACATGGGATATCTTTCCATTTACTTCTGTCAGAAGGACTCTCTTGAAGGAAGCAGTGCCTTCTTTTACATTTTGGCACAAGCTCCCTAACTTGTCACAGAGATCAGGACTTTTGAGTAGCACAGCCTATATCTAAAGTATTTGTCTTAAAACTTCAGGCTAGGTGCGGCGCCTCACGCCTGTAATCCCAGTACTTTGGGAGGCCGAGGCAGGTGGATCACGAGGTCAGGAGATCGAGACCATTCTGGCTGACATGGTGAAACCCCGTCTCTACTGAAAAATACAAAAAAAAAAAAATTAGCCGGGCATGGTGGTGGGCAAGTGTAGTCCCAGCTACTCGGGAGGCTGAGGCAGGAGAATGGCGTGAACCCAGGAGGCAGAGTTTGCAGTGAGCCGAGATTGTGCCACTGCATTCCAGCCTAGGTGACAGAGCAAGACTCCGTCTCAAAAAAAAAAAACAACAAAAAAGCTTCAATACATGACTTAAATATAAGTGCATATTTTTAGAGATCATAATTAAATTTAATTCTTGAATATTAGCACTTAATGAGTATCAACTACACAGACACAATTTGATTAGGCATTTTGACATGGGTTAAGGAAGAGACTTAGGAGTTATTTGGGAGGCTGGGGTGGAGGGATGTAGATGGATAGTGAATGTGGTTATTACCTGCACTTTGGAAGTTTACAATCTAAGGGAAAATGAAATATTCAAATATCCTTGGAGTAAAATGAGTTATAATTGACGATGATATCCTCTAGTTCAATTTCTCAATGAAACTCTGGGGACTAGCTCTCTTTTGTTTTCAAGAATCTCAATGTCACTAAATAAAAACAATGTGATTCTCTCCTCAATGGAGCAAGAGAGAGAGCAAGGCCTAGAATCAGGGACAGATACTCTGACCATAAAGAGTGGAGGAATCTTCTCTTGAAGAGCTCTCCACATCTCTGTAAAATCACATCAAAATCAACTAAGTTTTGTCTGAATAAACTTTAGGCATTGTTTCAGGAAAAGTTTGCTTTCTACTGCTTTCTTGGGGAATTCTTAAATTTGAAATAAGAAATTGCTTGAGATTTCTTTAGTTAATTTCATTTTTGGTCCTACTACAAGTATTTTCAGAAATGGAACCATAGTAACTGGAAAGGAAATAATGTTATCCAGAAAACAAGAAAGGGCACAAGCTCTAAGGCAACTAAGTTGTCTTAAAACTTCAGGCCGGGTGCAGTGGCTCACGCCTTAGTTGCTCTAAGGCAACTAAGGTGAATATTTAAAAAGATACGCTCTGATAAGCAGGAATTTTCAGTTCTATAAATTAGAGAAGGCGGCACAACAACAGGAGGATCAAGTAACCAAATATAAATATAAATTAGTAGCACAGATTTATAAGCACATTAGAGGGGCTAAAATGATTAAACTAGAGGAGGCTTCTGAATATTAGAACTAATACAAAAGTTTTAAAGTGGAATTGCAAGCACAAAAAGTTAAGGAAAAGTAAGGGCCCGTATCTGGGGGCAGACGGTATAATGTTAACAGATGGCAATAAATACTAATTGCTTAATTCCAATTTTACTTCTATTGCATCTATTAAAGAAAGTTATCTTCATTCAGTGAATGAAAATCCAGACAAAAAAAGGACACACACTATTCTACCTATATAAAGTTCTAAATATGCAAAAAAATCTGTGTTAGAAATCAGAATAATGGTTACCTTTGGGGATAACTAATGCCTAGAAAGAGGCCCTGGGGTATTCTCTTTTTTGATCCAGGAGCTGGTGGTTACACACATGTGTTCACATTACAAATATTCATCAAGCTGGATACTTACAATGTGTGGACTTTTTGTATGTATGTTGTATGTCAACAAAATGTGAAAAAGAAAAAAAGTTTAAAGTGTTAAGACTGGGAAAAACTCACCTTACTTTATTAAGCTAAAGCTTAACTCATCTCTCTGGTCAAAATGACCCAAAGATCTGAAAGAACTTGCAAATATGATTACCAAGGTATTGTTGTGTTCATAAAGGAGTTGACAGGGAACTGGAATTAGCAAGTATTTTTTAAGCTTATGTTAATGTTTATTAATATACAAAATGATCGATGATTACATTAATAGATAATAGACATAAAATAATTCTGTCTATCATATTAGCTTTTAATCCATTGATGAATGAAATAAAACAATGATCTTCCTTGTTAATTTTCTAATTTTGGAGCTACTGGGCTAATTACATAGAAAATATTCTACTGAACTTTTTGAAATTTAGTAAGTACATAATACAACTCTTAGTATTTTCAAAATTTAATTTTAAAAAGGGGATGGGGAAAGGGTACAGGAGAATGGATGTCAGGAACTATATACTATACCAATAAGCATGACACTGATTGGCAAAAATTCAAAATATGGTTATTTATTAAACATTTAGAAAAAATAAGCTAATTCCAATTTATCCTACAGGTTTCAGCTTAAATGTTATTTCTTCAGACAAATCACCTTTGAATGTCCAATTTTTAAAAAACCTCACTCTGTTAACTTTCATGGCTATTTTTCCTCCATGGCATCATTCAGAATTTGTAAGGATATATTTGGTTATGTGATTATTTATCTAGTGTTCATCTCCATGAGACAATTGCTCAAATGGTAATGCTTGGTTGAATAACTGAACGTATTTCTGATGAAGACCTTATAAATGTAGTTAAAATGGGCTTCTGGCAAAACTGTTTTAAAACTTTACAGATTTGAAGAGCTACCTAGCCAGTGTATGAAGCAAAGCATGTATTTAAAATAATTATTAAATAATAAATGCACAAGTCTATTTCTAGTGACTCTAAGAGAATGTGTACTTTCAGAATCAAGACCTCCTTCCTTCTCCCTACAACTGAAAAGTTTCAAGATGGTAATTTTTTTTTATTTGATTTTTTTTTTTTTTTTGAGACAGAGTCTTGCTCTGTCACCTAGGCTGGAGTGCAGTAGCACGATCTTGGCTCACTGCAGCCTCTGCCTCCAAGGTTCAAGCAATTCTTCAGCCTCAGCCTCCTGAGTAGCTGTAACTATAGGTGCATGCCACCACACCCAACTAATTTTTGTATTTTTAGTAGAGATAGGAATTCACCACGTTGGCCAGGCTGGTCTTGAACTCTTGACCTCAGGTGATCTGTCTGCCTCAGCCTCCCAAAGTGTTGGAATGATGGCGTGAACCACCGCACCCAGCCCAAGATGGTAATTTAATATAGGAAGGAGTTTTAGGAGTGAATTAGATGAGGAAAAGTCTAACCTAAGACAAAAATCAAAGATGTGAAATAAGTTTTTAATTTATTTTTTAAAAGATATGTGTATAGGCCAGGTGCAGTGGCTCACGCCTGTAATCCCAGCACTTTGGGAGGCTGAGGCGGGCAGATCACGAGGTCAGGAGATCGAGACCATTCTGGCTAATATGGTGAAACCCAGTCTTTACTAAAAATACAACAAATTAGCTGGACAAGGTGGCAGGTGCCTGTAGTCCCAGCTACTCGGGAGGCTGAGGCAGGAGAACGGCATGAATTGGGAGGCAGAGGTTGCAGTGAGCCAAGATTGCACCACTGCACTTCAGCCTGGCCAACAAAGCAAGACCCTGCCTCAAAAAAAAAAAAGATACGTGTATAGAAAGAGAATTCACTATTATTTTCTTGATTAGCAATTTAAATATGTTTCAAATAAAATGTGTTCACATGAATACAAAATTTGGGCCAGGCATGATAGTTCATGCCTGTAATCCCAGGAGAAGGAGAATTGTTTGAGTCCAGGAATTCAAGGTCAGCCTAGGCAACACAGTGAGACCTAGTCGCTACAAAAAATAAACAAAATTAGCTGGGTGTGGTGGTGTGCCTTTATTCATAGATACTCAGCCGGCTGAGGTGGGAGGACCACTTGAACCTGGGAGGTCAAGCTCGCAGTGAGCCAAGATCACACCACTTCACTCCAACCTGCACAGAGTGAAACACTGTCTCAAAAAAAGAAAAAGATCTCCTGACCTCGTGATCTGCCCGTCTTGGCCTCCCAAAGTGCTGGGATTACAGGCTTGAGCCACCGCGCCCGGCCACGGTGAAACCCCATCTCTACTAAAAAAAATACAAAAATCTAGCCGGGCGAGGTGGCGGGCGCCTGTAGTCCCAGCTACTCGGGAGGCTGAGGCAGGAGAATGGCGTGAACCCGGGAGGCGGAGCTTGCAGTGAGCTGAGATCCGGCCACTGCACTCCAGCCTGGGCGACAGAGCGAGACTCCGTCTCAAAAAAAAAAAAGAAAGAAAAAGAAAAAGAAAAAAGAAAACACAATCTGATGAAGGTAACTCTAAGATCCTCCAAAAGTAATGGAAGAAAATATAATAAATTTTAATAACAGTTGCTTTCAGTTACGAAAATACAAGGTTTTTCTACTTTTATTTATTTATCTAAAGCATCTTAAACAAGTATGTATAACTTTACACAGGGAAAGGGAGAGGAAGCCTACAGAAAGAGGATGTCAAAGAAAAAGTATCTAACTTCATCAGATGTTATGAAATTTCAGTGATGGTAAAGTGCTTCACACAGGGCTTACTACCCTCAGTAAATGAAAGTTATTACAAATAAGTACCATGATAAAGTATCCAGTGATGTGTGATTTTAGGGATGACCACAAATTTGCCACAGTATTTTCATTATTCAAGATACACAGAATTTTAACATCAGAAAAATCTAATTACTTTTATTTAAATGTAAATCAACCTTACCTTCCGCAGTTCCACTGTCACTTCATTTCTATGTCTTCGCATTGTCTAGAAAAGAAAAAGATTACAGATGTATCAAAATATGGATACTGCTAGTATATAAAGATCTCAACTGGGCGCAGTGGCTCACGCCTATAATCCTAGCACTCTGGGAGGCCAAGGCGGGCAAATCACTTGAGGTCAGGAGTTCAAAACCAGCCTGGCCAACAAGGTAAAACCCAGTCTCTACTAAAAACACAAAAAAATGAGACACCTGTAATCCCAGCTACTTGGGAGGCTGAGGCAGGAGAATTGCTTGAACCTGGGAGGCAGAGGTTGCAGCAAGCCAAGGTGGCGCCAGTGCACTCCAGGCCTGGGAGACAGAGCAAGACTGCATCTCCCCCCACAAAAAAAAAAAAAAAAAACTCAAGATATTTGAGTTAGAAGTAATTTAATCTTGGCTGGGTGCAGTGGCTCACACCTGTAATCCCAGCACCTTAGGAGGCTGGAGGATCACTTGGGGCCAGGAGTTCGAGACCAGGGCCAACATGGCAAAACCCCATCTCTACTAAAAATATCAAAATTAGCTGGGTGCAGTAGCATGCCCCTGTAGTCCCAGCTACTCCTGAAGGCTGAAGCTCAAGAATCGCTTGAACTTGGGAGACAGAGGTTGAAGTAAGCTGAGATCATGCCACTGCACTTTAGCTTGGGTGACAGAGCAAGACTCTGTCTCAAAAAATAAATAAATAAGAAAGAAAGAAGAAATGTATAATATCTCAATGACTAACACATCTTATACTTTAAATGATGAGCTACAATTTGTTAAAAAGCCAAATTCTGTATTTTACTGGATATCTGTTGGTTAATTTTGTAGAAGGTGGGACTTGGCTGCCTAGGACCCATTTTCCTGCCCTAATTGTACCCAGTCATCTTTGGGGAATTATATCCTTCCCATCCTGAAGTCTTAATGAGACCTAAGTGGCTCACTCTTTCCTAGCTTAAATAGGTCACAAGACTCAACTACACTAACAGAATTATCTCTTCTATAACTCTGAATCTTAAGGAGAAAGGGAAAAAAAGGCACATTAAATTCCAAAGGAAGAATTTTGGACAAGGTAGTAAATAATGCCTGTATCCCTGACTTGCTCAATTCCCAGTTCTTCCATTTCTCTACTCACCTTATGAACTACTTTACATTCTTCCAATAAACTATGGTTTTGCTTAAGTCAGCCATAGATGGTTTCTGATGCCTTCAATCAATGAATTATATCTCTAATGATTCATATTTTTAAAAAGTAAATTCATTGGCATGGCCTTAAAAACATGAAAATAAAAATAAGTTTGAGATAGATGTTTTGTATCAAAAGGTAAGATATCCTTCTGAGTTTATTAAGAGGCATGCCTTATGGGGAAACACTGAAATAATATATATCTCCCCTCTAACATACTTACTGGGGAAAATCCCACCCCTGATATTCAACGTGGGTTCTTTTCTATTTCCCTAAGTGTCAGCTGGTCTGAGAAAGGGAAAGAGTACGAGAGAGAAATTTTAAAGCTGGGTGTCCGGGGGAGACATCACATGTCGGCAGGTTCTGTGATGCCCCCTGAGCCGTAAAACCAGTAAGTTTTTATTAGCGATTTTCAAAAGGGGAGGGAGTGCACGAATAGGGTGTGGATCACAGAGATCACATGCTTCACAAGGTAATAACAAAATATCACAAAGCAAATGGAGGCAGGGTGAAATCACAGGATTACAGGACCACAAGACGGGGCAAAATTAAAATTGCTAATGAAGATTCAGGCATACATTGTCATTGATAACATCTTATCAGGAGACAGGGTTTGACAGCAGACAACCAGTCTGACCAAAATTTATTAGGCGGGAATTTCCTCATCCTAATAAGCCTGGGAACACTTCAGGAGACTGGGGCTTATTTCATCCCTTTGTCTTCGACCGTACAAGACAGCCAGCCCCCAAAGCGGCCATTTTAGAGGCCTACTCTCAGGGGCGCATTCTCTTTCTCAGGGATGTTCCTTGCTGAGAAAAAGAATTCAGCGATATTTCTCCTATTTGTTTTTGAAAGAAGAGAAATACGGCTGTGTTCTGCCCAGCTCACCAGCAGTCAGAATTTAAGGTTATCTCCCTTGTTCCCTGAACATTGCTGTTATCCTGTTCTTTTTTCAAGGTGCCCAGATATCATATTGTTCAAAGACACATGCTCTACAAACAATTTGTGCAGTTAACACAATCATCACAGGGTCCTGAGGCAACATTCACCCTCCTCAGCTTACTAAAATGATGGGATTAAGAGATTAAAGTAAAGACAGGCATAGGAAATCACAAGGGTATTGATTGGGGAAGTGATAAGTGTCCATGAAATCT
The DNA here is from genome assembly GCF_043159975.1 of Macaca nemestrina. Classification (NCBI taxonomy): domain Eukaryota; kingdom Metazoa; phylum Chordata; class Mammalia; order Primates; family Cercopithecidae; genus Macaca; species Macaca nemestrina. The sequence continues at coordinate 77,179,668 of NC_092140.1, read as the reverse complement.
TCACAATTTATGTTCAGAGATTGCAGTAAAGACAGGTGTAAGATATTATAAAAGTATTAATTTGGGGAACTAATAAATGTCCATGAAATCGTCACAATTTATGTTCTTCGGCCACGGCTTCAGCCAGTCCCTCTGTTCAGGGTCCCTGACTTCCCACAACACACACTGATATAACGGATTCTTTTATTATACATATAAGCATGGTTACATCCTTACATTCTTGGAATAAAGGCTATATGGTTACGGTATATTATTCTTTTAATATACTGCCAGATTCAGTACGCTATATTTTATTTAATAATTCTTGTGATATCTCTTTCTAAAACCACAGTGATCTTCTTAAGGAAAAAAATCTCATAAAATTCAAATTATAAAGTTTGCTAAGTATACTGAAATAATCTAGATATAAACTTACAGTTAAATAGAGACATATATTAAATATAAACAAAACTGCCAAACAAAATTCAAATTAGTCATATTCATTTCATGTGATGGAATGATACACTGATAAAAACTATTATGCCTGATAAGGTTCAACACTAGAAAGAGCGTTGAATTTAATTCTATACTTAGTATGTTTCTATATTGTGACTTTAGTACTATTAATAGAGAGAATGTCTTATGCATAAATTCATAAAAATGACAACAAATGTCGAACAATCTTCAAATACCAACATTAATGAAGTGTTATTTGACAACTCTGTAAGCTATCTTTATTCACTGGAAGATTAGAACTCTACCACTGTTAAAAATTTTACCTAAATGAATATTTACTCCAATTGTTCCTATAACTGAAAAGAAAAATATTTTCATTGCAATATTTGCAACACTTATTTATGAATTATTGTAAGATGATACATAACAAAAAGACCCAGGTAGCATATCTGCTCCAAAATATGATTTTCTGCTCTACCATCTTAATTCACACTCAGGTATTTCTGTATAGAAAGAATTGGTGAGTTAAATTCTGAAGAACCACACTAAATTAGGAAACCACACTTAAGTGGTGATTAATTTAACATTTTAAATACACCTAAACAGGAGTTAGCTCCCAGGTAATAAGTGCTTCGAAAATGAACATCTCAATTTATAGACACTGGTTTGATAATCTACATAAGGAAAGTTGGAAATAGACTTTTACGGCTAACGTAGAACTGTTATTCAAGATACAGGAATTGACTAGAAATGCAGGCACTTGATTCTTACTTGTTTGGGGTCTAAGAATCTGGCAGGCCCTACAGCTCAACTTCAGAGAAGTTTCTGTGTCTAGAAACCCCCTTGATCCTGTGTTCCATCTTAGAGAACTGTATCACCTAATCCTAGTCAGAACATTATGGTATCTGCTTAGGGCTGAAGTTTTCTTACAAGGTGGTCATCTCCAGTCTAAAAGTACTATACGCATGAAACAAACTGTGTGACTTTTGTGACTGTTTACTAATACGTGTTTATATATGTAGCAGAATTCTAAGACTTGTGTATATAACTTATTAATAGCAAAACTTCAAAGGCGAAAGTATCTATTACGCTCACCTATCTCTAATAATTAAAGACCACTTATTCACCCAAAAGAATCATGAGTGTAGGCCGGGCGCGGTGGCTCAAGCCTGTAATCCCAGCACTTTGGGAGGCCGAGACGGGCGGATCACGAGGTCAGGAGATCGAGACCATCCTGGCTAACACGGTGAAACCCCGTCTCTACTAAAAAATACAAAAAACTAGCCGGGTGAGGTGGCGGGCGCCTGTAGTCCCAGCTACTCGGGAGGCTGAGGCAGGAGAATGGCGTAAACTTGGGAGGCGGAGCTTGCAGTGAGCTGAGATCCGGCCACTGCACCCCAGCCTGGGCGGCAGAGCAAGACTCCGTCTCAAAAAAAAAAAAAAAAAAAAAAAAAAGAATCATGAGTGTAAATGGCCAAACTCACTTAGGTCAGTTAAGAAGAGGTACTGACTACTATACATGATATAAGTGCCTCTGAGTTAGTCGTGACTTATTATGCTCTTTGTTTAAATTAAAGAAAAAGATGGATTCCCTTATATTCTCCCTTATATTCTTCCCAAGTGATCTCATCTACCCTCATGTCTGCAATTACTGTTTCATGACCACTCTCAAGTATCTATTTTTAGTCCACTGTCTCTTAAGCTCCTAATCTATAAGTCATTCACCCATTCAACAAAAATTTACTCAATACATTTAAAATACATCGGGCAATACATTTGCCAACTAGGAAGCAAGTACAGAATTCACATTCTAGCACAGGGATCGGCAAACTATAGCCTGTGTATCAAATCTGGCAGGCTGTTTTTGTACGTCACAACAGGAACGGTTTTTACATTTTTTAAGTGGTTACATTATAAATGATATTAAGTACCTACATCATGCTCTTATTTTTGCCTTTTTGCCCTCAAATGCTAAAATATCTACTATTTGTCCTTTTAAGGAAAAGTTAGCGGGCTAGGTGCAGTGGTTCACGCCTGTAATCCCAACACTTTTGGAGGCCAAGGCAGGAGGATCACTTAAGCACAGGCACACTCAGCTGATTTTTCATTTTTTGTAGAGGTAGCATCTCATTGTGCTCATGTGTGCAACTACAGTTTCAGTTACTCAGGGGAGCTGAGATGGAGGACTGCTTAAGCACAGGAAGTCAAGGGTGCAGGGAGCCATGATGGTGCCATTGCATTTCAGCCTAGGCAACAGAGTGAGACCCTGCCTTGGCAAAAAAAAAAAAAAAAAAAAAAAGGTTTGCCAACACCTGGTCTAGTGGAAATGAGAGTAATAATGAGTGATAAAAATGTGTTAAGCTGGCCGGGTGCAGTGGCTCACACCTGTAATCCCAGCACTTTGGAGGCAGAGGCAGGCAGATCACCTGAAGTCAGGAGTTCGAGACCAGCCTGGCCAACATGGTGAAACCCCCATCTCTACTAAAAATATCAAAATTAGCTGGGCATGGTGGCGCATGCCTGTAATCCCAGTTACTCAACAGGCTGAGGCATAAGAATTGCTTGAACCTGGGAGGCAGAGGTTGCAGTGAGCCAAGAGTGCGCCACTGTACTCCAGCCTGGGCAACAGAGTGAGATTCTGTCTCAAAAAAAAAAAAAAGGATGAAGCCTGAGATAGGAAAGTAAATGTTAAGTTTTGTATCAAAAGGAGATATAATCAGAGGGACAGAAAAAGGCTCCCAAAACAATTAAAATATGTGCATATGTATGTTAGGGGCTGGAAGAGAGATTATTTTAAGGCTTCAAACTCAGTATGCTTAAAACTAATATACTTGTTCCCTTCCTAACACCCTCACCAAAAAGATCCCCACATCTCCTCTCCTGTCAATACTCCTAATGCCAGGAAACTATACAACCATCCAAATAGTTGCAAGAGACCAATCCTGGAAGACTATCCCTGTCTACTCACTCTTTCAGTCCTTTGAAATCAAACAAGTCACCAAAACAGGATTCAAACCTCCCAGCTCCACCGCCACTATCTAAGAGTAAGGCACCATCATCTAATCTGGACTACTAAAATAGCCTAACCAGTCTTCTTCCATGCCCTGAATCAATTTTCCACAATGCAGCCGGGGGATTCTTTTTAAAATGCAAAACCTGCGTTATCTTTCTCTCGAATAAGATGTGTCAATGATTTTTTTCATCTCTTGGCATCCCCTGCCCCACCCAAAAAAATGTCATCAGAATAGCCAAACTCAAACTCCACAGACAAAACCTACAAGAGGGCCAGGCACAATGGCTCACGCCTGTAATCCCAGAACTTTGGGAGGCTGAGGCGGGAGTATTGCTTGAGCCCAGAAATTTGAGACCAGCCTGTGCAACACAGTGAGACTCTGTCTCTACAAAAAAATCAAAAATTAGCCAGATGTGGTGGTGTGCACCTGTGGTCCCAGTTCTTCAGGAAGCTGAGGCAAGAAAATGGCTTGAGCCCAGAAGGTCAAGGCTGCAGTGAGCCATGATCATACCACTACACTCCAGCCTGAGTGATAGAGACCCTGTCCCCAAAACAAGCAAACAAACAACACCTACAAGATTGGGAGACAAAGTATTCCAACAAATTCTCAAATACAAGCAGGGTCTGGTTAAATCACCAGCTACAGGACTCATATGGTACCAGCATATATGCAGAAGACAATGGAAGGGCAGAAGTTATGGGGTAATTGAAGACCTGAGAACAAGAAAACTCCCAAATCATGAATGACTAGAGACTTTGGAAAGGCAACTTGAGAACAGTTGCAAATGGAAGGGATCTTTTGCACATACCAACACTGTAAAGTATGATGGAGCTAGACTCAAAATCAAAGAACTAAAGTCCTCTTCCTGGACAATGTCCTACAATGAACAGAGCCAGACCTCAGAAAACAGGATGCCAATGCCACCTCCGTTAAAAAAAAAAAAAAAAATCATCTTGTAACATACAACAGAAGAAAAAGATCTTGAATGGTGAAACTAGAAAGACTATCCTGACCCACTTCTTGCTCTTAAAAGTTCAGGAAAATCTATCAAAAAATGGACAGGAAAGGACTGGCGTTGAAGCCCATGCTATAAGAAATGAGAGAACAGGAAACAGAGTGATGCTATTGAAAGCCTACTGAAAAGACATACACACAAAACTGATCAAAACTGTCCTAGAAAATGATAGAAAATGTGAAAGAACATTATCAGTCAGAATTAGAAAAACTCAGAAATGAGGTCCTAGCAATCAAAAAAGGATTAGAAATAAAGGAAAAAAGTATTTCAGAAAGGAACCTAGCCAAGAGCAATCTTAAGAGCCAGTATGCAACAGATAATGCTTAAGAGAAACAGACTATGTAAAGGAAAAAAACTGTAATCAGAAATGAAGGTGAAAATTATCAGAAAGAAGTGACAATAAAGGCACTTAGATTTTAAGTTCATATAATAAAGAGTCCTCAAATAAGAAAACCGAAGGAATGAAACAGAGCAAATACTTAAAACTATAAATCAAGAAAAACTTCCTGAAATTAGAAGACTTGAACTGAAATACTGAAAGTACACCCAAGTACCGGGGGAATCCATCCAGAAAAACCAACACTGAGACATATACAAGTAAAACTAACGGACTTCCAAAAAGCAAATAAAAGAAAAATGCATCTGGACATCAGGCAAAAAATATTGAAAATGTGAATCAAGGACTTTATATCCAGTCAAAGCCACTAAATTTAAAGCATACAAGTGGCAAAACAACTGTTATGAACACAACTCAAGGACTACTGTTTATATGACCACTTCCTGAAGAATTTAATAGAGAATGGTCACCACACAACCAAAGTAACTGGAGAGACACTGATACAAGGTGACTGTGAGCACTGAATTTATTTACCTGTAGAACTAAGGTAGGGATCCCCAATCCCTGGGCCGCGAACTGGTGCCAGTCCATGGGCTACTACTAGGAGGTGGGCTGCACAGCAGCAGGAAGTGAGCATTAGGGCCTCAGCTCCATCTCCTGTGAGATCAGGGTTGGCATTAGATTCTCACAGGAACACAAACCTTGTTGTGAACTGAGCATGTGAGGGATCTAGGTTGTGTGCTCCTTATGAGAATCTAACGAATGCCTGATGATCTGTGGTGTAACAGTTTCATCCCAAAACCATCCTCCCCCACCAGCCATTCATGGAAAAACTGTCTTCCATGAAAATGGTCCCTGGTGCCATAAAGGTTGGGAACCACTGTTATAAGGGATAAAATATAGTATTTAACTGCTACATGCCCTGACAATGTAGACACAAAGTTCAAGAGGAAGACAAAACATGTATGTGAAATACAGAGTAAGTGGGCTGGGTACAGTGGCTCACACCTATAATCCCAGCACTTTGGGAGGCTGAGGCGGGTGGATCACTTGAGGACAGGAGTTCGAGACCAGTCTGGCCAACATGGTGGTGTACCATGGTGTACTAAAAATACAAAAAAATAGCCGGGTGTGGTGGTGTGCACCTGTAATCCCAGCTATTCAGGAGGGTGAGGCAGAGAATCGCTTGAACCTGGGAGGGGGAGGCTGCACTGAACCGAGATCACATCACTGCACTCCAGACTGGGTGACAGAACAAGACTCCATCTCAAGAAAAATAAAAACAAAAAAACAACAAAGTGTACTGATCGCCTTATTAACTATTAACTGGTGAGAAAAGGAAATTGCATCACATCAGATGCTGAAGGAGAGTAGAGCAGAAAAGAGGTTAAAGCAGTGCTGAGAGAGAAATTTAAAGCACCTAATGCAAACATTAGGAAAGACAGAAAGTCAAACCAATAATCAAAACTCCCAGCTTCGACAGCCTACAACATAAAAAGCAAAACCGAAAACAAGTAGGAGGAATTAATAAACAGAAATCAATGAAACTGAAAACAAAAAAGTAGAGAAAATTAATGAAACAAAAACCTAGTTCTTAAAAGAAAAAAAAAATCAGTAAAATTAACACAAGACTGGCCAAAAAAAAAGAGAGAAAGTGCAGAAATTATATTAGAAATGAAAAAGGTAGGGCCGGGCGCGGTGGCTCAAGCCTGTAATCCCAGCACTTTGGGAGGCCGAGGCGGGCGGATCACAAGTTCAGGAGATCGAGACCACAGTGAAACCCCGTCTCTACTAAAAATACAAAAAATTAGCCGGGCACGGTGGCGGGCGCCTGTAGTCCTAGCTACTCAGGAGGCTGAGGCAGGAGAATGGCGTGAACCCAGGAGGCGGAGCTTGCAGTGAGCCGAGATCGCGCCACTGCACTCCAGCCTGGGCAACAGCGTGAGACTCCGTCTCAAAAAAAAAAAAAAAAAAAAAAAAAAAAAAAAAAAAAAAAAAAAAGAAATGAAAAAGGTACTATCACTACAGACTTTGCAGACATCAAAAGAACAAGGGAAAACTACAAACAATTCTACACACATAAATTTGACAATTTAGATGAAATGGACCAATGCCTCAAAAAGCAAGAACTATCACACCTCACTCAATATGAAATACCTAATTTGAGTAAGTCTGTAACTATTAAGATGATTATATTTATAATTTTAAAACTTCCCTTCAGGGTTTGGATGGTTTAACTAGAGAATTCTTCCAAATGCCTAAAGAAGAACTAACACCAATTTTATATAATCTCTCCAAAAAACAGATGGGATACACTTCTCAATTCACTTTATGAAGCTAATTACAAAATTACCTGATAACAAAACCAGACAAGACAGCATTAAAAAAAAAAAAAAAGAAGAAGAAGAAGAAAAGAAACTGCAGGCCCATATCTCAATGACTGCAGATGCAAAAATTCTTATCAAAATGTTACCAACTAGAATTCACTATACTACCAGACTTCACTCTAGGGATACAAGGCTGGTTCTGTATTTGAAAATCAATCAATATAAACCATACTAATAGGCTAATGAAGACAAATCAAGGATTATATTATTCAATGCAGATAAAAATTTGACAAAATTCAACATCCATTTACAGTAAAAACACTCAGAAAAATAAAAGCCTAGAGTTAACATTCTAGTGGTGAAAGTCTGAATACTGTTTCCCTAGATTGAGAACAAGAAAATGGTGTCCATTCTCACCAGTATTATTCAACATAGGAAGTTCTAGCCAGTAAAATAAGGCAAGAAAATAAAGTAAAAGGCATATAGACGCAAAAGAAAGAAAACAATCCTGGCTGGGTGCGGTGGCTTACTCCTGTCATCCCAGCACTATGGTAGGCCGAGGTGGGCGGATCACGAGGTCAAGAGATTGAGACCATCCTGGCTTACATGGTGAAACCCCGTCCCTATTAAAAACACAAAAATTAGCTGGGTGTGGCGCACGCCTGTAGTCCCAGCTACTCGGGAGGCTGAGACAGGGGAATCGCTTGAACCTGGGAGGCGGAGGTTGCAGTGAGCCAAGATCGCGCCACTGCACTCTAGCCTGGTGACAGAGGGAGACTCCATCTCAAAAATAAAAAATAAAATAAAATAAAAGAAATAAAACAATCCCTTATTTGCAGAAAACATGATTTAAAAATTCCAAGGAATATACCAAACTTTCCAGATCTATTAAGTGAGTTCAACAAGGTCACAGAATATAACATAAAAATCAACTGTATTTCTATATACTAGCAATGAATACGTAGATACTGAAATTAAAAATACAACAACAGCTGGGTGTGGTGGCTCATGCCTGTAATCCCAGCACTTTGGGAGGCTGGGGCAGGTGGACTGCTTGAGCCCAGAAGTTTGAAATTACCCTGGGCAAAATGGCGAAACCTCATCTCTACAAAAAAAAAGAAAAAAAATTTAGCTGGGCATGGAGGTATATGCCTGTAGTTCCAGCTATTGGGGAGGGTGAAGTAGGAGGATCTCTTGAGCTCAGGCAGTAAATGGAGACTGTGCCACTGCACTCCAGCCAGGGAGACAGAGATAGACCCTGCCTCAAAACAAACAAACAATGGTGGACAATGGCTCAAGTAATCCCAACGCTTTGGGAGGCCAAGGAGGGAGGATTGCTTGAGCCCAGGAGGTCAAGACCATACATAGTGAGACTCAGCTTCTACAGAAAATTTATAAATTAGCCAGGTATGGTGGCAAGTGTTTACTGTCCTAGTTACCTGGGAGGCAGAGGCAAGAGGACCACTTGTGTCCAGGAGTTCAAGGCTGCAGTGAACTATGATTGCACCACTGCACTCCAGCCTCAGTGACAGAGCAAGACCCTGTTTCTAGTTTAAAAAAGAGAAAAAATGGAGGGGCATATTGTGTTCACAGATTGGCAGACTCAACTTGGTAAAGATGTTGATTCTCCTCATACTGATATGCAGGTTTAATGCAATTCCTATCAAATTCCCAGCAATATATTTTGCAGACAGAAAGTATTGTTCTAAAATTTATATGGAAAGGCAAAGTAAGTAGAATTGTGAAAATGAAGAACAAAGTGAAAAGAATAAATCTAGCCAATTTTAAGATATATTACATAGCTACAGTAATAAACATTGTGTGATATCGGTGGAAGAATATACACACTGAAAAGAACAGAGAACCCAAAATAAACCTACACAAATACATCCAACTGATTTTCTACAAAGGTGCAAAAGCAGTTAAATGGAGGACGTCAATGAACTTTTCAGCATACAGTGCTGGACCAGATAGATACTGAGAGACAAAAATATTAACCCTGACTCAAGCCTCACACCTTAAAAGAAAATTTAATTCAAAATAAGTGTGAAGCTATAAACTTTTGGGAAAAACCATAAGAGATAATTCCTTGGGATCTGGGGCTAGGCAAAGAGTTCTTAAACTGGACCCTAAAAGCATGATCCATAACAGAAATAGTTGGTAAACTAGACCTCATCAAAATAAAAAACTATTTTGCTCTGTGAACACCCATGTAAAGAAGATAAAAAGAGAAGCTAGAGACTAAAAAAAAAAAAAAAAAAAAAATTGGCAAACCACATATCCAAGAAAGTACTAATATCTAGAATTAAAAAACAAAAACAAAAACAAAAACAAAAAAAACTCTCAAAGCTCAACAGTTAACCAACCAACCAATGGAATTAGAAAATGGACAAATTAAATGAAAAAATATTTCATGGAAGAGGATATACACATGGCAAATAAGCACATGAAAAGATGTTCAATACTATTAGCCATCAGGGAAATAGAAATGCAAATTAAAACCACCATGAGATCTTACTACACATCTAAAATTTAAAATTGTGATAATATCAAATGCTGGTGAGTATGGAGAGTTTTCATACATTGCTTGCGGGAATGTAAAATGATAGCACCTTTGGCCATTTCTTAAAGTACACATGTGGCCGGCACGGTGGCTCACGCCTGTAATCCCAGCACTTTGGGAGGCCAAGGCAGGCGAATCACGAGGTCAGGAGATCGAGACTATCCTGGCTAACACGGTGAAATCCCATCTCTACTAAAAATACAAAAAATTAGCTGGGCGTGGTGGCGGGCGCCTGTAGTCCCAGCTACTCAGGAGGCTGAGGCAGGAGAATGGCGTGAACCCGGGAAGAGGAGCTTGCAGTGAGCCGAGATCACGCCACTGGACTCCAGCCTGAGTGACAGAGCGTGACTCCGTCTCAAAAAAAAAAAAAAATTAAGTACACATGTAACACCCATAGGACCCAGCAACTACATGCTGGACATTTATACAAGATAAATGAAAACTTATCTACATACACACACACACACACCTGTACACAAATGTTTACAACAGCTTTATTCTTAATAGCTACAACCTGGAAACAACCCAGGTATCCTTCACAGATTAAACTGGTACATTCATACCATGGAACACTATATAGCAATTAAAAGGAACAAACTGCTGATACAAGTAATGACTTCAATGAACATAAATATTGTACAAGCATCTTGCAAGATGTTACCACTGGGGAAACTGGAGAAAGGATAAACAGGATCTCTCTGTGTTATATTTTACAACTGCATGTGAATCAACAATCACCTCAAAATAAAGGTCAGTTTTTAATAAAAATGTTAAAGGATATACATCAGATGCTGAGGGGGAAGGAGAAGAGAAAGTCACAACTAATTTCAATAATGTACATAATGGGGAATCAATAGAAAATAACTAAGAAAGAGAGCACTAAAGAAAACAAAAACAAAACCACAAACATTCCTAAAGGCCAAAAGTATAATAAAACAGAAAAAATAAAAGAGATCACATACAATGACTCTTTTATACATAAATATATAGGTGATGACAAGGAAACTAGGACTTGACTTTAAAACCATGAAAATAAACTGCATATGTATATGACAAAATCAAATTTAACAAGAAAAGCAATCCCTAAAAATAAAAAAAGAAATGAACATAAATGTGTATCCATTTGGTAGCATAATCACACTATCCCATGTAACTTTTCAACACAGCAATTGAACCCTGCAACCCCAGTCAATCCTAAAGAGAACTACCAGGAGAGTTCCAAACTGTTCTGAGTAACCCTATTACTGGGTGCAGCACTGCTAGTATTGTTATTCTGAGATTGTTATGTGTCTATGTGGAATAAAGCAAATGAGTAAAAATGTCATATTCTATTATTCCTGGTGTTAGAAAAAAACAGGAAGTTTGGCCTAGGAGAAAGACAGATATATGATAGACGTAGTTTAGTAAAACCCATAGTCCTGAATTTGAACTGGAATATCAATATATGCATTATATGTGTGTGTTTATGTGTGCACGTATGTATATACACATATACATATGCATACATATAAATATACACACATACACATATATTTATATACATACATACATACACACACAAAATTTTGTTTTAATCCTACATCTATCCACTCCAAGATGTCTACTTGGAGATGTGTATCTCCAACGCCTAGAAACAATGACCAAATCAGTGAGTGCATAGACAATACTCTAAAAAATACCACCAATAGCAAACAGAGAGAATTGGTTCATTCTGACCAATGGATAGAAAAGGTATAAGATAAGCCTGCAATATCTTAACATACCAAATATCAAAGATATTTACAAGACTAGAGTCTTGTAAAAATGACTCAGGAGCTAACATGAAGAGGCTCCAAATGTTCAAAGACAGTATAATTATAATCAATTATCAATAAGACAATGAATTCAAATACACATAGATTTCAATCTGTAAATCCAGGAAATGGAAATAAAAACCCAAACAACTAAATGGTCATCATTGAAGGATGATAATGAACTACCTCATTATTTTGAAAACTGATAAGGGGAGAGAATCAAGCATTCATTTCACTGTTTCTACACAACTTTTATCATGGGGTAATCTAACCAATTAATAGATGAGGGGAAGGTTTCTCTTAATAGATGTAGTCTAGCTCAGCTGTTACCAAACTTTTTGGCACCAGGTACCGGTTTCACAGAAGACAATTTTTCCATGGACTAGGAAGTAGAACAGGTGGTTTCATGATGATTCAAGTACATGACATTTATTGTACACTTTATTTCCATTATTATTATATTGTAATATGAAATAATTATACAACTCACCATAATGTAGAATCAGTGGGAGGCCTGAGCTCGTTTTCCTGCAACTAGAGGTCCCATCTGGGGATGATGGGAGATGGTTAACAGATCATCAGGCATTAGATTCTCATAAGACGCATGCAACCTAGATCACTCGCATGCACAGTTCACAGCAGGGTTTGTGCTCCTTTGAGAATCGAATGCAGCTGCTGATCTGACAGGAAGTGGACCTCGGGTGGTAATACAAGCAATGAGGAGCAGCTGTAAACACAGATGAAGCTTCACTTGCTTGCCTGCTGCCTACCTCCTACTGTGCAGCCCGGTTCCTAACAGGCCACCGACTGGTAGTGGTCCAGGGTTGGGGACCCCTGGTCTAACTTAAAGAAGGAATGACAGATTATCATCATTTTACAAATCCTAGTAAATAACAGACTTAGACAATGTTCCTCAGTGGTTGTCAACATAACAGAAAGAGACAGTCAGACACTATGTGCCTTTCTGATGGAAGAGAAAACCATCACATTTGATGTAGTCTTGTTCCCCAATTCCCCCAAATAATCTGAATCTGATAAAGCTTCTAGATTCCACTTTGAATTTACAGGAAATACAGAGGGCCAATATACATGTCAAGAGACACGATAAAATGTAAAATCCAGCTGGGCGCAGTGGCTCATGCCTGTAATCCCAGCAATTCAAGCAGAGTGCTTGAGCTCAAGAGTTCAAGATCAGCCTGGGCAACATGATGAAATGCCATCTCTACCAAAAATACAAAAAACAACTCAGCCAGGAACGGTGGTACATGCCTGTGATTCCAGCTACCCAGGAGGCTGAGGTGGGAGGATTGCTTGAGCTCAGGAGGCAGAGGTTGCAGTGAGCCAAGATCACACCACTACACTCCAGTCTGGGTGACAGAATGAGACTCTATCTCAAAAAAAAAAAAAAAAAAGTAAAATTCAGATTATGAGAACCTCTATGCCTAGTTTCTCCAACAATCAAGTGCATAGAAAAAGACAAAGACGGTGAGGTTAAGAGACCATAAATTAAAAAGGAGACTTTGAACTCGTATCAATCAATCAATCACAATGTGTGGACCTTGTGATGGTTGATTACAGGTGTCAACCTAACTGGATTAAGGGATACCCAGAAAGCTGGTAAAAGCATTGATTATCCTCAGTGGTTCAGAAGGCATTGAGCTCGTCCCTCTTCTGCTGAAAGGAAAACCCAGGCGGTCAGGCATTTGACGAGAATGACTGGGCTGTCCCAGTGCCTGTGAGGGTATTTCCTGAAAAGACTGGCATTTGACTTAGTAGACTGATAGGGGAAGTTTCACTCTCAATGTGGGTGGGCAGCATTCAATAAGCTGGGGGCCCAGATGGAACAAAAAGAGGAGCAAAGAGTAATTTTTGCTTTCAGAACTCCAGGTTCTATGGTCTTTGGATTCCGGGACTCGAACCAGCACTGCCGCCGTTTCTCCCCATGATCACATGAGCAAGTGTCATAATGGTATCGTGTCTTTAAAAAGAATTCCTATATTTTAAATAACACACATATTCTTAATAACAAAAAAAGTAGGACAGAAACAGTATATGTTACTTCTGAAAGACCTCATATTTGGGAGGTTACCTGCTCTACTACAACTGGATCCTGGCTATTAACAGAAAAAAATATTTTTTAATGCATTGCTGATGTCATATAAGTAGTAAAGAGGAGGAGAGATCAGTCAAGTTGAACTTACGGGAGAAGTCATAAAAGGTAATTAAGTGAAATGAAAACTATGAGGGTAGCTGCCTAATTCATACTGGGAACAGAAATTAAGTCCTCACCCCTGATGCCAGGCTGGAGAGTTAAACCTAAATTAACACTTAGGTTATACAATATAAAATAACTACAGCAAGTATTTCAGGAACGGAAAAATGCAACTAAAATATATCAGCAAGCCAGAAGAAATGATCAGAAATGACCAGATCTGAAAAATAAAAAAAGAATCAAACAGAACTTTGAGATATGAAAAAATAATTATTAAGTGAGACATATAACCAACATTAAGAACTCAACAGATGGTTCTTACAGCAAATTTAAAGTAGTTTAAGAGATTCTATGAACTTTAAGACAGGTCAGAAGAAACTGTCAATTATGAAATAAAAGAGGGCCAAAGACGATAAATACAGAAGAGACGGTAAGAAACACAGAGGATACAAAAAATACAAAACAGTATTTGTTTGGGTTCCTCCAGACAGAGGCAACTGTTGAAAAGATAATAGCTAAGAATTTTCCAGAACTGATAAAAAACAATAAACCACAGATTCAAGACACCCAGCAAACTGCAAATGGGAAAATAAAAATATTTCTTTTCCCAGGGGAATAATATCCTAGAAGGAGCCAGCGAAAAACAGATTATTTTCAAAAAGCAACAGACTAAAAACTGGCCAGGCATGGTGCCTCACACCCATAATCCCAGGACTTTGGGAGGTCTAGGTAGGCAGATCACCTGAGGTCAGCAGTTCAAGACCAGCCTGACCAACTTGGCGAAATCCCATCTCTACTAAAAATACAAAAATTAGCCAGGCAAGGTGGTGGGCACCAGCAATCCCAGCACTTTGGGAGGCTGAGGTGGGAGGAGTGCTTAAGTCCAGAAGTTCAAGAACAGGCTGGGCAACATAATGAGACATCTCTACAAAAAGAAAAAAAATTAGCTGGGTGTGTGCTGAGCACCTGGAGTCTCAGCTACTCCGGAGGCTGAGATGGAAGGATCACTTGAGCCCGAGAGGTTGAGGCTGTGGTGAGCCATGATGGTCCCACTGCACTCCAGCCTGGGCAACAGAGAGAGACTCTGTCTCAAAAAAAAAAAAAAGAAAAAGAAAAAAAAAGAGTCAGTTTGTCAGTTTTTAGTCTGTTGGTCTTTTTTTTTTTTGAGACAGAATCTCGCTCTTCCTGTTTTTGTTTCCTTCTTACATAGTCCTCATACTTCATCAACTCTAACTCTTGTACTTCTATCCTGTTGCCCTGGTGAAAAGTTAACCCTGGGTTGTTTCAATTCTCACTCCAAAAGCTGAGTTGCTAAGTGTTGCAAGAGAAAAAACAAATTACTCAACCTACATTATAGGTATAACAAATTCTAGGTCTCTAACCTCAATTAAGCTCTCAATGCTTACTGTTTAGAAATCTTTCCAGGCTTTCCTAGTTAGATTTTACACAAAAAGCTACTGCTCAAGCCCCCTTCCAAATCCTCCTTCCTCTCAGTAGAAGACCAGGCCTCATATTTACTGAGAAAACATAAACTATCAGATAGTAGCACTCCCTCAACTTCCTGATGTGCACATCTAAATCTCCTCCCCAATCCCAACATCCCTGTCTCCTTTCATCCTGTCACAATGACAGTGCAAGAGGTGGCTGGCTGTGCAGTGAATCTAATATCCTCTCATCAACTGTCCCCTTGCTTCACCAATTATCCATCTCCTCTCCCCCATCTTTCAAGTATTCTATTTCCCGTATCATAAGCATGCCCATGTCTTTCATTTAAAAAAAAAAAAAAAAAAAAGCCCTTTCTCAACCTACATTTTTACATTTTCTTCTAACTAGTTACTGTTCTCTTTCGCCATAATTTTTGAAATAGTCTAGACTGCCTTCATTTCTACTTATTTAGTCCACTCCATCCAAAATGCCATTGGCACTGCTCTTGCCAACATTATCAGCAACCTTCTATTCATGGAACACAATCCTTAATTACACGGTATCTTTGCAGGAGAACATTCATTCTCATCTCCTTGACTTCCATAATACCACATTCCTGGTTTTCCTCCTCTTTCATCTTCCTCCTTCATCTATCCATGTTGCTCTTCCCAAGGTTCTGCCTATTCATCTAGTTACTCTACAAACCCTTTCTAGGTTATCATATATATCTCCATGGCTTCAATTACCAATTACATATTAATAACTCTGGATAATCCAGATTTGTTTCCTGAATTCTGAATTGTGCAGTAATATGTAACTTTTCCATGTTATAAACAGAATATATATAAGGAAAAATCTAGTTATTCTTTAAATATAGAAAAATATTTGTATCTGGCATCTAAAACAGTACTATTTATTATTTTGCTCACCTGTATATATTATTCTAGGTTATGATTAATCAATACATCAAAGTGCAACCATTACCTTTTTTGTCATAACAGCTTTGAGATATAATTCACTTACCAAATAATTCACCTAAACAATTCAATGGTTTTTAGTATATTTCAATGAGTTATACAACTATTAACACAATAAATTTTATCATTTTCTTTTTTGAGATGAGGTCTCACTATATTGCCCAAGCTGGTCTCAAACTCCTGGGCTCAAGTGATCCTCCCATCTACGCCTCCCAAAGTGAGCCACCGCGCCTGGCCTATATTTTCATCACTACATAAAGAAACCTTTCTTTTGTTTTTTTTTTTTTGAGGCGGAGTCTTGCTCTGTCACCCAGGCTGGAGTGCAGTGGCGCGATCTCGGCTCACTGCAAGCTCTGCCTCCCGGGTTCAAGCCATTCTCCTGCCTCAGCCTCCGGAGCAGCTGGGACTACAGGCGCCTGCCACCACACCCATCTAATTTTTTGTATTTTTAGTAGAGACGGGGTTTCACCGTGTTAGCCAGGATGGTCTTGATCTCCTGACCTCGTGATCCGTCCGCCTCTGCCTCCCAAAGTGCTGGGATTACAGGCGTGAGCCATCGCGCCCGGCCATAAAGAAACCTTTTATCCTTTAGCGGTCACTTCCCATTCCACCCAGCTCCCCACCTCAGTCTTACAAAACCATTAATCTACTTTTTGTCTCTATAGATTTGAAAATGCTGACATAAAATGTCAGATGTCAGATGTGAATCACCCCTCCAACTATAGCTCCCTTCAGACAGCATCCTTTAAGTAAACTGCTATATTTCTAAGTAAACAGATTTTGGTGTGTTCTGCAAGTCCCACAGCCTTGGGAATTTAAGCAGCTTAAAATTTCAAGCCCGGATCTCTCTCCTGAACTGAAGTATCTCCTGGATCACTCCCCAGAAAACCCCACATGTTCCTTAAGACATTCAAAACTGAGTTTATCATTTTCCTCACTGGTCTTACTAATTTACTGTTTTTACCTTATCTGTAGATAACAGCACTCTCTAAAAGTGGGATATTCAACTACCTCAAAAAGTAGTTCCAATAATTAAATAAAATAGACATTAATAAAAGCAGCTCGTGTCACCAAGCAGGCAGTCATCAATGTTTGTTTCCCTTTTCTGTCTACAGGTTGTAATCTCCATTTCCAGTTTTTTTTTTTTTTTTTTGAGACAGAGTTTCGCTCTTTTTGCCCAGGCTGGAGTGCAATGGCGCGATCTCGGCTCACTGCAACCTCCGCCTCCCGGGTTCAAGCGATTCTCCTGCCTCAGCCTCCCGAGCAGCTGGGATTACAGGCATGTGCCACCACCCCGGCTAATTTTGTATTTTTAGTAGAGATAGGGTTTCTCCATGTTGGTCAGGCTGGTCTTGAACTCCCGACCTCAGGTGATCCACCTGCCTCGGCCTCCCAAAGTGCTGGGATTACAAGCGTGAGCCAACGCGCCCGGCTCCATTTCCAGTATTAAATGCCATTACTTCTCCTGTCCATTGAGGTTTTAACATTAATGATTTATTTTTCACTTCTAGCAAAATAGTTTATTTTTGTAGTACTTTTTACTTCTTAATGTTTTTAGGTCCTTCTTAAAATGATTCAATCATCTTAAAAATATTTATTTTATGGTCTTTCTCTGATGACCTCTATTGCTGAATTTCTTAGCAGACATAAGACTGATGCTTTTGGTGTTTGTATTATCTGTGATATATTTCTTCCTATGTTTTATAATTTTGGATTATGAACCTGTTCTCTTCCCGTGCTAGTGAGACCATCAAAAATTTGAAACATTTAGCCTCTCTATAGTAGTAACTAAAAATCAAATAACTTAGAACCTAAATACCAGAAATTATATTAAATTTGCTATTTGAATGGCATCCTCTCTGGAAGATAAGCATTATTTTGATCTAAAAAGTCTTGTCTAGTATGGGAAATTAAGAATAAATAGGAAACGTCAAACTTCCTCCTCTATCCAGTCCCACTGGTCTGCTAGATAGAGTTTAAAAAGATACGGCAGGGGGTGGAGAAGTTTATTAATAAACCTAACATCAAAAATTAAAGCTTGTTTCACCCTTCCAAAAAGCCTATTCTTACTCCATTGCAGACAGAAAATTCCATTACATTAATATTACAACATATCAACTAGAATTTTTTTAAAAAATTAAGAAGGGAGTGAGATTTTTCACTTTACAAAGAACTTAAATGGGATTCCTTTTTTTTCCTCTTTACAGAGGTAATCAAGTTAGGATTTTTTTTTTCTTTTTTTTTTTTAAGTTCTGACTGGAACTTAAAAAAGGACTGAAAGTATAGGTTTAGGACTAAACACAAGACATTATGTTCCAAGAGTTTAAAATTTTAGAGCAATACCATCAAATAATTTAATGCAAGAATAACATCAATTAGGCCGGGCACAGTGGCTCACACCTGTAATCCCAGCACTTTGGGAGGCTAAGGTGGGCGGATCACTTGAGGTCAGGAGTTCGAGACCAGCCTGGCCAACATGGTGAAACCCCGTCTCTACTAAAAACACAAAAATTAGCTGGGCGTGGTGGCAGGTGCCTGCAGTCCCAGCTACTCAGGAGGCTGAGGTAAGAGAATCGCTTGAATCCAGGAGGTGAAGGTTGCAGTGAGCCGAGATCACGCCACTTGACTCCAGCCTGGCAACAGAGCAAGACTCCATCTCAAACAAAAAAAGAAAAAAAGAATAATATCAATTAAATTAGAATAAAAAGAACTATTACAAACTATATTTTCATTATCTTGATTGTGGTGATGGTTTCATCAGTGTATATATGTGTGTGAAAGAGTATCAAATTGTGTACAGTTTAAAGATTCTTTAAAAAATAATGTGATTCAAATTTCAAAATAATCTATTGCTATGTACCTTCTTAGGTATTAAAGCCACAAGAGTTATACAATGGAAAGACCATAAGAGTGGCTCTGTCACTAACTAGCTATGTGATCCTGGACATATTACTTAACCTATCTGAACCCCAGAGTCCCCACTTAAGAAACAAGGATATCACAATCTATCTCTCTGGGACAGTATGGCAAAAGTGCCTTCCATCACAAGTCCTTACAGAACATCTACAAAATATGACTTGGTTACTGCACAAAGTATACCTATACAAACCATTTATTAAAACTTGTGCTTTATTACTAAGTTACAATGTGAGTACCAACAACAAACAAATCTACCTTACCTAGTGCAAAATGTACATACCACTATTATATTTTTTCATCTTTCTACTTTCAAACTATATCTTTGTATTTAAAATGCTGCTACACAATATCAGCACTTTGGGAGGCCAAAGCAGGCAGATCACGAGGTCAGGAATTCAAGATCAGCCTGCCCAACACAGTGAAACCCCTAAAATACAAATACAAAAAAATTAGCTATTAAAAATACAAAAATACAAAATTTTTTTTACTAAAATACAAAAAATTAGCTCGGCCTGGTGGCAGATGCCTGTAATCCCAGCTACTCGGGAGGCTGAGGCAGGAGAATCACTTGAACCTGGGAGGCCGAGGTTGCAGTGAGCCAAGATCATGCCATTGCACTCTAGCCTGGGTGACGCCGAGAGACTCTGTCTCAAAAAAAAAAAAAAAAAAATGCTGCTACAGAGAAGTCAATGTGCACTGTAACCAAAATGCACTACATAGTGCAAAATGTATTTAAAATGGACAGCATGCAGTTGGGTCTTGCTTCTTAATCCAGTCTGACAATCTCTGCCTTTTAATTGGGGTGCTTTAGTCAATTTAAATGTAACGTAATGATTGATATTGCTGGAATCGGGCATTTCATTATGGTATTTTTGTTTTTTATCAACTCATTTGTTTTTTATTTCTCTGTTTCTGCTGGCCTGTCTTCATTTGGGTTAACAAATTTTTTTTTTTCCTAGCATTCCATTAGATACTCCTCTCCTGGCATTTAGGTTCACCTTTTAATTTTGAGATCTCTCACTAGGGATCACAACTGTGACTTTAACTTAAAACAATCTATTAAGAGTTAATGTTCTACCTACTAAATGTCAAGAACCCAGCTTGTGTGACACACATACATGTACCACACATGCTACCACTGCATGCATAGTATTTAAAAACTGCCAAGAATTTGGACAGATCTTATATGAGAATTTTTGGACTCACTTTTTTTCTAGCTGCCTCTCTTCCAGGATTTACCGACTAAGTTTCTTGCTGTTCTGTTAGCCCAGAACTCTGTACTCTTACATTTCATGCAAATAAGGCTGTGGTATTCTTCACCAAGTAGCAGGATTACAGAGCACCCTCAGACAAAAACCTACCAACTCATAAATTTCACAAGATAAAGTTATGTTTTAAGAATAGGCTCTCCTCCAGTTTCTGTCTGCTTTTGATCACTCTCCAGTACCTTTAAAGAAAAATTAATATATTTTGTCCAGATATTATCATTGTTATCTATGGGAAGGTAACTCTACAGTATTATACCATTACTAGAAGCCAGAATGCCACGCTACTTTACTACATCAATTCCATTCTGAAAATGCCTTCCTTAGGTAATTTATGCTACTATTAGGTATATTTTTCCTTTTTTCTTTTAGTAGCAGCTTTATTCAGATATAATGCCCATGCCATAAAATTTATCCGAAAAGGACAAGTTCCGTGGTTTCTAGTACAGAGTTGCGTAACCATCACCACTACCTTAGAACATTCTCATCACCACAAAAAGAAATCACATACCCTTTAGTATTCATTCCCCATGCTCCTTCCCATAACCCCTGGCAATCACTAATCTACTTTCTGTATCTATGGATTTGATTGCCCGGACATTTCATATAAATGGAATCATATAATATATGGACTTTCATGTCTGGCTTCTTCACTTAGCATGTTTTTGAGATTCATCCATGCCGTAGCTAGTATAAATACTTTACTCCTTTTTATTGCTGAATAATATTCCACTGTATGGACATACCCCATTTTATCTACCTATTCTTCCATTCAAGGACATTTGGGTTGTTTCCACTTTGGGGATATCATGATAATGCTATAACAAGCATTTGCATACATGTTTTTCATCTCTTGGACACATATCCAAAAATAAAATTGCTAGGTGATATGAGAACTCTATGATTAACATTTCGAACTGCTAAACTATTTTCTGAAGTTGCTGCACATCCTACCAGAAGTGTATGAGAGTTCCAATTTCTACTTATCCTTCCCAATGCTATTATTTGTTTGATCTTAGCCATTTTAGTGTATGTGAAATGGTATCTCTTGCTTTTGATTTGCACTTCCCTAATGACTAATAACATTAAGCATCTTTTCATGTGTTTGTTGGTCATTTGTATGCCTTCTTCAAGGAACTGTTCAAGTCTTTGCCCATTTTTTTTTTTTTGAGACGGAGTCTCACGCTGTTGCCCAGGCTGGAGTGCAGTGGCGCGATCTCGGCTCACTGCAAGCTCCGCCTCCCGGGTTCACGCCATTCTCCTGCCTCAGCCTCCTGAGTAGCTGGGACTACAGGCGCCCGCCACCGCGCCCGGCTAATTTTTTGTATTTTTAGTAGAGACGGGGTTTCACTGTGGTCTCGATCTCCTGACCTTGTGATCCGCCCGCCTCGGCCTCCCAAAGTGCTGGGATTACAGGCTTGAGCCACCGCGCCCGGCCAAGTCTTTGCCCATTTTTAAACTAGATTGTCTTTGTATTGTTCAGTTGTAGTTCTTTACAAATTCTGGAGGTTAAGTAGTATCTTTATCAGATGTATGATTTGCAATATTTTCCTCCCATTTGCGGGCTGCTTTTCTCCTTTCTTGTTTTTGGAGACAGGGTCTCACTCTGACGCCCAGGTTGGAGTGCAGGGCGTGATTACCACTCACTGCAGCCCCAACTTCCTGGGCGCCAGTGATCCTCCCACCTCAGCCTCCCAAGTAGCTTGGACTACAGATGGGCTCCACTAGCCAGTGATCCTCCCACCTCAGCCTCCCAAGTAGCTTGGACTACAGATGGGCTCCACTACACCAGGAAAATTATTAAATGTTTTATAAAGACGAGGTCTCACTACACTGCTTAGACTGGTCTTGAACTCCTGGGCTCAGGTGATTCTCCCACCTTGGCCTCCCAAAGTGCTGGGATTACAGGTGTGAGCGAGCCATCATGCCTGGCCACTGTTCTACTTCCTTGATGACGTATTTTAAAGTACAGAATATTTTAATTTTGATAAAGTCCAATTTACCTATATTTCCTCTTGTCACTTGTGCTTTTAAGGTGGTACTATGAAACCAGTGCCAAGGTTACAAAGATCTATACAGATGTTTTCTTCTGAGAAGTTTATACATTTTAGTTTTTACATGTATATCTTTAATCAACTTTGAGTTGGTTTTTCATACTGTGTGAGGTAAGGGTCCAATATTCTCTTGTATGTGGATAGTCATTTGTTCCATTTGTTGAAAAAAGAAAACCAAAACGATTATTTCCTTGTTGTACTGTTTTGCCACCCTTGTTGAAAATCAATTGACCTACCCACCTACCAAAAAAAAAAGAAAGAAGAAAGAAAAAAAAAACCCAAAATACAACTGGTAAATGTGAGTTTATTTCTGGACTCTCAATTCTATTCCATTGGTCCATATGTCTATCCTTATGCCAGTACCACACGGTCTTAATTACTATAGGTTTGCTGGTTCTGTAAATTCTGAAATTGCTAAATATGAGTCCTTCAACTTAGTTTTTCAAGTTTTGCTTTGGTTATTCAGGGTCCTTTGCAATTCCATACAAATTTCAGAATCAACTTATTTCAAGAAGAAGGAGGAGGAGGAGGAGGAGGAGGAGGAGGAGAAGGAGGAGAAGGAGGAGGAAGAGAAGGAGAAAGAAGGAAGAAGAAGAAGAAGAAGAGGAGAAAAAGAAGAAAAAAGAAAAGAATCGAAAAAAAGAAAAAAGGCAAGTCAGCTTGGATTTTATGGGAAATTGCATTGAATCTCTTAGGTCATTTGGGGAATATTGCAGGTTAACAATAACTCTTCCAATCCACGAACATGAAATATATTCCCATTTACTTAGATCTTTCTTTCAATGAAGTTGTAGTTTTCAGTGTACAAGTCATAAACTTTCAGTAAGCAATGAATTCCTGATAAAGAAAAAAAAGTCTTACACTTTTGCTGAATTTATTCCTATTTTTTTCTTTGTAATGCTGTTGTAACGAAATTGTTACTTTGTTTTTTAAGACAGGGTCTCACTCTGTCACCCCTGCTGGAGTGCAGTGGCGCAGTCACCATTCACTGCAGCCTCAACATCTCCAGCTCAAGTGATCCTCCCTCCTCTGACCCCAAGTAGCTGGGACTACAGGAATGTGCTACCACATCCAGCTTTTTACATTTTTGATTTTTGAGACAGGGTCTCACTCTGTTGCTTATCCAGTCTCACCCAGGCTGGAGGTTCTATTGCTCATCATAGTAACACAATTATAGTTCACTGCGGTCTCGACTTCCCAAGCTCAAGCAATCCTCCCACCTTAGCCTCTAGAGTAGGTGGGACTACAAGTACACGCCACCAGACCAGGCTAATTTTGGTATTTTTTTGTAGTGATGGGATCTAGCCATGTTGCCCAGGCTGGTCTTGAATTCCTGGGCTCAGGCAACCCACCTGTCTCAGCCTCCCAAATTTTGGGGATTATAGGCATGAGCCACCACACCTGGCCTGTTTTAATTTTTAGATTGCCCATTGCTGGTATACTAAAGTACAATTGATTTTACATACTGATCTTGTATCCTGCAACCTTGTTGAAATCATTTATTAGCTCTAATAGTTTTTAAGTGAGTTCTTTAGGATTTTCTATCCAGAAGATCACATTTGCAAATAGTGAGTTTTCATTTCTATTTTCCAACCTGGTTATCTTTTATTTTGTTTTCTTGCCTAATTAATTGTGTTGGCTAGAAAATCCAGTACAATACTGAATAGGAAGAACAACAATGAATACCGTTGTCTTATTCCTGATCTCGGGGGAAAGCTTTACATTTACACCACTAATATGATGTAAGCTATGGATTTTTCAGATGCTCTTCAACTTCATCAACAGAATGTGAAGAATGCAAAATAAAACCATAGTAAGACACCTCTACACACTTAGTAAAATGATGAAAATTTAAAAGACTGGCAAAACAAAGTATTGGTGAGGATGTGGAACAAATAGAATTCACGCACTGTTGGTGAATGTAAAATAGTACAACCACCTTGGAAAAGAATTTTGAAGTTTCTAAATACTGTTAGGCCAGGCACAGTGGCTCACACCTGTAATCCCAGCACTTTGGGAGGCCGAGGCGGGTGGATCACCTGAGGTCAGGAGTTCCAGACCAGCCTGGCCAACATGATGAAACCCCATCTCTACTAAAAATACCAAAATCAGCAGGGCATGGTGGCGCACATCTGTAATCTCAGATACTCAGGAGGCTGACGCAGGAGAATTGTTTGAACCCAAGAGGCGGAGGCTGCAGTGAGCCGAGATCGTGCCATTCCACTTCAGCCTGGGTGACAAAAACAAAACTCTGTCTCAAAATAAATAAATACAGTTAAATACACAGTTATATGACCCAGCCATTCTATTCCTAGGTATTGATCCAACAGAGAAACACAGAGACTTATATTGATCCAAAAGACAAACACATAGCTTTATAAACAAATATTCATTGCAGTCTTACTTACAGTTGCCAAAAACTAGAAACAACTCAAATGGCCAACAGTAGATAAATGGCCTACTGTTGTGATATATTCATGTAATGAATATGACTCAGCAATTAAGAAGAATGAACTTTAGGTACACAAAATATTAATGTTAATATTAAATTTTTAAAAAGTCAGACACAAAAGGAGTATGTATTGTGATAACATTTAAATGAAATTCTGGAAAAGGCAAACTGATCAATGAAAGAAAGCAGATTAATATTTGCCTAAGGGTGAGGGACAGGAAGGGGTTACTGCAAAGAGCTATGGGGGAACTTTGGCGAAGACAGAAATATTTACATTTTGATTGCAATGGTGGTTACAAGGGGGTAATCATTTGTCAAAACTCATCATGCTAAATACTGATGTGTATTACTTCTGTAATTTTTTAATGTTAATTATTCTGAGAAGTACTTAAATTATTTAAAGCCCTTTCTAAATTAGTCTGCCTCAGAGATTATTTTTTCTATGATTTAATTACCAATGTCCTAATTTTTTATCCTATTAATACCATATTATGCACTTGGACCTGTGTTGCTTATCAACACTTGGGGCAGCTGATAAATATTCCCTGTAATTAAAAAAAATTGTAAGCAGTCAAAAACTAATAAACCTTCAAGAGTGTTATAAATACATAAAATTTACAATAACATTTACATGACACCTATTTTAATGCTTTGTTCATTTTATGTTCCAATGATTATTAGGACTAAGTGGTGAGTTCATGTAAAAATGACTTTACAGTAGTTATAAAACCAAACTTACACTGCTGAAGTCTACTAGGCAGAGGAACTGAACAAGAAGAACAGGAAGGTGCTATACATTTTCTGAAGGTCCCTAAAACACCTCTAGGCACCATATAACTCCTACCTCACCAAAAGAAAAAAGAAAGGAAGAAGTAACCACATTCTGAAAGTCTATAGCACCAAGACTAACCCATTCATAGTCATCTTTTTGAGACAGGTCTCGCTCTGTCACCCAGTCTGGAGTGGAGTAGTGATCATGGCTCGCTGCAGCCTCAACCTCCCAGACTCAGGGGATCCTCCCACCTCAACCTCCCAAGTTGCTGGGACCACAGGTGTGAGCCACTAAACCCAGGCTAATTTTTTTTTTTTTTTAAGGGACGAGGTTTTGCCATATTGCCCAGGCTAGTCTCAAACTCCTGGGATCAAGTGATCCCCCTGCCTCAGCCTCCCAAAGTGCTAGGATTACAGGTGTGAGCCACCACACCAGCTCTTGGTCCTTTTCCTTGATACAAGTCAGCAGAGACTCCAATTTCACCACTTCAATACAATTAATATATTCTTTAAAAAGAGAGAAAGATTAATTAAAGCCACATGAGCCACAGCCCCAAGAATCTACAGTTATACCCCGAATTCAACACCTGGCAGCAGTCATAACTAGAGGTCTCCTATAACACCTAGGCCTGGATGTCCAGCTGCCTGGTTTCCTCTGGATTGTAAATTCGGAACTTTCAGGTTTCTCTTTTGCTCATTCTCCCTTCTCTGCCTTTTAGACAAGAGAGCTCTGGACCTCCTCTCAAGGCTATCTTTACCCTAAACAGATCTGCCCAACATCCCTTCCTCCCTAATACCTGCACTGCTGTAAACAGTGTACAGTTTTCTCAAAAATAGGTCCAGTATTTACTATGCTTACCAAAAGAAAAGCACAGGGAGGGATATGTTGGTTAAATTATATTTAAAGTTTAGCCATGACCACAAACATATCATGTCCTCACATAATGCCATCACGTTCACAAATACAAAAACTTAGAATGAAAGTTATAAACCTGGCTGTGCCCCCTAATTGCTGCATGGAGCTATGTCTAACGTATCAGAAGACTCCTGCACTGGTAACTAAAACAACTAATTAGGAATGTGTTCTCATTATGAAAATATTCAGCCAGGCGTGGTGGCTCATGCCTGCAATCCCAGCACTTTGGGAGGCCAAGGCAGGTGGATTACCTGAGGTCAAGAGTTCAAGAGTAGCTTGACTAACATGGTGAAACTCTGCCTCTACTAAAAATACAAAAATTTGCCAGGTATGGTTGCACATGCCTGTAATCCCAGCTCCTTGGGAGGCTGAGGCAGGAGAATCCCTTGAACTGGGAGGCGGAGGTTGCAGTGAGTGGAGATCATGCCATTGCACCCCAGCCTGGACAACAGAGCGAGACTCCGTCTCAAAAAAAAAAAAAAAAAAAAAAAGGAAGAAAAAAGAAAATATTCTAGCTATTTTTGACAAACACTAAACAATACACTGAAGAATTTATTACCAGGAGAGAAATATTTAGTGAGTTAAAATAGTGCTTCCCAGCCACTTTCACATCACGACACGCACAGGAAATATTTATACAGCATACTGAGATAAAAGGACAAGGCTACATAGGCTCCACCACCCAAGTCCCTGGGTGGCCACCCCTAGGGCAGCGCTCCAGATGGGAAACACTGATTTAACAGGCTCTCATGCTAATGCCCTGGGTCGCTGAGACAAACTAGGGAGAAGTTCATCCATATGGCTGTACACCGTCACAAACAAACCAGCTTTAAAAAATATTTGTTTCTGCTTTTCTAACTTATGCATCTTCGTCAAACCATGAAACATTCAAGGCCCAGTTCATCTCCACCAAGAAGCCCTCACAAATCTCTAAGGCTGTAATTCACAACTATCCTTTCTCTGTGTTCCCAAACTTCCTTTACTCTTACTAAACTATCACGTTCTGTTTTATAGTTGCCTTCAGTTATTATTTACCTTATTAAATTAAATATGTCCCTTGAATACAAGGATCTTGTTTCATTCATTTTTATTTCCTTCTGGCTCCACAATATTGAAAAAAGAGTTTGTACAACCAATGTTTGTTCAATCTGACTTGGGGTGGGTCATATTCAGTGACAATGCTTTTTGTACTACAATAGCCCATGTACTTTCTTCCTCTGTATTCTGAAATTGGATTTATTTAGTTCCAAGCCTCTCAAATATTCCAAATTTTCCAAAGTTTCAAGAGTTAGTTCAACAGGATACACAAAAATGTGTTTGCACTAGCCCTACATCCATAAAATTTAGAAAACAAAAGCAAATATCCAGCCCCTATAGAACTTTTTGTTTTTTGTTTTTTGTTTTTGTATTTTTAGTAGATACAAGGGTTTCATCACGTTGACCAGGCTGGTCTCGAACTCCTGGCCTCAAGAGATCTGCCCACCTCAGCCTCCCAAAGTGCTGGGATTACACGCATGAGCTACCACACCCAGCTGTGCCCCTAAAGAACTTTAACATCCAAGTATCAATTCTTTCTTCCAAGCAAAAACAAGGTTTCCAGAACTCTAACAGATAACTGAAAACCACACTGTTATTACCAGCCATAGTCCCTGACAGTAACTTTAAATTGCCCAAGAGCAATGAGGAAGTATTTTAAATTATTTTCACATCTATTGAAGGATTCCAGCCAACAGAATGTATTCTTATTACACAGCAGTAAATATGCATTTTATCATTAAATAGTATGATAATCCTAACTGGGAATTACCAGCTTGTAAATTTTCTCTGTAAAATCTGTGAATCTATCTGAATGCTTAGATTTTATTTAGAATCACAATTTTTATTTTCATCTTCCCCTTCCCTTTAAAAAATAGTTAATTTTTAACTACTAGTAAGTAGAATAAGCAGAAATGTAACTATAAGTGAATACATAATATGAATTAGTACACAAATTAAGTTATACAAGGACCATTCCCAAAATATTTATTGAAAAATGCTTCTATCCATTTCTGATGTTTTTCTGACCCTTGTTTAAAATACCACATGCTAAAGTTAACTAAAATTATTTCTGCATAATCTAAAGACAAAAGAAAGCACCTCAATAAGCATTCCCAAGTATATATTTCAAAACCAAGATACACATAGTCATGGGAAGTAGTTTCAAACTTATAGTCAGTTCAAATTTATAAAAAGATACTAACTGTATAGTCCATTGCTCTCTGCTAGCTGAGGATAACAAAAGCTAATTTCTACTTTTTCTCTACCACCCATATATGCATCTCTACAATCTGTAGCCCAATATTTAGCCAACATGTTCATCCTTCTCAGTCTATCTAATTCCTTTTTTCTTGCTGATTCAAATGTTGAGGAATGCACATGCAATATCCAATCCCTCTAATTATTTCAATGCCTACTCAATTACCTTCCTCCATACTCTGTTCAGCTTTCTACCTTTCAGTCCCTATTATTATCATTTGAATAAAGAAAAATAACAACAGTATCTGTCTTAACACCCTCTGTAAACACCACAAAGATATGCTGAAGGGTTGGATTTGTACTCCTTTTGTGATTCTGAAATGGGAAATGCAAAGAAAGTATACAGGTTCCAGGACCTCCTAATACCAAAATCCAAGGATGCACAAGTCCCTTTATATAAAATGGCATAGTATTTGCATATAACCTGTCATCTCTAGATTACTTATAATACCTAATATTATATAAATGCCACATAAACAGTTGTCACACTATTTTTTTCTTTATGTGAGACAGGGTCTCGCTCTGTCACGTGGGCTGGAGTGCAGTGATGCAATGCTCAGTGCAGCCTTGATCTCCTCAGGTCAAACAATCCTCGTGCCTCAGCCTCCCAAGGAGCTTGGACTACAGGCACACGACAATGCACCCAGCTGATTTTTTTTTTTTTTTTTCTGTATTTTTTGTAGAAGTAGGGTCTCACTTTGCTGCCCAGGCTGGTCTAGAACTCCTGGCTTCAAGCAGTCCTCTCACCTGGGCCTCTCAAAGTGCTGAGATTACAGGCATGAGCCACATGCCTGGCCTGTATTATTTTTTAGTAAAATCACTTTCCAAAATACTGCAATACGAGGAAACCTTTATTTCCAAAAAGTCCACTCATAATAACTTATAAACATCTTTGGAAATTAAAAATTAACCACATCAACCTATTTAGCCCACAGAACTCACATTAACCCACATCAACCTGCTTAGCCCACATAACCCACATTAACCCATATTGTGGGTTATGTTTTAAAAGGGGAAAAAACACTGAAACTACCGTATGTCTTACCTTTTAGGCATATATGTTAAAATTTTGGCAGATGAAACATAATACCGATAGATTATGCTTCAAAACAATACAGGGAAGAGTAGAAGTGGGTAGAGATTGTTAAATCCAGTTTAGTCTAAAGCTGTCTCCTTACATATTTGAAGTTCAGTCTAAAGGCTTCTCTGTACATAGTGAACTATAAATGTATCTAAATGGAGGTGTAAACAGACTGTAACCTACTTTTGTGCCAGTCACCAAGTTTTGGCCAGTCAAAAGGGGCCAACTGTTCAAACCATGTTCAAATAAGGCAAATGCTGAGCTGTAACCAATCTGACTGCTTCTGCACCTCTGTCTATACATCTTCCACCACCTGGCTGTGCTGGAGTCTCTCTGAACATACTGTGGCTCAGGAGGCTGCCCTATGCACAAAGCATTCTTTGCTCAGTTGAACTCTTTAATTTGGCTAAGGACTTTCTTTTAACAAGATATAAATTAAACAAAACAACCATAAATTATAATTGTTTTAAAATGCCACATGGGAGTTCAATATATTATTCTCTCTACTTTTACATATGTTTGAAAGTTTTATAAAAGAGAGTTTTTGTTTTTTTGTTGTTGTTTTTCTGAGACGGTACAATCTCAGCTCATTGTGGCCTCCACCTCCTGGACTCAAGAGATCCTCCCAACTCAGCCTCCCAAGCTGGGACTACAGTTGTGAACCATCATGCTTGCCTACTTTTTAAATCTTGTGTAGAGATGAGGTCTCACTATATTACCTAGACTGGTCTTTAACTCCTAGCCTCAAGCAATCCTCCCTCCTCTTGTCTTCCAAAGTGCTGGGATTACAGGTGTGAGCCACTGTGCCCAGCCAGAATTTTTAAGTGTGTTATGCTAAAACACATAATTAAAAACAAGTGATTTTTGGTTTTCTGAAATCAGAAAACCTGGTTACCAACTAGATGAGTGGACAGCATTCATTATTTTTCTATGCCTTAAATTTTCATATCTGTGAATAAGGAGTTGGACTCAATAAATTCCAACGTTCCTGCTAGTTCCTTTTTTTTTTTTTTTTTTTTTTTTTTGAGACGGAGCCTTGCTCAGTCGCCCAGGCTGGAGTGCAGTGGCCAGATCTCAGCTCACTGCAAGCTCCGCCTCCCCGGTTCATGCCATTCTCCTGCCTCAGCCTCCCGAGTAGCTGGGACTACAGGCGCCCGCTACCACGCCCAGCTAATTTTTTGCATTTTTAGTAGAGACGGGGTTTCACCGTGTTAGCCAGGATGGTCTTGATCTCCTGACCTTGTGATCCACCCACCTCGGCCTCCTAAAGTGCTGGGATTACAGGCGTGAGCCACCGTGCCCAGCCCCATTTTTTTTTTTTAACAATTCAATTGAATATGACTTCTACACTTTGATTTTGGTTTAACAATTCTAACTAAAATCCAGCATGCATTCATAGCTAAATCTGATATAATTAACTGAAAACTGTTCATTACTGTTACCAAAATAACAATCCAGTACAGTACTTACCTCAGCTGGGCCTTCATTCCTATATAAATCCTAGTTTGCTTTCCCTGAAACACCTTTCCTTCAAGTATTACCTCTTAAACCCGTCATTCTCTATAGATAAAGTTGTCAAAGAAAATAGAGGCCACTAAGTATAATTTGTTCCAGTTTCCCCACCCCTAATGCAGCCCATCCTCATTTCTGTCTGTACTTCAAGTCCTTTCCACCTGAGGCTCCTTCAAGATCTCTCCACATCTCTTACATCTCTTACTTGCCTTCCCTAACAACTCCCTACTTACTCTATCTAGGCTCAGTCGTTTGTTCCTTTTCTAACCAAGTCCTCAGGTCTCTTTTGCTCTGGCTTCTTCAGTTTAGCCTACAGTCAACACCACCCCCACCCTTCTTAACAAATAAAAAACAACGAACAGCTTCTTTCAATCCTACTTCTTCCTCAGGCTAACCTGTGATTCCTCCTTCCCATGACTACCAAATATTTAAACCAAAGTTCTAACTAGTCTAACTACCTCAACTCCAACTCACTCCTTAGCTCATCATGATCTAGCTTTCAGCCTCCACCACTCTCTGTTTTCCACTTCTCACTGGCCCCCAATGAGCAAATACAACAAAAGGCTTATTTTAAGATCTCATCATGCCTCTCTTCTCTGTAGCAATTGATACTGCAATTACTGCCCCTCCTCCAGGAAACTCTCATCCCTAAAGTTCTGATACACCATTTTGCTGCTAAGCTTCCTACAGACTCCCTCAGCACCATTTTCACCTTGTCTCCTAATATGATTTGGTTCCTCAGGGTTGTTTACTCCCCTGCTCCTCTTTCCTTCTTACCCCTAAAATCCCTCACCTATATTATCATCTTACTGTAGTCATTGCTTTGAACTATTAATCTTCACCACTGGCCACACTAGCCTAGAAGGAAGGGCCTGTGAGCCAAATCCAGACCCCCAACTGATTCCATAATAAAGCTTTATTAGAATACAACCACACTCGTTTGCCTCCAGTCTATGGCTGCTGTTGTGCTCAAGGCACAGGTGAAGAGTTGCAATACAAGCAGAATGGCCCTCAAAGCCTTAATATTTAGGCTTTTAAAAAATATTATGGCTCTTTACAAAAAACTTGCCAACCTCTATTCTGTAAGGTAAAATATGCCAAAAGATTAGTCCTAATAACTTTTTCTGCTTTTCAATTTCAGTGCCAATGCTATAGTCAGGCCACCTACCTGAGACCTTGAGGGTTTGCTCTTACTCCCAAACTCTCTTCTCGTCTTCACCAATCCATCCCCTATGGTATAACCAAAGCAATGCTTCTAAATGCACAAATCTATTTCACTATTTAAAATGTTCCCCAGAGAAAAGGTTTTTCACAATCTAGCTCTTGTCTGTTCTACCCAAATTTCCAATTACTCCACCTGAATATTGAAGAAATATTTCTTTTCTATTTTTATTTATTTACTTATTTTAAGATGGAGTCTCACTTCCTCACCCAGGCTGGAATGCAGTGGTGCAATCTCAGCTCACTGCAACCTCTGCCTTGCAGGTTCAAGCGATTCTCCTGCCTCAGCCTCTGGAGTACCTGGGACTACAGGTGCATGCCACCACACCTGGCTAATTATTGCATTTTTAGTAAAGACAGCATTTCACCATGTTGGCCAGGCTGGTCTCGAACTCCTGACCTCAGGTGATCCGCCCACCTCAACCTCCCAAAGTGCTGGGATTACAGGTGTAAGGCCACCGCGCCCAGCCAGAAATACTGAATTACTTTAGTTCCCCAGAACATATCACACTGTCTCCTCTTACTTCCAGGCTTGCCCAAGATTTACCACAAATACCTACACATTTTTCTACTTTCAGCTCAGGCACAATCACCTCCATGAAGCCTTCCGTGACTCATCCAGGCCAACTCAGGTGATTCTTTCCCCACGTGCCCGCTCTACTAGGTACACACTTCCATTACTGGAAATATTTACTTGCTTTCACACAATCTGCATACTAGTCTACACATTCCTTGAGCAGGAACCCTGAGGTAAAGTAGGAAAATAGCTATTAAGGGCATGGAGTTTTAAAGTCGGAAATCTGGGACTGAATGCAAGTTCTGCCCCTTCCTAACCGTATGTTCTTAACAAATTAAGAAGAAAATGAAGAAATGAAGAACTTATTTTCTTCTTCTGTATAATGTAAACTTTGTGAGGATTATTTAAGGTTATTCATATAAACACAGTGCCTTGCACATAGTTATGTGCTCAACAATTACTGGTTATCATTATTTTCATTGTTTTATCCCTCACACTTAGTAAAGAATTCGAATAGCTGCTGAGTGACATAACTGAAGCAAGCTAGTTCTGCACCGTTTTCAGCTGCATACTGAATATTTTCATCTGAACAACATTTGGATTCCGAGAACTCATTATCTTTACACCCAAACTGTTTCAATTAGAGCAACCAACGTGTTAAGGTTTGTCCAGGACTTTCTCTGTTTGAACACTGAACGTCCTGTATACTGGGAACTACCTCAGTTCCAGGCAAACCAAGACAGTTGATTACCTTAGAGTTATGTTGCAAACAACAGAAACTGACTTGGGTTAATTTAAGAAGAAAAAAAGGGAAGAGTGAATTTATTGGTAGAATATAGAGTAATTCACAAAACCAAGGCAAAGCTGAAGAATCAAGCCTATGGAAGCAACTCCCACATATCTAGCCGGCAGGAATTAATGGATGGTTACCTTCACAGTACTTCTGTCAGGATGAATCAATTAGGTCTCAGTATCAGCTCACTCAAGATTTAAATGCCAGAGACAGAATTAGCCTAATTTGTGTTAGCCAGAAAAGTGTGAGGTACATTAATTAACCAGAGGCAGGATCACCTACATTAAAAATCCCACCATGAGATATCCAATGGCAGAAATGTAGCTTCCCAAGGCCAAATCAGAAGGCTGTTTCCAAAAGCAGGGAGAATGGATATGATACCCCCCAAATCAGCTGCAGTTTAAACATGCCAAACCTTCAGACTCCATGACACAGTCACTGTTATTCATGCTATTTTTCTTTCTGAGTTGGCAAACTCATCCTTCAAGACCTAGCTCAAGTATGACCTTCTGTGTAACCTTACTAAATTTCCCCAGGTACAGTCACACTTTTTCTATGCTCTTATAGTACTTTACAAATTATGTACCTGTATCATAGAATTTATCACACTGTACACTAGCCATATGCTTAAGTATCAGTCTCTCCCACTAAACTGAACTTCCTTAGATCAGGGAATATTTTCATATTTATAATCTTTGGTACCTAATGATGTCTACACAGCATGTAGAAAATACTAAACAGGCCGGGCGCGGGGGCTCACGCCTGTAATCCCAGCACTTTGGGAGGCTGAGGTTGATGAATTGCTTGAGCCCAAGAGTTTGAGATCAGCTTGGGCAACATGGCGACAGCCTGTCTCTACAAAAAACATAAAAATTAGCTGGGCATGATGGCATGCACCTGTCCAGCTACTTGAGCAGATCACTTGAGCCTAGGAGGTTAAGGATGCAGTGAGCCGTGATTGTGCCACTGTACTCCAGCCTAGATGACAGAGCAAGACCCTGTCTCAAAGAAAAAAAAAGCTAAATAAATGTTCAATAATCTGTTTCCCAAGTCACTAGAATATGTAAAGCATCAAATAAAAAGAAACACAGGGGCTACCACAGGTAAACATGCTGACAGTATCAAAGAGAAAGCTAATAGACTAAAAGCAAGGGAAGGACATGCCAAAAAAATTATGAAGAGCAAAAACTCCACAAGCATAAAAATCAAGGACAAAATCCTGTTAATCTAACAACCTGAAGGCATCACTTATATAAAAGCAAAACCCAATATCCACATGCATAATGGTGATTCTCAAGAATCAAGAAAACAGCTAAACTATATTCGATTTAAGGCAGGTGTCAAAATAAAGTAAAATCTTGTATATATACAACCTCCCTAACCCAGAAAACCGAGAATGATTAATTCCAAGTAAATATAGTCAAGATTTATTTTACCACATTTTAAGTGCTGATGTTGGCTATGCTGTAACAAAATTTTTCTTAATAGTAAAACTGCAAAAAGGATAGCTACGTCCTCCTTATACTTTTAATATTCCTTTACCTCCAAGATAAAGGAATAGACTTGAAAATGAGAATCCAGTCCTCCCTCAGTATCCTCGGGGGGTTGGCTCCAGATGCTCCCTCCCCCAAAGATATTAAAATCTGCAGATGCTCAAGTCTCTTCTATAAAATGGTACAGTACAGTCAGCCCTACGAATCCACAGGTTACAAAGGGCCAACTGTACAGCCAAACCGTATGCTAACTAAACAAAAAGTCAACTGAGGAGTGGTGTCAGTCATAGAAAGAAAATCCTACTGACTCTGAAGTTAGAAGTTCTAGAAATACACTTTGTAACTCCTTTACTGGATACTAAGTTACTTTTTTTTCCACTTCTTGAAATGTCATCCAGTTCATGTCACATTTCACCCAGTTCATGCAGCATTTCACCCAAATAACTAAAATTCACTTCACAAACTG
The DNA here is from genome assembly GCF_043159975.1 of Macaca nemestrina. Classification (NCBI taxonomy): domain Eukaryota; kingdom Metazoa; phylum Chordata; class Mammalia; order Primates; family Cercopithecidae; genus Macaca; species Macaca nemestrina. The sequence continues at coordinate 77,143,815 of NC_092140.1, read as the reverse complement.
TTAAATAACTTTCACATTCATGGCATTAAACTATTTGTTCTTTATCACCTGAACCCTATGACGAATCTTATTATCATTACTGAGATATATTCTGAAGTACACACTATCACCAACTGAAGTTTAAATAAATAAATAAAAGCTTAACTTGAAGCTAATCAAGCCTTTAAATCAAACTTCCAGTTTAGGCTGGGCTCAGTGGCTCATGCCTATAATCCCAGCATTTTGGGAGGTTGAGGAGGAAAGACTACTTGAGGCCATAAGTTCAAGACCAGCCTGGGCAACACAGCAAGACCCCATCACTACAAAAAGTAAATAAGCTGGACACGGTGGTGTGCACCTGTAGTCCTAGCTATTCAAGACCCTGAGGCAGGAGGATTGCTTGAGCCATGATCATGTCACTGCACTCCAGCCCAGGTAACAGCAAGAGTCTGTCTCAAAAATGTTTTAAAATTTTTTTTAAAAAACTTCCAGATTACAAAATATCCAAAGGGCGATTAAAAAAAAATAAGAGGAACCAGTTAAGCACCACCAGAAGGAAACAGACAAACCCAGTAATTAGGACAGTCTATTAGGCTAAACCATATGAAATCGCCAATACTTGGCTGTTGTTACAAACCTGGAAAAAGGCAATTTCATATAGTGCAATTTAATATAAGAAAACTGACCTGAACAAATTAGTGGCATTTTTAAATGGTTGGGAGACAACAGACTAAAGTTGGAAACAACCCAAGTATTCGTCCATAGATGAATGGGTAAACAAAATGTGGTATATACATATAAAGGAGTGTTACTTAGCCATATAAATTAGCCTTAATCACTAATTCATTCACTATGTACATGCCTTAATCTCCCAGAACTTCACCTGTCATAATAAAAAGCTTGGAGTTGATTTGGGAAGCAGTAGAAAAAGGCACTAAAAGAGTAAATGTTTCGGTTAAAAAATACATGAGAAAATTATCGTGTCTGTGGTGCCTAGGATGTATTTATTCAAGGAATATTTTAATGCTTGCTTGGTTCTAGCCACTGTACTAAGTGGTAGGCAATGAAGACACATAGTCTGTGCCCTCAAAAAGCTCACAATCTAGTAAGAAAAATAAAATCTAATTAGAATACATTATCATAATTGCAATGAGAAAGATACACTCAGACTTCTTCCAGGAGCAAAGAATGGTACCTACCCAGAGTTGAGTATTTAAAAGTGGTAGGAATTAGCCAGGCAACAGGAGGCAGAGAAGGATATTCCAGTCAGCAAGATGGCCCTGAGAATAGAAATAGCACTGGCGAGGAGGGGCAGGCGGGATTCCAGATTATGTATAAGCATATAAGAAGTTCAGTGTTGCTAGGGCTTAAGGGGGTGGGGGAAGAAGGCTGAATCTGGAGAAATAATCAGGCATCAGGCTCACTGAAAAATCTCATAAACTAGAGGAAGAACACCACTTTGGAGATAGTTTTAAACAGGAAGGTGACAGGTAATAAGGCTTAAAGTAGGCTGGAGGCAGCAGAATATAGAGGCAGGGCCAAAATCCAGAGACAGCACAGAGATTCGAGCTACATAACTGGCATCTGACTGAATGTGGAAGAGGAGAAAGAAGTCCAAGTAGCCTCTCAAGTTTCAAATTCAGGTCACAGTGAGGGTGATGATGCCATAAACAGAAAAAAGAAAAAACAAAGGCAGAATATGGCTTTAAACACTTTGAGCTTGAGAAGCTAAAAAGATGCTCATGTGAATAATTTCCAGATGATGATTTTATGAAATTTAAGTCCCCCCACACTGAAATGATGATTAAAGCCAAGGGAGCTGCTGATATGAGCAAGAAAAACAGTCTATAGATAAAAGAATCGTAGACAGAATCCCAAGCCATGCCTACCACATTCAAAGGGTAGAAGAAGACTTAGCAAAGCTGACTGAAAAAGAGAACTCCAAGAACCAGGAAGCAGTATATGCCCCATTAGTGAACTCAACAACAACAACAAAAATAGTTTGTCTGCTCTATGACATATAGATTGCTGAAACACTCAACGCTCTTCAAACTTAGGAAGAAAGAGGGAAATGTACAGGACAGATGGTCGTAAGCACCTTTAGACACTGCACATGGTTAAACAGAGCCAAGAGGCAGAACACGGGTGCATGGCCAACACGCATACTCCTGGACTTGATCCGTTCAACTGTGTTTCTGTACTTTATGTTCAACTGCTGTTATTTGAGAGTGCTAAACATTAATGTGCTACTAAAAATCACATATGAACTAATATGAATTTTGCCTTAACACTCTTATTTATCATTCAAGTATGAGTGAGTTCATGTTACAGAAATACATTATAGGAGAACAGGCTGTTCAAGGTGGGCTAGGCAACAGTATCGATGCCATGGAGTCAACACCAAAAGAAAACTAATGTCTTAGAATAATACTGAACCTTTCATTCCCAAATGCAGACTTTTTTTCAGGTATACCATCTAGTCTCTCTTCTCTATTACGTTTCATGTGTTTCAAGTTACATCCAAGGTTATCTATTCTCAGTGAGCTTCTCGACAGAGCCCAAATACTCGAACAGCTATACACAAACAGAATTTGTTGTATATCACAGCAATTTATCCCAAATAGGTGAAGGAAAATTCACCTAGGAAAACACTAGAGAGAAGGAAAAGAATAGGAACTGATAGTACCAAGTATGCTATAAGTCAGGAAAGGCCTCATGGAGAATTTTTAAAGGTCTGTTTTTTGTTTTTAACCAGAATGATATGGTGTGGCAGAATTGTAATCTTGGTGTTCCAGAGATATATGAAGGAGTCTCACTGAAGAGATAGGTTGCCAGAGTGAGCTCCAACTCAACAGACGGCCAAAAGAAAGCACAAAGAACAGCATATACAAAGGCATGAAGAAGAAACTACTGGTTACTCAAGCATCTCCAGCTTTATCACAGCTGGCACAAAGGAGATATAAGAAAAAGCACAAGGTGAGGTAAAAAAGGTAGAGTCTTATAACTATGTGTGGCATGCTAAGGACTTTTATCCTGAAGTCAATGGGAAGAATCATAAACAGGAAAGTAACACAGAAAGATCTGAGAAAGATCAATCCACAAGATACACTGGGGAGAGAAGATACTGAACACAGACGAGCTAGGTACACTATTATACTTGTTCAGGCAAGAAAGGTAAGGGTCTAAACCAGGGGCAGTGGAAGTAAGGTTGGTAACAGGTACAAACATGAGGGTTCTTCAGATGACTAATACAGAAAAGGATGAAGGAGGGGAAGAGAAGGGAGTCAAGGATAGAGTTTTAAACTTGGACAATAAGATACTGCCACTTACCATTGGAGGTTCCAGAGAGACAGAAGCAAGTTTGGTAGAGCTAACTGAATTTTGCAGGTGAGAAAATATATATTAGCTCTAGTATCAGAAACTAAAGCAGAAAGCTTAAGTGCTAGCCCATTATGGATTATCATTTTTTGGTAAAACCAACTAACTGGCTCCTTGCTGATAAGAAGAAAACTTTGCAAGAGTAAAAAGATAAAAAGGCAAATAAATCTAATAATAAAGTTCATCAAAAATTATTAGCAAGGTTTTAAAATATAGAAATAGCAGTTTCTAGGCCAGGCGCAGTGGCTCAAGCCTGTAATCCCAGCACTTTGGGAGGCCGAGGCGGGCGGATCACGAGGTCAGGAGATCAAGACCATCCTGGCTAACACGGTGAAACCCCGTCTCTACTAAAAAAATACAAAAAACTAGCCGGGCGAGGTGGCGGGCGCCTGTAGTCCCAGCTACTCGGGAGGCTGAGGCAGGAGAATGGCGTAAACCCAGGAGGCGGAGCGTGCAGTGAGCTGAGATCTGGGCACTGCACTCCAGCCTGGGCGACAGAGCGAGACTCCGTCTCCAAAAAAAAAAAAAAAAAGAAATAGCAATTTCTGAGATTGATAGTCAATATTTCTTTGATATTTTCCCCATTCACTAACTTTCAGGCATGGTTTGTACAAGTCAAGTCTTAGATTCCCTTCAGTGGAGTACAGCACAGTAAGCAAGAGTTCTGGCTTTAGCATCAAGCTTTGTTTGTTTTTGAGACAGAGTTTCACTGTCACCCAGACTTGAGTGCAGTGGCACGATCTCGGCTCACTGGAACCTCCACCTCCCCAGTTCAAGTGATTATCTCGCCTCAGCCTCCTTTGTAGCTGGGATTACAGGCATGAGCCACCACACCTGGCTAATTTTTGCATTTTTAGTAGAGATGGGGTTTCACCATGTTGGCCAGGCTGGTCTCAAACTCCTGACCTCGGGTGATCCACCTGTCTCAGCCTCCCAAAGTGCCAGGATTACAGGCGTGAGCCATTGCGCCCGGCTGCTTAGCATCAAGCTTTGATATAAGTCCAGGCTTTGCCACTTAACACCCAATGGAAGACTCAGGGCCACTTAAGAGTTGTAGGCCTCAAATTTCCTCAGCAGTAAATGGGGATAACAATAGTACCTACTTGATAGGACTGTTGTGAAGATTAAATAGATAATCTATATAAAGTACTTAGCACTGGTATACTGTAAACAATAAATGTTAAGGTTTTTAAAATAATGATTATTAATTACTGTTACTAATGAAAATGTCACATCCTTGAGATATACAGGAGCAAGAAAATGAGAAGCTGACCTGGATTGCAGTTACCTGAGCATTTGTTTTGTAAGTATTCATTAAACAGAACGTTTCTGTTTTGCACACTTTTCTACAAGTTATCTTTGAAAACAGGAAAAAAGTTTTTAAGAATCAATGCCTTACATGAAAAGGTCTAGTATTAAAATGCACATTCCAGGACCGGGCATGGTGGCTCAGGTCCCTAATCCCAACACTCTGAGAGGTCAAGGCAGGGGGATAACTTAAGCTAGCAATTTGAAACCAGCCTGGGCAACATGGCAAAACCCCATCTCTACAAAGAACACAAAAATTAGCCGGGTGTGGTGGCATGTGCCTATAGTCCCAGCTACTCAAGAGGCTGAGATGGGAGGATGGCTTGAGCCCGGGAGGAGGTGGAGGTTATAGTGAGCTGAGATTGGGCCACTGCACTCCACCCTGGGTGACAGAGCCAGACCCTGTTTTGTTTTGTTTTTTTAAAAAGCACATTCCAGAACAAATAAAAGGAAATGTTTCCCTTCCAATATGTACTTCCTAGTTTTAGCTACAAAATCCATTCCCCTACCCAAGCTCCAAATTTCTATCAGTGATAATAATTACTCCTTCCCTTCCTCCATCTATAAACCTCAGAATAACCTTTACCCCCTTTCTCTTCGGTGATCTTTACAAAAAGAATGTGAAGGAGGAGGAAGAGGGAGGAAGAACAGCATCATCAAATCCTCATTCCAGGTTGTAGCCATTCCCAGTCTTAATTTTTTGGAAAACTCTTCCTTGCAGACCAGATAGCAGCACTATTTCTCCAAAATGAATTCTAGGTATTAACTGCCCTGTCACCCTTTCCGTTGCTCTAATCATGTTACACCTCCTCTTTGCTCTGGAATAAATTCCTTCAGATCTCCCTATCAAAAAAAAGCTTCCAAGCAACTCTTTGCCACAAGATATTCTTGGACCAACACAGGCCATCTGGAAGTCTCCTCTCTTTAATATAATCACTCTTCTTTTTTACCTGGATATTTATTCACCAGTTAACACGCCCCTTTTAAGTTTGGTACATACTTCCTATAAGATTCACTAACCTCATTTTTTTTTTCCTCTCCAAAAATCTCTTCAAGTCTCTCTTGATTGAATGATAAAGAAATTTTCTTCCTCAACCCTGTCTCTACTCACAATCCCCTGGCATAACTCTATCCTTTTATTTTCTTTAACAAGTATGTATCTTATTCTTGCACCTAACATCTTGTGTATCAGCTGGTTCTACAATTTCTAACATGTTTCAGCTTTTGTCTATCCTGTATGTGAAAAAATAGGCATCACAGCTTATCAAAGTGCATCTCACTGTTTTAGAACAGCCTGATAACCACAACTACTCAGTTACAGAGCTAAGTTGTACTATGTTTCTAATGGACAAGACTAAGCATGGTTATCTACTCTTAGACATGCCTAAATCCCCAATAAAGGCCCTTCATCAGATTTGACCCCAGTTTACCTTTCAGTCTCTCTCTCTCCTACATTTCTCTCAGGACTCTTCAATTACTGCTCCCTCTGGTCTGGAATGCCCCTTTCTTCCACCGGCCTTCTCCCGCTCTTTGCCTGGCCACCTTTCTTTCATCCTTCACAATCAGCTTACTCCCATTCATTCATTAGAAATCAACCAGAGTATCTTCCCTTTCTGCTCACCTCCAAGTAGTTTTTTGGCATGCATTTTCGGAATACTACACTGTAACAATTGTTGTTCTGCATTGTAATTATCACCCCCACTGGACTGTAAACTCCTTGAGGTACAGACTGCATCTTATTCCTTATCCCCAAGACCTAACATTGATAGATACCCATAGACAATCAGTGAATAAATAATACCCATATCCACTGAGTGACATGCACAGGCTACATAAGCACACTGAGGTTTTGTACCTAAAGTTCCAGCTGGGTGTGATGGCTAGCATCTGTAGTTCCAACACTTTGGAAGGCTGAGGTGGGAGAATCACTGGAGCCCAGGAGTTCAAGACAAGCTTGGGCAATAAAGCTAGACCCCCGTCTCCACAAAAGATTAAAAAATTAGCCAGGTGTGATGGTGTCTGCCTGTAGTCCCAGCTACTTGGGAGGCCATGGTGGGAAGATTCCTTGAGCCTAGGAGTTTGAGCTTGCAGCTGAGCTAGGAGTGCCTGAGCGCTTCAACCTGGGTAAAGAAGCAAGACTCCGTCTCAAAAAATACTTTCCTCATGTAAAGTGGGGATAATGCCACACCTAACTCATACACTTGTTACACAGATTAAATAAGGTATCATGAAGCTCTTAACGCAGTGTCTGTCACATTAGAACTACCATTTGAATGTCTATTTCATGTGTTAGTTACCCTGTAGAGTCCCGAGAAATGTAATGTTGTGACCAACACCAGGCTGAATGGCTTAGCAACCATGCTCTTCTTCATGCATCTAAAAGTCACTGGTTACATTCTTATCATCAGCAAATATTTGTTTTGTACCTATTATGTGCAGGAGTCCTTACTAAGTATCTCTGAGCTACCATAACACAATAATAGAGGTAAACAATGAAACAAAAACCTGTACCAATATCCAAGAGAAGGAAGAATGTTACTGGTTCTTCTGCACCAACAATATGAGTATTTTTCAATACATTTTTATTTGGAACAGGGTAGGCGTCAAGAAAAATTCCTAATGGGAAAAGTTCAAAATTAACACTTGTCATCAAGTGGACCGATAACAGGAGGCAGTTCCAAAATTTCTTGTGTCTATTCCCAAGTTTTACTTTTGCTTAGATGTATTTCTCACAAAGGATATTTAACCATGACCAGGAAAGAATATATGATCTTTGACTCATTTAAATGGGAATTCCACGGATATCTCCCTAGGTTTTTTCCTACTAGTATTTAATTTTGTAGCTCTGAAAAACGGCCTGAGTTTGTCTGTTTCTCTACAAAATAGAACGCTGAATGGTGTATTTACCCCCACAACCTTCCTTAAGATAGGATAAAATACACACCTCTTAATCACACCAGCTTCTTACCAAAAATTACAAAACTGCAAATCATGTCGGCTAGTATTAGAAAAGAAGGCTGTGGCCTTAAAACTATTTTCCCCCTAACAAATCCAAAGGTCACGGTCCCAGTGAAGTTTGTGCATTATACTTACTGTTTTCAGTAGCTGCAGAGAGACCTCTAGCGCTGCCTCAACAAGCCGAGTTTGCAAATAGTACCTGCTAATGTCACCTTAATGAGACAATGGCAACATGCTGAGTAGCAACTAACTGAGCGACCGCGATGAATGTTTAGTTTTGCAACCACTTGGAAATTCTACTAGCTTGGAGCATGAGGTACGTAAGAGGACGTATGAACCCTATGTATCCAATTTATTTTAGTAAAACGTGTCAAAGAAATTGTATCACTCTATGCACACCCCACTCCAAGAAAGGCTAAGAAAACAAGTCCTATGAGCGGAGGTCAGAACAACCTCTTTTCCGAAGCCTGAACACAATAGATGGCAAACTATTGTCCACCTTCAGCTCGCTCCAAATGCCAGCAGTTGCAGGAGTATGAGCTAGAACAGCTCGGCACGACTAGTCCAAAGACGAGCACTGGAATATAAGAAAATGGTCCTGGCGCATCCTACCCTCCCCCATCCATCACCCTCAAACAAGTCAGTTACCCGGCTGGTCCCCACCCCCCTCTGCGGGCCGCCACCGCCCGCCTGGGCCCGGCTAGCAGAAGGTAGCAGCCGGGACCGGCAGAGGCGAGGCTCCATGTGCAGCCGCGCGGGAGGCGCAGAGGGGGCTGCACCGGGCGGAAGGTTGCACCAGCGGCGGGCGCAAGCAGCGGCCGCCCCCTCGGCTGTGCGGTCGGCGGGCCGGGGCGGCAGCATCCCCGTTCATTCGGGCGGCCCCGGCCCGCGGACCCCGCCTCAGCTCCACATCCCCTCCTCGCCGACACAAGGCCGCGCCCGCGTGACGGGGCCGAAAACCCCGGCATTTCCCGGTCGCCGCGCCGGCAGCTTCGGAGGGTGACTGCAGCCCGGCCCGCGTCTCACCGCCCGCTCCGCCCAACCCGGGGCCGCGGTGACTGGAGGCGGCGGCCAACTCCGGCCGACCACAAGCCGACGAGAACCAGCCCGGCGCCGGCCCCCCGCCCCTCCCCGCGTCGCCGGCCCGGCGCGGCCAGGCGGGCCGAGACCACGGAAGCACACTCACTTCCACATCGCGGCCCTTGTTCTTGAAGCTCTTGATGCGGTGGTTTTCCAAGCTGGGGTTCTCGGCCATGGCTGCGCGCGGCTCCAGCGGCGGCTACTCCTGCGGCTGCGGCGGCGGCGGCGAGTCTCGGCGCGGGAGGGGGAGGAGGAGGAGAGCAGGAGGGGGGAGGGTGAGAGGAGAGCACGTTCCGTGACGCCTCCGAGCGCGAGGTGGCAGTAGCGCCGGGGGAGGCGCGGGCCGACTGCCGGGCCGGGTGGGGCGGGAACAGTGCTGAGAGCGGCGCGCGCCCGTGGAGGCTGGCGACACGTGACCGGGGGCGGCGACCGGCTTGGGCGTTCGCCCGGCTGGACGTGCCAGTTGGTTCTCGGGACGACCCTGCCCTCTTTCCCTGCTAGGGCTCTCCACAACCCCTGAGTGCTGCAAGTCTGGTGTCAGAAATGGAGCCGGACCTGGCGGCTTTTACCGCCCCTCAGGCGCGGGGGTGGGGGGAGCGGTCGTCAACTACAGTTCCCAGCATGCCACGATCCGCCTGGGGTAATTCTCCACGCCTAGTGCGAACGAGGAGAATGCCGGGACCCTTGCGCGCGCGGCTTTTTGCGCGCCGCGCTCAGATTGCTGGGCGCAAAGCTCCGCCCCCACAAGGCGGCCTCTGGGCGGGGAAGAGAGGGGAGCTTCCCTGGCACCTTGCGCCCTATCAGGAGGAAGAGGGCGGAGCTTTCTGGGAGCGCACCTCGCTGCGGGTAGGTAGAAAATCAGAAAAAGAACAACCGCGGGTGCTTCGCAGTCTCGCTTTTTTGGAGGTCTTCCCAAATAGCAGCCACCTTCATTCGCTGTGTCCATGCTCTGCTTTAGTTTTATAAATAGCATTTATTTCTAGCTGACATGTACATGTGTATCTACGTGATACGAGTGTTTACGTGCGTTACCTGGCTGCCCGCACGGGAATTCAGCTCAATGAGAGCAGGTACTTTGGTTGAATTACTGCTGAATCTCAAGTGTCAAAACAATGCCTAGCACGTCGTAGATACGCAATAAATACTTGTTGAAGTGGCGCTTTAGTGTCGCCCAGTTTCTCATCATCCTCCCAACCCCGGTTCTGCAACCTTCACTCTGGCAGTCCCTGTATTTCCATGCCCCCAACACTTCTTGTTCTACCACCACACATAATCTTAGCCTTCAGGCATAAGCCAAGCCCTGGGTCGCACACTTTCCTGTGTAGCACTCCCACTCCCTCCGGGGGCATCGAAGGAATGAAACAGGGAAATTTGGATGGATTGCACTGATAAAGAACTGCTTTCGGCCGGGTGCGGTGGCTCACGCCTGTAATCTCAGCACTTTGGGAGGCCAAGGCGGGCGGATCACAAGGTCAAGAGACCGAGACCAGTGTGGCCAACCATGGGCCACATGGTGAAACCCCTTCCCTACTAGATATACAAAAATTAGCTGGGCGTGGTGGCACGCGCCTGGAGGCTGAGGCAGGAGAATCGCTTGAACCCGGGAGGCGGAGGTTGAGGCGGAGGTTGCAGCGAGCCGAGATCGCGCCACTGCACTCCAGCCTGGCGACACAGGGAGACTCTGTCTCAAAAACAAACAAAAAAAGCTGCTTTCTGGAGCAGGTGAGCTTCATTAGCTTGTATGTTAATTAATTTTCAGAATCTATGGTAGACATGAGCAGGTATGTAATGTAGTACTTATAATTTAATTGAACTGAGGTCAAAAGTTGGTAGGAATATACCATGACGGGATCAAAAAGGACAATCTTTAAACCAAAAGGGCCTTAAAGAGCTTGAGGCCCTCAGAAGCCTTTGGTGGCAAAGCTATGTCCAGGGGCATTCGTCTTGTGAGTGGGGGGTGTGGCCTCTTGATAAACACAGGCTTCAGATACTCTAGTCATATTGGACTGTGGCCCAGTGTTGCCAGAAGATTCCACTTTTCAAGGAACACCAAAAAGGTAGATTCTTTTTCTCTTTATTTTTAAGTGTTAATTCACATTTTGTTAATAGACTTAAGCATTTCAGTCACTTCAGAATATCAGGTCCTCAGTTTGCAACACCTGATCTTAGTCTAACCACTCATTTGAAGGGAAACGCGCGCGCACGCACACACACCAGCTATGAGTTTAGAAGGAATACATTAGCTAGGTGGGGCGCAGTGGCTCACGCCTGTAATCCCAGCACTTTGAGAAGCTAAGGTGGGAGGATCACCTGAGGTCAGGAGTTTGAGACCAATCTGGCCAACCATGGCCCACATGGTGAAACCCCTTCTCTACAAAAATACAAAAATTAGCCGGGCGTGGTGGTGCATGCCTGTAGTCACAGGTACTCGGGAAGCTGAGGCAGGAGAATCGCTTGAACCAGGGAGGTGGAGGTTGCAGTGAGTTGAGATCGTGCAGCTGCACTCCAGCCTGGGCGACAGAGCGAGACTCTGTCTCAAAAAAAAAAAAAAAAAAGAAAGAATACATTAGCTCAACTCTGGGTTTTAAGGAAACAGAACTTGTGTGTTTGCCATTCTCCTTGACTAAATGTAAGAGAAAATTTCAGACTGTTGTTCAGTCTTTATTATAATTTAGTAGGTATTCCCTTTTCAGGTTACCTTATGCCACCTCTCTTCACACCCAGTCCAAAGCAGGGCCGCCCTTTTGCCTGGATCTAGTTTAGTCATTTTTATTATTTGCCAGTATCCCTGGTAACTTCAGCATCCACAAATGTGGCACCCTGACACCACAGTCTTTCTACATCCTTAACTTCATCAAGTTTTTTACCACTCAAGTGGTAAAAAGTGCAAGCCTGCACCACACCTTGGAGACCTTAATCTCTGGGAAATGACCACCTCCAGGGACTCAAATTTGGTGTTTCTCATTGTTAGCAACTATCTCCTTCTCTTTTGCCTCACCCTAATCATCACCCTTGGCCTGAAACTTGACAGCTCTTATTTTAAATGAATTTATTTTCCACACATATTGTGAGTGTCTACCATATACCAAGCATTGTATTCATCAGGCACATGTATGAAGGACTAGGGGGTCTCGGGGGAGACAGGAAGGAAGAGTCCTCAGCCCAGGGGTCAGTCAAACCCTCTGACTCGCTCTCCACCTTCCCAAGGCATGGGGAGTCATGCCATAGGCAACACAAGCATAACAGACGGGAAAAGGAGTTCCTGATTTGCCTCCTAAGTCAGCTTCTTTCTGCAAACTCACCACTCTGTTATTGGCATAACCATTCTTCCAGGGACACCTCTTCAAGCTAAGAGCCATCTTTACTTCTTGTCTCTCCCTCAACTCCCTCAACTAGTCACCATGTTAATTCACCACTCAGTGTTTCTGGCATCTCTCTCTTCTTCCCATGCCACCCACAAGACTACCTTAACACCTCCTAGGCAGTCCGCCTGCCTCCCCAATCCCTCCACAGCAATCTGATTCATTTCTCCAGATCTTCCAGACTTCACCTCTGCTCCCAATCAGCATACCCTTCCCCTCTGCCATTGTCTGTCAAGTCATTTCTAAACTCAGTGTAGGGCCAGGTTCGGTGGCTCACGCCTATAATCTCAGCACTTTAGGAGGCCGAGGCAGGTGGATCAACTGAGGTCAAGAGTTCAAGACGAGCCTGACCAATATGGTGAAATGCTGTCTCTACTAAAAAAAATACAAAAACTTAGCCGGGCATGGTGGCACATGCCTGTAACCCCAGCTACTTGGAGGGCTGAGGCGGGAGAATCACTTGAACCTGGAAGAGGGAGGTTGTGGTGAGCCAAGATCGCACCACTGCACTCCAGCCTGGGCAACAAGAGCAAAACTCCATCTCAAAAAATATATATATTAAAATAAATAAATAAACTGTCTAGTGGTTGAGATCATATGTGATGCAGCCACAGTGCAAGATACTTTTTCTTTTTTTTTTTTGATGGAGTCTCGCTCTGTCGCCCAGGCTGGAGTGCAGTGGCACGATCTCGGCTCACTGCAAGCTCCGCCTCCCAGGTTCATGCCGTTCTCCTGCCTCAGCCTCCCGAGTAGCTGGGACTACAGGCACCCGCCACCATGCCCGGCTAATATATATATATATTTTTTGTATTTTAGTAGAGACGGGGTTTCACCGTGTTAGCCAGGATGGTCTCGATCTCCTGACCTTGTGATCCGCCCGTCTCGGCCTCCCAAAGTGCTGGGATTACAGGCGTGAGCCACCGCGCCTGGCCGATACTTTTTCTTATTTTTGGTTGCCCTGCACATGACTCATGCTTCAGCTAACATGTTCTGCTCACCTTTTTCCAAGCATATCTTAACCTTTCCACTTTTTACATCTTTGCTGTTTGACTTGCTCAGATGGCCCTGCCCCATCTCTACCTGTCAACATCGCTTCCTCTTTGAATACTCATCCCACGCGGTCACCTTCTCTATGAAGCTTTCCCAGCATGGTGCTGTGGAAGGATCTTCAGAATCTGAAAACTCAGGTCTCAGGGCTGAATCCTATCAGATCAAGTCCAGGCAAGTCAATAATCTGCCCTGAATCCTCTTTTCATCTATAAGTGAGGATCCTGAATCATTGGGGTTTTGTGAGAATCAAATTCTAAAATGCATGTGGAAGTTCTTTGAAATTGCTATATTAGTATTAGTTGTTACTATCTTCCCAGCCAGGAGTAATATCTTTCCCTCTGAACCTTAGAAGAACTTTACTTACAGTTTTGTATTGCTGCAATTTGTGTAGTCTTATCTCTCTCTCTCTCACCTATTGCTATGGTGTGAACATCTGTGTCCCTCCAAAATTCATACGTTGGAAGCCAGTACCCAATGTGCTAGTATTAAGATGTGGGGTCTTTGGGGAAGTAATGAAGTCATCATACCTCTGCCCTCATGAATGGATTAGTACTCTTATAAAAGAGGCTGGAGCCAGTGTGGACCTGTGGTCCCAGCTACTTGGGAGGCTGAAGTAGGAGGATCATTTGAGGCCAGGAGTTCAAGGCTATAGTGGGCTATGATCACACTTGTGACCAGCCACTGCACTCCAGTCTGGGCAACATAGCAGGACCCCATCTCCAAAAAAAAAAAAAAAAATGTTGAAGGGAGCACCGTAGTGCCTGTTGCCCTTCTGTCTCTTCCACCATGTGAGGACAGTGTTCATCCCTCCTGCCATGTGAGGACACAGCAACAAGCAGAGAGCAGCCCTCACCAAACACAGAATCTGCTGGGACCTTGGTCTTGGACTTCCCAGACTCCAGAACTGTAAGAAATAAGTTTCTGTTGGCCGGGCGTGGTGGCTCACACCTGTAATCCCAGCACTTTGGGAGGGTGAGACAGGCAGATCACGAGGTCAGGAGATCGAGACCATCCTGACTAACACAGTGAAACCCCATCTCTACTAAAAATACAGAAAATTATCTGGGCTTGGTGACAGGCGCCTGTAGTCCCAGCTACTCCAGAGGCTGAGGCAGGAGAATGGTGTGAACCCGGGAGGCGGAGCTTGCAGTGAGCCAAGATCGCGCCACTGCATTCCAGCCTGGGCGACAGAGCCTCCGTCACAAAAAAAAAAAAGAAATAAGTTTCTGTTGTTTATAAATTATCAGGTCTCAGGTGTTTTCTTCTAGCAGCATGTTCTATCATACATGTTTGCTGAATGAACAAATGAATTAATGAGTGAATGAGTAAACTCCTTCCTTCCCTCATGATCGCCTTTTGGCTAATTCACCACACTCGAAGCACACCTGAAGCAAAAAGCAAATACTGAAAATTGAAGAAAATGACATCCAAATGCATCAACCCAGCTACCTAGCAGTGCTTTTACCTCAGTGGTAAAGAAATCTAAAATAATAAGAGTTTTCATTTACTGAATTCCTGCCAGGCATTTGTATACATCATCTCTAATCCCTGTGAAAGCCCTGTGTGGTTGAAATTGTCATCTCCATCTCTCTCTGGGGCAGGCAGAGCTTGGAGCTCTGGTTCCAAGGCATGGTGAGGGTCTGTGGTGTCGGCAGGAACAATGGAAGCAAAAAGACACACAAAGACAAGTGGTTTCTGTTGTGGCCAATGTCTAGAACAGCAGTAATGAAGACCTCCACTCTCCCCAAAGAATAAATACAGTCCTTAGACTCTAGGAAAGCAAAGTCTCCTCTCCAAGGGGTGTCCCCTTTCCAGGGAGCACCAGTCATGGAAATAGGTGTGCCTAACAGGGCAACCATCTCATGACCCATGCTAATCAGTAGCAGCAGACACAGCATTGTAGCAGTAAGGCGAAAAGTCAGAGAGGAAGAACCAGATAAATCCTCAGAAATAATTGGGGACACCTCAAGCGAGGCTACTGTCTGGCCAGTAAGCACTGATACATAATTATGTGGATAACACAAATGAGGTAACCTCAAGGCATAATAATGGGCTAATGGGCCTGGGACACACACATTGTACCTCCAATATCATTTTCAAATAATTAGACTACAATAAAATAAACACTGTTAAAATAGTAGTGGGCATAATTTAGAATATACTTATGGTCTCAAGGTCATGATTCTGCATGATTTTACACATATGTAAAATCTACATGATTTTACATATGTGTAAAATCTAATTTTATACTACTATATATTGTAGGACACATATATAAATAAAATTTTAAAATACTAGATATTATAGTACATATATGTAAAAATATAATTGTACAATACTAGATATAGAACGAAATGGTACCTTAGAGATGAACACAGTCCTGAAAATTTAGTAACTTGCTGGTTCTTTCAATAACAAGCAGTGTGTCCTTGAACAGGTTATTTCATATAAGTAGCAAGTTGCTCACTTGTGAAATGAGCATGTTGGACTGGGTGATCTCGAAGGCTCCTCGCACAGGCATAATGCTTTGAGCCTGTGAGCCCATCACTCCAGTCCAGCAGCGTCTCTTCCCCTGTCTCTCCCTATTTTATAGATGAGAAATACAAAGACAGTAAATGATCATAATTGTCAAACGGACCGGAAGTTGAGTATTCTGATTTTTTTCCACTCATATCCAGTCCTTCATGGGCCTTCTGATTTTCCAGAAGCTGCCACTGTGCTCAACCCACGAGGTCTTCCCTGTCTCAAATGCATTAGGCCACCAAATCACCCTCAAACCAAAGTTTTCACTCTCAAAATAGTTGAGATAGGCTGGGTGCAGTGGCTCGTGCCTGTAATCCCAGAGACTTAGGAGGCTAAGGCAAGAGGATCGCGTGAGCCCAGGAGTTTGAGGCTGCAGTGAACTGTGAATGCACCACTGCACTCCAGCCTGGGCGACAGAATGAGATCCCATATCTGAAAAAAAAAAATTAAAAGTTATTAAGATAAATCATTATCTCAGATAAGAAATAATTCATTCACATTAAGGTATGAATGACCTTATTAAACCATATGAACCCCAGCAGATGGAATGTCTGATATATCTAACCTATTATTAACATCCACCCTCCCCTCCCCACACAAGAAAACAAAAAGCAACCCTTTGGCATCCAATTTCAGCTGATCCCTGCTGGAAGTTATTTTGATAATACTAGACCTACTGGGAAGTGACCTCTTTGAATGAATGCCAGATTTGTTATCTGTTTCTGCATCATCTTGTTCAGTAAACATGAGTACCTGGCCGGGCGCGGTGGCTCACGCCTGTAATCCCAGCACTTTGGGAGGCCGAGGCGGGCGGATCACAAGGTCAGGAGATCGAGACCACGGTGAAACCCCGTCTCTACTAAAAAAATACAAAAAAAAAAAAAAAAAATTAGCCGGGCGCGGTTGTGGGCGCCTGTAGTCCCAGCTACTCGGGAGGCTGAGGCAGGAGAATGGCGTGAACCCGGGAGGCGGAGCTTGCAGTGAGCCGAGATCGCGCCACTGCACTCCAGCCTGGGCAACAGAGCGAGACTCCGTCTCAAAAAAAAAAAAACCAAAAAAACAAAAACAAAAAAAAAAAAACATGAGTACCTGGAGGAAAGCATTTATATCTCAATCGTTTTTGGGTTCTCTGTGTCTAATATGGTACATAGCACATGATGAGGCCTCAACAAATGTTAGGTGGAAACTCAAGTAGAGAAAAACATTAACCTTACCCATTGGAGCGGAATCCATAAAATGTTTAGTATAATAAAAATGAGGAGCAGCCGGGGGCGGTGGCTCATGCCTGCAATCCCAGCCCTGTGGGAGGCCGAGGCGGGCAGTTCACAAGGTCAAGAGATCAAGACCAGGCCAGGCGCGGTGGCTCACGCCTGTGATCCCAGCACTTTGGGAGGCCGAGGTGGGCGGATCACAAGGTCAGGAGATGGAGACCATCCTGGCTAACACGGTGAAACCCCGTCTCCACTAAAAATACAAAAAATTAGCCAGGCCTGGTGGCGGGCGCCTGTAGTCCCAGCTACTTGGAAGGCTGAGGCAGGAGAATGGCGTGAACCCGGGAGGCGGAGCTTGCAGTGAGTCAAGATTGCGTCACTGCACTCAAGCCTGGGTGACAGAGCGAGACGCTGTCTCTTAAAAAAAAAAAAAAAAAAAAAAAAAAAAAAAAAAAAAAAAGATCAAGACCATCCTGGCCAACATAGTGAAACCCCGTCTCTACTAAAATATAAAAATTAGCTGGGTGTGCTGGCGCACGCTACTCGGGAGGCTGAGGCAAGAGAATCGCTTGAACCCCAGAGGCGGCGGTTGCAGTGAGCCAAGATCACGCCACTGCACTCCAGCCTGGCGACAGAGTGAGACTCCATCAAAAAAAAGAGGAGCACATTTCTTTTTTGAATAAAAAAAGTCATATTATAGTCTGGTGAAGATGGGGATTGTGGTTATAAAATAATAATAGGCTGTGGTGGCTCACGCCTGTAATTCCAACACTTTAGTAGGCCAAGGCAGGCGGATCACTTGAGGTCAGGAGTTCTAAAAAATTAGCCGGGCATGGCGGTGGGTGCCTGTAGTTCCCGCTACTCGGGAGGCTGAGGCTACAGAATCGCTTGAACCCAGGAGGCAGAGATTGCGGTGAGCCAGGATCAATGCCATTGCACTCCAGCCTAGGTGACAGAGGGAGACTCTGTCTCAAAATACATACATACATACATACATACATAAAAATAAAACATAATCGGGGGATGGCAGGGAGTGGGGGAGAGCATTAGGGAAAAGAGCTAATGGATGCGGGGCTTAATACCTAGGCGATAGGTTGATAGGAACAGCAAGCCACCATGGCACATGTTTACCCATGTAACAAACCTGCACATCCTACACGTGAACCCCGGAACTGAAAAAAATAAAATAATGATTTTTTAAAATCACCAACATGTAGAGATGTAAATAAGGGAAAAAAAATGATCAATGACAGTTACTGAGTGTGCACTATTAAGCCTTTTCTGGGATTACTTCTTTTAATTCTCACAACAGTATTATCAGGTAGAAAACTATTTTTACCCCTATTTTATACAGGAAGAAACTGAGGGCAAAAAATGCTAAGTAACTCTTGCACAGTCAGGAGGAGAGAGGGTCCATGCAACTTGATTGCAGGGCCCACGTTTGTAATTTGGTTTTCTGCAGGCAGGCACACGGAGAGATGAGGGAGAGCCATGTGCCCTGTCTGGGTCACAACACCTGGAGATACCTTCTTGATCCAGCATAAACAAAAGGGTTTCCACAGGACAATGATGTTATATTTGTTGTAAAACAAACAAACAAAAAAAGGTCTAGGTAAACTGGTTACCAAAAGAGGAAGAATTAAACAAGTGTGAAAAGCTAGTCTCTACTGAAAAGAGATTTTTATCGTCAAGTCAGCAGGTCTAGGAGAGGACTCAGACAAACCACTAAATCCAGAAGTCAGACACAAAAGGGCTTGTCATCTAGCGTTGTATTAAGTAGATACCTTTTTATTCTTTGCATACTGCTGTTTGGAGGAGACATACTCTGCTTACTAATTATGGAGCATTAAAGACTCCAGTCTGTAAATATTCAGCTCTAAAGTCATTCCTGGAAAGCAAGGTAACGGGAGGCAGGAGACACCTGAAAGTAACCATCCAAAAGACTGGTTCATTAGTTTGATTGTAAACATTCTCTTCTGTCCCTACTATTTGAGGAATTTATGATTCCCCAGGTTGGAAAATGCCTAAAGAACTGAAACATGCAGTAACAATGTGTTTTTTTTGTTTTTTTTGTTTTTTTTTGAGATGGAATTTCCTTTTTTTGCCCAGGCTGGAGTGCAATGGTATGATCTCAGCTCACTGCAACCTCCGCCTCCTGGGTTCAAGTGATTCTCCTGCCTCAGCCTCCCAAGTAGCTGGAATTACAGGCATGCACCACCAGGCCCAGCTAATTTTGTATTTTTAGTAGAGACAAGGTTTCACCATGTTGGCCAGGATGGTCTCAAACTCTTTACCTCAGGTGATCTGCCTGCCTTGGCCTCCCAAAGTGCTGGAATTACAGGCATGAGCCACCACACCCAGCCTTTTTTTTTTTTTTTTTTTTTTTGAGACAAGGTCTTGTTCTGTTGCCCAGGTGGGAGTGCAGTGGTGCCATCTCAGCTCACTGCAACCTCCGCCTCCCAGGTTCAAGCAATTCTCATGCCTCAGCCTCCTGAGTAGCTGGGATTACAGGTGTGCACCACAATGCCTGGCTAATTTTTGTATTTTTAGTGGAGATGGAGTTTTGCCATGTTGGCCAGGTTGGTCTCAAACTCTTAGCTTCTGGTGATCTGCCCACCTCGGTCTCCCAAAGTGAACAACAGAGTTCTGGGCACACTGTTTCCCCCTATTTCAAATTGCTATGTCCCTTATAATCAACATTGCCAATACATTAATAATCCTTAAGTGAAATGGCCAATAGACATTTTCTAGAAGAAATTTTTCTTACCTAACTTGTATGAGTCTTATAACTTTTAGGTCTATTTCCCTTTAAATACTGCAGTTTAAGTAACTTTGCTTTGGCCAGGCGCGGTGGCTCAGGCCTGTAATCCCAGCACTTTAAGAAGCTGAGGTGGGTGGATCACGAGGTCAGGAGTTCAAGACCAGCCTGGCCAAGATGGTGAAACCTCATCTCTACTAAAAATACAAAAATTGGCCAGGCATGGTGTCAGGTGCCTGTAATCCCAGCTACTGAGGAGGCTGAGGCAGAGAATTGCTTAAACCTGGGAGGCAGAGGTTTCAGTGAGCCGAGATTATGCCACTGCACTCCAACCTGGGCAACAGAGTGAGGCTCTGTCTCAAAAAGAAGAAAAGAAAAGAAAAGTAACTTTGCTTTGGATAAAATGTGTTTTTTCCTCCAACTACACTTCCACATTTTCTGTCTTTGATACCCAGATGTCCTATACATGAGATCACAGTAGCTTAAGCATTTATAGACAAGGCAGTGTAATGTCCTATAGCTATGCTGTCCAATACAGCTGCCACTAGCTACATGTGGCTATTTAACTTTAAATTTAAATTAATGAAAATTAAATGTAACTAAAAATTAAATTTCTAGTGCCGGCACTGTGGCTCATGCCTATAATCCCAGCACTTTGGGAGGCCTCGGCGGAGAATTTCTTAAAACTGGGAATTTGAGACCAGCCTGGGCAATATAATGAGACCCTGTCCCTACAAAAGTTCTTTTAAAATTTTCTTTTAAATTTTTACATTTAAGCCACTCCTAGCTACTCAGAAGGCTGAGGCGGGAGGATTGCTCGAGCCCAGGAGTTCAAGGCTGCAGTGAGCTATGATTGCGCCACTGCACTGCACCCTGGGCAACAGAGAGCAAGACTTGTCTCAAAAAAAAAAAAAAAAAATTGAGTTTCTCGTCACACTAGTTTCATTTTATGTGTGCAATAGCCACCATATTGTGGGGACTGTATTGGTAACAGAGATATAGAACATTATCACAGGAAGTTCTATGCCTACCCCCAGAAAGAACACAACACATGTTTAGCAACAGACAGACCTTCATCTTTTCAATTCCCACCTTAATCTTTTACTAGACTTGTGACCACGGGAAGTTTCTTAAACTTTCAAAGTTTCAGATATTTAAACTATGAAATAGAAATATGGCTGGGTGCAGTGGCTCATGCCTGTAATTCCAGCACTTTGGGAGGCCAAGGTGGGTGGATCACCTGAGGTCAGCAGTTCGAGACAAGCCTGGCCAATATGGTGAGACCTCATCTCTACTAAAAATACAAAAAATTAGCCGTGCGTGGTGGCAGGCGCCTGTGATCCCAGCTACTCAGGATGCTGAGGCAGGAGAATTGCTTGAACACAGGCAACAGTTGCAGTAAGCCAAGATCACGCCCCTGCACTCCAGCCTGGGTGACAGAATGAGACTCTGTCTCAAAAAAAAAAAAAAGAAAGAAAAGAAAAGAAAAAAGAAATACAAATATACCTACACCTGTGTGGTGGTGGTCAATAATATCCAACACACTTTATTGTTTTATAAAACTATTATTATTAGTGCTTAGGGATCAAACATTCCCTTTTTGATCCAAAGTAAAAAAGCTTTTGAGGCCAGGTGTGGTGGCTCATGCCTGTAATCCCAGCACTTTGGGAGGCCGAGGCAGGCGGATCACCTGAGGTCTCCAGTTCCAGGCCAGCCTGGCCAACATGATGAAATCCCATCTCTACTAAAAATACAAAAATTAGCTGGGCGTGGTGGTACACCCCTGTAGTCCCAGCTATTTGGGAGGCTGAGGCATGAGAATCGCTTGAACCTGGGAGGCAGAGGTTGCAGGGAGTAGAGATCATGCCTTTGCACTCCAGCCTGGGTGACAGAGCGAGACTCCGTCTCTCAAAAAAAAAAAAAAAAAAAAAAGCTTTTATTAGATATCAATATTTTCTTCGTCATACCTTGAGTATTCAATAAACCTTGCAGACTACCAAACATTTAAATTAAAAATGTCATAGAATACTTACACGTTTTTGTTCCTTCTCTAGGAGAGAAACAACTTGAATTGCTCTGGAGAAACTTCAGATTCAGGTAGCTGTTTAAACTCATAAATTGTCCCAGAAGATTTCTAATTCCCAAACCGTCCCTCACATTTAATTCAGGAACATGTTCAGCAAATGCTTGTGTTTGTACACGAAGTCTCTCAGCGATCTAAGTTTGATTTGAAGAGCAATGAGGCAAAATTCCCATCTTCCTACCCCACTTTAGCTTGAAGATAAAACCTACTCAAGTTATACATACCAGTCCTTTCAAAAGCATTTCAACTTATCTAAGCATCTCTCTAGCCCCACCCACTCTTCCCCTTTTCATCTCAATATGGAACTTTGTGTAAAAGCATCCAAAGCTGAAAGACAGAGCTGTGGATAATGTGCCTGCAGAGCTTAATCCCTGTCAATCTCACAGAGGGGCACATTACAGTTAGGAATGTGTGCAACCAGAGCCAGGATAAGTTCAGATTAAACAAACGATTGTTTTATCAACCACAATTACACAATACAACTAAAACAAAAATAACCCTGAGAAGCGATGAGTAACCTGCAACTCGTCGTGATATGAAGTTCAAATAATTGCTAATGCCACACTTGGACAGTCAAGTTTTTCAAGTTTCCCCCTGCTCCCCCTGCCCAAAAAAATAGACAAGATTATGCAATGAGAAGATAAAAGAGATAGAAGACAATGCCCCAGGGCCGGGCGCGGTGGCTCACACTTGTAATCCTAGTACTTAGGGATGTGGAGGCAGTTGGATCATGAGGTCAGGAGTTCAAGACCAGCCTGGCCAAGATGGTGAAACCCCGTCTCTACTAAAAATACAAAAAAAAAAAAAAAAAAAAAAAAAAATTAGCCGGGCGTGGTGGAGAGTGCCTATAATCCCAGCTAACCAGGAGGCTGAAACAGAGAATTGCTTGAACCCAGGAGGTGGAGGTTGCAGTGAGCTGAGATCGTGCCACTGCTCTCCAGTGTGGGTGGCAGAGTAAGACTCCATCTCAAAAAAGAAAAGAAAAAGAAAAAAAAGAAATCAATGCTTCATCCTTACTATTCAAAGCTAGATTGCAAAATACACTAATCTAAGAAATCTTCACTTTGTCTCCTCCCTGTAGCTTTAGTTGAGCTTTATTTAGGGTTTCTTTCATACAAAGAAGCACAAATATCTCTCTTGAAAGACTACAGCTCAGTAACCGATGAGAACATGCAGGGGCAGGTGAAAACACACAGCAGAACAATATAAGAATGTTTTCTGATGCACAATATGAGCAAATACAGTTCTAGTCCCTGTCTTTCTGCTAAGCAAAAAATCTGAACCAAGCCAAACCCTGCCATCTAAAATGGTCATTTTTGAAAAATGTCTTTATTAGTAATCATTTGTTTTCTGTAGAAATGGGAATAATAATAGCTAGCATTCATTGAGCATTTAATATGTTTAAAGCCTATTCTAGGTGATTCACATGTATTAACAACAACCCTATGCGGTAGGTAGAGAATATCATCTTTCATTTTACAGATGAATACACCAAGGCATAGAGAGGTTAAATAATTTGCTCAGGGTCACCCAGCTAATAAGTATTAGAGCCAGAATCTGAGCTTGGGCAATCCGGCTCCATTTTACACTCTTGTCTCTGTTGGCAGTTGAAACAAAGATGCACTTACATAGACACTGATTCCTTGCTACACAAAAACCTGCGACCATACATCAAAACTAACATCTTATAGTTTATGGTTACTTGTAGAAACCAAATTAAATGAAGAACCCAAACATTTGAATGGAACCTATTACCGTCATCAAAACCCACTTATCCTTGGTTTTCATAATTCCCGGTGGGGAACATATCTCCGTAATTTTGTCTGTCAGTAATTTTGAAAAGTCAAGAGGTGAGTCCTAGTGACATTACTTTAGCTCCAAATCATAGCACACCTGAAGTTGGAACCATCCATGAATTTTTCTTCTTTTTAGTTACGTGGCTAAATAAATTCCCTTTTTAAAATGACCCTTTGAGTTTCAACTGAAAGACTCATAACAGATACACTCCCTTCTCCAGCCGCTGCCATCCCCACCCCCACAGTGAGTGTCTCACGGGGGGGACCATGACCTCAGCCTGTCTATTTATTCAGAGTGAACCTCAGGGCTTTTGTAGGCATGGCCAGAAAAGAAGCTCTCTTTCTATTGGACTTGAACCTGGAAAGATATGAGCCTGGAAATACTGCATCATCTAAGGCTGCTGGAGTCTGCTGCACAGAGCTGGGGTAATAGCCCATCCAGGGTGAAGGTGGAGTTAAGAGAAGCAGGGACATTGAACCCTGTGGGCATCATTTGAGTCCTGAACCTTTTCAGTGTCTGAAGCCACTCAGCCTCCAGCTATCTATTCCTGCCTTACAAAGACTCTAAATGTAGTGACTTAAACCAACAAAAATTTATGATGTCTCTCGGCTTGGCAATCTGGGTGACTGTCTGGATTTACTAGTCAGCTTTACCACAGTAACAAATGACTTCCTAAATCCCAAGGGCTTGTAACAACCCATGTTCCTCACTCTGCTGTTACACGTCTGCCATCACATCAGTGAATGCTCTGCTTCTGCTCCATGTGTTTTCACATTTGGGGACCAAGGCTGCAGCAGGAGCCCCCAGTCAAGCGAGACCTGTCATCTCCGTGGCAGAATGAAAAGAGCAAAATACCCAATGGCCCTTTAAAGCCTCAGTTCAAATATGGTGTATGTTATGTCCTTTGATACCCCATTGACCAAAGCAAATCCCTGGCTTTGAGGACTCCCTGTAGCTGTCTGGGTATGTTAGGTTAGCACCCAAGGCCCTTTGTGAGAGGTTAAGATAAGGAGATATGCAAGTACAGAGAAAAAGAGAGACCAAGACAAAGAAGGAGAATTTATATGTATTTCTACATGTGTGGTATGTGTATGACATTCTTTTTTTTTTTTTTTTTTTTTTTTGAGATAGAATTTCATTCTTGTTGCCCAGGTTGGAGTGCAATGGTGCAATCTTAGCTCACTGCAACTTCTGCCTCTCAGGTTCAAGTGATTCTTCTGCCTCAGCCTCCCAAGTAACTGAGATTACAGGCGCCCACCACCACGCCTAGATAATTTTCTGTATTTTTAGTAGAGACGGGGTTTCACTGTGTTGGCCAGGCTGGTCTGGAACTCCTGACCTCAGGTGATCCACCCGCCTCAGCCTCCCAAAGTGCTGTGATAACAGGCATGAGCCACTGCACCCGGCTGGTGTGTAACATGCTTAAGGCAACTTCATTTCTGTGTGGAAGGTTGAAGGTCAGTCCCAACCTGAGATATAGAACCAGTTCTTTCCTAGTCAGGGAGAATTCAGGAAGCCATGTTCCAAAACAATAAGTAAGACTTGTGTTGAGCCTGCTCTGATTTCAGACCTTCGTTCCGCTAATTGGGATCCAGTCTTTGGTCCCATCTGTAGAGTTACAGCAGCTCTGCTACTGCTCATCCACTGGGGCTGCTGCCAATTGCTGCTCAGTCCCTTGCTGTCTTCATACAGCCTTGGTCACAGGCTTCTTCTCAAGGACAACTACAGGGTCTGCTCCAGGTACATCCCCACCCACGAGCATCTAGTTTCTACCTCCTTTCTGCCTACCAGTCAGGGGCTAAGATAATACGGATAATATGTAATAATAGCATCTGTCATTTATTTCATATAGTGATAATAGCATCTATCATTTATTGCATATAATCTCAAATTCTTATGTATCCCAGAAGTGCAGCTGTTTCCAGCTGGGCCTCTGTTTTCATCAGGCATCACTCTTGATATAGATCTCAACCCTTCTTCAAGTGCCCCAGAACAATCCATGAACACCAGAAGTATTCACGAACCATGTGGAATTGACTGAGGCTTCCCCAAAAGAGTGGAGTAGAGATTTATAGTGCACACCCAATAGAAGCGGCTTTTCTCTAATTTCCTTTTCTGCTGTGCTACTGTCAAGCCTCCTCCTTCTCTCCACACCTCGAAGCTTAGCCTTCTCAGCTGTATGCTGAATGCATACTGAAGTAACAAATAATGGAATATGTAACTACATAAAGCTTAAATAATAAGGTTTATTATCTCCGGGGGTATCATTTTCAGGCTTAGTGAATTCAGGGACCCAACAATATCATCAAGCACTCAACCCATGTGCTTTCTGCTTTCCTCTGTGCTATCCCCAGCATGTTGGTTTGCATCCTCGAGTTTCCCTCATGGTCACAAGAAGGCTGCCATAGCTCCAGGAATTATGTTCACACATAGCTACATCTAAAGATAGGAAGAGGACCATTATTCCTCCTCCCCACATCATAAAGGAAAAACTTTCACAGAAACATCTCAGAAGACTTACCTTTAAACTCCTCCACTGGGGTTGGGTTACATGCTCATGCCCTAATAATAAAAGTTATTCAGCTGAGACAGGAGAACCGCTTGAACCCAGGAGGCAGAAGTTGTAGTGAGCCAAGATTGCGCCATTGCACTCCAGCCTGGGCGGCAGAGCATGACTCCATCTCCAAAAAAAAAAAAAAAAAAAAAAGTTATTCAGGTTGAGTATCCCAAAATACTCAAAAACTTCTTGGGACCAGAAGTGTTTCAGAGTTCAGATTTTTTTTCCTCCCGATTTTGAAATATTTGCATTATACTTACCAGTTGAGCATCCCTAATCCAAAAACCCAAAACCTGAATGTTCTGATGAGCATTTCCTTTGAGCACCATGTTGACACTCAAAAAATGTTGGATTTTGAGGCATTTCGGATTTCAGATTTTGAAATTAGGGATGTTCAAACTTTATTGGCATTTTTAGCCTTTGGAGTTGGAAAGTGGATTCTGAGAGCAAGGATGAAAGGTGAGGAGAGAATGACTGTTGGGAAGAAAACCACCAGACTTAGCCACCCTGAGTAGCTTGGTGTCCTACTCACCTGTGTGCTCTGCAAAGTGTAATGCCCAACTATGACTAGGCGATGCTCTGGAAGCCTGGGTAAGGGCCATCTAACATTACTCAGGAAGGCCCTTTAGAGTCCTACTCCTGCCTCAATCCTAGCAAGGTTATCAAAGCCAGGGGAATCAAAACTCCGTCCTTACAGGAGTTTTACTCATCTTTCTACCTTTACTGCTTCTCCACATGCACAGCAATTCTGCAGGCTGAGAATTATCTCATTTTTGCAGATATGGAAGCCGAGTAGCAGAGAATTTAAGTGACTCACTCAGAGTCAGATAACTACTAAAGCGTAGATCAATATTTGAACCCAAGGCTGTCTGGTTCCAATGTCCTTGCCGTCAATGAAAGCAGAACAAAGACCCAAAAGAAAAAGCAAAGAAGACAGACTAGGCTTACATTTTAGCCGAAGAGTAAATATCTTCTTGGTCCTTCAGTTACTTAAAACCATTACAAGGTTCTACGGAGGAATGTAATTTCTGTCCTTGGTTATCTGGAAAAGATAAAACAGAGCAGTGCTTTCAGTACTTGGCCGAGGACATGGGGGCATTTTAAAGTGTTGGAATGATTGAACACAAGCCATGCTGCTGAGTTCTGGACACCCAACCCTTTAAATGGGGCCTGGGGAAACATTTACTGAGGACCTGACCCCTGCCCCAAGAAAGGGGTCCCAGGCCAAAAAGCTGAGTAAACAGATATTTTTGCCACAGTGTGGTAAGTGCTATTATGGAACTATGAACACGGCTGTGAGAGTGTGGGTAGAGGAGGGGGAAGGGAGGGTGGACAGTAGAAAAACCCCTGACTGAGGTCATCCCTATGTTCTAGGACAGTACAGTCACTCGTTGCAAAACAGGGACCCTGAGTCATGAGGAAAGAGCTAAAGTGAATTCAGGAGACACCATTAAACAAGGTAGGGATGGGAGATGTCTTGGAAAGATTTCCTTCCAATATGGATCACAGGAAAACATTGTAGCAATTCTGAATGTAAATTTCAGAGGTTTGTTTGTTTGTTTTTAAGCCTGCTTTATGGAGCATTTCACATGGCTTTACGAGGATTAGTTCTTACTTCATGTAATATAGTAAGTAATTTGCATACACTATCTCATTTAAAGCTTAAAATAATCCTGTGAAGTTGATAGTTCTATTTTCCCACTCAAAACTTTTTTTTAAATTTTTGGCGGGGAGTGGTAACTCATGCCTATAATTCCAGCACTATGGGAGGCCGTCAAGGAAAGATCGCTTGAGTTCAGGAGTTTGAACCAACTTGGGCACCATAGTGAGACCCCATCTCTATAAAAAATAATAATAAACCAAAAAATTAAAAAATTTTCAAAAATTTTAATTGCTTCCCCCCACACAGTGTACCTATTTTAGGTATAGCAATTGATCAGAAAGGCGAGACAACTTGTCCAGGGTCTCTCAGTTCTTCACTGGCAGAATTGGAATCAGACCTTCCGTGTCATGAGGCCAAGGTGCCTTCTGGAAAATTCACTCCCAGCAAACACATGATTTCCTGGGAGAGATGGTTATAGCTTAGTATACTGGATCCAGATAGAGAATAGGTGTCCTGTGCTCACAGCGGAAAAGCAACAAAAATGGTAATGAAGGTTGAATGATCATCAGTAGAAAGAACCTTTTTTAAAAAAAGGGATAATGAACAATGCTCTATCCTCATATATTTCTGTAACAAAGCATTAAGGAATTCAGTTTTAAGGAGAAAAGTTTGTCACCCTGTATTTTCTATAGCTTAGTCAAATTGAGAGATGTGCTACAAAATAGAAGCAGTTAAACAACATCCAATCCACATTCTTGCCACTCAAAGAGTTCCTCATCCCCTGGTTGCTTGCTAGAAATGCAGATTATTGGGCCCCTTCCAGACCTACTGAAACATTTGAACAGGAACCCCAGTTGATTTGCATGCACATTAAATCTGAGGGGCTTGCTGCTCTACATAGTTACCTTTCTCTGCCATTGTTTCTTCTGTTGGGGATAACGTCTTACAGGTCTGAAAATCAAACACATAAGCAGGTCATGTTGTGAGCTGCAAAAGACAAATTTGACAGCAAAACAACATTTACTATCTTTTTAACTGAGTTTAACTTTAACTTAATCTAGTAACTTCTTTTGAATAGATTTTTAGGAGGATTTGTGGTCCTACAAGAGGAGAGGGAAGATAATGGGGAAAAAGAAGTCAGCAGGAAGGAAAAGGAGGGTATTTTCCCCAATGGCATAGACCAATCATATGACACCCTTAATGTGTTATCAAATTTCTGCAGGGGTCAGATGTGAAGCCCATTACCTGACATGCCCGCTGGGTGGTCTGGACTTTGAACAATGGCTCCTCCCATCTGGAACCCTCTGCTATTTTGCAAACGTTTCAATGGCTCTGCTGAAAGCAAGGAAACAACAGCTGGTGAATAATCTCATTTTATATTAATAGAGCAGCACTGACCTATCCAGGTCCCTTAATACTTCACGAAACAGAACATCCTTTCTTTCCCAGGGCAAGGAAGGGAAGTCTCAGCCATACCACATTACAGCACCAGTAGCGGCCCTGCAGAAGAATGAGCAGAAAGAGTTTTTCTTGCAAACCCACCTCACTGGACTTTTTCAGATGAGGATTAAGTTAGGCTAAAGGAGGATGGAAGAGAATATCAGCATTAAATCCCTGGACTTTACCTATGCAAAGAAATAACCAGAAAGTAAGATGATTCTTGCCCCAGCCTTGCCTCTGTCTTCTGTATGTGCAGCTCCTTCTGTGAAATCAAGGTAGAGATGTCCAAGTTAAGTGACAACCCGAAAGATAAATGTGGGTTATTTTTAATACCAGGGCTAGCTGGTGGTTTAATGTTAGTGGAGTAAAATAAAACAGAATGTGACAACACCACAAGTTAATGAGTGTTTGTGCCTGTGCCAGTAGCATTTTTAACGCTGTAGAGAATTGCAAAGGATTAAGGTATAATCTGTGATTTCAAGGAACTTCATTCTGCTGGAGGATTTCTTCAACACAAATGACTAGAAGCAGGGATGTAAAATATAAACTGAAAGATATACACCTTAGCCAATTATACCATCACTGACACATACAGAAAAGGAAGATTAAAATGTTTTGATTAAGCAACGTTTCTAGAGATTCTGTCAAAACTTAAACAAACAAACAAAAATATCCTGGAGAAAAGTAATGCTTTCTTTAACATTTATAAACGTTCAATTGAGTATTCCTGCTCCAATTTTCTCAGTGTGGAATAGATGGAAAGTTGCTAGAAGGGAGTGGTTACATGCCACCGGCGTAAGTAAGCTGGGCCAGGCATAGAGACTAGCTGATGAGAAGTAGGGAGAATGGCGGAAACTCCCTAAAACAGTAGTTCCTAACCTTTGCCTTTTGTTTGGGTCAAGGACTCTGTGATGGTTAATTTTACATCTCAGTTTGGCTAAGTGACAGTGCCCAGACGTATATGGTCAAACATTATTCTGGACATTTCTGTGAGGGTGTTTTTGGGCGAGACTAACATTTTAATCAGTGGACTCTGAGTACAGCAGACGGCCCTCCCTAATATGGATGGGTCTCATTGAATCCACTGAGGGTGTGAAAAGAACAAAAGACTGATTCCCTTGAGCAAGAGGGGATTCTCTGGCCTGACAGCCTTCAGACCTTAAGCCTTGGCTCCTCCTGGTCTCCAGCCTGCCAGCCCACCCTGCAGGTTTGGGACTTGCCAACCTCCACAGTCGTGAGCCAATTCTTTAAAATAAATATCTTTATAGACACATTCTATTAGTTCTGTTTCTCTGGACAACACTGACTAACACAGACCCTTTTGTGAGTTTTTAGAAGGAATATTTATTGAATGTCTTCTATGTGCCTAATTAGGGACCCTCTTCCTAGAAAATTGCACATGAACACAAAATTTTACATATGGTCTCCAGGGAATCACCAAATGCTTGAAGCAAATCCATGGACTCCCTCCCTTCATTAAAAAACCCCTGGGCCTCCAGCCCTTTACATGAAGGAGACATAGCTGAATATTTCCCCATCCAAATATTCCTGCTCTGAAAGCAGTTACCACCCGGTTGGTGAAGTAAGGAGTCTACCTGCTCAGAGTTACAGAAGGACCAGGAAGGCGTCCGGCCATATAGCTCCCTCTCCCTCACCTCTCTGGGAGGCCAAGATTTCTATGTTAGCATCAGCACTCTGGGGTGGACATACGTTCACTTAACTAGATAGAATAAGGCATTTACTACCCATGGTGTGGCTGAGACTAGCTGGTTGTTCTTAAGCTTAAACACCAGTACTGCCTTCCTTGACATTCTCCTTATCTCCTCGTCCTTGCTGATGGACTGTGAGTGAAGGTGATGTGTGTCACCTCCAGTCAGAGGCCATGCAGATGGGGATGGCTTTCATGCCCTTTCCCCACTTTCAGCAGACTCACTGAAGGACTTCTCTGAGGTATTGACAGAGGCCTCAGATGGCCAAGGGGCCAGATCCTCTTTCTCCTGCACTCCACACTGGATTGTGACACAAGCAAAAGATCATCCTTCCTTTGTGTTACTTATGTTAAACGACTGAGATCTGGACCTTGTTTGTCAGCTTATCCTGACTAATGCATTTTACCATTATGAGAAAGATATTAGTAAAAATATTAGACAAATACCAACTTAAAAATTCTAATATGATCTAGGCTGGGCAAAGTGGCTCACGCCTGTAATCCCAGCACTTTGGGAGGCTGAGGCAGGCAGATCACGAGGTCAGGAGTTCGAGACCAGCCTGGCCAACATGCTGAAACCCCGTCTCTACTAAAAATACAAAACATTAACCATGCCCGGTTAATGTGACAGAGCAAGACTCCATCTCAAAAAAAAAAAATTCTAATATGATCTAAGCCATTATTATCCATTGACCTTAGCAGGAGTGCCTGTATTCCCAGCTACTCGGGAGGCTAAGGCAGGAGAATTGCTTGAACCCAGGAGGCGGAGGTTGCAGTGAGCCAAGATCGCGCCACTGCACTCCAGCCTGGGTGACAGAGCAAGACTCCATCTCAAAAAAAAAAAAATTCTAATATGATCTAAGCCATTATTATCCATTGACCTTAGCAGAGACTAAAGCCTGGGTCCTGAGGAAGTAGCTGTGTCTAGGACTAAGAAGTCCAAACTTAGAGACCGCAGAAGACTAGGCTTCTGCTGGAGGCAGTCATGCTGCACAAGTCCAGGAGGCTCCATTCACACAGATTCTATAGTTCCCTGGAGTTGTACAGTGCACTGCCTGCACAACCGTACAAAGTAGCCCTGCTCCTGGGAGTGGCAAAGCAGCACAAAAGAGGCAGGAAGAATTGAGAGAGAGAGAGAGGAAGGGTGACATGGGAGCCCGCTATGCCTCTCTCATGACCTCATCACCCAGTCAAGTGCTTGCCCCGCTCATTGCTGAGATACCTGAAAAGTCCACCCACACCTCAGCTAATCAGATTCTAGGACAAGCCTTGGTTTGAGGGCCCTTTTGTTTTTGAAAAGAAGCATATCTCCCCTGAACTAGTTCCTGATGGTCTGCCTTAAATTATTGGCTACTAAAGGAAAAATAGTACTAAAGGGTGACCTGTCTGTTGGCCCTGCAGTTAGAAAATAGGGATTATTATTCCCATTTGTCATAGAAAACCTTTCCTTCTTTCTTTCTCTTTCTGTTTCTCTTTCTTTCCTTCTTTCTCTTTCTTTCTCTTTCTTTCTTTCTTCCTTCCTTCCTTCTCTCTCTTTCCCTCCCTCCCTTCCTCCCTTCCTCCTTATCTCCTTTCCTCCCTTCCTCCCTCTCTTTCTCTCTTTCTCTCTTTCTCTCTCTCTCTCTCTCTCTTTCCTTCCTTCCTTCCTTCCTTCCTTCCTTCCTTCCTTCCTTCCTTCCTTCCTTCCTTCCTTCCTTCCTTCTTTCTTGATGGAGTCTTGCTCTGTCGCCCAGGCTGGAGTGCAGTGGTGCAGTCTTGGCTCACTGCAACCTCCACCTCCTGGGTTGAAGAAATTCTCTTGCCTCAGCCTCCCAAATAGCTGGGATTACAGGCGCCTGCCACCGCACCAGCTAATTTTTTTTTTTTTTTTTTTTTTTTTTGTATTTTTGGTAGAGATGGGGTTACATCATGTTGCCCAGGCTAATCTCAAACTCCTGAGCTCAAGTGATCCGCCCGCCTCAGCCTCCCAAAGTTCTGGGATTACAGGCGTGAGCCACCACGCCTGGCCACCCTCATACCCACTTTTAAAAAACTTTATATTATAGAACATTTCAAAGATATACAAAATAGTGAAAATAATGTAATGGGCCATCATTAGACTTCAACAATTATCAACGTGCGGAAATTCCATTTCATCTATTTCTCTCTAACCCTTGTTCCCTCCCTTGTTTTCTACCACTTCTCTGGATTATTTTGAGATGCATCCCAGACTTCATATCATTTTATTCATACATATTTTAGTATGTAGCTCCAAAAAAAATTGTTTTTTAAAACATAACCATGACGTCCTTATCACACCTAAGAAACTTCCTTAATATTGACAAATATTCAGAGTTCAATTGTCTCCAATTTTCTAATTTTTTTCCACAATTTGTTTAAATTAGTATCCAAGCATGATCCACACCTGCAGTTGGCTAATATGTCTATTGGCTCTCTTTTCATTTACAAGCTACCCTGCCTTCTTTTCTTTTTTTTTTTTTTTTCTTCTAATTTATTTGTTGGAGAAACTGGACCATTTGTCCTGTTGAGTTTCCCACATCCTGAATTTTGCTGATTGCATCCCTGTGGTGTCATTCAACCTGTTTCCCTAAGCCCTGTATTTCCTGACAAGTGTCTGTTAGATCTATAGCCTTGATCAATTCCGGCTTGATATTTCGACCAAGTTATTTCATAGGTGGTGGTGTGAGTTTTTGCATCTCATTAGGGGCACATGTCTGCTTCTCTCCCATTTTTGTAATGTTAAGATTAATTAGTGGGTTCGGGTATTGCCATCTTAGTCCATCCATTAGAGAGTTCCCCATCAGCATTTCCCCTAATAGTTTTAACAGCCATTGATGACCAGTGCTTGGATACATTATTTCTATGATTGCAAAATTATGGTATTCTAATTCTATCATTCTTCCTTCATCTATTAGCTGAAATGCTTCTCAAAGAAGACCTCTCCCTCAACAACAATTTAGTTACCCTGAAATACAGTTCATATACAAAAGACAAATGCTCGATTCTTTCCCTTTTTAAACCAGTTTTCAGAGTAATGAGTTGGTTTCCTAGCAACCTGTAAAGGTGACCTATGAGGATTTTTTTTCTCTGGTATAATTATAAACTCATGGATTTTAACGTATTTGATGTATTTCAATCCAGTACAGATGCTTGAATTATTCCATCTTTGAACAGTGAGTTTCTTTCTATTGGTTCCTAACCTAAGCATTGAGGACACAACTGAGTCATCTCTGAAATCTTCCTTACTTTCTAGTATGTCAAAATGTCTACTTATTTTCTTTTCTTTTTCTTTTTTTCTTTTTTTTTTTTTTTTTTTGAGAGAGAGAGTCTCCCTCTGTCATCCAGGCTGCAGTGCAGTGGCTCAATCTCAGCTCACTGCAACATCCGCCTCCTGGGTAGAAGTGATCCTCCCGCTGCCTCACCCTCCCAAGTAGCTGAGACTATAGGCACTTACCACTATGCCCAGCTAATTTTTGCAGTTTTTTTTTTTTTTTTTTTTTTAATGGAGTCTTGCTCTGTCGCCCAGGCTGGAGTTCAGTGGTGCGTCTTGGCTCACTGCAAGCTCTGCCTCCCAGGTTCATGCCATTCTCCTGCCTCAGCCTCCCGAGTAGCTGGGACTACAGGCACCCGCCACCACACCCGGCTAATTTTTTTGTATTTTTAGTAGAGACAGGATTTCACCATGTTAGCCAGGATGGTCTCGTTCTCCTGACCTCGTGATCCACCCGCCTCAGCCTCCCAATGCAGTTCTTTTTTTGTAGGGACTGGGTTTTGCCAAATTTCCCAGGCCGGTCTCAAACTCTAGGGCTCAAGCAATCCACCTACCTCAGCCTCCCAAAGTGTTTTGATTATGGGCGTGAGCCACCAAGCAAGGCCCCAAATGTCCATATCTTGCCTCAACTCTGGAATCAGTGATTATCCAAGGACGCCCTGGTTCCCTTTAGTGACAAATTGGATTTAGAAACCACAGTCACAGAGCTGGCCAGCTCCCTACCTAGGAACCCTCTCCCTCACATCCCTCACATTTCATTTGATCCTACTTTTTCCCCAACACTTCACTGTCCCAGACTTCCCACAAGGGAACAAAAGATTGATAGCTAAAGGAAACTCATAATATAGTCATGTGTCACCTAATGACAGAGATGTGTTCTGAGATATGCATCATTAGGAGATTTCATCATTATGTGAACACCGTCATGTTCTCACACAAACCTAGCTGTGCAGCCTGCTACATGCCTAGGCTAATGCTATAGCCTATCCCTCCTAGGTCACAAACCTGTACAGCATATTACTGTACTGAATATTGTAGGCAATTGTAACACAATCATAAGTATACATGTATCTAAACATATCTAAATACAGAAAAGGTGGCTGGGCACAGTGGCTCATGCCTGTAATCCCAGCACTTTGGGAGGCCGAGGCAGGTGAATCACGAGATCAGGAGAACGAGACCATACTGGCTAACATGGTGAAACCCTGTCTCTACTAAAAATACAAAAATTAGCCAGGTGTGGTGGCGTGTGCCTGTAGTCCCAGCTACTTGGGAGGCTGAGGCAGGAGAATCACTTGAACCCAGGAGGCAGAGGTTGCAGTGAGCTGAGATTGCACCACTGCACTCCAGCCTGGGCAACAAGAGCAAAATTCCAAAAAAATTTAAAAATTAAAAATTAAAAACGAAAGAAAGAGAAGGTACAGTAAAAATTCAGTATTATAATTTCATGGCCGGGCATGGTGGCTCATGCCTGTAATTCCAGCACTTTGGGAGGCCGAGGCGGGTGGATCATAAGGTCAGGAGATCGAGACCATACTGGCTAACACCGTGAAATCCTGTCTCTACTAAAAATACAGAAAATTAGCCAGGCATGGTGGTGGGCACCTGTAGTTCCAGCTGCTCAGGAGGCTGAGGCAGGGGAATGGCATGCACCCGGGAGGTGGAGCTTGCAGTGAGCCAAGATCGCACCAGTGCACTCCAGCCTGGGCAACAGAGTGAGACTCCATCTCAAAATAATAATAATAATAATAATAATAATAATAATAATAGTTTCATGAGACCACTCTCCTATATGTGGTGCATCACTGACTGAAATGTCTTTATGTGGTGCATGACTATAACTGAAAACAGTTATCACCTTGATACACGTGAAGATTGAGACAAATCTCTTCTTTAGTGGAACGTGTCTAATTCCCTCACATGAATAGCCTACACTCTTTCCCTTGGTTATAAGGGCCCCAAAACTATCGGGTTCCCAAAACCAAGGAGGTAGGGGGTTGAGGGACACTTACCTTTGCCTAATGAAGTTTTATGTATAATACAAGAAGAGCACATCCTTTCTCTACAGGTGTCTTTTGCACTCTAGTAATCAAAACAGTTGTTTGATTGTATGGTTTCTTATCAAGCATTTTGACCCCTCAAGTTTTATTTTTTATAATATCAAGGGATATTTCTAAGTTGTGGTTTGATGAGTCCCTGACTTCAAACCCAACTAGTACATCACAAAATAACCATGTTCTGTAGTCACCGAAATCTTTAGATCTACCTGAATGGATGTGGACCCATCTCCTAGATAGATTAGGTAGAAAACAGTATTTATTATGTTATCATTTGTGTAAAAGGGAAAAAGAGCTTGAATATGCACAGAACATGTTTGAATCTATAACAGATTGGTATAGAGCTAGAAGGGAGACTCACATTTCACCATATACCTTTTGGTTGTACTTTTGACATTTTAGTAATGTGCACGAATCATCTATTCAAAATATTTATTTAAAAAAAAACTGAAGAAAGCACTTCAGTAGAGAATCAATACTGTCTGATTGATTGATTGATCGATCTCGGCTTTCCAAGGAGTTATTGTAGATGGAAAGTGAAGAAGGGTATGCTTTTATAGGAGTATATTTATCTCTTAGGGGAGGCTTGAAAGCCAGAGGGGATGAGGATAAAGAGAGTTTGAACAGACACCCAGAAACAACTGCACTTGAAAGAACTTGTGAAATGCTTAAGTTCTCTGACACTTAGAGAATTACACCCTAGCTATGATACCATTAGGAGATGTGAGAGTGTGCTTGTTTAGAAAGCACCAGAAGTTGACTTCAGGTTCCGGAGGCCAGCCAAGGAGTCTCCTCTCTGTCTGCAAGGATTGTGTCAAATTCATGCGCATTCTCAACAATGACTGTATTTTTCTAATGGGGGATGGAGGGGATGATGGGATGGGGAGAAAGGGCAAATATTCAAAGCCAGGCAAAGGTGGGGGCAAAGTCAGGAGGCTTTTGGACTTTGACACCTTATCTCTGTTTTTGCCATCTTGGTGGGGAGTGAGGAAAAGAGAAGAACTTGGTTTATTCTCAGGGAAATGTCTGGAGGCTGCCACATGGCTTCAGGTCAGCCTGAATTTAGGATTTAGTTCTAATAAAATTTTATTCTGGGATGCAACCTCCCTCTAGTTGTTAAGACTTCTGGTTGTCCAGTCTAGAATTGTTTAAACCATATCAATGACTTCCAATAAAGAGAGCTTAGAATGGAAGAAAAGAAATAAAGAGAAAAAGGGAAAGATGTTCATTAGTTAAAGCCAAATCACCGATCACTTATGGCAGGCCCTTCACTTTATCTCTCTTTTCATGGACCTTCCCTATCAACAGCACTTCTAGAGAGGTGGCATTTTGGAGTGGGAAAGACCTGGGTTTGAATCCCAGCTCTGCCATATTAGTGGAACAACCTTGGGCAAATTACATAAATGCTCTGAACCAATGTCCTCTTTGGTAATGTGGGACACTGATGGGTAGTTTAGTCTTAAGTTAGGATCAAGTGAGAGCATTTACGCAATTCAGCACGCATTTTTTGGGTACCTATCATGTGATAGTGAGATAGAAAACCAGCAGAACTTGTTTTCTGGTTATAATCCCGCTGACCAAAACAGAATCTACTCCAGCCGAGATAAAGTGAAGAGCCTGGCCAAAACCAGCAGATGGTGACAAAAGCAATCCCTAGCTGCCCTCATTGCTCATTAGCATAAGACACTCCCACCAGAGCCGTGACAGTTCACAAATGCCATGCCAATGACCCAGAAGTTACCACCCTTTTCTCTGGCAATGCCCCAGAAGTCACTGCCTCTTTCCTAGAAAGCTCTAAATAACCCATCCCTCAATTTGCATTAACCCTTCCCTTAATTTTCCAAATAATTGAAAGTGAGTGTAAGTGAGTATAAATACAGTTGCTTAGAGCCCATACCTTGCTGATTCTAGGCACACTGCCTGTGAGTTAGCCCTGCTCCACAAGAAGTAGTACTGTTCAGGAAAAGGTTGCTATCTAACACCACTAGCTTGCCCTTGAATTCTTTCCTGGGCAAAGCCAAGAACCCTCCTGGGCTAAGCCCCAGTCTTGGGGCTCACCTGTCCTGCATCATCAGGTGGCCACAAAGGGATGAAGATAATGAGTGGGAGGAAGTGACCACTGTGGCATTGAGACAGCAGAAATGGCAGTCATCAGCGGCAAGATGGCAAGACAGTGGCAATTAGTAAAGAGGCCAAATGATAAGAAATACTTGAGAGCTGGAGAAATGGTGAGACAGCAGGATGGCAAGACGGTGACCAGCGAGATGGTGAGAGGCAGCAATCAGAGAGAGGTGGTGATGTGGCAGTCAGTCAGCCCTGTAAGGATCAAAGCTGCAGAGAGCTGGAACACTAACCAAAGGTTCTTTGCAGGACCATCATCTTTCCTGGCAGATGGTGGAGCTGAGTGGATAGACGAGCAGCCATAGCGCAGGGATTCAAAGCTCTGGCTGGGAGGCTGCAGGATCACATGCCAATTCCCTCGCAGCAACCGAGCCTGCCCAAGCCTGGGAAACCTGGGGAGTAAACCTTCACCTGCATCGTACATCAGAGACCGGTTGGCCCTATTTTGACTCCTGTGGACAGGTAAGTATCCCTTTTGACTCACCCCCCAAATATCAGGTGAGCCAGGAAAATAAGGCCTTTGGTTTAGACAGTCAATTCAAAGTCCCCCACAGCATACCTGATTACATCCCTATTGCCCCTTTTCTAGGTCGTTTCTCCTCTAACATGATTTTATTTTTCTGTCAGTCATTTTATTTTATTTTCCACCTTGAAATATATGTTTTCTTTGCAGTTTTTGCTTTGGCTCCCTGCTAACTCTATTTGGGCAATTGTTTAAGGCTGAACACTTGGTTATGAGAGGTACTCTGTTTTATTGACCCTGGGATGCCAGAGTCATGTTGTTCTGTGACCCCAACTTGGTCTTTGGCCGCGCCCTGGATGCTCTGGGATTTTCAGCATTGGGTGTGGAGACTCTCATTGGCCACTACTCGGTTACTCTGGGTTTTCAGCATTTGGTATTGTCGGCCACCCCAGGTACTCTGGGGTTTTTGGCATTGGCATTCCCTCTAGGATTGTGGGGTAGAAGACCACCTAAGGGGACTCTTGGTCTTGCCGTTTCTCATTTTCTACCCTAAAGTTATAATTTCCCATAACAACCTTTCCTTTTGTTGTTGCCACTTTATTTACACTTTTCCCACTATAACTTGCTTAATAAAAATACTTCTTTTGTTACATTTCATTCACTTTATAAGCCACTTTCGTAACACCTTGCTACCCATACTTTTTTTTTTTTTTTTTTTTTGAGACGGAGTCTCGCTCTGTAGCCCGGGCTGGAGTGCAGTGGCCGGATCTCAGCTCACTGCAAGCTCCGCCTCCCGGGTTTACGCCATTCTCCTGCCTCAGCCTCACGAATAGCTGGGACTACAGGTGCCCGCCACCTCGCCCGGCTAGTTTTTTGTATTTTTTTTAGTAGAGACGGGGTTTCACCGTGTTAGCCAGGATGGTCTCGATCTCCTGACCTCGTGATCCGCCCGCCTCGGCCTCCCAGAGTGCTGGGATTACAGGCTTGAGCCACCGCGCCCGGCCACACCTTGCTACCCATACTTACACCTTCTCTGCAGGAAGTGGAAATTGGAAAGGAAAATAGAAAGGGCCCTGTTGCTTTGCCTCTCACTAGACTCAGAAGAACTTCTGTGTCCAGTAGAAATCATTGTTAGACATGGAGACAATGCTAAGTATACCTAAGGACTCATCATTAGGATGCCTTTTAGGCTGTTGGAGCAAATTCAATTCTGGCTTAAAGAAAAAGAAACTCGGCCAGGCGCGGTGATTCACGCCTGTAATCCCAGCACTTTGGGAGGCCGAGGCGGGCGGATGACGAGGTCAGGAGATTGAGACCATCCTGGCAAACATGGTGAAACCCCATCTCTATTAAAAATACAAAAAATTAGCCGGGCATGGTGGCGGGTGCCTGTAGTCCCAGTTACTCAGGAGGCTGAGGCACTTGGGTCCAATACAAATGAGAAGACCAAGAGATTTAGCCTAAACATGGTTCTGTACATTATAATGCTATTTTATAATTAACATTAAAAAGAAGGAATATGGGGCGAGGTCTCTTATCTACAGGCTTTTACGGCCCTTTACTGACTCAGTGTTATTTCAAGGCACCAGGAAGCCACGCCTAAGGGATCCCCTTCTAGCTGCTTCTCTTAGAAGGCCTACTCCCTCCCCAGAGTCTTCCTAGTCTCCCAATTTAGAGGGGTTCCTGCCAGTTCTCTAACACAGGATTCCACCCAAGGTCATCAGGCACTCCTCCCCGTTATCCAACTAGCCCCAGCCTAAACCCTCTGCTGTCGGAGAAAGTAGCCCACCCAGTACCCCCGGAAATGGGGCTCCACATCAGCCCCAAAGTCAAAGCTGTGTCCATTGTGGGAGGTAGTTGATGGAGATGGGAGGACACTTAGAATACACGTGCCATTTTCTGTGTCTGATTTGGCTCTATGCAAGGAAAAATTCTGCCAATTTTCAGGGAATACATTAAAGTTTATAGAAGAGTTTGTTAAATTGACCATGTTCTTTAGCTTGGTATGACTTGCAGGCATTGTTGCCCACTTGCTATGCCATAGAGAAAAAGCAGAGCAAAGTGTGTGGCTAAGCCTCTCAATTATGAGAAGGTTAGAGACGTAATTCAGGGTAAAGATGAAAATCTCACTCTTTTTCTGGGTAGTTTGGTTGAGGAACTCAGAAAATATGCTAATACAGACTCAGACTGCCTGGAAGGGCGAGCTCTCCTGGGGAGGCATTTTATTACTCAATTTGCTCTGACATTAGGAGGAAGCTACACAAACCAGCAGTGAGACCCCAATCCCCTATGAACCAAGCCTTAAACACGGCCTTTAAAGTTTATAACAATAGAGATGGGGCAAAAATGGAAAAGACCAAAAGAAATAATCAAAAAGAACAATTATTGGTGATGCTGTAAGCGCCCTTCGACCTCAGGGCCACCCATCCTCAGAAAGTGTCTCAACACTGGTGTCCGGGATACCTAGACAAGAGCCCCAACTTGTCAGCCGCTAGGACAGAATCAGTGTGCCTACTATAAGCAAAAGGGTAATCAGCAATAAGAATGTCTTAATCATCCCTCGTGAGACGAAAAAGCTCCCTGTCGATGTTAGAACTAACCTTCTTCCACTAGCCCCAACAACCTGCCTTGCTCAGGTAAGCCAGAGCTTTGAATCCCTGTGCTATGGCTGCTCGTCTGTCCACTCAGCTCCACCATCTGCCAGGAAAGATGATGGTCCCGAAAAGAACCTTTGGATCAAGTCCCGGACCCTTGATCCAATGGACAGTTTCCCACAGTGGCAGACAAGCAGCCACCCAAACATTTTTCTTCCGTGTCTCTGCTGCTGGGTGACCTCTCTGGCAGCTCAGGGACTCTGAGGTCTCCCCTTTAGCAATGGATTTTGCCCCTTCCCTTCTTTATTTGATACTACAAGATCCCCTTCCCTGCCTCTTCCTGTCTTCCATACCTATTGGAGCAAACAATATTTGGCCAAGTAGACAGGTCCCAATTTTATAAATAACAGATCCAGCTGTCTTGCACAGGTCGCTTGATTTGTGTGATGTGTGTTGCGCCGAGCATGCTATCAAATTGACTTATAGGCAGGGCGCAGTGGCTCACGCCTGTAATCCCAGCATTTTGGGAGGCTGAGGCGGGTGGATTACCTGAGATCGGGAGTTCGAGACCAGCCTGGCCAACATGGTGAAACCTCACCTCTACTAAAAACACAGAAATTAGCTGGGTGTGGTGGCACCCACCTGTAATCCCAGCTACTCCGAAGGCTGAGGCCGGAGAATCACTTGAACCTGGGAGGCGGAGGTTCCAGTAAGCAGAGATCATCCCATTGCACTCCAGTCTGGGCAACAAGAGTGAAACTCCGTCTCAAAAACAAAAACAAAACAAAACAAAACCATTGGCTTATAAATAAAACAGCACTCATAAATTAAACAAATAAGACTAAACTTGTTAGTTGGAAGGGAATATTGTGTCTTCTAAAATTTAACTTTCAGCTTTTTGCCTAGATAAAATACTGATTTTCCTAGGCTTTAGAATGCTTAACATGGCTTTAAATGTTGAACTTTTTGTGTAGCTTAAAATCTTAAAATTGGCTGGGCACGGTGGCTCACACCTGTCATCCCAGCACTTTGGGAGGCCAACGCAGGCGGATTGCTTGAGCTCAGGAGTTTGAGACCAGCCTGGGTAACATGATAAAATCCATCTCTACAAAAAATACAAAAATTAACTGGATATGGTGGCATGCACCTGTAGTCCCAGCTACTTGGGAGGCTGACATGGGAGGATCGCTTGAGCCCAGGAAGTAGAGGTTGCAGTGAGCTGAGACTGTACCACTGCACTCCAGCCTGGGTGACAGTGACACCCTGTCTCAAAATAAATAAATAAATAAATAAATAAATAAATAAATAAATAAATAAATAAAATTATAGAATGGTTCTCATCTATAGAATGTCAATATCTGATAGTTCAGGATTCTTTGCTTTCTAAATTTATATAAAATGTGCCGGGAAAACATATATTCTTTACTGTGAAAAAGAATAACTTGTTCAATTCAGAAATTATTAAAAGGGAGGTTCAAAATATTAAGGAACGTGTGAATAAAAAAGAGAGATGTGAGGTGAGTTATGGATAGAAGACTTTTTTTGTGTGTGTGTGGAGGAATATATATATTTTAAATCACCTTGTATAACGAGGAATCTTGTGTGGTGGATTCTTGTCCTAGAATAAAGTCACTGGTGTTTGGAAGGGAGGTGGTATAGGTTGGGTCAGAGTGTCCAGACATGTCATGGATGGTCTATGTGGGTCATGATGGGCTCATGAAGGGGAATTTGTGAGGGGAGTTTAGTGTTTGACTAAGCTGGCTATGATTGATGGGGGAATTGTTTGTGGTGGACTTTCTAGAAAATGGTGTATGTGCCAGGTATGGTGGCTGACGCCTGTAATCCCAGCACTTTGAGAGGTCAAGGTGGGCAGATCACCTAAGGTCAGGAGTTCCAGACCAGCCTGGTCAACATGGGTGAAACCCCGTATCTACTAAAAATACAAAAATTAGTCAGGCGTGGTGGTGTGCGCCTGTAATCCCAGCTACTTGGGAGGCTGAGGAGGAGAATCACTTGAACCAGGAAGGCGGAGGTTGCAGTGAGCCGAGATCGTGTCACTGCACTTTAGCCTAGGTGACAAGAGTGAGACTCTGTCTCAAAAAAAAGAAAAAGAAAAAAGAAAAAAAAATGGCCTATGTGTTGAAACTGGGTTTTCTTTAGGTATTCATTTGCTAAATTACCAGAAATTTTGGTTTTCAATTCTGTTATCTATTTCTTTTGAAAACTTCTCAACTTTGTGTAACTCTCTCCTTCAGCTTTTTCATCAGCCCCTGTGACTTTTTCTCCTCCAGTCTGACAGTTGCTGTGGCCTGATGCTAAAGTGTTTTGTCTTGGAGGTCTGCGTGACCAGTGTTTTTCCTGAATACAGCTTAATTCCATGCTCGTGGTTTTCCTTGACAAATAACCTTATTTTTGGCTTTTAGTTTTTTTACTCTTTTTCTTTTTCTTTTTTTTTTTTTTTTTGAGACAGAGTCTCGCTCTGTCACCAGGCTGGAGTGCAGTGGCGCGATCTTGGC
Source organism: Macaca nemestrina (assembly GCF_043159975.1). Lineage (NCBI taxonomy): Eukaryota > Metazoa > Chordata > Mammalia > Primates > Cercopithecidae > Macaca > Macaca nemestrina. The sequence continues at coordinate 77,099,998 of NC_092140.1, read as the reverse complement.
TCACTGCAACCTCTGACTCCCTGGTTCAGGCAATTCTCCTGCCTTAGCCTCCTGAATAGCTGGGATTTACAGGCGCCTGCCACCACGCCAGGCTATTTTTTGTATTTTTAGTAGAGACAGGGTTTCAGCATGTTGGCCAGGATGGTCTCAATCTCCTGACCTCATGATCTGCCTGCCTCAGCCTCCCAAAGTGTTGGGATTACAGGCGTTAGTCACCACTCCCGGCTAGTTTTTGACTCATATTGCTTAAAAGGGTTTTAAGGGCTAATGAGTACGTACCCACCTCCACTTCTATCTGGCCTAGAATGTTTAATTGGTTACAAGTCACTGGACTCTAAGTCTGTTGGCCAAAGAGAATCCCTGCCCCCGCCAAAAAAATGGAAAAAGGAACTCAGGCCATGACAGGAAACAGGTAGCCAGATGCCTCACTATGCCTTTCCCTTGGAATTTAGGCCAGGTTCAAAAGGTCTTTCAAAATTATGAAAATAAAGTATTCGCCTTTCCCACAGAGAAAAAAAAAGCTCCTCGGTTCAATCAGAAGACTTAGTATTACTAAAAACTTAAAAAGAAAGACCCCCTGAGCATCAGTTAAACCAAAATGGAAGGGCCCCATCAGGTATTGGTAAGTACTGTCACAGATGTTAAGCTTCAGAGAGTCACTAGCTGGGCACACCTGTCCAGGATTAAGCGTGTGTCTTATGAGTCCCCACAGGCATAAAAGGAGCACACCACCACCTACATTTATAAACCTAGAAACTTAAGGCTGTTGTTTTGCAAGCACATAGATAAATAACAGGATGCTGTGGGTGGGGATAGGAGCATTAATTTTTCTCTTCCTCCTAATTGTAATTATCTTGTTTAGCCTCCCTCATAAAGTTTGTATCTCCTAGATTCCACATATAGATGATGCCAGCACAAGGCTTCCAACTCATCCGGTCTTCTGACCTGGAAAAGAAAAACATCCTGCCATTGGTCCCCTTAGGTCAGGTATCCAGAGATTTTTACACTGCCAACACTAGGCAGGGCCTATGCCCATAAAATCAGCAAGAAGTAGTTACAGAAGATGGACCTTCACCCCTCTGCAGCCCCCTTAAGATTAGGAGGCTTTGGCCAGATGCGGCGGCTCACGCCTGTAACCCCAGCACTTTGGGAGGCTGAGGCAGGTGGACTGAGGTCAGGAGTTCAAGACCAGCCTGGTCAAGATGGCAAAACCCTATCTCTACTAAAAGTACAAAAATTAGCCGGGCGTAGTGGTGTTTGCCTGTAATCCCAGCTACTTGGGAGGCTGAGGCAGGGGAATTGCTTGAACCCAGGAGGCAGAGGTTGCAGTGAGCCGAGATTGTACCACTGCACTCCAGCCTGGGCAACAAGAGCAAAACTCCATCTCAAAAAAAAAAAAAAAAGATTAGGAAGTGTATCTAATTTCTAAGGGGGAAGTGAGGTGAGGTAGGAGACTGCTAGGACTTGTTTTCTGGTCACAACTCTGCTGACGAAAATAGGATCTAGTTCAGACAGGATAATGTGAAGAAACTGGCCAAAACCAGCAGATGGCAACAAAAGTGCTCCCTACCTGCCCTCCTTGCTTATTAGTGTGAGACACTCCCACTAGGGGCATGACAGTTTATAAATGCCATGGCAATGACCCAGAAGTTACCATCCCTTTTCAAGAAAGTTCTAAACAACCCATCTCATTTTGCACTAACCTTCCCTTAATTTGTGCGTATTTAAAAGTGGATATAAGTGAGTATAAATACAGTTTCCAAGTGCCCATATGTTGCTGAGTCTGGGTGCACTGCCTATGAGTTAGCCCTGCTCTGCAAGGAGCAGTACCGTTCAATAAAAGAGTGCTGTCTAACACCACCCGCTCACCTTTGAATTTTTTCCTGGGTGGAGTCAAGAATTCTCCAAGGCTAAGCCCCAGTCTAGGGGCTCTCTGGTGGATCATTGAGCCCAGCAGTTTGACACCAGCATGGACAACATGGCGAAGCCCCATCTCTACAAAAAAAATACAAAAACTAGCCAAGTATGGGGGTACATGCCTGTAATCCCAGCTACTTGGGAGGCTGAAGCAAGAGGATCACCTGACTCCAGGAAGGTCGAAGCTGCAATGAGCCATGATCGTGCCACTGAACTCCAGCCTGGGCAACACAGTGAGATGCTATCTCAAAAAAAAAAAAAAAAAAAGTGGACGGGCACGGTGGCTCACGCCCGTAATCCCAGCACTTTGGGAGGCTGAGGCCGTCGGATCACCTGAGGTTAGTGTTCAAGACCAGCCTGGTCAACATGATGAAACCCCATCTCTACTAAAAGTACAAAAATTAGCCGGGCATGGTGGAGTGTGCCTGTAATCTCAGCTATTTAGGAGGCTGAGGCAGGATAATTGCTTGAACCCAGGAGGCGGAGGTTGCAGTGAGCCGCTATCATGCCATTGCACTCCAGCCTGGGCAACAAGAGTGAGACTCCGTCTCAAAAAAAAAGAGAGAAAAAGGAAAAAAAAAAGATGGATAATGGAATGTTGTGCTAAAGGCTGTCATAGACAATCTGAGAGGTAAATGCTATGCTATGGACTAACAGTAAGGGGAAAGGAAGATGGCAAATTTGCAGAGAAGATCAAGTTTGATCAGTTTGCTGGCCTGAAGGTAGGACAATGACAAAGGCTCATTTTAGGGGCTTCTGGTGTACAAAGGTGTAGGGGTACTACCAAAAAGTCATTCTGCCACTTGTTGAAATGTTGTAAGGAAGACTTTAAGACTATTGCAATGGGAGAGAAAGATCAGGCTCAACTCTGAACACAGCATGGATAAATGGGTATTTATAGACAAGGAGCAGAGTGAGGGGGTTGGTGGGTGAAAAATTACTAGGAGGAGACATCAAGGGTAGAGAGACTCTTGCTAAACTGAACTAACAGGATTCTCACTGAAGGAAAGCCAAGGACTTAGACATCAAAGGTGGAGGATGAGGAACTTGCTCAGGTATCAGTGGTGATCAGACGACAAAATGGAGGGAATTCTCCCTAAACTGACGTAGCAACATTCTTGTTCACACTGGGCTAGAGAGGCCAAAGACAGGACAGGTGCCAAGGTCTTAGTGGAGTCTTAGTGGAGAAGAGGGCTCAGAGGAGCATGAGTCAGGTTGGGTCAAGGAGAGAGTCTTTGTTGGAGGGGGAAATTAAATGGTATGAAGGGGAATTTTAGGTGGTTCAACAAGGAGGCAATGTAGTGAGTGGCAACATGGGAGAACTGAGGCTGGAGAGCCCATGCTGTTGCCCCTCTTTTGCCCCTTCCCTCTCTCTCTCCCCCAGAAGCAGTTGACTGGCTGCCTCTTGCTGTGGTTCCTGTGAAAGGCGGCTTTGGTTTGGATCTTCAGTGGGATAAGGGGCTCTGTTCAGAAGAGAGGCTTCCAAATATGCATGAAGGGAAGTAACACAAGCAAAATGCAGGTACACAGTAGGTGTGCAATGCCTATGGGTCCTCTTCTCTTTCTCCCAGTGCTCCCTTTTCAGTGATGAGCCCAGAAAAGCTATAGTTCTATACCCTATACACATGTTCATCCCTCACTTTGAGGAAGAACAATTCCCCCAAACATTTTTTAAAAAACAGTAACATCTAGCAATAAATTAACAACTGGCAACGAACTGTTTCCTGCAAGTTAAATTGTTTCTGAATGCGATATCACTAGGTCCTGGCTGCAAGCTCTTAGGGACTGCACACCTGGAAGGCTGCTGGGCAGAAGTGTCATAACACATACCCCCAGCTCTTCCTTCTGTCAAGGGTCTCAGTCGTTTTGAACTATTTGGAATTTCCACCTATTCCCCCAAATTGGCAGCCTCTCCTGACTTTTATAGCTTTTGAATTTTGTACAAAGTGCATGTATTAACTATTTACATTTTTATATTTTCAAAAAATGATGATCTCTGTTACAGCAGCTAAAGTGGATTTTTCCCACTCCAGTAACTCACCACCATATTTCCCTATTTTATCTTCTCAGCAGTACTAGTCAGCATTTTGTTTTTATGCTGCGCCCAGTCTCCCTCCACTAAACCATAATCTCCTTGAGCCAACACTCTGCCTTGTTCTCTGTGAGATCTCCAATATCTAGAGTATTTATTTTCCTTCCTTTTCTCTTCTTTTCTTTCCTTTTTTTCTGTTAGTATCTTAATTAGATTTTTAGATTGAGATGCCTTCATACAATGCTTTAGGATTTTTAGTGTTTTTTTCCTATAGCCTGAAAGAGTTTACATAACAGAAATTATCTATTCATAAAGCAATGCTACTCAAAATGTGTTCTGCAGGCACTAAAGTATAAATCAAACATACTGTTTAGTTCAAACGTACTATTTAGCTGAGTTTGTTTGTTTGTTTGTTTTTGTTTTTTTTTAGCAAAGACTTCATTGATGAAGGAAGCAATATACTGATTTCTGTTCCAGTGCAAGCTCCTTAACTTTTTGCAGGCTGGTAGCAAACAGTTCTGTAACTAGCTACCTGAGTAGCACTGCGGTAAAGGGTAACAGAATACAGATAAAAAACCACCAGAGCCTGGTGCTTTTTCAACTGTTAGATTTAAATTGCCTTTCTATTCTCTTCTGTGGGCATTGATCTGTTTAGATTTTCTTCCTTTTCTTGGCTCAGTTTTGCTAAGTTATATTTTACTAGGAAGGTATCAATTTCCTCTATTTTCAGATGCATTTCTAGAGTGTTGCACAGGATAGTTTCTTTTAGTTCTCTTTATCTCTTCCACATCTGTTTTGGATCCTCATGAGTAAATAGAGGAACATGCAGTAAAAAAGATTGAGAAAAGAGTCAAAAAGGTTAGCGTTCAACCAGGAGAGCTCAGTATTATTCTGGTCACTGAATATGCAAAAATACTCAAATTCTCAAGGGGCTTCATATTTTATCTCTTTTAATTATCCTGAAATAGTTTTAGTATTAATTGCTTTTTGAAGAAGTAGATATTGCCTATTAAATTATCTACGTAGAGACTGGTCAAAGAGTTTCATATGTTCTTTTTGTTACTTGTTTTGTTTCCCATTTTTTTTATTTAAATTTTTTTATTTCTTTTTTTTTTTTAGAAAGGGCATGAACAAGTTCCTTTTGTATTCAAAGGCTGGTCTCAAAATTGATGGACTAAAACCAGTACTTACAGATAGCTAACTAGTGTTGGCAGTGTTTAAATTTACTTTTGGACTTACAGAACAATTCATCAGTTAGTTAATCCGGATATGGCAAACACTCGTAAGGTATAGTTGGTGCAATTTTTATTTGTAAACATTTGATCAATCATTAAGAGACATTTCTGACCAGGCGGGGTGGCTCATGCCTGTAATCCCAGCACTCTGGGAGGCCGAGGCGGGTGGATCACGAGGTCAGGAGTTCAAGATCAGTCTGGCCAACATGTTAAAACTCCGTCTCTACTAAAAGTACAAAAATTAGCTGGGCATGGTGGCACGTGCCTGTAGTCCCAGCTACTCAGGAGGCTGAGGCAGGAGAATTGCTTGAACCGGGACCCGGGAGGCGGAGGTACCAGTGAGCCGAGATCGCACCATTGCACTCCAGCCTGTGCTACAGAGTGAGACTTTTCTTATCCTGCTGTCTCCATAAAGCATTCCGTGGCAACTTTAGCCTGAAGTGATCTCTCTCTCTCTACTGAACTTTCAGAACAATCATTCTCTCTATAATTAATTTGTCGATTAATTGTATTAGGCACTGGGACATCTCTTCTACTATTGTTTTAAAATTAATTTTGTTTTTCTTATTAAACTTTTAAAAACACAAACTTTATTTTCAAGCCAGTTTTAGATTTACAAAAAAAATACAGATAAAATAGAGTTCCCATATACCCATGTAGTTTGCCCTATGATTAACATCTTACATTAATATGGTACAGTTGTTACATTTAATAAACCAATATTGATACATTAATATTAAAGTTTATGCATTATTCAAATTTTCTTAGTTTTTCTGTTCCAGGGTGCTACGTTGCATTTAGACCTCATGTCTCCTTGGCTCCTCTTGGCTGTGACAGTTTCTCAGACTTTACTTTTTTTTTTGGATGATCTTGAGAATTTTGAGAGGTATTGGTCAGGTATTTTGTAGAAAGGCCCCCTATTGGGATTTGTTTGATTTTTTTTTCATAATTAGACTGGGGTTATGGATTTGGGGGAAGAAGATCACAGATGCAAAATGACATTTTCATCACATCACATCAAGTGTACATATTGTTGACATGATTTATGACTTATGATTGATGTCGACCTCGGTCATCTGGCTGAGGTGATGTTTGTCACGTTTCTCTGCGGTAAAGTTATTCTCCTCTCCCCCTTTCTACACTGTACCCTTTGGAAGGAAGTCATTATGACAGTCCACACTAGGAATGGGAGTCATTTGCACATTCTTACAGGTGACGTGTTTACAGAAATTATTTAGATTTCTGCACGAGAGATGTATCTCTCCTCCCCCATTTATTTACTCAAACATGGGTCCTTTGAATCATTATCAAATAACATGAAAACAATATCCAAGTGTTAGCCCTCTGTTTGAAGGTGGGCATCTTTAGTGCTCTGCCTGGTCCTGATCCCCAGATCCAGCCTGCTGGCTGTCCTCTCGAGGACTGAGGATGGAGAGGTTTTGCCTGCAGTAAATTGACTCTAAGACAAATTTCAGCAAAAGGAGTTCCTGCGAAAGGGACACTTTTCGAAGTAAAGTGACTTTCCAGTATCTAAACTGGAAACCAATGATGATAGAAATTAGGATGGATATTTGAATCCACACAACCCAATAAATTAAGTATTACTATTATTATTATCATTATCCTCATCCTTATTTTAAGTTGATAATCAGGAGAACATGTCATTTAACCCGCGAAAGCCCCTGACATCGTCTTTGCGATCTGTCCCAGATTATATCCACTAGTCCTTGAGGACTTTTCTCCTTGGCAGCAGTTAGCAGAACTGACACCCCCGTTGCTTCTGCTTTTGGTTTGTCACTGCCTCTTCATGCCACTTCCTGCTCCCTCTGTGCTAGGGGGGGTTCCCTCATGCTTGGCAGTTCTACATTTGAAACTCCTTCAGTTCCCTAGGTATCCGCAATATCTGCAAGAGTTTTATTGCAATAGAGAATTTTGCTATCATTATTAGGAAAAATTTTTGAAGAGTAAGATAAAATTCCAGACCCTTGGCTTGCTCCATCTTCACCTTTTTTCTAATTGCTGGACCTTCCTACTTCTTCCTCAGACCCTGTCTCTCAGGACTCTGAAGCATCTTCGTCTCACCTAAGCCATCCCCACGGGATCATTATTATATGACATAGCCACCAAAGTGCAGGTAGGCACTTTTACGAATTTGTTTACTCAGTAGTATTTATTCCGTAGGGCTTTCTGTGTACAAACAGTTGTGTTAGGTTAACCATTAGAAGGCCGGGCGCGGTGGCTCACACCTGTAATTCCAGTTCATTGGGAGGCTGAAGTGAGAAGATTGCTTGAGCCCAGGAGTTGGAGACCAGCCTGGGCAGCATAGAGAGAGACCCTCCCATCTCTGCCAAAAATGAAAAAAGTTAACCAGGCATGGCAGCGTGTGCCTGTAGTCCCAGGTACTAAGGGAACTGAGGTGGGAGGATCCTTGAGCCTGGGAGGTTGAGAATGCAGTGAACTCTGATCATGCCACTGCACTCCAGCCTGGGCAACAGAGCAAGGCCCTGTTTCCCCCACCCCCCTCAAAAAAGATTAACCATTAGGTAAAAACCTCAAAGTATTATCTGTCCCTGGAGTATTTGCATAAACAAGAGTTAAATCCTTTTGAAAAACAAATACTGAAGGTCAAATTTTAGGCAACAAATTATGGATGAGAAAAGACTCTAGAGAGTATTAACAACCTTCCCAGTATCCCTGAAATGGTACTGATCTCCTCCTGAGCATGCCTGCAAGGAGGGCTCTGGGTACCACAGTTTGATGTCTACACTGTGTGCCCCACCGGAACAGCTGCAAAATCAAGACCTCCTCGTTAATATAAAATCAATAGTTTATGAACATTAATATTCATTATTTTGTTCATTGTCATAGATGTTCATTAGGTTATTCATAATATATTAATATTACGTTCATTGTTATACATTCATTGTTATTCATGATGTATTATGTTCATGGTTATGTGTTCTGTATTCATTATGTTACTCATAACGTATTATGTTCATCATTATATGTTTTTATTTTATTTTATTTATTTTATTTTTTTAGACAAAGCCTTGTTCTGTTGCCCAGGCTGGAGTGCAGTGGTGTGATCTCAGCTCACTGCAACCTCCGCCTCCTGGGTTCAAGCAATTCTCCTGCCTCTGCCTCCTGAGTAGCTGGGATTATAGCGCCCACCACCATGTCCAGCTAATTTTTGTATTTTTAGTAGAGATGGGGTTTCACCATATTGGTCAGACTGGTCTCGAACTCCTGACCACCAGGTGATCCACCCGCTTCAGCCTCCCAAAGTGCTGGGATTACAGGCGTGAGCCACCACGCCCAGCCTTCACTGTTATATGTTCATTATATCACTTATAATGTATTATGTTTATAATGTGTAATGTCTGTAAGTATTATTGATAGGTTTGGCTGTGTCCCCACCTACAGTTCAATTATGGGACCTTGAACTGTAGGTCCCACAATTCCCACGTGTCATGGGAGGGTGGGGGACTCAGTGGGAGGTAATTGAATCATGAGGGCAGGTTTTCTTTCCCATGCTGTTCTAGTGACAGTGAATAAATCTCACAAGATCTGATGGTTTTACAAAGGGCAGTTCTACACATGCTTTCTTGCCTGCCACCATGTAAGACATGACTTTGCTCCTCCTTCACCTTCCACCATGATTGTGAGCACTCCCCAGCCATGTGGAACTGTGAGATTAAACCTCCTTTCCTTTATAAATTACCCAGTCTTGGGTATTTCTTCACAGCAGCGTGAGGGCAGACTAATACAATTGTGTTCTTGAGTTCATTCAAGTATAAAAAGTGCAACCCTTTGGGTTCTCATCCTATTTCTGCCACTGACTGCTAAGTGATTCTGGGCAATTCCCTCAGGCTCTCTGAACCTCATAAGCTGCAGTTGTAAGATTGAGAGGTTGCTCTAGATAACAATAGCTAATATTTATCAACCTCTTACTATATACTAAATACTGACCTAAGTGTTTTACATGAATCATTTCATTTAATCTCTATGAGTTAGGTATTATTATTTCTTTCATTTTACAGATGAGGAAACTGAGGGCCAGACAACTTGCTGATGTTACACTGGCTACCACTTTACTGTGAGCTACGAAGCACCACACCTGGTCTCATGGCAGGAATGGCTTCTTGGCCTTAGGGAACACTGGCTGTGTGGAAAAATCACACCTCAGAATGATCCATGGGAGAGAAAAGGGGAGAGGGAGTTTGCTGCCCTCTCTGCCCTGTCTCTTGTCTCTACTGGCCCAAGTTTGTCCCATGGGGAGTCGAGAACCCCTTCCTCCTGGGTGGTGTCATGCAGCCTCTTTAGCAGGCGCTAGGGAGGTTAGCTCCCAGGCCTTGTGGGTTGGCTGTTTATCTGAGTCTGGAGGTGGTTGGAGGAGCCATAACCCCAGATAGGGAGCAGGTGTGTGGGCCACACACAGTAGCTGAGGCAAAGCAGGCACCTGAGGAAGCAGATGAGGCTGAGAGAAGTCTGATACTCATGGATGGGTGTGGTGAGTGGTCATTGAAATGCAGACAACTGGGCTGGGCGTGGTGGCTCACGCCTGTAATCCCAGCACTTTGGGAGGCTGAGGTGGGCAGATCTCCTGAGGTCAGGAGTTTGAGACCAACCTGGCCAACATGGCAAAACCCCATCTCTACTAAAAATACAAAGATTAGCCAGGTGTTGTTGTGGGAGCCTATAATCCCAGCTACTGGGGAGGCTGAGATGGGGAGAATCACTTGAACCCAGGAGGTGGAGGTTGTGGTGAGCTGAAATCACATCACTGCACTCCAGCCTGAGTGACAGAGCGAGACTGTCTCAAAAAAAAAAAAAAAAAAAATTACATTTGTGTCGGTTTTTTTTTAAAAAAAAAAGTTTAAATTTTAGAACAGTTTTAGATTTATAGAAAAATGGCACAGATAGCACAAAGAGTTCCTAGAGTTCCTATGTGCTCTGCACCCAGTGCCCGTATGATTCATATCTAACATTAGTATGGTACATTTGGCATAATTCATGAGCCAATATTTATACATTATAATTAATTAAAGTCCACACTATGTCAGATTTTCATCGTTTTTACCTAATGTCCTTTTTTCTGTTTCAGGATCCCACATTACATTTACTTGTCATGTCTCCTTAGGCCCCTCTTGGCTGTGACGGTTTCTCAGACTTTCCTTCTGTTTAATGACCTTGACAGTTTTGAGTAATGCTGGTTAGGCATTTTGTAGGGTGTTCTTCAATTGTAATTTTTTTGATGTTCTTGTTCTGATTTGACTGGGGTTGATTTGGGGAGGAAGACCAGATTGTTAAAGTGCCACTGGGATCACATCATATCAAGGGCACGTACTATCAATATCACTTACCATGATGATGTTGACCTTGATCACCTGGCTGAGGTACTGTCTGCCAGGTTTCTCCACTGTAAAGTTGCTCGTTTCCCCCCTTTCCATATTGTAGGCTTTGGAAGAAAGTCACTGTGTGCAGCCCACATTTTAGGAATGGCGGTTTATACCCTATTTCCTTGAGGGTGGAGTACCAACATAAATTATTTGGAATTCTTCTGCCCTGGGGATTCGTCTATCCTTTCTCATTTATTCAATCATTTATTTATATCAGTATAGACTCATGGATATTTGCTTTATACTTTGGGTCATCATCTAGTACTGCTTTATTTTATTTTGTTTTATTTTTTGAGATGAAGTCTCACTCTGTCACCCAGGCTGGAGTGCAGTGGCGGGATCTCGGCTCACTGCAACCTCTGCCTCCCAGGTTCAAGCGATTCTCCTCCCTAAACCTCCTGAGTAGCTGGGATTACAGGCGTGTGCCACCACGCCCAGCTAATTTTTGTAGTTTTAGTAGAGACAGGGTTTCGCCATGCTGGCCAGGCTGGTCTTGAACTCCTGACCTCAGGTAATCCACCCGTCTTGGCCTCCGAAAGTGCTGGGATTATAGGCGTGAGCCGCTGCGCCCAGCCTAGTACTGCTTTATTTTGTTGTTCAAATTTTCCCAGCTCCGGCCACTGGGAGCTCTGTCAGTTGGTTTCTGTGTCCCTTTGGCATACCCTAATCATTGTTGGGGGTGGGGTTCGGTTTGTTTGTTTGTTTGTTTGTTTTTAACAGTTTATTACTTTCTGGCACTAAAGATGCTCCAGGCTTACCTTGTGTATTTCCTCACCCAGTCCTAGAGTCAGCCATTTCTTCAATTAGCCCTAGTTCCTTTTCGTGAAGAATGGTATTACGAACCAAGAGCTGGGCTCTAGCTGTGTCATTACCACTGGGGTGTCATTAATTTCAGGCCCTCAGCTGACAGAGCAGGAAAATATATGTGTGTGTAATAGTCAGGAAGGTTCCTTTAATCTTACAAAGCACACTTTGAAAAACTGGACCAATTTAGAGTTCTCCGGCTGCTCAGTATCAGTCTCTTTTGTTTTCCTTTTCCCAGTGCCTGTTTCTTTGTGCGAGTCCAGACCAGTTTGTCCTTGAATCCCTTCCTTGCCCTCCCTCTGCTCCACGGCCTCCTGCAGGGAGCTGATCCCTGACGTCTCCTAGGTTTCCAGGTCAGCCGGCTGCTGGCTGGACTCTGGCCAGGCCAGTGCGGCACCAGCTGGAGGTGGGGGTAGCACTTCCAGACGCAGCTCCAGGGCCTGCTGGACAGGCCCCCCCCACCACTGTGATTCTGCCTTCTTCTAGGCTCTAGTGACATCACCCCTGTCCTTTGTCTCTCCTGCCTGGAGGTGTCAATGACTTCTGACTGGGATCTCCCTGCCCCTGGTGGGCTTCTCAACTTCTTCTGTCACATATGTAACCATTTCTCTGAATAAATTCTCTTTGTTTAAAACACTCAGTGCTGTCTAATTCACTGGTGGGGCCCTGGACAGAAATGTTTCATTAGAAAGGGACCCCAGGAATGGCAGTGGTGTCTGAGTAAAAGCAGGATGGAGGGAGAGTGAGTTCAAGGCAGTATTCTCAAGCCAGTACTGCTGTGGGCCCTAGGACGCCATCCCACTGGGGACACTGAGTCGCTGGGGAGAACAGCCCTCAGCATTGTCTGACAGCCCCAACTGCTCGAGGTGTGCCCAAAGGTGAAGAACTCTCTAGCATTTCCAGGTTTTCACACAAATCTGAATGGCTCAGTGGGTCCCCACAAGGATCTCCAGCCCCCGATAGATGCTAGAGATTCGACAGGAGGCTGAGGGGAGGGATGGCCGGGGTATCAGCTGAACCCATTGCCACAGCAATAACTGAAGTTTAAACAAAATTAAAAAGGATGGGCCGGGGGCGGGAGACAGGCCCAGAGGTGTCTGGGATGCTGAGCTCCCCTCCGCTGGGGCCCTTCTCACAGCTCTCTTTTCCTCTCAGTCTTCACTCTTTCTGAGCAATCTCTTACATACCCCGCGGTTTCAACAACTATCTACATGACATGGGAGGATCGGAGTTTGCTTTGTGCTTTAAAAAGAAATCTGTTGAAGCCCCTGACTGACTTTACTTGCAGAAATTCCCTTTGCAGAGAAAAGAGGCTTCCACACACTTTGCCTAACTAAATAAGAAAATGGACAGTTTATATAATAATTGAATTACATTAATGAGGTCATTCTCAGCAGGTATTTATGACAAGGCTGGGGAGCAAATGCAACCTTCTAGAAAAACCACAGTGGTGGTCATTTTAAGTGAAGAAACACATTCTTTTTTTGTTGTTTTGTTTTTGAGACAGGGGTGGGTCTCACTATGTTGCCCAAGCTGGTCTCGAGATCCTGAGCTCAAGCGATCCGCCTGCCTCAGCCTGCCAAAATTCTGGGATTACGGGTGTGAGCCGCCATGCCTGGCTTAAGAAATACATTTTTTCTGAGTTGGAGTCTCGCTCTGTCACCCAGGCTGGAGTGCAGTGGCGGGATCTCAGCTCACTGCAACCTCCGACTCCTGGGTTAAAGCGATTCTCCTGCCTCAGCTTCCCAAGAAGCTGGGACTACAGGTGCCCACCACCACGCCCAGCTAATTTTTTGTATTTTTAGTAGAGACAGGGTTTCACTGTGTTAGCCAGGATGGTCTCAATCTCCTGACCTCATGATCCGCCTGCCTCGGCCTCCCAAAGTGCTGGGATTACAGGCGTGAGCCACCGTGCCCGGTCAAGAAATACATTTTTTACCACAAACATTTCAACAAACGCAATTTTCTCTAACAAATATGCATAGTGTCAAGGTTACAAGTCAACTGTCCTTGGAAGAGAACTATTGAAATTAAACTCTATGACAAGAAGGCTTTTTGCCCTTCTAAGTACCAGAAACCCAACTACATGATGTCCGGCTACAGAAAGAAGACAGACTTAACTTAAATATTATGGTGAGCAATACATAAATCTTCGCTGACCTTCCCCCTTCATCTCCATGTGCACAGTCATCGCTTTGGATCCTCAAAGCGATTGTGTTTTGCTTTTCTTTTTTCACTCAGAGTTTCCATTAAGTGTCACTGAAACTTGTGGCATAAGATTGAACAATGGTATTAATCCAGATTGAATCAAAGCAGATAAAACAGCTCGGGCATCTGCTGTTTTAGCTCTTTAAAGATTCCAAATCTGGCCTTGTTCCCCATCCCAAACCAAAGCTGCTGACGCTGGAGACTGTGGAGAGAAAAGGGTGGCACCCAGCACAGGGGCCCAAGGGGTTCAACAAGCCACAGTGCCAGGTGGTGGCTCAGGGACTCACAGGGCAGACAGTGTCTGTTATTTATTTTAATTAATGGCCTACACTTAAAAGGAGTTTCACAGGTAAACTTCTGGCTTCTCTAGAAAAAATGGGTAACTCTTTCTTTCACCCCTGAACTGGCAATCTCACATGCCAAAGGCAGCAGCCGGGCAGTGGTGGCCCCTTCGACCTCATACACGCTCACTCTCCTTTTGGAGAGGAGAGGCACTGTCACTGTCTTGTGGCCATTTCACTTATTCATGCCTGGGCTGGCTCCTGCAGACATTGGTGGTAAAGAGATTAGAGGGTGTGGCCAAATTCCAGAGTGGCTCCAAGAAGAGATCAAAGGACACACACAGACACACACACACACACACACACACACACACACACACACACACAGAGCTTTGCATTCTAAGCTCCATCCACAATGAAATTCCTCCAGTTCCTCTCACCTTGTCTCCTCTCAGCCTTTGCTCAAGCTGTTTTATCTGCCAGCAACATGCTCCTCTACTGTCCCCCGCCCACTTGGTCACATTCTATTCAACCTTCATGATGTCACCTCTACAGGAAGCCTCCTGGCCCCCAGTGAAGGTTCAGATGGATGTCAGAGAGACCCAAAGTAACAGCAACTTAGAAAAAAGGCAGACCTTTAATTCTCTTCCAAGGGAGAGTCCTGCCCAGTGAAGGCCCTCCCAGTGCCTGGACTCTTCTACGTGCCAACCTATCCGTGAGGCACAGCAGACACAGTGCCTAGCGCCCATGAAAATGTTTTAATTTCATTTAGAATCAGAAGGAAGAAATGAATATAATGATAAATCCAGGCTGAATTGTTTTTGCCATTTTACTAATACAGTAGTAAAAACAAATTTTTAATATATATTTTTTTTTAACAGAAGAAGGGGCCCACAAAGGCAAAGGTGCTTAGGGTTCCCAAAAGTCATAATGCATTCCAGGCGCGGTGGCTCACGCCTGTAATCCCAACACTTTGGGAGGCCAAGGCGGGTGGATCACTTCAAGTCAGCAGTTCCAGACCCTGGGCAACATGGTGAGATCCCATCTCTACTAAAATTACAAAAATTAGCTGGGTATGGTGGCACATGCCTATAATCCCAGCTATTTAGGAGACTGAGGCAGGAGTATCACTTGAACCCGGGAGGCAAAGGTTGCAGTGAGCCGAGATCTCATTACTGCACTCCAGCCTACTGGGCGACAGAGCAAGACTCTGTCTCAAAAAAGAAAGTCATCATGCAGCCCTGGGTGGTTACTCTCATCTATGTGGTCCATGCTGGCTCAGCAGTACAATGGAGGGAGAGAACCAGGAAGGAGGGGCTGGGACATTTTAAGGGTATAATTTGGGAGTTGCACATACTATTTTTCCACCCAACCCATTGTACGAACCTTAATCTCATGGCCACACCCAGCTATAAAGGAGGCTGAAAATGCTGTCTTTATTTTGGATTGTCATGTGCCCAAATAAAAACTCTATTCCAATGTGAGAAGGAGAGGGCCACTATTGGGAAAACTAGCTCCCTCTGCTAAGTGATCTTTCTAGATGCTTTCATGGCTCCAAGAGGGAGCAGGTAGAAGCTGCAATGTCCTTGATGACCTAACTTCAGAAGCCACATGCCATTGTTTCCACAATCCTATTGGTGACACACAGGCCAAGCCCATCCTGTGTAGGAGGGCCCCACACCAGGCACGAATACAGGGAGGGGAGAATCACTGAAGGCCATCTGGTGACTTCCCAATGCCTGGGAGGCCCCTGTGAACTTCCTGCAAGGGATTCAGGGAGACCCTGCTTGCTCTTAGAAGAGCTGCTCCCCTCCCTTTTTCCCTTGTGTCTATAAGCACATTTCTATGTCCTTGGAGCAGACAGACCCTAAGAAAGCGATGAAGGGAGAAAAAGACACTATTATTGGTCCCATCTCCTGTTAGCAAACATAGGGGTCGCTGTGGCCTTGTCTTCTTGGTAGCCTGGTGTTTCTTCCTGGTATGTAGCATTTCCAGCTGGCTCCCACTCATCTGCACAAGAATGAGCAGCAGGCCTCAGGGATATGGCCTCGAACAAAGTCCCCATTCCCTGGAACTTACCCTCAGTAAGGAGAGACAGATATCAAGAAACACAGGACACACCAGATGGTAGAGTTATAAACATAATTAAAGCTGAATAAGTATGTGTGTGCTATTTTACAGAAGGTGTGAGGGAAGGCCCCTCTGCAGAGGTGACATTTTCACCAAGACCTAAATGAAGAGAGGGAGTGAACCACAAGAATATGGGAGGAGGGCCAGGTGTAGTGGCTCATGCCTGTAATCCCAGCACTTTGGGAGGCTGAGGCAGGCAGATCACCTGAGTTTAGGAGTTAAAGGCCAGCCTGGCCTTTTAGTAGTAGACATGGGGATGACCCCATGTCTACTAAAAATACAAAAAATTAGCCAGACATGGTGGCATGTGCCTGTAGTCATATATATATTTATATATGTAGTCATATATATTTCCTTCCATATATATATATATGGCAGGAGGAGTGAATGCGAGATCAGGAGAGAGTCAAGACAGGACTAGAACAAGATGGGACTAGAATGTGTCTATTGCCAAGGAGCAACTCGTGATTCAGGGATGCAGGAGAGGTGAAATCCAGAGACCAAAGAAACGAAATGGCCTCTGACCGGAGCTGGGCCCCATCTCCCATTGTATTAACAGCAGGAGGGGGCCGGGTGCAGTGACTCATGCCTGTAATCCTAGCACTTTGGGAGGCTGAGGCGGGCGGATTACTTGAGGTCAGGAGTTCAAGACCACCCTGGTGAAACCCCATCTCTACTAAAAATACAAAAATTAGCTGGGTATGGTGGTGGGCACCTGTAATCCCAGCTACTCAGGGGGCTGAGGCAGGAGAATTGCCTGAATGAGGGAGGCAAGGTTGAAGTGAGCCGAGATTGTGCCACTACACTCCAGCCTGGGTGACAGAGTGAGACTCTGTCTCATAAAAATATAATAAAATAAAAATAGAAATAAAATAGCAGGAGGGAAGGCAGGATGCAGATGCAGATGGAAGCAGGTTGGAGATGTGGTGATTGGAAGGTGAAGGGGTTTCGTGTGACTGCTTCTGGTTTCTCAATGGAGTCTGAGGCTCAGGGTGATGGCCACAGGGGTTCAGAAGGTTTGAGGGGGAAAGAAAAAGACGAGAATGAATGACTGTCCTGATGATCCAAAAAGCAAACCGCTAGGGCAGTGCTTCTAAACTTTAACTGTGGAAATGAATCACCTGGGCGCCTGGGGACCTCGTTACCATGCAGATTCGGATTCAGTAGGTCTGGGTGGGGCCTGGCCTCCTGCATTTGTAACAAACTCCCCAGTGATGCCTGTGCTGTTGGTCCAGCACCACGTTTTGGTTAGGAAGGGAAGTGCTATGGTTTGAATGTGTCTTCTCCAAAATTCATGTTAAAATTTAATCCCCAATGCAAGAGTATTGAGGTGGGGCCTACAGGAGGTGGTTAAGTCATGAGGGCTCAGCCCTCATATGGATGAGATTCGTAGCCTTATATAAGGGCTGGAGGGAACTAGCTGGGTCCTTTTGCCCTTCTGCCTTCCTCCATGTGAGGACACAGCATTCATCCCCTCTAAACGATGCAGCAGCAAGGGATGCTGGTGTTGGAAGCAGAGAGAACCGCTTTCACCAGACACTGAACTTGCTGATGCCTTGATCTTGGACTTTCCAGCCTTCAGAACTGTGAGATAAATTCCCATGACTTATCAATCACCCAGTCTGTGGCTTTTTCATAGCAGCACAAACAGACTGAGACAAGAGGTGCATAGGATTTGCGAGCATGGACCTTGGAGGTTTGTGGCCTCAATTTAAAGTGAGTCCATTCACCCAGCTGGTGTTTTTCTCTTGCTGCTTGGCCACAGAGATGGAGTAAGTGGGTTTAATCAAGGCTGAAGGGAGAGCCACAGAGATAGTAATATTTGAAAGGAAGTGTTTTTAATGATGTACCATGTAATCTGAGCTGGGTCAGGAATGAAGTGAAAAACTAAGAGATGATGGATGGTGATAGGGGCTGTGAAAGGAAAACAAATCTTGGGACCCCCAAATCACTAAGCTAAAGGAGAAGGTCAAGCTGGGAGCTGTTTAGGGCAAACCTGCCTCCCATTTTATTCAAAGTCACCCCTCTGCTCACTGCATATCTGATCTAACCAGAAACTCAAAAGAATGCAACCATTTGTCTCTTATCTACCTGTGGCTTGGAAGCCCTCTCCCCACTTTGAGTTGTCCTGCCTTTTCTTTGAGTTGTCCTGCCTTTCTGGACCAAAGCAATGTTCATCTTATGTATGTTGATCAATGTCTCATGCCTCCCAAAAATGTATAAAACCAAATTGTGCTCAGACCACCTTGGGCACATGTCATCAGGACCTCCTGAGGCTGTGTCCAGGCGCTTGTCCTTAACTTTGGCAAAATTAACTTCTTAAATTGACAGAGACCTGTTCACAAGGCCAATGAATCATGGTTCTTCATGAGATTAAATAACTGCTGGTGTGGGAGCATTAGAGCCACTAAACTGGAAAGAGAGGACAAGGTGGTCAGGAAGTGAGGGGCTTAAAAGTGAGAATAAGGGGCAACACGGTCATTGGCGATGACAAGGTCAAGCATGTGACCTCCAGAGTAGGAGGCTCAAGATCATTTGAGGCACGAAGGTCAAGGAACTGAGAGACCAAGGTGTCGGACAGATCACTCTCCAAAGAGTGACACTAGTAGATGTTGAAAATGAAGGCAGCGAGCCCAATGCTCAAGTCCTTAAGGGACAAGGAGGAATGACCAGGGTACTGGCAGGTGACAGTAATCAGCAGGGAGGCAGGATTTTCGTCTGATGGCATGAATTTCAAGGGAACTTTGTGTAGCATCTACAAGGCACTGGGATAGAAGATAGACGTAGTCTCCCTCCTAAGTGAAGTAGGTTAAGCAAGGAAGGGTTCTAGGCAAGGAAGTTACATGATCCAGCTAGATTTTGAAAAGATCTCTCGGACTACTATATAGAGAACAGATTGGAGGGAGGTTCAGTGGCATTAGGAGGCTATTACAGTTACTAAGACTGAGGTTGTCAAAGGGTGGACCCCAGACCAGCAGCATCAGCATCATTGAGAACTTGTTAAAAATGCACATTTTGGGGCCCTACCTCAGATCTACTGAATCAGAAACTCTAGGGGGCCCCTGCCATTGGAGTTTAACAAGCTCCCCCAGTGATTCTGATGTAAGCTGAAGTGAAAGGACTAGGGCAGTGGAGAGGGAGTGGATGAAGCTACAGCTTGTTAGGGGAAGAATAAGGACAGGGTAGCAAGGTGTAGCAGGGAAGGAGTGGGAAGCGCCAGGTTTCTGGGAGGAGGAAGTGGATGGCTGGGAGTATCCTGTACCCCAAAGGCATGGGGAAGGCTGGAGGAGGAGCCAAGGGGCAGGGCAAGATCAAAAGTTCTGTTCTGTCCACTGCATGGGGCACATGTGTTCCACAGAAGCTGACTGGAAAGTAACGCTGTGGGCAAGAACCACATTCTGCCCTAGTTCCCCACGTGAAATGCAAGACACGCTCTTGGAGGAAAGCTGCACTGGTGGCTCTGGGACATGGTGTGACAATGACACACGGTAGCTGTCTGTGGTCCAGTTAAGCTTGCCAATATTACACACTTGCAATTGAGGGCATGGTGGAAAGCACACTGAGCCTGGAATCCAGAGGAATCAGCCCTGGGGTTAAGTCTTTTCCCACAGTCATTTCACCTCTGTGAGCCCATTTCTGCATTTATTTTATTTTATTTTATTTTATTTTTGTATTTATTTTGTTTCTGTATTTATTTATTTATTTATTTTGAGACAGAGTCTCACTCTGTCGCCCAGGCTGGAGTGCAGTGGCATGATCTCCATTCACTGCAACCTCCGCCTCCTGGCTTCAAGCAATTCTCTGCCTCAGCCTCCCGAGTAGCTGGGATTACAGGTGCCTGCCACCATGCCCGGCTACTTTTTTCATATTTTTAATAGAGATGGGATTTCACTATCTTGGCCAGGCTGGTCTTAAACTCCAGACCTTGTGATACACCCACCTCCGCCTCCCAAAGTGCTAGGATTACAGGTGTGAGCCACCACGCCCCACCATTTCTGCACTTCTTAAACTGGGATTATAATATCTGCCTGAACTACCTAAAGGGAACACTGTTAGAGCCAAACGAGCCAATGCAAATCCAAATTTATTCGTAATTCTAAAATTTTTTCAATATAAGGCAGTATTCCAAATAGTCTAATAATTATTCTAATATTCTGTTACCAAAACTGCTTTTCTTGCTGGTAGCTGCCCACCTGCTATCATGTGATGGCGGTAGAAAGATGACCAATCCCTTCAAACACACTTTCCTTCCTGGTTATGGCCTTCAACTCACTGTATGAGGTCAATCCTTTGACTGGACCTTTTGCCTATAAAATTGCAGTACCCCTGGAATGGTAACACTCTACAAAAGATACCTACCTTTTATTTACTGCGTACTACGTGCTGGTGTTTCATAGTCACTATTTCATATGCCTTGAAGGAGTCCGGTGCACTAGATATTGCTATGCTCACTTTATAGATGAGGACATTGGGCTCAGAGACCAGGAGACTTAACCAAATTCACAGAGCACGTGGAGGGCAGAGCCAGCACCTGACTGTGCCTGCCTGTGATGCTGTAGTCTCCCTGCTCTTGCAAGCAGCTTTGGATGGGCAGGGTCAGGGCACTGGGCATCAAGCCTGGGGAAAGGGAGCTTAGCTGGACAAGGAAAGGATGCCGAAGGCTGGGGCTTGAGGATCAGATTCAGTTGACCCTACCCAAGGCACAGGAATTGCTCTGTGGACTTTCTGCTCTGCTCTTATGACTTTTATTCACAAGCAGCTCTCTAATGTCTCAACCTTCCGTGGCACCCAATACTATTTGCTTAGACATTTGGTGGTGAAACGTTTCAACAGAGATGATGGAAGAACTAAGGGCCCAGGGAGGGCTCCAGAGGCAGGTGGGCTCCTTGTGTCCTCTAACCTATAGAACAAATGCGCAGAGGGGCTGGCTGCAGTGGCTCACACCTGTAATCCCAGCACTTTGGGAGGCTGAGGCAGGCAAATCACCTGAGGTCAGGAGTTTGAGACCAGCCTGGTCAACATAGTGAAACCCCCTCTCTACTAAAAATACAAAAATTAGCCGGGCCTGGTGGCAGGCACCTGAAATCCCAGCTACTTGGGAGGCTGAGGCCGGATAATTGCTTGAACCTGGAAGGCAGAGGTTGCAGTCAGCCAGGATCATGCCACTGCACTCTAGCCTGAGTGACAGGCTCTCAAAAAAGCAAAACAAAACAAAAGAACAGATGCACGGGGGCGGAGGGGGTTGAAGGAGGCTGCCACAGCCCTGGGGTCACTTTTCCAGGGGTCTTAATACAGCCCATTTTACACACGAACAGCATTATGCCTTGTGAACTTTGGTACAGGCAGGAGAGCGATTAGAGGAGTTTCAAAGCTGTGCTAGTTGATGACACCAGCATGTGACATGAGAGATGGGCTGAGCCAGGAAGGAGCCCATGTTCCCTATCTCATATACACAGAAACCGAGGGCCTTGTCTCCAGGCCCAGGATTGTTCAGCGCAACAGAATCCCAGCCTCCCCATGTGTTACCCAACGACTTTAATCCTCTTAAAAAGAACTGCCGGCTGGGCGTGGTGGCTCACGCCTGTAATCCCAGCACTTTGGGAGACCGAGGCGGATGAATCACGAGATCAGGAGATCCAGAGCATCTTGGCTAATAAGGTGATACCCCGTCTCTACTAAAAATACAAAAAATTAGCCAGGCGTGGTGGCGGGCGCCTATAGTCCCAGCTACGCAGGAGAATCACTTGAACCCAGGAGGTGGAAGTTGCAGCGAGCTGAGATTGCGCCACTGCACTCCAGCCTTGGCGACAAAGCGAGACTCTGTATCAAAAAAAAAAAAAAAAAAAAAAAAAATTGCCCCGCCCGAACAACACAAACTCTGGGAAGAATTGGCATCTTCTGCATGAGCATGGCCTTCATGAAAGACTTTTCCCGCCGGGCGCAGTGGCTCACACCTTTAATTCCCAGTATTTTGGGAACCCAAGGTGGGAGAATCGCTTGAGACCAGGAGTTCAAGACCAGCCCCGGCAACATGGCAAGACCCCATCTCTACAAAAATAAAAAAGATTAGCCAGGCGCGATGGCCAACACCTGTAATCCTAGGTACTTGGGAGGCTGAGGTGGAAGGATCACTTGAACCCAGGAGTTTGAGGCTGCAGTGAGCTATGATCATGCCACTGCCCTCTGGCCTGGGTGTCAGAGCAAGACCCCATCTCTAAATAAATACATCAATAATAAAAATAAAGAATGTTATCTGGCCAGGTGTGGTGGCTTATGACTGTAATCCCAGCACTTTGGGAGGATAAGGAGGGTCACTTGAGGTCAGGAGTTCAAGACCAGCCTGGCCAACATGGTGAAACCTCGTCTCTACTAAAAATACAAAAAAATTAGCCAGGCCTGGTGGAATCCCCCTTACTCGGGAGGCTGAGACAGGAGAATCGCTTGAACCCGAGAGGTGGAGGATGCAGTGAGCCGAGATGGTGCCGCTGCACTCCAGCCTGGGTGACAGAGCAAGACTGTCGGGAAAAAAAAGTGTTTTCTGATCGTGCTCTTGGTACCAGTTCTCCTGAGAGTGAGCTTTACTGTGCTGGATCACAAATGTCCTGTAGAAAGACGTCTGGCTGGGGCCATGTCTCCACAGCCACAGCACAGAGCCTTGCATGAGAGGGAGGGAGGGAGGGAGGGATGGGTGATTGCTGGAAGAAGTTGCAGAATATCCCCTGGACCGCCTCCAAATACAAGTTCAGTGACACAGAACATCAAATTAGTTTTTCTGGTATGAAAGGCTATGTCTTGGGGGAGCACCTCTCCCACTGCCCTGCAGCCTAGACACCAGCAGTCGAGTACATGTAGTTACCACTGTTTTTGTTTTTATTTTTTTAATGGGTCCTGGCTCCTTCAATGGAGAGCCAGTAAGCAATTAAAACCCGCTTCTAAATCATCCTAAGTACTCCTTTGGAGTGGCTGCAAAAATCGATCATCCTCATGGATACAAAGGTGGAGAAAAGAAAAACAAAAGGAATTACTTTAACATCTTCATTTTCAGACTAGGTTAGGGCAGTAAAAAAGATGAGCAGTGGAGGCAAACACTGGCTCAGGGCCGTGGCAGCCGCAGCAGGGTTCCAGGCAGAGAAGGGAGGGTAACAGAGGCTGTTCTGACCCTCCTTGCTTCTGAGGTCTCTTGCTGGGCCTCTGAGTAGCTCTGCAAGTCACTTGCCCTCCTGTGGAGGGCTGGGCATTGGGGCTCATTTTGACCACAAGTGTGTCGCTGGTTTTGGAGTCAAGCAGACATCTGTCACTGCCTAGATTTAATTCCCACAGCTGTGTGACCCTCGGCCATTTGCTTACTGTCTCTGAGCCTTAATTTACTCACCTGGGAGGAACAATAGGACTGTTCGGAGTAAGTGAAGTAGCACACTGGGCGTCAGGGCACACTCGGGGCCGCGCCGGCACGCAGGGGACCTCGCCTGCCCGGGATTACTGCCTGGAAACGGCTTGCGGGGACGGTGGAGGATAACCGGGGGTGAGCACCGCCCGCGGCCAGAGCCGCCTTCAGCGTTTTCTCCCGCCAGCCAGGCTGAGCGCCGCTGAGCGCCGCTGCGGGTTGTGGAGACAGTCCGCCCTCTAGTGGCCGACTTCAAAAGTTGCGTCAAAGACAACGCTGAATGAAAAGTGTTGGGGCGCCTTAAGCCGATGGACCGCATGGAAAGGGGGCTACCTTTCCCTTTCCGTTTACCAGAGTGGACAAAGGCTGTTCCATCGTTTCTGGGAGCCCTAGAGGGAATCCGGTTGCACCAGCCTGCACCCTCAGGCTACTGAACTGACCACAGTGGGTTAAACTGGAAAAGTTTCTTTGTTTAGGCAGGAAAGACTCAGATTTAACGCACATTTACTGAGCACCTGCTACGTTCCTATCTCTGTGCAGGATGTTTTCACTTACTTCACCCATTTAAACCTCTCAGTAAGATCGGGCACGGTGCCTCACGCCTGTAATCCCAGCACTTTGGGAGGCTGAGGAGGGAGGACCCCTTGAGCTCAGTTCAAGACCAGACTGGGCAACAGTGAGAGCCCTCTCCACAAAAATTAAAAAGTTAGCTGGGCATAGTGGCACACGCCTGTGGTCCCAGCTGCTAGGGATGCTGAAGTGGGAGGATTGCTTGAGCCCAGGAGATTGAGGCTGCAGTGAGCCATGACTGTGCCATTGCACTCCAACCTGGGCAACAGAGCGAGACGGAGTTTCACCGTGTTAGCCAGGATGGTCTCTTTCTCCTGACCTCGTGATTCACCTGCCTCCGCCTCCCAAAGTGCTGGGATTACAGGCGTGAGCCATCGCGCCCGGCCCAAGCAGTGGTTCTTAAACGTGGATATATATTGGATTTCCTGGAAATTAAAAAAAAAATGTTTGTGGGCCGGGCGCGGTGGCTCATGCCTGTAATCCCAGCACTTTGGGAGGCCAAGGTGGGTGGATCACCTGAGGTTAGTAGTTCGAGACCAGCCTGGCCAACATAGTGAAACCCCTTCTCTACTAAAAATACAAAAATTAGCCAGGCGTGGTGCCACATGCCTGTAATCCCACCTACTCAGGAGGCTGAGACACGAGAATAGATTGAGCTCAAGAGGCGGAGGTAGCAAATGATCTGAGAAGGCGCCACTGAACTTCAGCCTGGGCAACAGAGTGAGACTCTCTGTCTCGAAAAAAAAAAAGTGAATATATACATATATATGTGTATATATATATGGTTGTGAGTTCACCTCAAGAGATTACGATTTAATTGGCACATAGTTGACATAGTTGTGCCAATTAAATGTGTCTAGACGCTGGGATTAAAACAAAACTCCTCAGGTGGTTCTAAGGAGAGGTCAAGATTAGAACCATTGACTAGAGCACCTTCCCATCACCATTTGATAGGCTCCGCCTCAGAGGAAGGCTATGCCCTTTCCTTGCTTCGCTGCCAGGGAAAGGAGGCCAAATTTGTCTTTAGTTCTGCAACCTTGGCTCCATTTTGGTTCCCATTTTTCTTATTCCTTTTTTTTTTTTTTAGATGGAGTCTCGCTCTGTTGCCCAGGCTGGAGTGCAGTAGCATGATCTCGGCTCACTGCAACCTCCGCCTCCTGAGTTCAAGTGAGTCTTCTGCCTCAGCCTCCTGAGCAGCTGGGATTACAGGTGCATGCCACCACATCCAGCTAATTTTTGTATTTTTAGTAGAGACGGGTTTCACCATATTGGTCAGGCTGGTCTCGAACTCCTGACCTCGTGATCCGCCCGCCTCAGTCCCCAAAAGTGCTGGTATTACAGGCATCAGCCACCACGCCCAGCCTATTTTTCTTATTCTTCAAACACATCTGCTCTTCACACCTGTCAGACTCACAACCTAGTACGTGACACACATTAGGCCCTTAACAAATGTCTGAAGAAGAAAAGGAGGGAGAAGAATCACAAGGGAAGAAGTACAAAAGAATGGGATTGGAATAGGGGAGTTCTTGAAAAAGTGATGTTTCTGGAAAAGGAGGATTTCACGGTACCCACTGGGGGAGAATATTCGTGCAAATAGTGCCCAGTGATGGATAATCACCCAGGGATTTGCCTCCCAGTGATACCACATAAGGGCATCAAATCACATTCACAACCTTAAATTTAATAGTTGTGCCTGAAGTGAGGACGAATTACCTTGGGGTATCAGTTCCCCTTCCCACCAAACCCCCAGAGCTGGCAAATGACAGTCCAACAAGGTCTCCTCCGAATGCTGAGTGCCCTGGAAGGCAGAGTGAAGCTCTGACCCCATTGTGTTGTGAGGTGGAGAATAAATGACAGTGGTTTCCTTGTGCCCTGGCTTGTTTCTCCCCCCGGGCTTCATCCATTCCCACCCTCAGAGCTAACTGGGGCTGACTGGGAATGGGCTAATTAGGACTGGCCTTTCCCTATATGCACTTCCCAGAAAAGGAAAACGAATTCACAGGTCAAAGTGGCAGATTTCAGAATCACAACTACGTGAAATGAAAAACTGCATTTTAGATGACAGAATCCAACTATGCATATAAAAACAGTTACATAGATCATGTAATATGGCCTAATAAATATACAAAAAGAGATAAAAGAAGATAATGACAATGCAGACAAGAACAAGAAAACATAGAAAAGAAATATTAGATATGTAAAATATCATAGTTGAAGTGAACACATCACATGGATAAATAACAAAATGGATAGAAATAAAAAATAAAACAAAACAAAAAAATAACAAAATGACAATTTGCAAAACTTATTGTCAACTTGGAAGAACAGGTGGAGGAAATCTTTCAGAAGCGAGAAGGAAATAACGTATAAAATATAAAGACATATAAAATATAAAGAAAAAACTAGGTTATGTGGAAGACAGAAGTACTAACATCCAGGGAATAAGAATTCTAGAAAGAAGAAAAATGAACAGAAATAAATATTTGAAGAAAAATGAGATGATCTTCTGTAACTGTAAAAAGATGAAAGAAAGATAAAAAAGGTTATAGAGAAAAGATAAGAACATTTTATAGTAAAATTAAAATTTTCTAGGCTGGACATGGTGGCTCACAGCTGTAATCCCAGCACTTTGGGAGGCTGGGGCAGGAGGATCACTTGAGCCCAGGAGTTCAAGACAAGCATAGGCAACAAAGTGAGATCCCGTCTCTACAAAAAGTTTTAAAAATTAGTCAGGCATGATGATGCATGCCTGTAGTCTCAGCTACTCAAGAGGCTGAGGTGGGAGGATCATTTAAGCCCAGGAGGTTGGGGCTGCAGTAAACTGATTTCACCACTGCATTCCAGCCTGGGTGACAGAACAAGACACCATCTAAAAATAAAAAATTTTTTAAAAATGGTAAAAAAGAAAGAAAAAAGAATTTCAAAGAAACAGAGAAAATTCTAAAAGATTGTCAAGAGAAAGAGAACATCACAAAAAGAGGATTGAAGTCAGATTGACATCAGATTTGTTTGTTTGTTTGTTTGTTTGTTTGTTTGTTTGAGACAGAGTCTCGCTGTATCACCCAGGCTGCAGTGGCATGATCTCTGCTCACTGCAACCTCCACCTCCCGGGTTCAAGCAATTCTCCTGTCTCAGCCTCCTAAGTAGCTGGGACTACAGGCGCCCACCACCATGCCTGGCTAATTTTTTTTTGTATTTTTAGTAGAGATGGAGTTTCACCATATTGGTCAGGCTGGTCTGGCCTCAGGTGATCTGCCCACCTCGGCCTCCTAAAGTGTTGGGATTACAGGTGTGAGCCACCATGCCTGACCTGACATCAGATTTTTTTAACAGCCACAACTGATGTAAGAAAATAGCGGAATGAGCTGGGCATAATGGGTCACACCTGTAATCCCAGTTACTCCAGAGGGTGAGATGGGAAGATTACTTGAGACTAGGAGTTTGAGACCAGCCTGAGCAACACAGTGAGACCCCATCTCTAAACAAATATTTTAAATTAGCCGGGCACAATGGTGCGCTCCTGTAGGCCTAGCTACTCAGGATGCTGAGGTGGGAGGATTTCTTGAGCCCCGGAGTTTGAGGCTGTCGAGAGCTATGATGACACCATTGCATTCCAGCCTGGGCAATAGAGCGAGACTCCATTTCTAAAAAAGAAAAAAAAAATGAAGAAAGAAAGGAAAAAGGAAAAGAAAAAGAAAAAAGAAAATTAAAAAATGGTGGAGGAATGGTATGGTATTCTCAAAATAATAAAGGCAAAGAAACCATCCTCAATTTTATTATTTATTTATTTATTTATTTATTTTTGAGATGGCATCTCGCTCTGTTGCCAGGCTGGAGTGCGGTGGCACGATCTTGGCTCATTTCAACCTCCGCCTCTCGGGTTTAAGCAATTCTGCTGCCTCAGCCTCCCGAGTAGCTGAGACTACAGGTGCACACTACCACTCCCAGCTAATTTTTGTATTTTTAGTAGAGACAGGGTTTCATCATGTTGGCCAGGATGGTCTTGATCTCTTGACTTCGTGATCCGCCCACTTCGGCCTCCCAAAGTACTGGTATTACAGATGTGAGCCACCGTGCCTGGCTTATTTATTTATTTATTTGAGATAGAGTCTCGCTCTGTTGCGCAGGCTGGAGTCGGGTGGTGTAGTCTCCACTCACTGCAACCTCCGTCTGCTGAGTTCAAGCAATTCTCCTGGATCAGCCTCCCGAGCAGCTGGGACCACAGACGTGTGCCACCATGCCCGACTAATTTTTGTAATTTTAGTAGAGATGGGGTTTCACCATGTTGGCCAGGCTGGTCTCAAAATCCTGACCTCAGGTGATCCACCTGCCTTGGCCTCCCAAAGTGTTGGGATTACAGGCGCGTGCCATCGCGTCTGGTCGATTAGAACTAACTCAATCCTATGCATCTGGGACTAAACATCCTCCAAATTGTTGGGTTTTTCCAGATTTGTCCATGATTCTACAAACTGGTGCTTCTGGCTAATTCTGATTTTCACAAGGGTCTAGAAATTGGAATATGTTTTCCACACTAACTCTGTGACTTGCAGTGTGGCTAACCAATCTAGACCAAACATGCAGATCTGGATTGTTCAGAATTTAGTGTGCCAATTTAGATAGAAAACTCAATTAATTAAAATAAAGAAACACAGAGACTGAAAGTTCATTCAGTTCAAGTAGAATCAGCTCAGTGGGTGGGAAAAAGAAAAAAGAATCAGTTCCTATAAAAAAGAAGAGCATAGTTGCTAGAACCCTCTAGAGATGTACAGATAGCAGATAGTTTTGGCAGGAAGTGGTGGGCCAAAATACGTGAAACAACAACCTGAAAAATTAAGAGTTAATCAGGGATTACAGCAGGGATGAAAACAAGCCAAAAAGCCACAACAACAACATAAACAGGTGGAAGATAACAGGAAAATCTAATCTTCACTGCCCATGGGTTGGAATGTGATGTTTTGGCTGTGTTTTTCTTGGTAAACGTCTCTACTATCTGCTTTTGAAATGATGGAGCTGCCTTTCAGTTTTAAAGACAATATATTTCAGGCATCTCAAGTAAACCACAATCTGGAGGCAAAAGTCAAGACTGAGTTGACAGAGCACAAATCTGTTTCATTTGACTATATTAAAGAGGTTTGCATTCTTTCAAGGGCTTACTAGTGAGTTGTTCAGAAGCAGTACTGACACAGGGGCCTGGGATTGTCGAGGGAGGCTCACACACAGAGAGGAAGGTTTGCCAGTCCAGGAGCACTGAATCATCATGATGTAAACTTGCAGGACTTCATGGCTTCAGTGGTACATCATTGATCTTGAATTCCAGTCCACAGAACATTTTTTTTATGGTAAGGAAAAGGATATGGGAAGAAAAAAGTATTATAAGCATGTTTCTCATATTTCTTCCCTCTTTTACCCTATAACTAGAAGGGCAAAGGTATTACTGAGCAAATGTTCTCTCGAAAAACTTGATTTCTTCTTATGCTTGGAAATTTTGCTACAGAGATAGTCATTGCTACTGTTTACAGTAGACATTCCAACCCTGCAAACTAAACTCTGAAGTATTTACTATGCTTAAATAAATCACATATTTGTCCTCATGAGTACAGCCTGTTCAGGTTTGTACATACCATTGTGTAATTCCCTAAGAACTCTTTCCAGTTTAAAAGCATGACTTTGGATACCTTTGTGGAAGTTGATAGAAAAGATTTTTGCTCTTTAAAATACTTGTTAAATAGGCCAGTTAAAAGTATGCTTTGTTACTGAATTTGGCCTTGATCCGTAGAGGCTCCAAGAATGCTGATAAAGTAAGAGAAAAAGAAATCGGGCTTTTCCCCTGCCAGAATTGGAAGTGAGAGACCCAAAATGCCTATAATCCCAGCACTTTGGAAGGCCAAGGAAGGAGGATCACTTGAGCTCAGGATTTCGAGACCATCCTACGCAACAGAGCAAGACCCCACCTCTACAAAAAATTCTAAAAATTAGCCAGGCAGGGTTGTGCGTGCCTATAGTGGCAGCTATTTGGGAGGCTGAGTTGGGAGGATCACTTGAGCAAAATCAAAACTGATTTTGATTAAATCTCAAAGTAATTATGTTAACTGAAAGAAGCCAGACAAAAAAAATGTATTATATCATTTCACTTATATGAAATTCTTGCAAATAAAAACTGATTTATGTAGCTAGAATGTAGATCAGTGGTTGCCTGGGGACAGGTTAAAAGGTGCAATGAACTGCAGACAGGCATAAGAAAACCTTCAATGGCAATGGAAATGCTCAGCATCTTGTTTGTGGAGATGGTTTCATAGTTACATATATTTACTAAAATGTATCAAATAGTGCATTTCAAATATATGCAGTTTATTATTCAAAATTATACTTCCATAAAGTTGTGAGAATGGGAGTGGAGAAGCAACAAATACGGTGTGGGTCAGCAGCATGAACCATATCACCTTTTCTCATTTTCCGGAAGTATGCTGAGTTCTTTGGTCAGCCAAAATAACCACCCTCTCACCCATGTGAGAGGATCTTCCTTGTCTGTTGTACCTGTCATTTTCTTTTTTTTCTGCTGCTATAACCAAGGACCACAGATTGGGTCATTCACAAGAAAAGAGTTTAGGCCAGGCAGAGTGGCTCACACCTGTGATCTCAGCACTCTGGGAGGCCAGGGAAGGATTGCTTGAGCCCAGAAGTTCAAGACCAGCCTGGGCAACATGACGAGACCTTGTCTCTACAAAAAATACAAAAATTAGCTGGGCGTGCTGTCATGTGCCCATAGTCTCAGCTACTTGGGAGGCTGAGGGGGGAGGATTGCTTGAGCCAGGGAGGTTGAGGCTGCAGTGAGCTGTGATTGTGCCACTGTACCCCAACCTGGGCAACAAAGCAAGACCTCGCCTGAAAAAGAGAGGGGGGAGAGAGAGAGAGAGAGAGAGAGAGAGGATAAAAAAGAGAATAAAAAGAAAAGAAAAAGACGAGACAAGACAAGACAAGACAAGACAAGACAAGAAGCTTTCTTGGTGTTGGAGGAAGTCAGGGACCCCAAATGGAGAGACTGGCTGGAGCCACGGCAGAGGAACATAAATTGTGAAGATTTCATCTTAATATGGACATTTTTCAGTTCCCAAATAATACTTTTATAATTTCTTATGCCTGTCTTTAATCTCTTAATCCAGTTATCTTCATAAGCTAAGGATGTACGTCACCTCAGGACCACTGTGATAATTGTGTTAACTGCACAAATTGATTGTAAAACATGTGTGTTTGAACAATATGAAATCAGTGCACCTTTAAAAAGAACAGGATAACAGTGATTTTTATGGAACACAGGAAGACAACCATAAGGTCTGACTGCCTGCGGGGTCGGGCAAAAAGAGCCATATTTTAGCTCTTGCAGAAAGCCTACAAATGGACGTGCAAGTAGGAAAGATATTGCTAAATTCTTTTCCTAGCAAGGAATATTAATATTAATACCCTGGGAAAGGAATGCGTTTCTTCAGGGAGGTCTATAAACAGCTGCTCTGTCTGTCTTGTGCAGTTGAGATGAGGACTGAGATATGCCCTGGTCTCCTACAGAACCCTCAGGCTTACTAGGGTGGGGAAAAACTCCACCCTGATAAATTTGTGGTCAGACCAGTTCTCTGCTCTCAAACACTGTTTTCTGTTGTTTAAGATATTTATCAAGACAATATGTGCACCACTGAAAATAGACCCTTATCAGTGGTTCTCCTTTTGCCATTTGCCCTGTGATCTTTGTTGGATCCTTATCAGTGGTTCTGCTTTTGCCCTTTGTCCTATTCCCTCGGAAGCATGTGATCTTTGTTAGACCCTTGTTAGTGGTTCTGCTTTTTGCTCTTTGAAGCATGTGATCTTTGTACCTACTCTCTGTTCTTACACCCCCTCCCCTTTTGAAACCCTTGATAAAAACTTGCTGGTCTGAGACTCAGGTGGGCATCATGGTCCTACTGATATGTGATGTCATCCCTGGTGGCCCAGCTGTAAAATTCCTCTCTTTTACTGTCACTCTTTATTTCTCAGCCGGCCAACACTTATGGAAAATAGAAAGAACCTATGCTCAAATATTGGGGGCAGGTTCCCCCAATAACTTGGCTCATGTTTCTGGAGGCTGGAAAGTTCAAAAGTGCAATGCTGGCTTCTAGTGAGGATCATTCCATGGTAGAAGGCATCATGTGGTGAGCAAGTGCAGGAGACAGAGAGAGCGAATAGTGGTGAACTTTTCCTTTTATCAGTGGCCCACTCTCAAGATAAATAATCCAATAATGGCATTAATTCATTCAAGAGGGCAGAGCCCTCATGACCTAACAGGGTCTTAAAGGCCCCACCTCTTAATATTATTACCATGGCAATTAAATTTCAACATGAGTTTTGGCAGCAACATTCAAACCATTGCAGTACCCTTACAGGGATACTGGCGAGGATCCTGCATGCTTTTTGCCTTGGCAGCTCATGTCCCATAGAGAGATGGTACACGGAATTGTATAATCACAGACTCAATCTTTTTTTTGCCAAACTTGGAGTTCCCTGGCAATATAGCTCTTTTTAAACCCCCTTTAACTACCTTTGAATTTCACTTAGAGTGTATTTCATTAGTAATACTAGAAATCTTGCTGAGCCATGAATGTTGAATCAGGACCTAACTTCTGAGTTTTGTCACTCTTAGTTACAGCTCTAGAGCATAAATCTGTCATTTACTGTAGACACCACCTCAGATAGGATAGTATGGAGGCTGAGGGGATAATGTACAATGATATGACTCAATCCTCAGGCCACAGCCCATGCAAAGGCATGTCCAATGGGAAGCAGGGGGTGTTACTTTCATTGGCTGTGGGGTTCAATGCACAGGGAAGAGTCAGGGACCAGGCTTCCCAATTCCAGACTCCTCCTGGGTGTTCTCTTTCTTCATGAGTACATTACCTATAGTAAGGGGGTAGTGTGACAAAGATTTTGAAATAAGTATGTTTAAGATACTCAAAGAAAAGTAAAAGCATAATAGCCATTAAAAATGAATAAAAGATTATGGCTGGGCATGGTGGCTCATGCCTGTAATCCCAGCACTTTAGGAGGCCGAGGCAGGCAGATTGTTGGAGATCAGGAGCTCAAGACAAGCCTGGCCAACATGGCGAAACCCTGTCTCTACTAAAAATACAAAAATTAGCCAGCATGGTGGTGCGTGCTTGTAATCCCAGCTACTCAGGAGGCTGAGGCAGGATAATTGCTTGAACACAGGAGGCAGAGGTTGCAGTGAGCCAAGATCGAGATCATGCCACTGCACTGTAGCCTAGGTGACAGAGTGAGACTCCGTCTCAAAAAAAAAAAAAAAAAAAAAAAAAAAGAATAAAAGATTATGGAAGAAAAGCAGTCAGAAATTAAACGAGGGTGCAAAATAGTGAAGGGGAGATGGCCCTGTGTTAGTTCATGCATTCATCTTAGACCCAAATGAAAGTTTCAGCTCCCAAAATGCAGTTCCTTAGATGCTCATCTGGACATGATGACGTGCCTGCCATATAAGAAGGTGCAATCATAGATAACACAGGTAGCCAGATAGAAGACTCTTTTTTTCTCCCAAAATTATTCCTTGGGGTGGGGAGTGATATGGGGGAAGAGCTCCCATCTTAAGGGCACGCACTGAGTTGCTTACGCTACTTCCTTGTTCAAAATAAAGTAACTACCTTAATCTAAAAAAAAAAAAAGGGATATTTACAACATTGAAAATGAATGAACTACAATTTATGTATAGCATGGATGCATTTCATAAACATTGGACAAAAGAATCCAGACACAAAATAGTGGTTGCCTTTGGGCAAGATAGAAGGTTGCAAGTGGAAGTGGCATCAAGGAGTTTTCTGGGGTGCTGGTAAGGTTCTCTTTTCTGAACTACGTGGTGATTAAATATGTGTATTCACTGTGTGGTAATTAATCAAACTGTTTAGTTTTTTTTTTTGAGACTGAGTCTCACTCTGTCGCCAGGCTGGAGTACAGTGGTGAGATCTCGGCTCACTATAACCTCTGCCTCCTAGGTTCAAGTAATTCTCCTGCCTCAGCCTCCTGAGTAGCTGGGATTATACTCAGCTATACACGCACCACCACGCCCAGCTAATTTTTTGTATTTTTAGTAGAGATGAGGTTTCACCATGTTGGCCAGGATGGTATTGATCTCTTGACCCTGTGATCTACCAGCCTCGAGTTCTCAAAATACTGGGATTACAGGCGTGAGCCACCGTGCCTAGCCAACTTTAAAAAAAAAATTTAGGTAAAATCCACATAACATGTAATTGACCATTAACCATTTTAAAGTGGACAATTCAGTGGGATTTAGTGTATTCACAACATTGTGCAGCCACCACCTCTATCTAGTCCCAAGATATTTTCCTCACCCCAAAAGGGAACCCCATACCCATCAGCAGTTGCTCCTCATTCATCTGAGCTGTTGCTTTTCTACACTTTTCTACAAGCATGTTTTACTTCAATTTAAACTTCAGCCCATGAAATCTAGGCAAGATGAGGAGGAGAATGAAGTCATATAGGAGCTGATGGATGTCAAGCCATGCTGGGGTGGGCCACTGGGTTGAAGATTTTGAACAGGCTGGAGGAGTATGGTAGCGGACGCACTTGAGTAAGTGAATTGAAAGGAAAGAGGTAGTGGTCAGAAGGTAGGATGCTTAAATAAAGATTTCACAAGTGCATTCAATTCTGTTGATTCCAAGGAAGTGACTGTGTGAGTGTGTAGCTGAGGTGGAATGGTGAAAAAGATCATTGAGGACACGTCTGTTAAAGACCTAAGAAGCCAGAGCATTGAATGGTTCAACTACATGGTGTTAGGTGGTTCCAACCAATCAATGCTGAGGTCACAAGAATGGGTAAAAATGACATGGTAGGAGTTGGGGAGGAGGGGAAAGCAGGAAGCTAAGTTCAAGTCCCTCCTGCATGGAGGGGCATGGCCAAAAAGTAGCTCACAGCTTCAAGGAGGAGAAGGTTAAGGGAGTTAGATGACCTGATCTTCAGAAGAGCTGGATGTTTTGGAGGAGGGAATAGAAATTGGAAACTGCAACTGCAAGCCATGAGGACACTGCCTAAGTGCCACAGTGGCCTTGGGGACAGCCATGTTTCAGGTAGGGCAGGAGAAGAGATGGAGGACGTGGGAGAGTTTAAGATCACAGAAAGGAGCTTCTGAGAACACAGTGAGGTGTTGGAGAGGCAGTACTTGTATCATATTGGAGGACAGATATGGCAACACAAAAACAGGTGGGTTGGGGGTGACTGGAAAACAGGATGGAGGCTGGACGGGATTCAGCCTGAAGATACTCTTGGGGTGACAGTGGCGACCAGACCCGACAATGTGTGTCCTGGCAATTTCTCTCCAAGAAACCACTAGTGATGAAGCAGTGCTTTAGGTGCTTAGGGGTTGAGCACCTTCCTAATATGTAGTGTTAACAGCTTATAAATGGCTACGTGTGACTTTTTTTTTTTCTTCTGATCAACGCTAGTCCTTAACCACCATGTTGGATTACCTCCTGCTATGGTTTGAGTGTTTGTCCCCTGTAAAACTCATGTTAAAATTTATTTGCCATCATAACAGTATTAAGAGGTGGAACTTTTAATAAGTGGTAAAACTATGAAGGCTCCATCTTCATGAGTGGATTGATGTTGTTATAGAAGGGAGAGTTTGACCCCCTTTTGTCCTCTCTTGCCTTTCTGCCTTTTATCATGTGATGATGCAACAAGAAGGCCCTCGCCAGATGCCAGCACTTTGACACTGGACTTCTCAGCCTCCAGAACTGTGAGCTAATAAATTCCTATTTATTATAAATGACCCTATCTCAGGTGTTGTATTATAGCAGCACAAAAATGGACTGAGACACCTTAAGAGGGAGATACATGCTGCTGTGGTGGATATATTAGAGATTAATTTAGAAAGATTATTAAATCACTGAAGATCTTTTCACAATTAATTTTTTTGGCCGGGTGTGGTGGCTCATGCCTATAATCATAGCACTTTGGGAGGCCAAGGCAGGCGGATCACGAGGTCAGGAGATCGAGAGCATCCTGGCTAACACAGTGAAACCCTGTCTTTACAAAAAATAGAAAAAATTAGCCGGGCTTGGTGGTGGGTGCCTATAGTCCCAGCTACTTGGGAGGCTGAGGCAGGAGAATGGCATGAACCTGGGAGGCAGAGCTTGCAGTGAGCTGAGATCATACCACTGCACTCCAGCCTGGGTAACAGAGTGAAGCTCTGTATCAAAAATAAAATAAAATTAAATTAATTTTCTTAACTATGAAGATAGTGAGATCACAATTATTATCATGGCCCCTAAGATTTTTTTGACATTGAAAAGTACTTTGTAAAGCATATATGTGATAAAACACTTGAATTCAGACTGCATAAAGAACACTCAAAACTCAACAGTAAGAGAACAACAACCTAATAATGGGCAAAAAATTTGAACAAACACTCCACCAAAGAAGATATACAAATGGCAAACAAGTACATGAAAAAAATCTCAACATCATTAGTCATTGGGAAAATGCAACTGAAACCACACACAGAAACTGTGAAAATTAAAAAGACTGACCATGATTTGCTATGGCAGGGACATGGAAGAACTTGGATTCTCATATACTTCTGGTGTAAATATTAAATGGTTAAATGTTGGAAAACAGTTTGGCAGTTTGGTAAGAGTTAAATGTACACCTACTGCACGATTCAGCCATTCCCCTCCTAGTATTTATCCTGAGAAATGAAAACATATGTCCACACAAAGACTTGTGTGCCTATGTTCGTAGCACCCTTATTTGTAATATAACTAAACTGAGAATAGCACAAATATCCATTAATTAACAGATGAATAAACAAATTTCGATACATCCATGCAATGAAATACTACTCAGCAGTAAAAAGGAATGAATGGTTGATACGTACCACAACATGGGTGAATCTCAAAATAGTTATGTGGAGTGAAAAGAGCCAGATCCCCTCCATTAAAAAGAAGTATGTACAGTGTGATTTTATTTATATAAAAATCTAGATTGTATTTAATCTGTAGTGACAAAGAGACAAAGGAGGTGAGATAGAAAGAGGCAGAGACGGGGGTTATCAAGGGGCACGAGGAAAGTTTTGGGGTGAGATGGGTAGGTTCATTGTCTTGAGTGTGGTGATGGCTTCATGATTTATACATATGTCGGAACTTAGCAAAGGTCTAGCATGGTGACTCAAGCCTGTAAACCTGGGGCTTTGGGAGGCAGAGGCAGTAGGATTACTTGAGGCCAGGATTTTAAGGCTGCAGTGGGCTATGATTGCACCACTTCACTCCAGCCTGGGTAACAGAGGGACACTCTGTCTCTAAAATAATTTGGCCAGGCATGGTGGCTCATACCTGTGATCCCAACACTTCGGGGGGCCGAGGCAGAAGGATTGCTTGAGGCTGGGAGTTCAAGACCAGCCTAGGTATCAAAGCAAGACCCCATCTCAACAAAAAATTTTTAAAAATTAGCCATGTGTGGTGGCACACACTTATAGTACCAGCTACTCTGAAGGTGGGAGGATTGCTTGAGCCCAGGAATTCAGTGCTGCAGTGAGCTGTGATAGGGCCGCTGCACTTCGGCCCAGGTGACAGATTGAGACCCTGTCTCTCTCTGTCTCTCTGTCTCTCTCACACACACACACACACACACACACACACAAATTGGGGCAATAGTCATAATTACGTCAGAGGCTTGTGGTGAGAACACAAAGCATTCAGAATAGTCTCTGGCACGTATAGACAGTCAATAAATGTTAGCTATTTTTTAGAAAAATATTTCTGGCAAAATATACATAACATAAAACTTACCATTTTATATGTGGTAAAATATCATTTCAACTATTTTAAGTGTATAAAGCAGTGGCATTAATACATTCACAATGTTGTGCAACCATCACAACTACCTATTTCCAGAACTGTTTCATCTTCCCAAACTGAAACTTCAAAGCCATTCAACACTAACTCCCCATTGCCCCTCTTCCCAACCCCTGGCAACCTCTATTCTACTTTTGTCTTTATGAATTTCACTACTCTAGGCACCTCATATAAATGAAATCATACAATATGTGTTCTTTTGAGACTGGTTTATTTCACTTAGCATATGTCTTCAAGGTTTATCCGGGTTGCGGTGTGAATTAGAGTTTCCTTCCTTTTTCAGGCTGAATAAAATTCTGTGTATGTAGATACCACACTTTGTTTATTCATTCATCAGTTGATGGACATTGAGGTTGCTTCCAGCTTTTGAGTATTGTGAATAATGCTACTATGAACATGGGTATACAAATATCCCTTTAAGTGCCTGCTTTCAATTCTTTGGGGGTATATACCTAGTGAAATTACTGGATTATATGGTAATTCTATTTATTTTTTTGAGATGGAGTTTTGCTCTGTTGTTCGAGCTGGAGTGCAGTGGCACGATCTTGGCTCACTGCAACCTCTGCCTCCCAGGTTCAAGCAATTCTCCTACCTCAGCCTCCCGAGTAGCTGGGATTACAGGCATGCACCACCACGCCCAGCCAATTTTTATATTTTTAGTACAGACGGGGTTTCTCCATGTTGGCCAGGCTGGACTAGAGCTCTCAGCCTCAGGTGATCTGCCTGCCTCAGCATCCCAAAGTGTTGGGATTACAGGCGTGAGCCACCACGTCTGGCTGGCAATTCTATTTTTAACTCTTTTGAGGAACTGCCAAACTGTTTTCCAAAGCAGTTGTACTACAGTCCCACAGACAACACACAGGGATTCCATTTTCTCCAAGTCCTGGCCATTCCTTGTTATTTTCCAACTTTTTGATAATAGCCTTCTTAATGGGTATGAAGTAGAAAAAAAAATTCCATTTTTTCCAGCAGATGCTGCAACCTGACCATTGGCAGATACCTTTTGTTTGGCCTTGAATAGTTTTATACACAGGAGCCAATACTTTGAAACCAGCATATTTTACAGGGAGAGAGAGAGAGAGTGAGCAAGCAGGAGCTGGCTTCTTTTGGAAAATGATTTGGAAACTCTGAGCCCACATTCTTGAACCTGTGAATGAGAGGTAGTTGCCCTTGAGATGGGGGCAAGGGCCACCTGCTTCCCTCCGAGCACACGTGGAAATTGTACAGGATACTGGGGAAGTGGAGAGGGACGTACTCAGCTCAGCTCAGCTCAGCTCAGCACTGGCTGCCCCGCACACCTGCACTTGGTGGTTGGATTGGGGTCTGGGCAGTGTCTGACCTGGTGGCCTCCCACTTCTCACTTCCTCCAACTCACAGGACTAAGCCAATGCACATGCCCTCTGCCTCATTGTTTATGGTGTCTCCCTGCCCTCATGGGTGTTTGAGTTTGAGACACTCTGTGCAAGAACTAAGCCTGTGACTAGAGCGCTTCTGTCGACTACTCTGTCATTAGCAAGGGTAGGGGCCACAGAGAATAGTTCATTAGTTACTTCACTTTCATCCTCCCCTGCACCAACACAACCTATCCTGCAATTAAGGAAAAGAAACCCAGGGAAGGGGCCTTGGTGGCCTCTCCATGGAAAGCCCTTGTCAGCCAGTGGGAATGGGACATTGAGTTGCAATCTGGAGTGATTGGAGTGATAGTAGTAAGACATAATAATAATAGGAAGACATAGCAAGACATTGTCTCTACCAAAAAAAAAAAAAAAAAAAAAAAGGGTGATGTTGACTTGATCACTAGTTGATTATTCCTTACTTCTTGGACCCAACATATATTGAGCAACTGCCATGTACCAAGCCCTTGGCTGGGCTCTGAGAACACAGGATGGGTCTTGCCCTGTTCCAGGAAGATTTGGGAGCTCTTGAGACACTGAGATTTGTTGAGTCATTATTTTATTAATCACAAAATCACCAGAAAAAGATGGAAACTTGAACTGCTAACATTGCTTGGATTTATTCTAAGGCACTGGTTCGCAAACCTGAATGGGCTTCAGAATCACCTGGTGGGTTTGTTAAGACATAAGTTGCTGCTACCCCCCAACTCCACCACCAATAGAGTTTCTGGTTGAGTAGCTCTGGTTCAGGGCCTGATAACCGACATTTCTCTCTTCTTTTTTTTTTTTTTTGAGGCAGGGTCTTCCTCTGTTGCCCAGGCTGAGTGCAATGGTGCAATCATGGCTCACTGCAGCCTTGAACTCCCGGGTTTTATTGATCCTCCCACCTCAGCCTCCCAGGTAGCTGGGATTACAGGTGTGAGCCACCACACCTGGCCTGATAATTGGCATTTCTAACAAGTTATCAGGTGATGCTGATGCTGCTGGTCCAGGGACATACTTTGAGACCCACTGTTCCGTGAAAATTATGCCAGGGCTGGTCTAAGAATATTCCTTCTTTCATTTGTTCTTAACCAACCATCCCGACCCATATGGCAGCCATTTTTGTTAGATGTTACTGGAAGATTGAAATGACTGACTGTCTCCATCCCAAACCTGAATAATTGTAGGACTAGAAATGAGCTATGCCTTTGACTGGGCTGCGACTTGGGGAAGTAATTACCTGAGAATAACGAAGCAGTCACTTCCTGAGTCATTACTTCTGCATGCAAAGACGGTTCAGGAATCCTTGGAGAAACCCTATCAAGTCCTGGCCTATGTGAAGTCAGTATTGAGGATTTCCCTGGCAGTGAAGTTACTGAGGCCAAGTTTGCTTTCCCAAGCTGGAAAAAACGGCATCCCAGATGACCACCCTGTTCCTGTAGACGCACATCTAGGCTTCTAGTCACCGGGGGCACCAGAGGCTCACCGTCTTAACTTTTTCTGAGCAGCTGAGCTGCTCTCAGCTTGTTGATTCAAGAACTGCTCAACTTAAACAGTCTATAGGCTCTTATTTAAAATTTGTCCCAATCAAGAAACAAGTATTATTTTGTGTATTCCTGTAGTCTGTGCTAGAAATGGAGGAGAATGGGAGGAACCCCCAATGAACTGTCCGTTATGGGTGTAGATTAGCATCTGCAGCCCAGATGGGTCATTTTTTTTTTTTTACTTGCAGTTTGCATTTGTCCTAACTTGAGAGAAATCGGGACCTTCATGGTGGCATAATCCTAAGCAACGTTTTACTTAAAGCAGTGGTTCTCAGCCTTGGTTGCACATTGGAATCACCTAGCTTTATAAAGGATTGAAACCGATAGCCAAAGCTGGGATGATTTAAGCAATAAAATTAATAAAATGTATTAGACCCAACACATAAATAAATATCCATGAGTCCACACTAACATAAATATACAATTAAGTTAATTAATTATTTAACTTGTGGTGGGAGAATTCCAAATAATGTGCACAAGAATTCCAAATAATGTATGTAGATACTCCACCCTCAAGGAGCTAGAGCACAACTGCCTACAACTAAAGTGTGAGTAGCACACAGTGACTCTCTTCCAAGGATTATAGTATGGGAAGGGGAGAAAAGTAACTTTCCAATGGAGACATCTCAGCCAGGTGTTCAAGTCAGCATCAGTAGTGGTGAGTCGTGTTGATTGTATGTACTCTTGACATGATGTGATGACAATGGCACTTTACCTCTGTGGTCTTCCTCCCAAAAGCCCATGGCCCTGTCTAATCATGAGACATCAGACAGATCCCAACTGAGGGATCTTCTACAAAATATTCGACCAATACTCCTCAAAAGTTTTAAGACCATCAAAAACAAGAAAGGCCTGAGAAACTGTCACAGTCACGAAGGGCCTAAGGAGACATGATGGCTAAATGTCATATGGGATCCTGGATGGGACCTTGGAACAGATAAAGGATGTTAGGAAAAAAGTAGTCTGAATAAAGTATGGACTTTAGTTAATAGTAATGTTTCAACATTGATTAACTGTGACCAATTTGCCTTGCTAATGTGAGATATTAATACTTGGGGGAAATGGGTGTGGAGTATATGGGAAACTCTCTGTGCCATCTTTTGCAATTTCTCTATATATCTAAAGCTATTCTAAAATTTAAAAGTTTTCTCAGCGGCTGTTTAGCTCAATCGGTTGAAGTGTGGTGCTGATAAAATTTTAAAGTTTATTAAAAAGAAAAAAATACTGATCCCTGGAATTCACCCCCTGTCCCTTCAGGGGTTCAAATTTAACTAGTCCAGAATTTGGCCCTGGCTTTGGGCTATTATAGGCATCCAGGGGTAAGAACCATACCTTCAGTGTTAAACAAAGCCATTTGAAAAGTGAGCATATTCTTGCTTTATCCCTTTTCCTCACACCTTAAACTATTCGTTTGGTTCCATGAAAAAAATGTTGTTTTATAATTTTCTTTTCTTTTTATTTTGAGATGGAATCTTGTTCTGTTGCCCAGGCTGGGGTGCAGTAGTGCAATCTTGGCTCACTGCAACTTCCACCTCCTGGGTTCAAGAATTTCTCCTACCTCAGCCTTCTGAGTAGCTGGGATTACAGGCGTGTGCCACCACACCTGGCTGATTTTTGTATTTTTAGTAGAGATGGGGTTTCGCCATGTTGGTCAGGCTGGTCTCAAACTTCTGACCTCAACTGATCCGCCCGCCTCAGCCTCCCAACATGGTGAGATTACAGGCGTGAGCCACCGCGCCCGGCCTGTTTTATTATTTTCTTGAATAGTGCTATGGGTTGGCTTTTGAGTCCCCCACAAATATATGTTGGAGTCCTAATACCCAATTCCTTGAAATGTGACCTCATTAGGAGATAAGGGCTTTGTAGATGATCAAGTTAAATGAGGTCATTTGGGTAAGCCATAATCCAATGTGACAAGTGTCCTTATAAAACGGTGAAATTTGATGCAGAGACAGACAGACATGTGTCCAGGGGAGACAATGTAAAGACAAGGACAAATCACCATGGACACCATCAGGGAGAGAGGCTTGGACCAGATCCTTCTCTCACGGCCCTCAGGAAGGGCCTGTCAACACCCTGATTTTGGACTTCTAGCTCTGGGAATGTGACAATAAATTTCTGTTGTTTGAGCTACTCAATTTGTTACACCATTC
The DNA here is from genome assembly GCF_043159975.1 of Macaca nemestrina. Taxonomy (NCBI): domain Eukaryota; kingdom Metazoa; phylum Chordata; class Mammalia; order Primates; family Cercopithecidae; genus Macaca; species Macaca nemestrina. The sequence goes on along the minus strand of NC_092140.1, from coordinate 77,057,067 downwards.
CCTTCAAGACTAATACATATAGTATTTGCATTCTTCTGGAATATGTTATGGCTTCATAAACATACACAAATATAGACATGATTTCAAAAGATCAAATTATGCATAATAACATTATTATATCAATTTTCCTTTCGTATGATGCAGTCCTTTGTGGAAGGACATGTGAGTGGTTTCTCTAAACTGTGACCTCCTCAAGGGCAGCTCTGTGTTGACCACACTGCACCTCCATGGCCAGTGTTACATGACACTGTGGTTCCAGCCTCAGGAGCAGAAGCAGGGAAGAGTGACGGCTTGGAGCTCTGGTGACGGAAGGAGGGCTCCCTTCTGTATGTGCAAGCCCAGGGCTTTTTTGGTGGGATGCATGGTCTCAAAGGGAGTGGAGTGACCACCTGGAGAAATAAGAGATGGACTGTTACATATTGCAGATTGATAAAGAAGGCCATACTAGTTTTATGTAATTTTCTCTCTCTTTCCACAATTAATAAACAGCTGTTTTTGGCAACAGCTCTATTGATATCTAATTTACATGCCATACATTTTACTCACTTAAAGACTACAATTTGGCTAGGTGTGGTGGCTCACGCCTGTAATCCCAGCACTTTGGAAGCAGAGGTGGGCGGATTGCTTGAGCCCAGGAGTTCCAGACCAGCCTGGGCAACATGGCGAAACTGTCTCTACAAAAAATATAAAAATTAGCCAAATGTGGTGGTGGTGTGTGCATGTAGTCCCAGCTACTTGAGAGGCTGAGGTGGGAGGATCACTTGAACCCAGAAGGTCCAGGCTATGGTAAGGTGTAATCACACCACTGCACTTTAGCCTAGGCAACAGAGTGAGACCCTGTCTCAAAAAAAAAAAAAAAAAAGAACAAAGAATACAATTCCATGGTTTTAAGTATTAATATATTCACAGAGTTGTGCAACCATCACCACAATTTTAGAGTATTTGCATCGCAACAGAAAGAAATCCATACCCATTACCAATCACGTCTCATTTCCAACCTCCCTAGCCCTAGGAAAACACTAATTTTTTTTTTTTTTTTGAAATGGAGTCTCGCTCTGTCGCCCAGACTGGAGTGCAGTGGCACCATCTCGGCTCACTGAAACCTCCGCCTCCTGGGCTCAAGTGATTCTGCTGCCTCAGCCTCCCTAGTAGCTGGGATTACAGGCGTGCACCACCACACTAGGCTAATTTGGTTGTATTTTTGGTAGAGATGGGGTTTCACCATGTTGGCCAGGCTGGTCTCGAACTCCTGACCTCAAGTGATCCACCTGCCTCGGCCCCTCAAAGTGCTGGGATTACAGGCATGAGACGCTGCACCTGGCTAGAAACAACTAATCTATTATTTGTTTCCATATATTTGTCTGTTTTGGACATTTCATGTAACTAGAATCATATGTATGTGGTTCTTTGTGATTGGCTTCTTTCATGTAGCATGATGTTTTCAAGGTCCATCCATGTGGTAGCAGGTATCAGTGCTTCATTTCCTTTTACTGCCAAAAAATATTCCATTGATTTGGATACACCATATTTTATTTATCCATTCACCTTTGAATTATTTCAAAGTTTTGACTATTACGAATAATGCTGTTATGTACATTTCATATACAAGTTTCTATGTGGACATATATTTTTATCTCTCTTGGGTGCATACTGAGGAGTAGAATTGCTGGCTCATATGTTAACTCTTTGTTAACATAGAGAAACTGCCAGACTGTGTTTTCAAAGCAGTGTACCATTTTGTATTCCTACCAGCAGTGTATGAGGGTTCTACTTTTTCCATATCCTCATAACAATTGTTATTATCTGCCTTTTTGATTATAACCAACGTAACGAGTATGAAGGGGTATTTCATTGTGGTTTTGATTTGTGTTTCTCTGATGGCTAATTCTATAACATTTTATAATCAGAATAAAATAAGTTCTATTCTAAAAGATAGCAATGACAGTGATTCTTCTTTACGTAAGACATTGTCTGTGTTCCAGCTTTCTCTGACAATCTGTGACCCAATAGTGTCACAGACAGTTCTTTAGGATAAACACAGGAATTTACCCCTCTGGTCTTAAAGCCTTAAACTTGTATTTGTTTTATTTCTTTGATAATGGCCGGCCACAGCGGCTCACACCTGCAATCTCAGCACTTTGGGAGGTCAAGGCAGGTGAATCATGAGGTCAGGAGATGGAGACCACCCTGGCCAACACGGTGAAACCCCATCTCTTCTGAAAATACAATTAGCCGGGCTTGGTGGCAGGAACCTGTAGTCCCTGCTACTCGGGAGGCTGAGGCAGGAGAATGGAATGAACCTGGGAGGCGGAGCCTTGTAGTGAGCCGAGATTGCGCCACTGCACTCCAGCCTGGGCAACAGAGCAAGACTCCATCTCAAAAAAAAAAAAAAGAAAGTATCAAAGAACTGAAACTCACCAGATCACCACATGCAGACAATGAGATGATCTCATTTCTTATTCATCATGATTGCTTTCTTACTCCTCCCTAGTTCCTGTTTTCCCACACATTGTTACATTTCTTCCCTGCCGTATAAACCTCTAATTTTAGTTGGTAAGGGAAATGGATTTGAGACTGACCTCCCATCTCCTTGGCTATAGCACCCGATTAAAGCCTTCTACCTTGGGAGTACTCATCATCTCCGTCATTGGCTTTCTGTGTGGGGAGCAGAAGGACCTAAACCAAATCCTGCTGTTTTGGTAACAGAATTTGGTTCCCTGACCAGGAACACATTGCTCATGATTTGGCTGCTGCAGGCCAGGAATCTCAGAAGCCCTCCTAAGCAGCTGCCCACCCAATTTTGCCTGGAGGTGAGTTTTGGTCTCCCCCTGGTCCTGCTGTTGGCCCCAAACATGTTCCTGATTGCCTAGAAAGAGCACCCTTCGAAATTTGACATCTGCATCCACATAGGATAGTGTCCTTTGTGGGTCCAGATAGCAGGATCTGCTCCTCTCAATTTGGGAAATATTTATAGGAATTTCCATTTGCAGGTTGAACAAGCCCAACTGACTTGAGAGAAGCACCCTGTTTCAGTGTGGACATTCTTGGGTGCTTGTTTGTAATTGTGTGTTTTGTGTGTGTGTGTGTGTTTGTGTGTGTGTGTGTGTCCAGGTAAGTGAGTGTCTTGCGGGTACCACACAGCAGGATTGGATCCTCTCAATTTGAGAAATTTCAAAGGAATTTTATTTGCACGTTGATCAAGCCCAACCAATAGAGAGGAAGCACCCCAAATGTTTCAGCTTGGACACTCTTGGGGCTTGTTTGTGGCTGTAGCATTTGGATTGTGTTTTGGTGATTATGTGCGTGCCATGGGAAATTAAAATTCAATACACTGAAATTCTTTTGTAATACTGTTTGACCCCAATATTGTTTGGAATCTGGAGTTTGCTGTTGAATGGGAAAGTGGGATGGAGTTCTGTGTATCCAGGCTTTTGTGCTGCTGTTCTAAGCAGGGTTGGGCCTGGTTATTTATTTATTTATTTTTGAGATGGAGTCTCACTCTGTTGTCCAGGCTGGAGTGCAGTGGCATGATCTCAGCTCACTGCAACCTCCACTTCACGAGTTCAAGTGATTCTCCTGCCTCAGCCTCCCGAGTAGCTGGGATTACAGGTGTGCTCCACCACACCTAGCTTATTTTTGTATTTTTAGTAGAGATGGGGTTTCACCATGTTGGTCAGGCTGGTCTTAAACTCCTGACCTTGTGATTCACTCATCTTGACCTCCCACAGTGCTGGGAATACAGGCATGAGCCATCATGCCCAGCCTTGGGTCTGGTTATTATGCAATGTTCTCCCATGGTGCTGTTGGGTTTCAGCATTCTTTGGAGTCTGGAGAGGTCTGGCCTTTAAAAAACAAATTGCCATGGAAACTGCTTTACCCACAATTTTGGTTCACAGCCTTCACTGGATTGCCTATCCAGGCAAACAAAGTATAGCCACATAAACTGGTGATTTGTATTGCTATCTCAGGGCTAGAGTTCAAAGGCAAAGGCTATTGTATCTTTGTTTATATATGTGTATACATGTCTATATATGTTTATATATGTACATTATAGGTTGTGTCTACCAAATTGGCTTATAAATAAAAAAACACTCATACATTAAGTCCAAAGTCTTTTTCAAGTTCACATGACTTACTTAAACCTTTAATAAACAAACCGGCTTTAAAATTATTGATAAAATAAAAGGAGAAATGTCTTCAGAATTGTCAGCATACATTTAATTCTTGGTTTTATATTTGCCTCTGCTAGATATTTTGAGGTGTCAGGGTTTGGCATAGAAGGTTATAAAACTGAACCCAGCCTAAATAAACAAAATAATTTTTGTTTGTGTACCTTCTTTGTCAAATGAGACTAATTTAACGTTGTTAGCTGAATATTCTGAGTTACTGGCAAAAAATGCTTATATATTTAACTTTAAGTTTCTTACTTAGGTCCTGGCTATTTAAAAAAATTGTTAGCTGGATGCGGTGGCTCACACTTGTAATCCCAGCACTTTGGGAGGCTGAGGTGGGCAGATCACGAGGTCAGGAGTTCAAGACCAGCCTGGCCAACACAGTGAAGCCCCATCTTTACTAAAAAAAAAAAACCAAAATAACAAAAATTAACTGGGCGTGGTGGCAGGTGCCTGTAATCCCAGATACTTGGGAGGCTGAAGCAGGAGAATCACTTGAACTCAGGAGGTGGAGATTGCACTTCAAACTATACCACAAGGCTACAGGAACCGAAACAGGATGGTGCTGGTACCAAAACGAATATATAGACCAATGGAACAGAACAGAGGCCTCGAAAATAACACCACACATCTGCACCCATCTGATTTTTGACAAACCTGACAAAAACAATCAATGGGGAAAGGATTCTCTATTTAAAAAATGGTATTGGGAAAACTGGCTAGCCATATGCAGAAAACTGAAACATCTTATACAAAAATTAACTCGAGATGGATTAAATATTTAAACATAAGACCTAAAGGGGAGGGATAACATTAGGAGAAATACCTAATGTAGATGATGGGTTTATGGGTATAGCAAGCCACCATGGCACATGTATACCTATGTAACAAACCTGCATGTCCTGCACATGTATCCCAGAATTTAAACTATAAAACAATTGTTTTGATTGGTTTTGCTTAACTCTGATGATCTTGAGATCTATGAGAGCCTTAAGGTTCTTGGCAAATAAATAAATAAATAAAAGTCGTTTTTTGTAATGTTTGAGCAGATAGTACATTTATTTTGCTGTTTGAAAAGATAGGTGAGAATTAAAATGTTTAAATGGTGTTTACTTTCAAGGTTACTCTTTTCATATTATTATTAATATTAGAGATATTGTCTTGCTTAGTCTCCCAGGCTGGACTGGACTGCAGTGGCACAATCTTGGCTCATTGCAACTTGCCCTCTTGAGGTCAATCGATTCTTGTGCCTCAGCTTCTTGAGTAGCTGGGATTATAGGCGTGCACCACCACCTCTAATTTTTTTATTTTTAGTAGGGACGGGGTTTTGCCATGTTGGCCAGGCTAGTCTTGAACTCCTGACCTCAAATGATCCACCCGTTTTGGCCTCCCAAAGTGCTGAGATTATACGCATGAGCCACCATGTCTAGCCTATTTCCAAGGTAATTCAATGAAATCAATAATTTGAGTTGGTTTCAGATGTTTTCCTTTAATGAGGAACAACAGTAATATGGGTACAAAATTTTAATGCTCAGGAAAAACTGGCCTTGTCCTTATGGAAATTATATTGATTGAGATTTTTTTCAAACTACCTTAGTTGTGTTTACTATTATTAACATTAAGTGCCAGGTGCAGTGGCTCACACCTGTAATCCCAGCACTTTGGGAGGCTGAGGTGGGCGGATCACAAGGACAGGAGATCAAGACCATCCTGGCTAAAGTGGTGAAACCTTGTCTCTACTAAAAATACTAAAAATTAGCCGGGCATGGTAGCAGGTGCCTGTAGTCCTAGCTACTCGGGAGACTGAGGCAGAATGGTGTGAACCCGGGAGGCGGAGCTTGCAGTGAGCCGAGATTGCACCACTGCACTCCAGCCTGGGCGACAGAGCAAGACTCCATCTCAAAAAAAAAAAAAAAAAAAAAACCAATAAAAAAACAAAAAACATTAAGTGGCATCGACTTGGATTAAGTAGTAACAAAAACAAGTATGAGACTTTCTAGTGATATTTGATCCCAAGGTGTTTATCACTGATGGGCCTTCCTATGTATACTTGAAAACAAAATATCCACAAGTGTTGCATTGGTTTGAAAATTTTAGTGGTGAAAGTTACCTAGTCAGTTGACAGTACTGTATCTAGAAACCAATCTTGGAAATGTATGATGATGCTCTTTTATTTATTTATTTTATTTTATTTTTGAGATGGAATCTTACTCTGTCATCCAGGCTGGAGTGCAATTGCATGATCTGGGTTCACTGCAACTTTCACCTCCCGGGTTCAAATGATTCTCGTGCCTCAGCCTCCCAAGTAGCTGGTATTACAGGCACGTGCCACCATGCTTGGCTAATTTTTTTATGTTTTTAGTAAAGACGGGATTTCACAATGTTGACTGGGCTGGTCTTGAACTCCTGGCCTCAAGTGATATGCCCTCCTCAGCTTCCCAAAGTGCTGGCATTACAGGTGTGAGCCACCATACCTGACAATGATGCTCTTTTAAATAGCTGAAAAGAAATTATTGTGCGCTTGTTCTTACTTTGTGCTTGTTTTGTTGTATAGCATTTAAGTGAAAGGAGATTATTTATCCTCATACTGAATTTCCAAAACTGGTATTTGTATTTACCATATTTTAGTGATGGAGAGAAATGTTAGTTGTCTTACTTTGATAAGTTCCGCGTAGGACCTATCACATTTTTTATGCTTTTAGCCACAATTCTGTCACTAGAATGCTAGCAATTAGGCATATGCAATGAATAGCCTAACTACTTTAATACTGTGGTTTGAAGTGCTGCAGGCAGTAGCTCCTAAACCCCAAATCACAGTGCTTTAATTTGTGACGTATTAGAATGATAGGATTTTCTGCAGTAAAAATATCTATTAACTAATCCTTGTGCTGTTAAATTACAGGGCTTTGACTCTTGGGTCTGAAGAAGGCACCGACTCCTGCTTAATCTTGAGCATTGACACCAGTCAAAACCTTGTCGTCAGACCCGGGAGAAACTGACAATCAAAATGATTGGGTTTTTTTTTTTTTTTTTTTTTTTTTTTGAGATGGAGCCTCACTCTGTCACCCAGGCTGGAGTGCAGTGGTGCAATCTTGGCTCACTGCAACCTCCACCTCTTGGGCTCAAGCAATTCTTCTGCTTCCAGCCTCTGAGTACCTGGGCTTACAGGCATGTGCCACCATGCCCGACTAATTTTTGTACTTTTAGCAGAGATGGAGTTTCACCATGTTGGTCAGGCTGGTCTTGAATTCCTGACCTAACGTGATCTGCCAGCATGAGCTACTGTGCCCAGCCGTGATCTGCTTTCAAAAGACACAGGGCTGGCTGGGCACAGTGGCTCACGCCTGTAATCCCAGCATTTTGGGAGGCCGAGGTGGGTGGATCACCTGAGGTCAGGATGTCGAGACCAGCCTGACCAAAATGGTGAAACCCCATCTCTACTGAAAATACAAAAATTAGCTGGGCATGGTGGCAGACACCTGCGATCCCAGCTACTCGGGAGACTGAGGCAGGAGAATCGCTTGGACCTGGGAGGTGGAGTTTGCAGTGAGACGAGATTGTGCCATTGCACTCCAGCCTGGGTGGCAGAGCCACAGTCCATTTCAGAAAAAAAAAAAAAAGACACAGGGCCAGAAAATTAAAACTATTCAATCCCTCTAGGCTCAGGGACTACTGCAGAAGAGGTAGGCACATGAGATTGTAAGGGCTGGTTTTGAGGGATAAGATCAGTTCAGGGCCAGGTGCAGTGGCTCACGCCTCTAATCCCAGCACTTTGGGAGACTGAGGTGGGTGGATCACAAGGTCAAGAGATCGATACCATCCTGGCTAACACCGTGAAACCCCATCTCTACTAAAAATACAAAAAAAAATTAGCCAGGTGTGGTGGCAGGCACCTGTAGTCCCAGCTACTCGGGAGGCTGAGGCAGGAGAATGGCATGAATCTGGGAGGCGGAGCTTGCAGTGAGCCAAGATCATGCCACTGTACTTCAGCATGGGTGACAGAGCAAGACTCTGTCTCAAAAAAAAAAAAAATTATTTCAGTTTTTCTATAAATTAAACATTAACACCAAAACCACACTGAAGCAAGGCCAGCATCTGGGCCTTCCTGGAGCATTAATCTACTCCTTAACAGAAAATTGTAAAAGATTATAAAAAGTTTATGGAAATCTTACCTTATGATCAAACTGATTACAATCGGATAGATTTGTTTATAAGGTTTTATTAAAATTAGTTTTAACATTAATAATATACCATATAAAGGTAAAATTTGGTTTTCTCTTCAACAAAATGTTCATGTAAGAGATAAGAGATTTTTGGGTAAAACTACAGAATAAGAGAGTCTCTCCCTCTTAGTTGGCCTCATGCTGTCTTTATTAGGGCTTATTGTTTGAGAAGCTGAGTCTCCTCACTATCAAAGGGTAAGCTGTTTTGTATTATCATTTTTACTAAATGAATGGCTATTTTATAGTGACCTGTATAATCCTATTTTGTGATGTCAGGTGTCTCAAAACTTTCATCTCTGACAAACTTTCCAATGGCAAAATTTCAAGTTCTAAATTCAGTCTTTTTGACCTCAAACTAACTTTTTTGGGTATAAGGTTCCCTGAAGTCCAAGAGGGATATATTACATTTATTTGGCTTGTTTGTTATGTTAGAATTATGTAGGAAGCATTGTCAATCAGAGGTGGTGTTCAGCTTCCTTTGGGATTTATTTATTTATTTATTTATTTATTTATTTATTTATTTATTTATTTATTTTTAGATGGGTCTTGCTCTGTTGCCTAGGCTGGAGTGCAGTGGCACAATCTCAGCTCACTGCAGCCTATGCCTCCCAGGTTCAAGTGATTTTTGTGCCTCAGGCTTCCAAGTAGCCGGGATTACAGGCATGAGTCATGATGTCCAACTGATTTTTCTATGTTTAGTGGATGTAAGGTTTTGCCATGTTGACGAAACTGGTCTTGAACTCCTGACCTCAGGTGATCCACCCACCTTGGCCTCCTGAAGTTCCGGGATGATATGAGAGTTCTAAAATTCTGATACGTCTTAATTTATGTTGTCACACTATTATTATTATTATGTTAACTTGTATGCCACAGGAATAACAAAATACCCTTGTTAACTGTGCCTTTAACTATGGCTGTCTTAAAACTTTAGTCATCCACAATTGTAGTTTTGCTTTGATCCTTCTCAAAAAGTGACTTATAATCAGCTACAGTCCAGGGCTTTCTTCCTTGGGGAAGTTTATGAAAAATTCAACCTCTCGAATGCAGGTTTCTGATAACTTTGTAGACTGTGCCATTGGATTAGAGAGAAAACTTCCAGGGCACTAACTGAAATGCTGATATGTTCATAAAGATTGCTAACTCAATATGAAGCATACCAGAAGTTGATTGCATGGACTGAATTAATGGAGACTAAATAATTTTTTATGGTTTTTTCATTTGAAATATTGCTGATTTTTTTTGTTTTGTTTTTCAGAGCCTGGAGAATTTTTTTTCTTTGGAGCTTTTATTGCCTCTGAGTAGACTTTAAGTATATTGAATACAATGTGCTTTCCTCAAACAGAATTTGAGGTATAGTTCTCTCTATGCCTAATTTCTTCATTTGTAAATTATTTGTGATTATTCTTAATTAATGGCAATGTGTTTGTTTGCATAAGTTCAATAAGAATCTATTGTATTTTATACTGTGACACAGGTGGATGAACTGGCTATTTACCCAGGTCTTTGACTGAAATGACCTTGTGAGAGGTTACAGCAAGGCCAATTTAGGAGAGCCTATGTGGACAGTAATTCTTGCTGCACTTTCTGGGGTAATCAGGCCACGTTTATGGGACTGCAGCTTATTGTGCAGGTAGGTTTGTCTTGCTGACATTTGTCTTTGGTGGAAGTAGGGGACTGGAAAAAGAAAGATTGTTTCAGAAGAAAAGGACAGTATTAGATTAACCTGTGATTCCTGGGGGACGACATAGTTACCCATGGTATGAGGTTGCCCAGGATGCCCCTCCTCAATATGAAGAAACTGGAATGATCAACAAGATTCCTCATGAATGAGGAATTGATATTTATGTATATACTATATTATTCTTTTTTTAAGATTGGGTCTCGCTCTATTGCCCAGGCTGAAATGCAGTGGTGCTATCTTAGCTCACTGCAACCTCTGTCTCCTGGTCCAAGTGATTCTCCTACCTCAGCCTCCTGAGTAGCTGGGATTACAGGTGTGCACCACCATGCCCAACTAATTTTGTGTTTTTAATAGAGACGTTTCAGTATATTGGCCAGGCTGGTCTTGAAATCCTGACCTCAAGTGATCTGGTTGCATCAGCCTCCCAAAGTGCTGGGATTACAGTCATGAGCCAGTGCACCCAGCCTATTTTTTTCAAAAAACAAAACAAAAAGAAAAAAACACACAAAAACTGTAAACCATTTAAATTTAGCAGTGGAGGGTTTTATACCAACTTTAGTGACACTAAATGTTGTAAGTTGTGATAACCCACTATCACTGGACCAACCTGTACTATAATTTTTGTCATTATTTTAGAGTGTACGGTTAGAAGTTAACCGTAAAACAGCCTCAGGATGGTCCTTCAGGAAGTATCCAAAAGAGGGCATTGTTATCATAGGGGGCAACAGCTCCATGCGTGTTATCCACCCTGAAGACCTTCCAGTGGGACAAGATGTGGAGGTGGAAGACAGTGATATTGGTGATCCTGACCCTGTGTAGGCCGAGGCTAATGTGTGTGTCTATGTCTTGGTTTTTAACAAAAAACTATTAAAAAGTTAAAAAAAAAAAAAAAAATAGAAAAAAGCTTACAAAGTAAGGATATAAAGAAAATATTTTTGTACAGCTATACAATGTGGTTGTAAGTGAAGTGTTATTACAAAAAAGTAAAAAAGTTAAAAAAATTTAAACATTTATAAAGTAAAAGAGTTACAGTAAGCTAAGCTTGATTTATATTGACTAAAACAATTTTAATTAATTAGTGTGGCTTACGTGTGCAGTGCTTGTGAAGGCTGCAGTAGTGTACAGTAATGCCCTAGGCCTTCACATTCACTCACCACTTACTAACTAATCCACAGCAATTTTCAATCTTGCAAGCTCCATTTATTTATGATAAGTACTCTATAGAAGGATATCTTTAAAAAAAAATCTTTAATGCTATATTTTTACTGTACGTTTTCTATGGGCCTGTGAGGTCTGTGGGTTCCCGCGTCCCCCTAAGGTCTGTGGGTTCCCGCGTCCCCCAGCTCCCCCCGCAGCCGGAACCGCAGTGGTCTGCTCCGGTTGCCAGGTGCAGATTCTGTTCCTAACCTAAGCCCGTGTGTTCTTCGCGGCTAACTGTGGCCCGGACGGCCTGGGTTACTGCGGTGGCCACCGCCAGAGCAGCCTTGGCGCTATGGAGGAGCCCGGGACTACCCCTCAGCCTTACTGGGGGCTGGTCCTGGAGGAGCCAAGCAGGGTTATGGCAGCACTGCCTGAAGGCAGGAGACCAGATTCGACTCCTTATGGTTTTCCATGGGAATTGGTCATATGTGCAGCTGTCGTTGGATTTTTTGCTGTTCCCTTTTTCTTGTGGAGAAGTTTTAGATCGGTTAGGAGTCGGCTTTATGCGGGAAGAGAGAAAAACCTTGCTGACGCGCTTTCTGGACTAATTGAAGAAAAATGTAGATTACTTGAAAAGTTTAGCCTTGTTCAAAAAGAGTATGAAGCCTATGAAGCAGAGTCATCTTTAGAGGATGCCAGCTCTGAGAAGGAGGCAACAGAAGAACAAAATTTGGAGGCAACCTGTGAAAAGCTGAACAGGTCCAATTCTGAACTTGAGCATGAAATACTCTGTCTAGAAAAAGAGTTAAAAGAAGAGAAATCGAAACATTCTGAACAAGATGAATTGATGGCGGATATTTCCAAAGGCATACAGTCTCTAGAAGATGAGTCAAAATCCCTCAAATCCCAAGTAGCTGAAGCCAAAATGACCTTGAAGAGATTTCAAATGAATGAAGAACAACTGAAGATAGCAATACAAGATGCTTTGAATGAAAATTCTCAACTTCGGGAAAGCCAGAAACAGCTTTTGCAAGAAGCTGAAGTATGGAAAGAACAAGTGAGTGAACTTAATAAACAGAAAATAACATTTGAAGACTCCAAAGTACATGCAGAACAAGTTCTAAATGGTAAAGAAAATCACATCAAGACTCTGACTGAATGCTTGCGAAAGATGAAAGATCTGGGTGCTATGCTGGAAGAAGACATAACAGATGATGGTAACTTGGAATTCGAAATGAACGGTGAATCAGAAGATGGTGCTAACTTAGACAATCCTCCAAAACGAGCTTTGAAGAAACTGATTCGTGCAGCTAAGTTAAATGATTCTTTAATAACCTTAGAAGGAGAAAGAAACGAACTTTATATTCAGTTATCTGAAGTTGATGAAACCAAGAAGGAACTCAGAGAGCATATTAAAAACCTTCAGACGGAACAAGCATCTTTGCAGTCAGAAAACACACAGTTTGAAAGTGAGAATCAGAAGCTTCAGCAGAAACTAAAGGTAATGACAGAATTATATCAAGAAAATAGAATGAAGCTATACAGGAAATTAATAGTAGAGGAAAATAACCGGTCAGAGAATGAGAAACTTTCTAAAGCAGACGAAACGATCAGCCATGGCACTGGAGAGCTGGAGACCTGCAGAAAGCGAGCCAAAGATCTGGAAGAACAATTTGAGAGAGTTCTTCATTTTTATCAAGGGAAGATTATTTCCTATAAGAAAAAAGTAGATGGTAATTGTTTTGCAGCTTGGATTGCTGAAAGAAACCTCAATGATTTAAGGAAAGAAAATGCTCACAACAGACAAAAATTAGCCGAAACAGAGTTTAAAATGAAATTTTTAGAAAAAGATCCTTATGCGCTTGATGTTCCAAATACAGCATTTGGCAAACAGCATTCCTCATATGGTCCCTCTCCACTGGGTCGGCCTTCATCTGAAATGAGAGCTTTTCTCTATCCTCCAACTTTGTCGGAGGGTCCACGGAGACTCTCACCTTTGCTTCCAGCGGGAGGAGGAAGAGGCCCAAGAGGCCCAGGGAATCCTCTGGACCATCAGATTACCAATGAAAGAGGAGAATCAAGCTGTGAGAGGTTAACCAGTCCTCATAGGGCTCCTTCTGACACTGGGTGCCTGTCGCTTCCGTGGGAACAGGACCGTAGGATGATGTTTCCTCCACCAGGACAATCATATCCTGATTCAGCTCTTCCTCCACAAAGGCAAGACACATTTTATTCTAATTCTGCTAGACACTCTGGACCAGCAGAACTCGGAAGTTTTAATATGCCTTCTTCGGATAAAATGGATGGGTCACTGCCTTCAGAAATGGAATCCAGTAGAAATGATACCAAAGATAATCTTGGTAATTTAAATGTACCTGATTCATCTCTCCCCGCTGAAAATGAAGCAACTGGCCCGGGCTTTGTTCCTCCAGCTCTCGCTCCAATCAGTGGTCCGTTGTTGCCAGTGGATATGAGGGGCCCGTTCATGAGAAGAGGGCCTCCTTTCCCTCCACCTCCTCCAGGAACCATGTGTGGAGCTTCTCCAGATTATTTTCCACCAAGGGATGTCCCAGGTCCACCACGTGCTCCATTTGCAATGAGAAATGTCTATCCACCGAGGGGTTTTCCTCCTTACCTTCCCCCAAGACCTGGATTTTGCGCCCCCCCACCCCCACATTCTGAAGATAGAGCGAGTTCCCTTCAGGGTTGAGTCTGCCTTCAAATGAGCCTGCTACTGAAGATCCAGAATCACGGCAAGAAAACTGACAATATTTTTGCTCTCTTCAAAAGTCATTTTGACTGTTCTCATTTCAGTTGAAGTAACTGCTGTTACTTCAATGATTACACTTTGCTCAAATTGAAACTTAATGGAATTATAATTCTCAGGATAGTAGTTTGTAAATAAGGATGATTTAAATATGAATCTTATGAGTAAATTATTTCCATTTTATTTTATTCTAGATAGTATAACTATTTTAATTTGATGAACAAATCCACTATTATAGAAACAATAGTGGGAGTTTTATATATGTAATTTTGGGGGGGGAGGCTTTAAATTTTAAAGGCCATGGCCTTATGCCAAGAACTGTATTTACTGTGGGTGTAGCCAAATGTGAAAGTAACTTTATGCTTAATTAAATAAATTTTAGTTGATTTAAAAATATATATGGGTTGCATTATTCTTCAGGCATGGAGAGACCGACAGATCAAGAGTTGATTGCCACTGAAAAGAGAGTTTGTTACTCACAGATCCCAAGAGAAGGGAAAGTGCTGTGCCATGCAGCACCATATAGGGAGGCACTATGGTCAGCGAGAAGGCAGGAGTGATGGAAAAACATGGGCAGAGCCTTTATGGTGGTTTCCACGGGAAGGAGTGAGGCAAGATGAGCAGGGTTAAGGTTAGCTATTAAGTTTGAGTAATTTCAGCAGGCTCTGGGTATAGGGGCTGTCCCTAGTTGTCAGGTACCTGGCCCTGGGGTGCTTAGGGCAGAGGAACAGTGGCCTAGAGTGTGTGAGTCCTGTGGAAGGCTGATGGAGTAGGTAACTGGGGGCACGAGCTCTGGACTGGTTAGCTTGTGTGTGAAAAGCACGCTCATGGGCAAGTTGTTTACTGTCTCTAGGAACTGGCTAACCCTGGGAGGGACAGGCCTGGCAAGGTCAGCAAGGCCCTAGATGTCACAGCGTCAGGATACATAAAAAAATATGGTTAATATGGTATCAGAGCCTCTGTCTTCACGTGGCCTCTGATGAAGGCCTCTAGAGTGAGCTCCCGTAGGGGATGTCAAAGGCCATTCAAGACAGCAGAAGCCACAAGGTCATGTAAAACCTTAGTAATATTTTAAAGAAGATATTACTCCTAATATCACCACAGGGTGAATGCACACACTGTGATATTATTTCTAATATCTAAAAGAAGATATTAGGAGTAATATCTCTCTTAGACATTACAAATTATATTTTCAAAGGATGTCCACCCCTGTGATATTGGATAAATACCTCCCTTAGAAATTACAAATAATATCATTACAGGGTGTACCCCCACTGTGATATTAGGAGTAATATCTGCCTTAGATATTATGAATAATATCACTACAGGCTGTATACCCTGTGATTTTAGAAGTAATATCTGCCTTAGATATTACGAAAGAGCAGCCGGAAAGATCTATGACCAGATTTCCCAAAAATGAGGAATTGATAAAAGAGGGGACTGAAATGCACCCAGTAGTCCCAAAGACAGTTCTTTCTGATGAAGATAGAAATTTACCCCTCTGGTCTTAAAGCCTGAAACTTATATTTGTTTTATCTGAGTTCCTTCCTCAGTGAAGGACCCCAGACTTCTCAAAAAGTATAAAGAACTGAAACTCACTAGATCACCACATGCAGACAATGAGATGCCAGACCCCTCATTCATTGTGATTTCTTCCTTAGGCCTCTCAAGAGTTCCCATTTTCCTACACATTGTTACATTTCTTCCTTGCTATATAAACCCCTAATTTTAGTTGTCCAGGGAGATGGAGTTGAGACTGATCTCCATCTTCTCAGCTGCAGCACCTGATTAAAGCCTTCTTCCTTGGCAAGAGGTAATGCCTAGAGCCTCAGCAGCCACTTTGAACTCTGGGGTGATCTTTGAGTCAATCATTGTCTCAGTGATTGGCTTTCTTTGGGGTAAGCAGCAGGACCTAGACTGAACTCCTGATGTTTTGGTAATCATCATGCATTTCAAATTGTGTTCCTGCTCTTTTGAACTAGTTGAGAATTTATTCATGGAAGTTGTTCTTCACTTTAAAAAAATTTTCTATAGCATCATTAACTTTTATGGAAATGTATTTCTTCTTGAGTTTGTTACAGAAGTGTAGTCCTCAGTAATGAGATTTCACTCTGTCGCTTCTTATGACAGACATGTTAGAACAGCCAACAGCAGCACATTCACTTTCAGACCAACCTAACTTGCACCCACCATGCTCAAGGGGGCGGAGAAAAGTGCTTCCCTGGAGGAAATGAGACACCTCTGAATTCCCTGTGGACGTGCCCAGGCAACTCCAACAAGGGTGGCAGATTCCTGGAGCTTGTGGTGAAACAACAATAATCCAAAAGCTGTGTGATACTGGCCATCTCAATTATTTCCTTTTTCCTTTCCCAAATTGTGGTAGTGTTTCCAAACTACATAAACAAATGAATGCCATGATTTGAATGTTCCCTGCAAAACTCACGTTGAAATTTAACTGCCATTGTAAGAGTACTAAGAGGTAAGATCTTTAAGAGTCAATTAGGTCATGAGGGTGTCTGCCCTCATGAATGGATTAATGCTGTTCTTACAAGAGTGTGTTCATTAATTTGGGAGTTCAGCCACATTCCTCTCTCTGTCTCATGTACTTCCTTGCCAAGTGCTGCCTTCCACCATGTTATGATGTAGCAAGACAGCCCTTACAAGATGCAGACCTTTGATCTTGGACTTCCCAGCCTCCAGAATTATAAGCCACATAAATTTGAATTATCTGTAAACATCCTAGTCTGTAGCATTCTATTATAGCAGCAGCAAATGGACAAGTAAGTATGAAGCTCCTCAGGGTTAAGTCACTAAGGGCTTTGAGATCATTTGAGTCTAAAAAGTGCTGAAATGAAGCTTAGCTTTTAGGTTCCTTTTCAAGTTTCATTTTAAGTCACTAGGGTTAGGATTAGGTTTGCGTGCAAAATAAAAAATGGTTTGTACAAGAGAGAAACTTAGTTCTTCTACTGTATAGGTCTGATGGTGAACAGTGCGGGGCAGCTTCATGATGATAGGGACCAAGAAACTTTCTATTTCATTCTCTGCTGTGCATTGCATCCATTCTGTAGATCACTCTGTGGTTCAAGTGGCTGCGGAGGTGGTAGGCATTACCTTCTCATTTTGGTCATAAGAAGATGGGAGCTAGGAAGAAGGTACACATCCCACCCTTTAATGATACTTCCTGGAAATGACACATAACACATCTGCTCACATCCTGTGGGCCAGAAGAAATAAACAACATAGTGTATCTAGCTGCAAATGAGGTTAAAAATCACCATCATTATTCCCTATAGCCACGTGGTCAGCTAAAAACAAAAAATTACATTACCAAAGAAGAGTAAAACAGAACAGATATTGAAGATAACAAGCAGTCTCTAACACAGCATATAAGAATCATTATTTACTTTTCTGATAGCTTAAGCACTAAGGTCAAGCTCAAAGTTCAGCCTTTCACAGCCATTTTGTGTTTTTACTAGAGACAGGGTTTCACCACATCAGCCAGGCTGCTCTCGAACTCCTGACCTCAAGTGATCTGCCTGTCTTGGCCTTGCAAGGTGCTGGAATTATAGGGGATTACAGGCGGGAGCCACCATGCTGGTCTTTTTTACCCGTTTTTAAAAACCCTCTTCATTTAATACTAAGAGTGTCCTTGAAAGCTACAGAGAAATAAATCTTCCTTTCAGTGAATTGAGAAGGCCTTGGTTATTTCCCCTTCATTCACAAGATTTTTTTTTTTTTTGAGACTGGATTTTGCTCTGTTGCAGAGGCTGGAGTGGAGTGCGACAATCATAGCTCACTGCAGCCTTGACATCCTGGACTCAAGCAGTCCTCCTGTCTCAGCCTCCCCGGTAGCTGGAATGACAGGCACAGTCCACAACCCCTGGCTAATTTTTAATGTTGATTTTGCTGCTGTTGTTGTAGAGACAGGGTATCACCATGTTGCCAATGCTAGTCTGAAACTCCTGGGCTCAAGCGATCCTCCCAGCTCAGCCTCCCAAAGTGCTGGGATTACAGGCATGAGTCATCATGCCCGGCCCACTTCACAAGATTTAAGACATTATCTCAGACTCTCAATGTCTCCTGGACCTTGGCCACAGCCTCCTATTGGTTTCCTTGTCTCTGCTCTCTCCTTACGCCAAACCATCATCTACCCTGCTGCTGGAGTTACTAGATCCGCCTATGTAGAATGCTTCTTTGGCTCCTAGAGGATAAAGGATTACTTCCTTAGCCTACATATGAGACCCGCCACTGTGGGCCCCAGCCTCCTTTCACCCCCGCCCCTGCCTACTGCTCACTGTTCCCTGGCCAGGCCTGTGCTTGTGCACATTGCCTCCTCTGCCTGGAATGTGTGTCTCTTTAGGTTGAGACTATGCTGTTTATCTCTGAAAAACTAGTTCTATTCCTCCCCCATCCCAAGAAAGAAGAGGTAATTGTTCCCTCTGCGTGTTCCCATTACACATTCTTTGTAGAGTCATGCTGTAATGATCTCTTCACAGATCTCTTGTCCTGATCACTCTGTAAGCTCCTCAGAGGCAAAGAACATCATGTCTTACCAAGTTACCTACATACCAGGAGCTGCCCGGTGCCTGATGTGAAGAAAACAGAATGCAGGAGAGGCTCAGCAAAAGTTAGTGGTCTGCCAGGAGCGGTGGCTCAAGCCTGTAATCCCAGCACTTTGGAATTTACCAGGGTGGGTGAATTATGATGTCAGGAGTCCAAGACCAGCCTGGCCAACATGGTGATAGCCCATCACCACTAAAAATACAAAAAGTTAGCTAGGCATGGTGGCGGGTGCCAGTAATCCCAGCTACTCGGGAGGCTGAGGCAGGATAATTGCTTGAACGCAGCCAGTGGAGGTTGTAGTGAGCCGAGATCACACCACTGCACTCCAGTCTGGATGACAAAAGTGAAACTCCAGCTAAAACAAACAAACACACAAACAAACAAACAAACAAACAAAAATTAGTCATCAGATGGATGGAAACAAACTCATGAAAATGTTACCTTCAACCTGAGAAAGCTGATTAATAAAAGAAAAACATGTAAAATAAAGTAAAATGTTTCTGTCTGGTAATGATCAGAATCGTATTTTGTTTTCTTTACTTTTCTTTTCTTTCTTTCTTTCTTTTATTTTTGAGACGGAGTTTTGCTCCTGTCACCTAGGCTGGTGTGCAATGGTGTGATCTCAGCTCACTGCCACCTCCGCCTCCTGGGTTCAAGCAATTCTCCTGCCTCAGCCTCCTGAGTAGCTGGGTAGATACCCACCATGACGCCTGGCTAATTTTTGTAGTTTTAGTAGAGACGGCATTTCGCCATGTTGGCTAGGCTGGTCTCAAACCCCTGATCTCAGGTGATCCACCCCCCCTTGGCCTCCAAAAATGCTGGGATTACAGGCTTGAACCACTGTGCCTGGCTCATATTTGCTTTTCTTAACTACGTTGCACTAAATACCTGTTATAGTCAACAGATTGAGTTGAAGTCTTAAGAGACACATCAAACATTCACTTATTCACTCAGAGGGGCCAGATTCGGTGCCAGACCTCTAGTGAGGAGGCCACTACAGTAACTTGGGGGAGAAAAGAGGGTGGCTCAGCCAGTGGTAATAACTAAGAAGACCACAATTATTAAAATTTTTATTATTGATTTAGAAACATGGTCTTGCTATGTTGCCTGTGCTGGAGCACAGTGGCGATTCATAGGCATGATCATAGCTCCCTGAGCCTCAAACTCCTGGGCTCAAGCCATCCTCCAGCCTCAGCCTCTCAAGTAGCTGGGACCACAGGTGCACGCCACTATGCTTGGCTTAAAAGGCCACAACGTTTTAGAGCTATCTTCTAGTGGCACATCTGCAGTTTTACCTTTAGTAAAAGTGCCACATTCTTCATTCTAGACCACTGCATTCTGAGCCATCAGTATAAACATTTATTTCCCTGAATAAGATGAAGCCAAAGACCTACTGCCTTAATAATGGACAGACAGTGGAACAGAGCATGAAATAGCTCTTCGTCCTGAAAAAGGTTTATTTTAGGAAACAGCAGAGACTGTAAGATGCTGAAGCCTCTGCCCCTCTTCCCTGGAGACCAACAACCTAAAGGACTCGCTTCCTTCATTTCCAGTCTCAGTTCCAGTGCTGTCCACACGGATGGTCCAGTGACGATCTGGTTCCCACCCATCCAGGCTATGACTCAGGGAGGAAAATGGACAGTGATACTGATTGAGGGAAGCTTTCTTGAGGTCTTCTGTTTCCTTATGAAGTGTCTGGATGACAAGCTTCCCTTTAATACAGTCTCAGGGGCCTGGTCTTTACCCAGAGCAGAAGCTGAGAAAATAAGATTTCTGATGGAGTCTGTCCCACACTCACACATCACAAACAGGAGCATCTGAAGAACAAGAGCCACTGCCTTCATTTATTTATTTATTTATGACAGAGCGTGGCTGTGTTGCCCAGGCTGGAGTGCAGTGGTGCCATCTTACCTCATCTCTGCCTCTGGGGCTCAAATTATCCTCTCACACCAGCGTCCTGAGTAGCTTGTATTACAGGTGCACACCACAATGCTCAACTAATTTATTTGTAGAGACAAGGTTTTGCCCTGTTGCCCAGGCTGGACTCAAACTCCTGGGCTCAAGCCATCCTCCTGCCTTGGATTCCCAAAATGGTGGGATTACAGGCCTCTGCAGCCAGCCACCTTCTCTTTTTGTTAATAAACTCTCTGCAGTGCCCAGCTGAGAGTGGGGACTCAATAAATGTCCACAGAGGATTGTGTTCTTACAGACACATGGACGTGGAAGAACCTAGAAACACTGGTGTTACTATGGTTTATTTAGTATGCTGGATTTCATCATCAAATGAGAGAAGTATTCTACTGGAGAAAAACAGAAATTCTACTGGATATAAATTTAACCGAAATCTCGAGAACTATTCAAAACAACGAAATAAAACCATACTTAAGAGTATAGGGGCGGCCGGGCATGGTGGCTCATGCCTGTAGTCCTAGCACTTTGGGAGGCCGAGGCGGGTGGATAACGAGGTCAGAAGATTGAGACCATCCTGGCTAATATGGTGAAACCCCATCTCTACTAAAAATACACAAAAAATAGCCGGCCGTGGTAGCAGGTGCCTATAGTAGATGATATTATTCATAATATCAAAGGGATATATTACTTCTCATATCACAGTGGGTGTACACCCTGTGATATTATTCATAATATCTAAGGGAAATAACTTGTAATTTACAGTGGGTGTATACCCTGTAATGATATGATTCATAATATCTGAGATATGACTCCTAATATCACTGTGGGTGTATACCCTTTGATGATATTATTCATAATATCTAAGAGAGAAATTACTCCTAATATCACAGTGGGTTTACACCCTGTGATGATATTATTCGTCATGTCTCAGGGAGATATTACTTTAAATATCACAGAGGATGTACACTCTATGATTTTATTATTCATAAGAACTAAGGGAGATATTCCTCCTAATATCACAGTGGTTATACACTCTGTGATATTATTCATAATACCTTAGGGAGATACTACTCCTAATATCACAGTGGGGGGACACCCTGTGATGATACGATTCTTAATATCTAAGGAAGATATTCCTCTTAATTTCAGACTGGCTGTAAACCCTGTCATGATGTGATTCATAATATATAAGGAAGATATTACTCTTAATATCACAGTGGGTGTACACCCTGTGATTATATGATTCATAATATCTAAGGGAGATATTACTCCTAATATCACAGTCAGGTAAACCTTGTGATTACGTGATTCATAATATCTAAAGGAGTCATTATTCCTAATATTGCAGTAGGTATACACCCTGTGATATGATTTGTAATATCTGAGGGAGATATTACTCTTAATATCACAGTGAATGTACACCCCGCTGTATTATTATTGATAATATCTAAGGGAGATAGTACTCCTAATATCACAGTGGATATATGTTCTTTGATAATATTACTCATAATATCAAAGGAGATATCACTCCTAATATCACAGTGGGTGTACACCCTGTGTGTATATCGTATGATATTATTCATAATATCATACTAATATCTCTAATTAGACACTAATACATACCACAAGTGTACACCATGTGATGATATTACTCGTAATATCTCTCTTAGATATTATGAGAGATATCTAAGAGAGCTACTACGAATAATATCACAGGGTATATACACAGGGTATACACCCAAGGTCATATTGGGAGTCATGTCTCCTTTAGATATTATGAATAACATAATCACAGCGTTTACCCCGACTGTGATATTAGGAGTGACTAGTAATATCATATGAGTAGTAAATCATATCATTACAGGGTGTATGTACACTGGCTTTGATATTAGGAATGACTAGACCCTGTGACTTTATTTTTTTGTAATATCTAAGAAAGAGATTACTCCTTATTTCACAGTGGATGAGGACCCTGAGATGTTATTATTCACTATATCTAAGGAACATATTATTCCTAATATCACAGTGGGTAAGTGGGTGACACTCTGTGGTGATATTATTCATAATATCTAAGGGTGATATTACTCTTAATATAACAGTGGGTGTAAAGGCTGCTATGATATTACTTGTAATATCAAAGGGCGATATTACTCCTAATGTTACCATGTGTATACACCTTGTGATGATATTGTTATGATATTAGTAATACTGAAGAGAAATTAGTTTTAATATCATAGTAGGTGTACACCCTGTAATGATATTATTCATAATATGGAAGGGAGATATTACTCCTAATATCACAGTGGGTGTACGCCCTGTGATGATATGATTCATATTATCTAAGGGAGATATTACTCCTAATATCAGAGTGGGTGTACACCCCGTGATGATGTTATTTGTAA
The DNA here is from genome assembly GCF_043159975.1 of Macaca nemestrina. Classification (NCBI taxonomy): domain Eukaryota; kingdom Metazoa; phylum Chordata; class Mammalia; order Primates; family Cercopithecidae; genus Macaca; species Macaca nemestrina. The sequence goes on along the minus strand of NC_092140.1, from coordinate 77,034,208 downwards.
TATCTAAGGAGATTTTACTCCTAATATCACAGTGAGTGTACACCCTGTGATGAGATTATTTGAAATATCTAAGGGAGATATTACTACTAATATCAGAGTGGGTGTACACCCTGTAATGATATGAACATAGTATCTAAGGGAGACATTAATCCTAATATCACAGTATGTGTATAGCCTGTGATGAGATTATTTTCAATATCTAAGAGAGATATTACTCCTAATATCACAATATCAGTGGGTGTCGATCCTGTGATGATATTATTTGTAATATTTAAAGGAGATATTACTCATAATATCACAGTGTGTGTACAGCCTGTGGTATTATTTGTAATATCTAAAAGAGATATTACTCATAATATCACAGTGGGTGCATACCTGTGATGATATTATTCCTAGTACCTAAGGGAGCTATTACTCCTAATATCATAATGGGTGTACACTCTGTGATGATATTATTTCTAAAATCTAAGTGAGATATTACTTATAATATCATGGTGCATGTACACCTTGTGTTTACACCCTGTGATGCTATTAATAGTAATAGCTAACGGAGATATTACTCCTGAAATCACAGTGGATGTACATACTGTTATGATATTATTAATAATATCTTAGGGAGATATTACTCCTAATACCATAGTGGGTGTACACCCTGTGATATTACTGTAAAAATCTAAGGTAGATATTCTTCATAATATCACAGTGACTGTAGACCCATGATATTACTGGTAATATGTAAAGGAGCTATTTCTCCTCGTATTACAGTGAGTGTACAGCCCGTGTGTAGACATGTTATGATATTATTCGTAATATCTAAGGGAGATATTTTTCCTAATATTACAGTGGGTTTTCACAATGTGTGTACACTGAGATATTATTCATAATATCTAAGAGAGATATTCCTGCTGATATCACAGTGGGTATACACGCTGTGTTATATACCCTGTGATATTATTTGTAATATCTAAGAAAGATATTCCCCCTAATATCACAGTCGGTGTACTCCCTGTGATATAATTCATAGTATCTAAGGGAGATATTACTCCTAATATCACAGTCGGTGTACACTCTGTGATATTATTCATAGTATCTAAGGGAGCTATTACTCCTAATTTCGCAGTGGCTGTACACCCTGTGATGATATTTTTTGTAATATATAAAGGAAATATTACTCTAGCATCACAGTAGGTTTACACCCTATGATGCTATTCTTCGTAACATCTAAGAAGATATTTCCAATATCACAGTGGATGTACACCCTGTGTGTACTCGCTGTGATGATATACGTAATACCTAAGGGAGATATTACTCCTAATATCACACTGTGTATACACCGTGTTATGATATTATTCGTACTATCTAAGGAGATATTACTCCTAATATCACAGTTGGTGTACACCCTGTGAACATATTATTTGTAATATCTAAAGGGAATATTACTCCTAATATCACAGTGGGTATACATCTGCAATATTATTCATAATAGCTAAGGGAGCCTTACTCCTAACATTGCAGTGGATGTACACCATCTGATGATATTTTTCGTAAAATCTAAGAGAAATATTACTCTAATCTCATGGTGGGTGTACACCCTGTGATGCGAGTGGGGGTCACATTCCAATAATAGCTAAGTCTGGGCAGGGGGAGGGCCAGGCTGTGCGATGGTAGATGGAGGGGTACAAGGGAAATGGCTCTGCGGGACGTATTGGTAGATGTAAAGGAAGGTGTCCAGGGGTCTGGCCTTGCTGGAGGACTTCAGGGGATGGTAGCAGCAGCATAAATAATACAGAAGCATCAAATAGGAGACGAAGACTTCAAAAGTCTATCAAGAAGTACAGAGGGAAAGTGCAGTTTAGGGGCTAGATTATGGAATGAGGAGATGGGCCAAATGCTGGGGATGGGGGGATAGCATGGTAGGAGGGGCTGAGATGGCTTTGGAGGGAGTTCCCCTAACCCAAAGGTTCTCTAAAGAAAGAGGGAATGATTTACAATACACTTGAAGGAAACGATAAGACTGCCTGAGAAATAAAAGAAGACCCAAGATTTCAAAAAATCCTGGGTTGGGTGTGCTGGTTCACTCCTGTATCCCAGCACTTTGGGAGGTTGAGGCGGGAGGATCGCTTGAGCCCAGGAGTTTGAGACCATCCTGGGTAATGAAGTGAAACCCCATCTCTACAAACAGATTAAAAAGTTAACCAGGCACGGTAGTGCGCCTGTAATTCCAGCTAATTCAGAGGCTGAGGTGAGAGGATTGCTTGAGCCCAGGAGGCTGAGGCTGCAGTGAGCCAAGATCCCACAACTGCACTGCAGCCTGGGTGACAGAACCAGACCCTGTCCCCTCCTACCCTCAGAACAATCCTGAAAGGAGATCACACTTCTAGATGAGAAAATTGAAATGTCCATTCTTCCCACAGTAACCTTGAGTTTTAATACAACTGCAGAGTCCCACAGAATTTTTATTTTGCTTCTTCAACTTTACAAGCTAATGTGAGTTATCTGGAAGAATAAACAAGTGAAAATAGTGATCAGAATCTTGGAAAAGAAGAGTACAGGGGGGATATGGGTCCTGTAGGATATGAAAAATTCTAGAAAGTGACATTAACTAAATCAGTTAATATTGCTCCAGATCAAGATAACAGAAGGAGCCTGGCACGGTGGCTCACTGCCTGTAATCCCAGCACTTTGGGAAGGCCAAGGTGAGTGGATCACTTGAGCCCAAGAGTTCGAGACCAACCTGGGCAACATAGAGAGACCCCCCTCCCCATGAAAAAATACAAAAATGTAGCTGGGCGTGGTGGCAACTCCCTGTGGTCCCAGCTACTCAGGAGGCTGAAGTGGAAGAATCACCTGAGCCTAGGAGGTCGAGGCTTCAGTGAGCTGAGATTGTGCCACTGCACTCCAGCCTCGGTGACAAAGTGAGACCCTGTCTCAAAAAAGATAGCCGAAGATTGGGTGTGCTGGTGCGTGCCTGTAGTTCCAGCTACTTGGGAAGAGAGCTGAGCGGGGAGGATTGCTGGAGCCCATGAGTTCATGGCTGTAATGGGCTATGATGGCGCCTATGAATAGCCTATTGCACTCCAGCCTGGGCAACATAGTGAGACCTCCATCTATACAAAATAAAAGATAAGAGAAGGGTAGGCCTAGAAATGCTGCGTAGTGGAATAGTTAATAACAGTCTCTGTTGGAGGCCACCTGGGTTTGAATTTTCATTCTGCCACTTGCCACTGTCTAAACCTGGACAATTTCTGCATCTATAAAAAGGGGGTGATTGTTCCCATCTTATAAAGTCCTTTGAATATTAAATGAGCCAATGCATGTGAGGTTCTTAAAACAATGTCTGGCATACAGTTAATGCTCAATTTTATTTTCTTTCCTGGTCTCTTTGAAATGCAGAAGCAAGTTACAGTATTATGCCTAGAACCCACTGTCAGTTATTTTCCTTTCTGCATTCATTAGATAAGTCTTTGAAGAAGTGTTGCCCAGCATCCTGTTCTGAGAAAAAGAGTTCTTGGATTATATGTTATGGTGACGTTGTACATATATACTCCCTCGGTTACCAGGCTGACTTTTGAAAATCCCAGAGTAAATACAGTAACTGTTGACCTCCTGAGCTACTGTTCTATAAAACACACTTTGAGGAAACACTGTGTTGTATAAATCTAGATCAGAGAAAAGGTTAAACGACAGATCATCTCAAAATCTCAAATGGGGTCGGGTGCGGTGGCTCAAACCTGTAATCCCAGCACTTTGGGAGGCTGAGGCAGGCGGACCACGAGGTCTGGAGATCGAGACCATCCTGGCTAACCCGGTGATACCCCGTCTCTAGTAAAAATACAAAAACTTAGCCGGGCATGGTGGTGGGCGCCTGTAGTCCCAGCAACTCGGGAGGTTGAGGCAGGAGAATGGCGTGAACCCGGGAAGCGAAGCTTGCAGTGAGCCAAGACCGTGCCACTGTACTCCAGCCTGGGTGACAGAGCGAGACTCCGTCTCAAAACAAAAACAAAAACAAATCTCAAATGAGCCTTTTTTTCTATTTCTTTTTTTTTTTTTTTTTTCAGACAGGGTCTCCCTCTTATCACCCAGGCTGGAGTGCAGTGGCCCAATCTCTGCTCACTACAAGCTCTGCCTACCAGGTTCATGCCATTCTCCCGCCTCAGCCTCCCGAGTAGCTGGGACTACAGGCGGCCGCAACCACGCCCGGCTAATTTTTGTGTTTTTAGTACAGACGGGGTTTCACCGTGTTAACCAGGATGGTCTCGATCTCCTGACCTAGTGATCCACCAGCCTTGGCTTCCCAAAGTGCTGGGATTACAGGCATGAGCCACCACGCCCGGCCTTTTTTTTTTTTCTTTTTTCTTTTTAAGAGTGCTCATCTCGCTCTGTCATCCAGGCTGGCGTGCAGTGGTGGTGTCATGACCATAGCTCACTCCATGCAGCCTCTAACTCCTGGGATCAAGTGACCCTCCTGCCTCAGCCTTCTCAGTAGCTAGGACTATAGGCATCCAACATCATGCCCAACTCATGTTTTGCACATTTTTCAAGAGAAGGGGTTTCGCTATGTTGCCCTGTCTGGTCTACAACTCCTGGCCTCAAGTGATCCTCCTGCCTCAGCGTCCAGAGTTGCTGGGATTAACAGGTGTCAGCCATCATGTTTGGCTCTGTTCAAATGGGCCATATTTTATAGCCATTATAATAGATTCAAGTAAAACAGTATTTGCAGATTAGATGTATTGTTTATTTCAAGGCATATGTATCTATGAACTGAATTAGTAGTTATTTTTAGCAATCGACATGTAATAATGATTGCAGCAATTACTCAAATAATTAAAGCAAAACTAGTGCTTTTGCAATGATTACTGAAGCAACTGTGCTTGGATAGAGCTGTCTTTTGTGGGCTTTAAGTCTTTAAGTTTCCTTTTTTTTTTTTTTTTGGCGACAGTGTCTTGCTCTTTCGCCAGGCTGGAGTGCAGTGGTGCGATCTCGGCTCACTGCAACCTCCGCCTCCTGGATTCAAGTGATTCCCCTGCCTCAGCCTCCCGAGTAGCTGGGACTACAGGCACAAGCCATCGCGCCGAGCTAAGTTTTTGTATTTTTTAGTAGAGACGGGGTTTCCCCATGTTGGCTAAAATGGTCTGGTCCTCCTGACCTCGTGATCCGCCCGCCTCGGCCTCCCAAAGTGCTGGGATTATAGGCGTGAGCCGCCGCGTTCGGCCTGTATTTCCCATTTTATTTTTAATGGACGCAGGCGGGGGAACACCACACACTGGGGTCTGTCGGGGGAGTTGGGGGTTAGAGGAGGGACAACTTTAGGATAAATACCTAAAGTAGGTGATGAGTTGACGGGTGCAGCAGGCCACCAGGGCACGTGTATACCTATGTAACAAAACTGCGCATTCTGCACATGTAACCCAGGACTTAAAGTATAATAGTAATAAAGATCCTGAATCATTACTTCTTAAAAATCTAACTCTGCAGAAGGAACGAAAGAGATTTTCTAACTAAATAGTCTCTCTTGACAATACAAATTCCCAAAACCAAGGTGTGTGATACTAATCCTAAGGATTCTAGTCTATTGTTACCATGAAATATTTTCACCATGTTGCTAGAAAAGAGCAGTCCCTGTCAGTTCCCTTCTGTTAGCGCTGGTGGAGTCATGAGCATCGTCCTATGATTCTTTGAAGGTAAAGCATGTGTCTTACCCAGCTTTGCATCTGCAACCCAGCCTTGTCCATGGCATATAGATGCCGAAAATATTTGCTGAATGAATAAGCTCAGTCCTCCCAAAAGAATCATAGAGGACATTTGCTATATAATGTTGGCATTATAAGAGCTTATGCAGTTTCTACCACTGCTCCTTGAGAACAGGCTTGAAATAATTAAATTATGCCAATTATGCAGATCTTATTTTCCAGGATCACTATCAAATAGGCAGGAACAGTTTTACAACTAGCATGACAGTTAACTATAGGAAGACATATGCTTCTAAAATGTTGGAAAATTGTTTTTGTGGTGGTTTTACACATTTCTCCCAACCGAATTTATACAATATTTGCTTTAAAGAGTCCTTTGAATATAAAACTATGAAAAGACATTTTATAGATTGAATATCATAAAGTCTGAATTTGTAAAACCTGACAGGTAAAAAGCCATTTCTTTTTTTTTTTTTGGAGACAGAGTATCACCCTGTCACCCAGCTGTAGTGCAGTAGTGCGATCTCGGCTCACTGCAATCTCTGCCTCACAGGTTCAACCGATTCTACTGCCTCAGACTCCCGAGTAGCTGGGACTACAGGTGCCCATCCCCACACCCAGCTAATTTTTTTGTATTTTTAGTAGGGATGGGATTTCACCGTGTTAGCCAGGGCTCTCCATCTCCTGACCTGGTGATCCACCTGCCTGCGCCTCCCAAAGTGCTGGGATTACAGGCGTCAGCCACCGCAACCTGCCATCAGTGTCTTTCTTAAAATGTGGTGTAGGCTGGGCATGGAGACTCACGTGTAATCGCAGCACTTTGGGAGGCCAAGGCGGGTGGATCAGTTGAGGCCGGGAGTTTGAGACCAGCCTGGCCAACATGGTGAAACCTTGCCTGTACTAAAAATACAAAAAAATAAAATTGACTGAGTATGGTGGTGCAAGCCTGTAATCCCAGCTACTCCGGACACTGAGGCAGGAGAATCGCTCGAACCTGGAGGGTGGAGTTTGCAGTGAACCGAGATGGAACCACTGCACTCCAGCCTGGCAGACAGAGTGAGACTCCATCTGAAAAAATAAAAACAATAAAATGTGGATTTACTATTACTGGCTTACCACACATGCTTCCCTGGCACGATTCCCTCCCTGATCTAGAGAGTGGGTATGTTCTATTGCTTGGTATGCCGTTGACCAACATGTCTGGGTCCTTCTAAATCAATCACCATGGAACGCATTGTATCCTATAACTAAGTAATTCTACAGTCGCTTTTTTTTTTTTTTTTTTTGAGTCGGAGTTTCACTCTTGGTGCCCAGGCTGGAGTCCAATGGTGCGATCTTGTCTCACCTCAATCTCACCTTTTCAGGTTCAAGCGATTCTCCGGCCTCAGCCTCCCAAGTAGCTGGGATTACAGGTGTGTGCCACCATGCCCGGCTAATTTTGTATTTTTAGTAGAGATGGGTTTCTCCATGTTGCTCAAACTGGTCTCTAACTCCTGACCTCAGGTGATCTCCCTGCCTCAGCCTCCCAAAGTGCTGGGATTACAGGCATGAGCCACAGCGCCTGGCCACTACTGCAGCTTTTTGGATTTTTAGTTATGTATGTAAAAGTCACCATTGTTAAGTATATGAGCCTCATTACAGCATCCTTCTTTCCTTTTACTTAGAAAAAGTTTTAAAACTCAAGAACGAAAAAAACTTTTTTTTGCCTTGTTCTGTTGCCTAGGCTGGAGTGCATGGGTGCCATCAGGGCTTAGTGCAGTTTTGACCACCAAGGCTCGAGTGACTCTACCACCTCAGCCTCCTGAGTAGCTGGAACTACAGATGTGTGCCACCATGCCCAGCTAATTAAAAAATATTTTTTTTTTTGTAGAGACAGGGTGCAGCCATGTTGCTTTGCCCAGGCTGATCTTGAACTCCTGGGCTCCTGCCTCAGCCTCCCAAAGTGCTGGGTTTACAGGTGTGAGATAATACATGTAAACTGTAGAAAAATGATCAGATAAATATAAAATAGCTAGTTCTCTATATTCTTATTCCTAAGATACAATATTTTGGTATACATTACTTCATACATTTTCCTCTGCATAAAGCTCTAGTTTTTTTAATGGATAAAATTATACATACAAATGTTTAACAACTTGCTTTTCTCAATTATCAATATATCTTGGATAATCTAGAGCCATACTTAAGAATGAATTACAATTATTAGCAGAGTTCCTTGAGGGCAGGGACTATCTTCTTTTTTCTGTTGTTGTTTTTCTGAGACAGAGTCTCTGTTTGTCGCCCAGGCTGGTGTGCAGTGGTGTGATCTCGGCTCACTGCACGGTTCACTGCAAGCTCCACCTCCCAGGTTCACACCATTCTCCTGCCTCAGCCTCCTGAGTAGCTGGGACTACAGGCACATGCCACCATGCCCGGCTAATAAATACATATATATTTGTATTTTTAGTAGAGACGGGGTTTCACTGTGTTCACCAGGATGGTCCTGATCTCCCGACCTCGTGATCTTCCCGCCTTAGCCCCCCAAAGTGCTGGGATTACAGGCGTGAGCCACCGTGCCCGGCCTTAGGGCAGGGACTATCTTAAGTACAGTCATGTACCACTCGATGTTTCAGTCAACAATGGACTGCATATATGACAATTATCCCATTAGATTATAGTGGAGCTGAAAAATTCCTGTTGCCTAGTGATATCAGAGTCATCATGATGTCTTAGTGTAACATGTTACTCATGTTTGTGGCGATGCTGGTATAAACACACCTACTGCACTGCCAGTCATATAAAAGTATAACACACACAATTATGTACAGTTCATAATACTTGATAATGATAGTACACAACTATGTTACTGATTTATGTATATACTATATTATTCTTTTTTAAGACAGAGCCTCACTCTATCGTGCAGGCTGGAGTGCAGTGGTGCTATCTATCTTGGCTCACTGCAACCTCTGCCTCCTGGGTTCAAGTGATTCTCCTGCCTCAGCCTCCTGAGTAGCTGGGATTACAGGTGTGCTCCCCCAGGCCTGATTTTTGTATTTTTAGTAGAGATGTGGTTTCAGCATATTGGCCAGGCTGGTCTTGAAATCCTGACCTCAAGTGATCTGCCTACCTCGGCCTCCCAAAGTGCTGGGATTACAGATGCGAGCCAGTGCACCCAGCCTATTTTTCTTTTTTTGTTTTGTTTAAAAGTAAGCCATTCAAATTTAACAGTGGTGGGCTGTATACCAACTTTAGTGACACTAAATGTTAATATATTCTGATAACCCACTGCCATTGGACCAATCTGTACTATAATTTTTGTCATTACAGTGTACTCCTACTTATATATATATAAAAAAAGTTAGTTGTAAAACAGCCTCAGGCAGGTCCTTCGGGAAGTATCCAAAAGAGGCCATTGTTATCATAGGAGGTGACAGCTCCATGCCTGTTATCGCCCCTAAAGACCTTCCAGTGGGACAAGATGTGGAGGTGGAAGACACTGATATTGATGATCCTCACCCTGTGTGGGCCGAGGCTAATGTGTGCGTTTATGTCTTGGTTTTCAACAAAAAAGTATTAAAGAGTTAAAAAAAATTAATAGAAAAAAAGCTTATAAGGATATAAAGAAAATCTTTTTGTACAGCTATATAATGTGTTTGTGTTGTAAGTGAAGTGTTATTACAAAAGAGTAAAAACATTTTAAAAAGTTTAAACTTTTTTTTTTGAGACTGAGTCTCGCTCTGTCTCCAGGCTGGAGTGTAGTGGTGTGATCCCAGCTCACTGCAACCTCTGCCTCCCCGGTTCAAGTGATTCTCCTGCCTCAGCTTCCTGAGTAGCTGGGACTATAGGTGCCTGCCACCATGCCTGGCTAATTTTTTTGTATTTTTAATAGAGTCGGGGTTTCACCACGTTGGCCAGGATGGTCTCGATCTCTTGACCTCGTGATCCGCCCGCCTTGGCCTCCCAAAGTGCTGGGACTACAGGCGTGAGCCACCACGCCTGGCTCCAGTTTAAATGTTTATAAAGTAAAAATGTTAGAGTAAGCTAAGGTTAGTTTATTATTGAAGAAAAAAATTTTAATGAATTAGTGTAGCTTAAGTGTGTAGTGCTTATAAAGACTGCAGTAGGCCGGGCGCGGTGGCTCAAGCCTGTAATCCCAGCACTTTGGGAGGCCGAGACGGGCGGATCACGAGGTCAGGAGATCGAGACCATCCTGGCTAACACGGTGAAACCCCGTCTCTACTTAAAAAAAAAAAAATACAAAAAACTAGCCGGGCGAGGTGGCGGGCGCCTGTAGTCCCAGCTACTCGGGAGGCTGAGGCAGGAGAATGGCGTGAACCCAGGAGGCGGAGCTTGCAGTGAGCTGAGATCCGGCCACTGCACTCCAGCCTGGGCGACAGAGCAAAACTCCGTCTCAAAAAAAAAAAAAAAAAAAAAAAAAAAAAAAAAGACTGCAGTAGTGTACAGTAATGTCCTAGATCTTCACATTCACTCACCACTTACTCACTGACTCACCCAGAGCAATTTCCAGTCTTGCAAGCTCCATTTATTTATGGTAAGTACTCTATACAAGCATATCTTTAAAAAAATCTTTTATACTATATTTTTAGTGTACTTTTCTATGTTTGGATACACAAATACTTGTCATTGTGCTTTAACTGTGCACGGTAGGCCATACAGTGACATGCTGTACAGGTTTGTAGACCAGGAAGAATGGGTTATGCCACATAGCTTAGGTGTGTAGGAGGCTGTAGGTGTGTGGGTCTGTAGGTGTGTACCATCTAGGTTTGTGTAAGTTCACTCTATGATGTTCCTACAATGAAGAAATCACCTAACATGCATTTCTCGGAAACTATCTTCATCATTAAGCAACATGATTGTATTTATGAAACACAACACATACAAAATGACTATCTTGTAATGATTCCTCTGAGACTACAGGTTACAGATTTCAGCCAATAATGGGACAACTTTTCCTTTAAATTTCCATAGAACTCTTGGATGGTGTGATTCATTTACATCACTAATTATAGCTAACATTATTCTGTGTTCGTATTCACTATTTACTTTAATAATTTGGTCCCAATTATTTTAAAAGAGCAAGTTGGAAGACAGTCTCATATCTGACACAGTAAATGGAAGAACAATAGTTCATTGATTCTACTATTGTTTCCACTCATCCATATGAACAGCCCAGTCGGCTCCCAATAGTGTCTCCCTGCCAGGTTGCATTAATAATGCAAATTAATATAAGTAATAGTTGATTATATTCCATTTACGAGTACTATGCTTGGTTATGCCTGCATACAGAAAAATTCCAGTTTCGATTACAGATTCTTTTCTCACAATTTTTTCAGGGTTATTGTATTCTCTAAAATAAATTATTGATTTAATATCTCTTACCACGTTCAAGATTTCACTTACATCTCCAGCTATGCTTCTGGTCCCTATCTAGACTTACGTTAAGAAGTAAACATAAAGTAAAAAGATGTGAGTAAAACACCATGCATTTGTCTGCTTTTGTTAGTGATTTAGAAAAGCCTTAATTCAAATTACAATTTTATACCATTCTTAACCCATAATAGTTTGTAATCCAAGTTACAACATAGCCCAGTAATTTTGCCTGATGAGCCAAAGGCAGTTAAAAACCAAATTCTTTTTCTGGTTTTTAATATGTAAACTGATTGTTCATAAAATTTTCATTTCACATACTTAACATATCTTGCAAAGTTTAAAATCACTGAAATAACATGGAAAATATATCATTGATTTTCAGTCTGAGTGTGAAAAACTACACTAGTATGGACAAATGGACTTTTGCAAAAACAGAATCAAGACAGTGAACAATGCCTTCTTGAGCCAGGAAAAAATACAAGTCTTTGCATGTTAAAATACAAGAATGTTTTATGTCCTATCTACATTCATCTTTAGCTATCATTATATATTTAAGGTATGGGCATCATACTGTGCTAGTATCATTCTATTGGCTTAACAAAAGGTTTTATTTTAAAAGTTCTCCTAGTCAATGTACTTTTTAAAATACACTTTATTTATTTATTTGAGACAGAGTCTCACTCCGTCACCCAGGAGTGCAGTGGCGCAGTCTCAGCTTCTCAGCTCACTGCAACCTCTGCTTCTCAGTTTCAAGTGATTCTCATGCCTCAGCCTCCCGAGCAGCTGGGATTACAGGCACATGCCACCACATCTGGCTAATTTTTATATTTTTTGTTAGAGATGGGGTTTTGCCATGTTGGCCAGGCTGGTCTTGAACTCCTGACCTCAGGTGATCCACCCGCCTCGGCCTCCCAAACTGTTGGGATTACAGATGTGAGCCACCACATCCGGTCGACTTAGTTTTTTAGAACAGTTTGTATTTATAGAAAAAGAGAAGACAGCATCAAGTTCCCATATATATCCTCTCCTAGTTTCTCCTGTTATTAACATCTTATGTTAGTATGGTTCATTTGTTACAGTTCATGTGATACATTATTAATTAAAGTTCATGGTTTAGTCAGATTTCCTTAGTTTTCACCTAATGTTCTTTTTCTGCTCCAGCACCCTATCCGGTTACCACATTACACTTGTCATGTCCTCTTCAGCTCCTCCTGGGTGTGGCAGTTTCCCTGACTTTCCATGTTTTGATGACCCTGAAAGTTTTGAGGAGCACCATCAAGTGTTTCATAGGATGCCCCTCTGAATTTGTCTCATTTCTCATGATTAGACTAAGGTTATGGGTTGTGGAAGGACAGCCAGCTCAATGTAATTTTCTTAAGACAAATTTGATACGTATGGAGATGAAAACACACCTAGATTTCACCAAACTGTTGTCATGGATATAAACTTAAGTATCATTTTTAGTATTATGTCTCTGCTGTATAATTAGAGGCAGAAAAGAATATGATTTTCAAAAGGTTGGCTTTAAAAAAACTGAGAGGTAGAGACCGGGCGCAGTGGCTCATGCTTGTAATCCCAGCACTTTGGGAGGCCGAGGCGGGCAGATCACAAGGTCAAGAGATCAAGACCGTTCTGGCCAACATGGTGAAACCCTGTCTCTACTAAAAGTATGAAAATTAGGCGGGTGTGGTGGCGGGAGCCTGTAGAACCAGCTACTCGGGAGGCTGAGGCAGGAGAATTGCTTGAACCTGGGAGGCAGAGGTTGCAGTGAGCTGAGATCGCGCCACTACACTCCAGCCTGGTGACAGAGCGAGACTCTGTCTCAAAATAAAATAAAATTTAAAAAAAAATAAAAAAAGAGGTAGATAACATCATAACAATAGCAAACAGTAGTCACTTTAATTTGCTTTCCCAAATAAGCACATTCTTTACAAATTAAAATTATGATAGAAAGCCAGACAAAATGCATAAGTAATACATACATAGCTAAATTTCATATACCTTCAGAGGAAAAATTTGGGGTTTATGTAAATAAGTATCACTCCAGTATATCTATCTTTTCAAAGCATATTTTCACATTTTTGTCTGCCAAATAAACAATAAAAAAGGATTTTGCAGGATTCTTTGAGCCTATGGGTCAAAAATAGCCCATCATAAATCCTTAGAAAATTTACAGTAGGCAAATAATTCTCCACTGAACAGCAGTTCTCAACTTTAGTGTGTATCAGATTCACCTGAAGGGACTGTTCAAACACAGATTCCTGGGTGCTATGCCCCAGTTTCTGATTTGGTGGGTCTGGGGTGGAGTCTGAGTGTCCATTTTTAACAAGCTCCAGTGATGCTGATGTTGTCGGTCTGAGGCACATCATGAAAACCCCTTTCTGGCCAGGCGCGGTGGCTTACGCCTATAATCCCAGCACTTCGGAAGGCCGAGGCGGGTGGATCATGAGGTCAGGAGTTCGAGACCAGCCTGGCCAACATGGTGAAACCCCATCTCTACTAAAAATACAAAAATCACACGGGTGTGGTGGCGGGCACCTGTAGTCCCAGCTACTCGGGAGGCTGAGGCAAGAGAATCACTTGAACCTGGGAGGCGGAGGTTGCAGTGAGCCGAGATCTTGCCACTGTACTCTAGCCTGGGTGACAAGGCAAGACTCCGTCTCAAAAAAAAAAAAAGAAGAAAAAAAAAAAGAAAACCACTTTCCCTGATGCTTTACCATCCAGGAAACTACACTTATTAAGTGCCTATGATTTTTATTTTATTTTTATTTTTTTGAGACACAGTCACGCTCTGTCACCCAGGCTGGAGTGCAGTGGGGCAATCTCGGCTCACTGCAAGCTCTACCTCCTGGGTTTATGCCATTCTCCTGCCTCAGTCTCCTGAGTAGCTAGGACTACAGGTGCCTGCCACACCTGGCTAATTTTTTTTTTAATATTTTTAGTAGAGACGAGCCAGGATGGTCTCGATCTCCTGACCTTGTGATCCGCCCACCTTGGCCTCCCAAAGTGCTGGGATTACAGGCGTGAGCCACCGCACCTGGTGCAAGTGCCTATGATTATTAAGGTGTTATACATATATTACCTTATCTAATCATAGAATCTTATGTCAGTATGATTGCTCCTTTTATAAATGGGAATCTGACACTTGGAGAGGAGAAAATGGGATGAGCAGCAAAACTACAATTTGGATCTCTTTCTAACACCCATGTTTTCCTGAACAATGTACTGTTTCTAGTTGATAAAGGAGGGAAATGTATGCATCCTTGCCATGCTCATTTGAAAACAGACAACATATCTAAAGATGTATAGAGTAATTGGTTCAGGTCCCAGGGCGTTAACAGTTAAAGGACAGTGATTCTAGGAACCCGGCAAAGACTCAGGGTCGTGAAGAGGATTCACTTATCTCGGAAATGAAATAATCACAGGTGATGTGAACTTAGTGTGTAACTAACAAAATAGGAAGAATATGTTTAATATAGTATGGCATATTCCTTAATTACAATTATTTTATTATTTCTTACAGAAAACATACAAATAAAAGTCCTTAAAAGAATAATCTCATTTAAATATAAAGCATCATTCTAGATGTCTGCCAGTGTATACTACATTACTAATGTATTCTAGATGTCTGCCAGTGTATACTACATTACTAATCAACCACTATTTACTCTGAAATTGAGGTAACACAGCCTGAGGCAACAAAATGCTCTGAGAGTTACTGAAACGTTTATCTCCTTTCACAAAGCAAATCAAAAGCAATGACATTACACAACAAAATAAGCAATTTAAGTTTTAAGAAAAGTGGTACATGATACAGTAAATAGATTGCCAAAAATGAAATTGCCAATAACATAAATTTCTCTCACTTTGTTATATTGTATATAAAAAAGGACACTAAGCGGCAAAATTACCCAACTGCAGACCTAAAATACTTAACGAGGTCTAAACTTCAGAGTGACAAAAACACCCGCCCAACTCTGTCTCTATCAAAACAAATATATTATGTAAGAAAGAGTCCCCTTTAAATATATATATGTATATATAGCCATGTTATACTGTTAATTAAACCCACAGTTCTATTTATTTAAATAAGAATTAAATAAACTGCCCAAATGCTTATTTTCATTTCACAAAACATAAAGTATTTCAAATCACAACTTCAGGGTGGTATACTGAATACACTGGTTCCTTAGACAGCATCAACAAGCATATTTTTAAGAATATATTTTCATCTATAGGCCAGGTAAAGTTTTATTAAATGATAAACATTTTTTAACAGTGCAGAAATACAAGTTTCAAAAACAAATACATTCAGAAGATCTGCTGTTCAAATAATATTTTTTCAAAACCAGGTGGAGGCGTATGATAAAATTCACTGAACTGGCAATCCAAAATTGCACTGTCATCAACTAAAGGATACAAAAAGAAAGAAAATAAATTAGAAACAAACACTTTAATTTGAATGAATACATAATTATAAAATAAAATAAACTGTCTCCATAATACTACAATATTAATAGGTAAGAAGAATAAATATATCTGCTGTCCCTGATACAAAACATAATCCTATGGGTAAAAACAGCCACAACAAAAATCAAAATCTGTCAAAAACATTGGAAGGATATATATAAAAATATTATTAATTCTCTCAAGAGGATGTGAATATGAGTAATTTTTTTCTTATTTGCTTATCTGTATTTTCTCAATTGTATACAATTAAGATATATATATTTTTTAAATGTTTAACTTTGGAAAAGTATAGATTCACAGGAAGTTGCAAAAATGTTAAGAGTCCAGTGCACCCTTTGTCCAGTTTGCCCCAGCGGTAACATCTTACATAACCACAGCTCAACATCCAAACCAGGAAACTGACACTGGCGCACTACTGTGAACTAGACTGCAGGCCTTACTCAGCTTCAAAATGTTTTTACCAGCATTTACTCAAGAGAAATGAATGTGTATATCCAAAGACATATTTTCAAATGTTCACGATAGCTTTATTTGTAATCGCCCCACACTGGAAACAAGCCTAATGTCCATCAACTGGTGAAGGATAAAGAAATTGTGATATATCCACACAGTGCTACACTTCTCAGCAATAAAAACTGATGAATTATTGATATATGCTACAGCATAAATGAATCTTCAAATAATTTTGCTGAGTGAAAGAAGCCAGACCAAAAGAAAAGACCATATGATTTTGTTAATATAATACTCCAGAAAATGCAGGCTAATCTGTAGTGACAGAAAGCAGATCAGTGGTTGTTTGGTTGGGGCTGGGGTAGGGAGAGGTGAGTAGGATATAAAAGGCAGAAGGAAACCTTTGGGGTGGTGAGTATGTTCATTAACTTGACCCCGGTGATGACAAAACAAAACATGACCGTAAAGCAAAGCAAGTAAATAATTAGCACTGCCATCCAACAGTGATTACTCCCCCTGGGAGAGGAATGTAGCTGTGGTGCGGGCTGCATCTGGGCCAAGAAAATGTTCTATTTCTTGATCTAAGTCGTAATAATGTGGGTGTTCACTCGATAGCTTTTTTTTTTTTTTTTTTTGAGACGAAGTCTCGCTCTGTTGCCCAGGCTGGAGTACAGTGGCTGGATCTCAGCTCACTGCAAGCTCTGCCTCCCGGGTTTACGCCATTCTCCTGCCTCAGCCTCCCGAGTAGCTGGGACTACAGGCACCCGCCACCTCGCCCGGCTAGTTTTTTATATTTTTTTAGTAGAGATGGGGTTTCTTCATGTTAGCCAGGATGGTCTCGATCTCCTGACCTCGTGATCCGCCCGTCTCGGCCTCCCAAAGTGCTGGGATTACAGGCTTGAGCCACCGTGCCTGGCCAATAGCTATTTGTTAAATTGCACATATAAGTTTAATGCACGTTACTATATACTTTATATTTCAGCATAAATGCAGAAAAAAATGTAAATACTGGATTTGACATTCATGAAGTCACTAGTGATTTTAACAAGGGTGGTTTCAATGAGTGGTGTAATGGCAGCCGGATGGGGTTGGAGAACAAACGAACAATAACAATAAAGGTGTCAAATGCTCTACCCCCTGAGCTAGTCAAGTAATCTATACAAGAAACCCCCTGTGACACCAGTTTACCTGTGTAACAAACCCTCACAGGTACCCCCTAACCTAAATGTTAAAAAAAAAAAAAAAGAAACAAAAACAATAAAGATGGCGGATGTAGGTTATTCTAGAAGAAATGTGGCCATCCGGGGAAGGGGAAACACAGGACTAGTGAGGGATGCATGCCCAAAGAAGGATGTTTGGGATGGGACTCAATGTTTATAAGCAGTGAAAAGGGAGGCCCATGACATGAGATATCAATGAAAAAACTGTCAAAGTGACATTCCAGAGTTGGGGAGTTTGGAACCCAGACTACAGATAAGAGTGTCTGCAACATGCAGAGCACCACTTCTGAGATGAGATGGAAAGAAGGCAGGACTGGACTTGAAGAGAGAGGGAAGCTGGAGTTCACTTGTGATCGTCTGTTTTTTGTAAAGTAGAAGGCAAGGCATTTTCAAAGGATGAATAGAGAATGCAAGAAGCACAGAATGCACAGACATGCACAAAGAATTGCTGAAAATTATTGAGAACTCAGATTAGGCTGGAAGTCGTAACTTTGTTTGTTTGTTTGTTTGTTTTTGTCTTTTTTTTTGAGACGGAGTCTCGCTCTATCACCCAGGCTGGAGGGCAGTGGTGCGATATCGGCTCACTGCAAACTCCGCCTCCTGGATTCACGCCATTCTCCTGTCTCAGCCTCCTGAGGAGCTGGGACTACAGGCGCCCGCCACTACGCCCGGCTAATTTTTTGTATTTTTACTAGAGATGGGGTTTCATCGTGTTAGCCAGGATGGTCTTGATCTCCTGACCTCGTGATCTGCCCACCGCGGCCTCCCAAAGTGCTGGGATTACAGGCGTGAGCCACCGTGCCCGGCCAGGAAGTCATAACTTTGTAACCACACTTCTTCAATGTTATGCAGTCTTTTTCTCTCTATAGGTTAAGTGTAAGAAGAGACAAAATGAATGATTGGATTGATCAAGGATTAGGGATAGAAGGCAAAAGGGTAAGGGGATTTAAGTTTCATGTTTATCTTTGACAAGATCAGGCTATTAAAATACTTGGTTTAATTGGACTGATTTATGAGTTCAGTTTATGAAATATAATTTAGTATCTATAACCTTAGTACATTACAAATAATGCTGAATAAAAGAAACAGCTTAGAGCATTAAACTTATTTGCTACAGTTAACTTGTATAACTCACTCTACTGATATTTATTTTATTTCTCAGGCTAACCTATTTCAAATATCAAGCTAAATTTCCATTTACTCAAGTAAATAAAAGAATTGCTCTTAGGCTTACCCAATATGCAACACTAAACTGAGTTTTAAAATACACATTTACATGCAAGGACACAGAAGGTAAAATGACTGAAAAGTAATTTTAGGAGAAAAGGCGGCTAATGAAAACCTTAAACTAAAAGGTAATCACAAGCTTTGGCTATTATCATATTATTATTTATATCTGTTATTGTATATTTCTGACATCCCAGTTTGTCATCATTGATACTGCTATTTTAATTTTATTTTGCTTTTGAGACAGGGTCTTACTCTGGTGCCAAGGCTGGAGTGCAGTGGCATGATCACTGCTCACAGGAGACTTGATCTCCCACGCTCAAGAGATCCTCTCAGCTCAGCCTCCCAAGTAGCTGGAACTACAGGCATGCACAACTACAGCTGGATAATTTTAAAATTTTTTGTAGAGACGGGTTCTCATTATGTTGCTCAAGGCTGGTTCTCAACTCCTGGACTCGAGCAACCCTCTTACCTCAGCCTCCCAAAGTGCTGGGATTACAGGCATGAGTTATTGCACCAGTGCTGCTTTTACAGTAAACTACAAAACATTTAATTAGTTCTTTTTTTTTTTTTTTGAGATGGAGTCTTGCTCTGTCACCCCAGCTGGAGCACAGTGGTATGATCTCGGCTCACTGCAACCTCTGCCTCCTGGGTTCAAGCGATTCTTCTGCCTCACCCTCCTGAGGAATTGCGATTACAGGTGTGTGCCATCACACCCGGTTTCACCATGTTGGTCAGGCTAGTCTTGAACTCCTGACCTCAAATGACCCACCTGTCTGGGCCTCCCAAACTGCTGGAATTACAGCCTTGAGCCACTGTGCCTGGCGTAATTAGTTCTTTTTCTTTCCTTTTTTTTTTTTTTTTTTTGTGGAGACGAAGTCTTGCTCTGTCACCCAGGCTGGAGTGCAATGGCACGATCTCAGCTCACTGCAACCTCCAGCTCCCGGGTTCAAGCGATTTTCCTGTCTCAGCCTCCCATGTAACTGGGATTACAGGAGTGCGCTACCATGCCTGGCTAATTTTTTATGTTTTTACTAGAGATAGGGTTTCACGATGTTGGCTAGGCTGGTCTCAAACTCCTGACCTCAAGTGATCCTTCGGCTTCGGCCTCTCAAAGTGTTGGGATTATAGGTGTGAGCCACCTTGCCGGTCCTAATTAGTTCTTATTATAACCCAAATTTAAGAACTTAAATGAGAAAATATTTTTAGACTTACTAAAACTACAGGCAGAAAAATCATATACCTGTTTATTTAAAGTTGATGATATAAAATAGGCTGGGCAGTGACTCATGCCTGTAATCCCAGCACTTTGGGAGGTCGAGGTGGGCAGATCACTTGAACTCAGGTGTTGGAGATCAGCCTGGCCAACATGGTGAAACCCTGTCTCTAGCAAAAATATAAAAGTTGGCCAGGCGCTCATGCCTATAATCCCAGCACTTTGGAAAGCCAAGGCAAGCAGATCACGAGGTCAAGAGATCGAGACCACGCTCGCTGGCCAACATGGTGAAACCCCCTCTCTACTAAAAATACAAAAATGAGCTGGGCGTGGTGGTGCGCGCCTGTAGTCCCATCTACTCAGGAGGCTGAGGCAGGAGAACCGCTTCAACCCGGGAGGCAGAGGTTTCAGTGAGCCGAGATCGCGCCACTGCACTCCAGCCTGGTGACGGAGCGAGATTCTGTCTCAAAACAAAACAAAACAAAACAAAAAAACCCAAAAGTTAGCAGGGCGTGGTGATACACACCTGTAATCCCAGCTACTCTGGCGGCTGAGGCACGAGAATAGCTTGAACCCAGGAGGTGGAGGCAGCAGTGAGCCGAGATCACAACATTGCACTCCAGTCTGGGTGACAGAGCAAGACACTGTGTCTCAAAAAAAAAAAAAAAAAAAAAGTTGATAATATAAAAAATGAAGCAGAATGGATAAAGACATTGTGGTTATGTTTTTCTAAAAAAAAAGAGAGAAAGAGAGAGAGCTTTTTTTAGAGATATGAATAAAACATTTATGAATAAAATTATATATTATCTGGCATTTGCCTCAAAATAATCCAAGGAGGGTAAGTGAAGAACAATAGCAGCGTTGGGGGTTGAGGGGGTGTAGATGAAACTCAACTGGCTCCAAGTTGATAACTGTTTGAAGCTGGCTGATGGGTATATGAGGGTTTATTATTCTATTCTTTTTACTTTTGTACATGTTTGGAATTTTCTATAATAAAAATTAAGGTAGGCCAGATGTGGTGGTTCATGCCTGTAATCCCAATAGTGGTGCACACTTGTAGTCCCAGCTACTGGGGTTGCTGAGGCAGGAGGATTGCTTGAACCCAGGAGTTTGAGGCTGCAGTGAGCTGCGATCGAGCCACTGCACTCCAGCCTGGGGGACAGAGCAAGACTCTGTTGCAAAATTAAAAAAAAAAAAAATTAAAGTAATTAAGTGGTATAGAGTCATCTCTCAAGCAGCCCAAGTCTTGGAGGGACACACTTGTATAGAAATAATAGCACTTATACATATGCGACTACCAAAGCAAAACAATCAGTATGAAACTATTCCAAGTCACTATTTCCCTCAGAAAAGTGTTAACGTTTAGGGAATTTTGCAAAGGTTATTAATGCACAGTCTACATAAAATTCCCATCTCTAATTCCAAAATATTATTTATAATTATGTTTCCTGGTCATGCAATCATTCCCAATAACTTGCAGAAAAAAATTTCTAAATTCAGTAAAGCTTTTTCAAACTTTCTAAAACATAAAACTACATGTTGAAAAAGGGAGTATGATTATTGCATATTTAAGTATAATCATTGTAGTTAGCAAGTTTTTTTTAAATACATGGGGAACAGAAACTATCCTTAATCTTGCAAAGTGGGATTGTAATATCCTACTGACTACATTCCATATAAAAAGGTCCTTATGGCCAGGCATGGTGACTCACGCCTGTAATCCCAGCACTTTGGGAGGCCAAGGCGGGTGGATCATCTGAGGTCAGGAGTTCAAGACCAGCCTGGCTAACATGGTGAAACCCCATTTCTACTAAAAATACAAAAAGTAGCCAGGCATGGTGGCAGGCACCTGTAATCCCAGCTACTCGAGAGGCTGAGGCAGGAGAATCTCTTGAACCCAGGAAGTGGAGGTTGCAGTGAGCCGAGATTGTGCCACTGTACTCCGGGCTGGGTGAAGAGTGAGACTCCATCTCAAACAATAAATAAATAAATAAAATAAAAAGGTCCTTATTAACAGTGTGTCCAGATTTCTAGATGATAGCTATAAAAGTAACATACATGCTGATATGGTTTGGCTGTGTCCCCACTCAAATCTCATCTTGAATTATAGTTCCCATATTCCCCACGTGTTGTGGAGGGACCCGGTGGGAGGTAATTGAATCATGGGGATGGTTACGTTCATGCTGTTCTTGTAATAGTGAGTGAGTTCTCTCAAGATCTGATGGTTTTATAAGGGGCTTTCCCCCACTTCGCTCAATCTTCTCCTTCCCACTGCTATGTGAAGAAGGATGTGTTTGCTTCCCCTTCTGCCATGATTGTAAGTTTCCTGAGGCCTCCCCAGCTCTGCAGAACTGTGAGTCAATTAAACCTCTTTCCTTTATAAATTACCCAGTCTTGGGTATGTGTTTATAGCAGTATGAAAATGGACTGATACACATGCCAAACAAAAGTTTATATCTAATAATACACTAGAAATATTTCAGCTTACCATAAACAACTGGATACACTGTCCCTCGTATACCTGATGCTGGACAATGCATGTTTTTTCCATTCAAGTATACATTTAACTCAACATGGTCATATGTAATACCCTAGGAAGGAAAAAACAGAAATGTTCCATAAAAGCTGAGCTGTCAGAAAGCATTGACTGGGAAGTATGGAAACACAAAAAGCTAAGCATAGGTTGACAACGATTTTCATTAAGGGTTGACAATTTGGTAGAATTCTACTTGAACTGAGCTAAAAAAATTAGCAGTGATTATGAGGGGGGATAAAGTCAGGTAACATCCCAAGAGTCCACATTAGAGGTAAAAGATTAAGGTAAAACTGAACTAGGATTCAGTTTAAATCCTAGAATTATATTTGTATAATCTGGATTTTATATTTTGAATGCTAAGATAATGTAAGTACTACATACCATGAATAGATAAAACTTTCACACTCATACAGAAAACACTGCTCTCTCTCTACAGAATTTGATCTTAAGAAGGAAAAACAAAGGTTTTTATCACTGTCAGGACTTACTACCTGTCACTGTTTTCAAATTGTGAAGAAACATCTCTATACAATTTATTTCCAGAAGGAAATAACACATTTCTACATCTCCTTACCCTGGTTTCAAATTTGTCAAGTGTATAATCAAGGAAAAGCTGGTGTTTACAACTGAATAAAATTGGTAATTAGTTTCAAGTTAAAAAATAGAAAAATAACAGCTCAAATGATCTAAAAAACAATGTAATAAAAATTAATCGGTACACTATTGATGGCAAAAATCACAATTAGTGATATTAATAATAATTGTTAAAATGCTAGAAAAGACTTAGCCCATATTATATACCAATAGTGCTACTATTCTAGGCAGTTCATATTTACTCATTTAATCCCCACAAGAAGACAGTATTATTATCCCCATTTTACAGATGAGGTAGCTAAAGCACAGAAAGATTAAGTAATTTACCTAAGGCTGCACAGCTAGGAAGTGGAAAAGCTGTGATTTAAATCCATGCAGTACGATTTCAGAATACTTGCTCTTAATCACAATACCTCTCTCTAAATCACCATGCCTCTCTTTAAACACTTGTTCTTAATCACCATATCTCTCTTTAAAACTTTATACAATAGCTACTGATAACAAAAAGAGATCTTTCCCTTGAAAGACAGCAGAGATCTTTCAATAGAGACGTCATCATAGACCAACAAGCAAACCACTTCAAGGATTTCAGGATTTCTGACTGTAGAAAAATTCTACCAAGTTAAAAGCTTTTTAGAGGTAAAAAAGATTTTATAGATCATCTTAGTCTTAATTCTCTCTCTTTAAAAGCAAGACAGCAAAAGCCCAGAGAAGCTAATGTGGTAAGTGCTATGAAAGATTATCAATTCTTAGCAAAGCCAGGGTTAACTTAAACAATTATTAATAATTAAGGAATATTGAGAAAGATAAATAGTACATAGATTGCCTTTGTTTCACTTTAGTTTGTGTCTTTAGATATAGTAATAAAGCTAACTGATGGCTGGGATTCACTTTTCTAATGAAAAAGTCTGTTTTCATTTTAAAAAACAAAAACTTAATTACATAAAAAAAGAAAGTATGTTACTCTCATTATGGGACTACCAGAAATCTAGCAGTTCACATCAGTGAGGCTGTAATCCAGGCACCTTCATCCCCCAGTGGCCGATCGCAAACAAACAAGTTTTGTTTTTGTTTTTGAGAGAGTCTCGTTCTGTCACCCGGGCTGGAATGCAATGGCATGATGTCGGCTCACCACAACCTCCGCTTCCCGGGTTCAGGAGATTCTCCTGCCTCAGCCTCCCAAGTAGCTGGGATTACAGGCGCCCGCCACCATGCCTGACTAATTTTTGTATTTTTAGTAGAGATGGCATTTCACCATGTTGGCCAGGCTGATCTTGAACTCCTGACCTCAAATGATCTGCCCGCCTTGGCCTCCCAAAGTGCGGAGATTACAGGTGTGAGCCACCGCACCCAGCATCAAACAAGCAAGTATTAAACCCAAGCCTGCAGCAGCAAGATCCCAGTACCAAAGAAGAGAGGAGGGATGTGAGAAGTCCCACCTCCAGTATAGTTTAGTTCAAGTATTTTCTTTCCTTTTTTTTTTTGAGACTAGGTCTCACTCTGTCGCCCAGGCTGGAATGCAGTGGTGTGATCTTGGCTCAGTGTGATACGCCCGCCTCAGCCTCCCAAAGTGCTGGGATTACAGGCATGTGCCACTGTGATGGGCCAGTTCAAGTATTTTCTAACCTAATCTATTCTATGATGAAGAAACTGGGTTTGACTCTGCCAAAATAATAGCAAAATATACTGTATGCTCTATGTCTTCATTAATAATTGTGTGCAGGTTACTGAACAGATTCTGAAATTAGACTGCTTCAGGTACGATCTTGGTTTTTGTTTTTGTTTTTGAGACAAGGTCTTGCTCTGTGGCCCACGCTGGGTGGAGTGCAGCGGCAGGATCATGGCTCACTGCCACCTTTATCTCCTGGGCTGAAGCGTTTCTCTCACCTCAGCCTTCCAAGTAGTTGGAACTACAGCGGCACGCCACTATGCCCAGCTAATTTTCTTTTTAAATTTTATTTATTTATTTATTTATTTATTTATAGAGATGGGGTCTCACTATGTTTCCCAGGCTGGTCTCAAATTCCTGAGCTCAAGGGATCCTTCTGCCTTGGCCTCTCAAAGTGCTAGGATTACAGGCATAAGCCATAGTACCTGGCCAAGCTATATAGTCTCATAATTAACTCACATAAGAAGTTACTTAACTTCTTAATCTGTAAAATGGGGATAATACTACCACTACTGTAATGGGCATGGTGGCTCACGCCTGTAATCTCAGGACTCTGGGAGGCCGAGGCAGGTAGATCATCTGAGATCAGGAGTTCCAGACCAGCCTGACCAACATGGCAAAACCCTGTCTCTACTAAAAACACAAAAAAATTAGCCAGGAGTGGTGGCAGGCACCTGTAATCACAGCTACTTGAGACTGAGGCAGGAGAATTGCTTGAACCTGGGAGGGGAAGCTTGCAGTGAGCTGAGATTGCACCATTGCACGTCAGCTGGGCAACAAGAGCAAAAATCCATCTCAAAAAAAAAAAAAATAATAATAATACCTATTTCAAAAGGCCATTATGAGCATTAAACAATTTAATCCTTGCCAGGCACTTAGAACAGTGCCCATAATAAATACTTAGGTCTGGGCATGGTGGCTCATGCCTGTAATCCCAGCACTTTGGGAGGCCAAGGTGGGTGGATCACGAGGTCAGGAGTTCGAGACCAGCCTGTCCAATATGGTAAAACCCCATCTCTACTAAAAAATACAAAAATTTAGCCAGGCGTGGTGGCACGCACCTGTAGTGCCAGCTACTTGAGAGGCTGAGACAGGAGCATTGCTTGAATCCAGGAGGTGGAGGCTGCAGTGAGCCGAGATGGCACCACTGCAATCCAGCCTGGGCAACAGAGTGAGACTCCATCTCAAAAAATAAATAAATAAATAAACAAATAAATAAATAAATAAAGGCTTAGAAGTGTTCGTTATTGTTATTATTAGAGTGTTTATAAGACTTCTCTAAAATTAAACTGATAAATGCATGTTAAAATGAAATTTGAACTTTTCAGAATTATATGTATAAGGAGAAAGTAGGCCGGGCACGGTGGCTTACACCTGTAATCCCAGCACTTTGGGAGGCCAAGGCAGGCAGATCATGAGGTCAGGAGTTGGAGACCACCCTGGCAAACATGGTGAAACCCCGTCTCTAGTAAAAGCCAGGTGTGGTGGCGGGTGCCTGTAGTCCCAGCTACTCAGGAGGCTGAGGCAGGAGAATGGTATGAACCTGGGAGGTGGAGCTTGCAGTGAGCTGAGATCATGCCACTGCACTCTAGCCTGGGCGACAGAGCGAGACTCCGTCTCAAAAAAAAAAAAAAAAAAAAGAAAAAGGAGAAAGTAAGCATAAACTGTGTCATGTGTCTCTTTCTAGTTCTGTAGCAGGCTGTGCTGTACTGGGTGATAATCATATGAATATAATCATATAATCATTTGGTTAGATGTTCAGAGCTTATTTTTCTTGATTTCTCCTCAGAGAATGGTACATGACTTTAATTCTAAACATATGAGAATGCTTTTCCTCTCTTATAATCCATTCTACTTATTCCATGCCACCGTTAACAATTTGGTAAAATTTGTTCTCCAGTGTTTGAACTAGGAAGATAAAGTTAAAATGGCAGGGTAATGTTTTTCTTTTCTTGGCTCTGCATGTATTTCATAGTTTTAGTTCTCCTTTTATGAGAATAAGCATGAAAACTTGAAGTCTAATTTAACGACACTGACAGACTAAAAGTGGCATTCTTCAGTCTGTCACATTATGCTATCAGACATTACAATGAATGAAATGAGATAGGAAGGCAGGTAGAAGTTTCAGTTCATCAACAAAGAAAAACATTTGTTACTGATTATCCTTTCTTATGTTTGAATTTCATCTTTTAGGGTAAACAGGTTGACAGCATCAACTTGACTTCAAGATTCTCTTTCAAGAAATCACCATTTGAATAAGGTTGTTCCATATTATGGGCATCTGGTAATGATCTACAAATACAGAACCAGCTATTCAAAAAGAATGGGGAAAAGCAGATTTTTTGAATGGCTTATGCCTTTCATCTCATTTTTTCTTTAGTAAATTCCGGAAAAAAACTTCCAACAATTAAAAACTTACTGTTGTTCATATTTTTTAAATTGCAAAAAAGAGAAGAAAGATCAGGCCATAATTAAAAATCTTAATTTCCACACCTTTCTTCATTCTTTCTAAAATACTGTACTTTTTTATAATTAATTAACCTGGATTTCTCTTATCTGTATCATCTTATTAGAAACTTTCTCTCATGATTCACGGATTCCTCTCAACTTGATATCAGAATTGAGAACCCAAGGTTCGGTGTACAATGGCACCTCGGCTCAAGGAGACTCCAGGACTCTGTTCTCAATCAGTAGCCTGACCTCAGTGGATAGGGAGGGGTTTTGGATATGCAGTGTGGGAGGAAGTATCTGGAAAAGACAGAAAGAAATCTTTGGATTACATTTTCAATGTGCTAGCTTTGTAAAGAGTTAAATATAGCCAGTTAGGAGTAAAAACAGAAAAGTCTTAATAACATGTAACTTTTACTATACTCTGCTTTCCAAAAAAGAAAAACTTTTCTACAATCAAGCTTTAGGATTTTGAGTTCTGTTCTCTGAAGAGTTTAATTAGGTTAAGTTTAATGAAGATGAACATTTCTGATAAAATGCTGTAATTCTCTAACAGAATTTCATAACAAATTAAGAAATAAATGTGTGGCTAGGTGCGGTGGCTCTGGCCTGTAATCCTAGCACTTTGGGAGGCGGAGGCCGGTGGATCACTTGAGGTCAGGAGTTCGAGACCAGCCTGGCCAACATGGCGAAACCCCATCTCTACTAAAAATACAAAAAAATCAGCCGGGCATGGTGGTGTGTGCCTGTAATCCCAGCTACTCAGAAGGCTGAGGCAGGAGAATAGCTTGAACTTGGGAGGTGGAGGTTGCAGTGAGCCAAAATCATAACACTGCACTACAGCCTAGGTGACAGAGCAAGACTCTAAGAAAAACAAAACAAAACAAAACAAAACAAAATCCAAGAAATAAATGTGAACATTTTCCCTAAGAGATATCCAGCCTCAAAAATATCTAGCATTTTCTAATATAAGCTTCAGCAAACCAAACTTAGAATTGTGGGCCAAGGTTTCTCTAATGTGAGAGAAACAGGAATGTGTGGTCAGCAGCCAGCCTGTCATTAATTCTCCAGAGTAGAAATAAGGGTTCACACTGATTTTCCTGGCCAGTGGCAGCTCTAAAAAGGAGGGGGCACTTGAGTAGGGCACAACATCTATACCAAGTGCTCTCCTGGAAAATGCACCATCTCATTAGATCCAATTCCATTGCTTTGGAATTCAAACCACAAACTCCCAGGCAAAGCTGTAGATACTAAAAGCAGTTCAAGTTTCGTCATTTACAGTGGAAAGCAACTCCATGAAGGAACTCACCACCACGTCTCCTTCCTGTGGAAGACTGTTTGCTGGCAGCCTATTTTTCTCTTCATTGTTGTGGTAAAGGGCTCCATCATTTCTCATCACCAGACTGTGCACATCTCGGCCAAGAGGAATCTGATTCAAGTTAACCTTCTGAGTTGCAACACCAATACCCCAGATTCCTAAAAATATAATAGTTTAAATGCCCTCAAAATCTGAAGACTACAACCATAAACAGAGTTATTTTATTTTATTTTATTTTATTTTTTTTTATTTTTTTTTTTTTTGAGACGGAGTCTCACGCTGTTGCCCAGGCTGGAGTGCAGTGGCGCGATCTCGGCTCACTGCAAGCTCCGCCTCCCGGGTTCCCGCCATTCTCCTGCCTCAGCCTCCTGAGTAGCTGGGACTACAGGCGCCCGCCACCGCGCCCGGCTAATTTTTTGTATTTTTAGTAGAGACGGGGTTTCACTGTGGTCTCGATCTCCTGACCTTGTGATCCGCCCGCCTCGGCCTCCCAAAGTGCTGGGATTACAGGCTTGAGCCACCGCGCCCGGCCCAAACAGAGTTATTTTAAAAGGGAGTATAAACTTTTTAAAGGAAGTACTGTATTATCACTAAATTGTTTTCTATTACTCTTAAAAAAAATCTTCTTTTAAAAGTAGTTTGCACCAGCCTGGGCAACATGCCCAAACCCTGTCTCTATAAAAAATACAAAAATTAGCTGGACATGTGAGCATGTGCCTGTAACCCCAGCTACTTAGGAGGCTGAGGTGGGAGGATTGTTTGAGCCAGGGAAGTTGAGGTTGCAGTGATCCATGACCATTCCACTGCACTCCAGCCTGAGCAACAAAGCCAGACCCTGTCTCAATAAATAAATAAAATAAAATAAAATAAAATAAAATAAAATAAAGTAAAAGTAGTTTGCAAACCATACTATGTTCTCCACAGATGTAATGCAGCCTAGGAGATAAGAGAGTGGGCCCTGGAATTGTGCAAATGAAGATTAAATCTTGACTCTGCTATGTCATCTTGTGCAAATTACCTAACCTCTCTTTGTTCCCTTATCTGTGAACTGAGGATTCTAATAGTACTCACCTCACAAGGTTATGAAAACATACAAGATAATTCAAGTAAAGCACTTGGAACAGTGTAAGTACTCCAAAACATGAGTAAGTAAAGCACACAATAAGTATTCAGAAAATGCTAGCTGTCATCATCATCATTATTATTCTCTCAAAAAGATATTTAAAAAGCTACACATTGAATTTAAATGGCCTGGAATTCAATTTCAAGCTCTCCCTCTGAAAAGTGGGAATATACTGTCTTCAGTTTTTACATCTACAATGAGTGACAAACAATATATGCCATAAGCAATACCATGGAGAGGAGAAACTAACAATAAGGTGTAAAATCATTTTCTTACCCAGTATTTGAAGCCACCACACCCAGCTAATTTTTCTTTTCTTTGTAGAGATGGGGTTGTGCTATGTTGCCCAGGCTGGTCTCAAACTCCTGGCCTTGAGCAATCCTCCTGCCTTAGCCTCTCAAAGCGCTGGAATTACAGGTGTAAGCCACCATGCCCCACTGAAAATCATCATTTAAAACTAATTTAGAGCTAGGCACGGTGGCTTGAGCCTGTAGTCTCAGCTACTGGGGAGGCTGAGGCAGGAGTACTGCTTGAGCCTAGAAGCTCAAGGCTGCACTGAGCTATAATCATGCCACTGCACTCCAGCGTGGGTGACAGAGCAAGACCCATCTATAAATAAATAAATAAGTAAAACTAATTTAGAAAATAAGCCCTAGGGGGAAATTTCATATCATTCAAGGCTAGTCAAGTAATAGTAAGATTCATTTACTCCACTCTCATTTTCCTATTATCTACCCATATTACTGATGCAGTATTTCACTAGAAGTTTATTTACAATAAAGTTTTTTTTTTTTTTTTTGAGACAGTCTTGTACTGTCGCCCAGGCTGGAGTGCAGTGGCATGATCTTGGCTCACTGTAACCTCCGCCTCCTGGGTTCAAGCGATTCTCCTGCCTCAGCCTCCCAAGTAGCTGGGATTACAGGTGCCCACCACCACGCCCGGCTAATTTTTTGCACTTTTAGTAGAAACGGGGTTTCACTGTGTTGGCCAGACTGGTCTCAAATGCCTGACCTTGCAATCCATCCCCTCAGCCTCCCAAAGTGCTGGATTACAGGTGTGAGCCACCATGCCCAGCCACTTTTTTTTTTTTTTTTTTTTTTTTTGAGATGGAGTCTCACTCTGTTGCCCGGGCTGCAGCACAGTGGTACAGTCTCAGCTCACAGAAGCCTCCACCTTCCGGGTTCAGGTAATTCTCCTGCCTCAGCCTCCCGAGTAACTGGGACTACGGGTGCCCACCACCATGCCTGGATGATTTTTGTATCTTTAGTAGAGATGGGGTTTCACCATGTTGGCCAGGCTGATCTTGAACTCCTGGCCTCAGGTGATTCGCCCACCTTGGCCTCCCAAAGTTGTTGGGATTACAGGCATAAGCCACCATGCCCGACCACTTTACAATAAAGCTTTTATTTAAAAAGTTTTCCCATATACAATACAGACACAGTTAACTAACCTATTACAATCACATAGAATTGCTTTACAGTTCAAGAAACTCCATAAATTTTAAAAAGAGAAATATAGACTGTAGACTTCTATCTGAATTCTGAATTTGATGACTGCTTCAAAACACTGAATCAGGGTATCTTAATAACTGAGTTAAGAGAAAAACTCTGCCTCACGCCTGTAATCCCAACACTTTGGGAGGCCGAGGAGGGCAGATCGTGAGATCGGGAGTTTGAGATCAGCGTGACCAACATGGTGAAACCCCCGTCTCTACTAAGAATATAAAAATGAGCCGGGCGTGGTGGCGCATCCCTGTAATCCCAGCTACTCAAGAGGCTGAGGCAGGAGAATCGCCTGAACCCGGGAGGTGGAGGTTGCAGTGAGCCGAGATTGCGCTACTGCACTCCAGCCTGGGCAACAGAGCAAGACCTACTCAAAAAAGAAAAAAAAAAAAAAAAGAAAAACTCAGAATCAACAGATTGACTTTAATCCTAAGATAAATAGCAACAGTATATGCTGCTTATATGTTTGACCTTATATGCTTGACCAAACAAGAGGGTTCATCTGGATCCCATTAAAAATACTAGTGTCTTATATTTATACAGCATGTCTTGTCTTAAAACACTTTCATACAAAGCGTTCCCGTGAGGCAGAAAGGGCAGCATCTGTAATACCCATTTTATAGATAAGAAAACTGAACCTGGCCGGGCGCGGTGGCTCAAGCCTGTAATCCCAGCACTTTGGGAGGCCAAGACGGGCGGATCACGAGGTCAGGAGATGAGACCATCCTGGTTCACACGGTGAAACCCCGCCTCTACTAAAAATACAAAAAAACCCAAAAAAACAAAAAAACAAAAACTAGCCAGGTGAGGTGGCGGGCGCCTGTAGTCCCAGCTACTCGGGAGGTGGAGGCAGGACAATGGTGTAAACCCGGGAGGCGGAGCTTGCAGTGAGCTGAGATCCGGCCACTGTACTCCAGCCTGGGCGGCAGAGCGAGACTCCGTCTCAAAAAAAAAAAAAAAAAAAGAAAACTGTACCTAATTTAACTAAATTAACTAATTTACCCAGGATCATACAATAAGAAGTGGAAGACCCAGATCTTCTAAGAGTTTGGTGCTTTTATATTACCTTCTGAATCTTTTCTATATGTTACAATTTACTCTTAATATTTAGAACAATTAGGACTTTTAATAGTAAAGTACCATTATACCAACCTGTGGACTGGACTTTGAATTCAAAATAGCTTTTGTTTTGATGTAAAGGTGCGCTGGCTAAACAACCTCCTGTTCCACATATTCTTCTTCCATTCTTTACAATAACAACATCTGTTCCTAAATAAAAAATGCAGACACTATGTAAAGTTTTGTATTTTCTTTTTTCTTTTTTTTTTTTTTTGAGACGGAGTCTTGCTCTGTCGACCAGGCTGGAGTACAGTGGCATGATCTTGGCTCACTACAACCTCCTCCTCCTGGGTTCAAGTGATTCTCCTGCCTCAGCCTCCCGAGTAGCTGGGACTACAGGCACCCGCCACCATGCCCCACTACATTTTTATATTTTTAGTAGAGACGGGGGTTTCAACATATTGGTCAGGTTGGTCTTGAATTCCTGACCTCGTGATCCACCCACCTTGGCCTCCCAAGGTTCTGGGATTACAGGCGTGAACCACCGCGCCCGGCCAAGTTTTGTATTTTCAATCCAACAATCAGGATTAATTTGTTCAGTTCTAACTCAGTCCACGAAAAATAGGGACACTGTAAGTACTTTGAAATACAGCTGAATTATTTTAAATATTTAATTCACTATTTTTTCCTAACGGAACATTTATAAGTAATATTCATTTGTATGTATAAATTATTTTTATTTTTATTTTTTTGAGACGGAGTCTTGCTCTGTCGCCCGGGCTGGAGTGCAGTGGCCGGATCTCAGCTCACTGCAAGCTCTGCCTCCCGGGTTTACGCCATTCTCCTGCCTCAGCCTCCCGAGTAGCTGGGATTAATTAAGCACGCTGGGTACAGTGGTTCACACCTGTAATCCCAGCACTTTGGGAGGCCGAGGTGGGCAGACTGCTTGAGTGCAGGAAGTCGAGACCAGCCTGGGCAACCTTGCAAAACCCCATAACTACAAAAAATACAAAAATTAGCTGGTGTGGTGGCATGAGCCTGTAGTCCCAGCTACTTGGGAGGCTGAGGTGGAAGGATCACTTGAGCCTGGGAGGGAGAGGTTGCAGTGAACTGAGATTGCACCACTGCACTCTAGCCTGGGCGAGAGAAGTAAGTTTTAATTAAGCAGTTTCAAGTAAACTGTAATAACTCTGAATTATATGGAACATTTAAAACACTTTTAAGGTAGAAATAGACTAACTCCTTTAATATTTAGCCAGGATACCAATTGATGATTTCATAATTTCTTAATTTAAACCAAAACATAAACACAAGAGACTTTAGTAAATTGGTAGTTTTCAATTCTATTCAAATGAATTAAAACAATTTACTAAAAGCCACCTGAATGCCTACTAAATACAAGCTACTATACTTGTGCATTAGTCATGTAAGAACTGAAGAGTACAGGGAATATGCAAAAGAACACACATCTATGTTGAAGTACCTGACAGTGAAAAACTGCTAACTTTAAGATCTTAAAATGTTTATTAAGATAGCTACTTCAATCACATTGCAAATATGTAAACAAGATTTTAACATTCTTACACATGGTTTATTCTCGTGGAAAATTTTTATTTTAGATGAAACAGCATCTATAGATGAGAGTGAGAAAGAGAGACACTGTCTCCTGATGTGTTCCTAGTACCAACTTGATTTAGGAAAACATGTATATCAGAGAATACACATAATTCTAACATGTAAGAAATAGCCCATACACCAATGCCTATAACTCCCAATACTTGTGGCCACTATTACCACTTTGCTGGCAATAACTGTACCAGCCAAGCAGATCTGAATATTAGAACTGTATGGGACTCTTCCAGAAGGGGTTAAAAAAATTAGGTCATAGTAACAAAAGGCTGAATTCACAGGTAAACAAAATTATTTGGGACAAATACATAAGAGAAATGCAAAATTTTCAGATTCTAACACAATTCTAAACTGGTTAAGACATGCTCTCCCTTAAACAAGGTAAAACTGAGATCCTATTGTATGATTACTAAAAATTCATTAGCATCCTTTTTTTTTTTCTAATTTAAAAAGTTAACTCCCAAATTCTGGGAAAGCACCTTTATAAATAATTTGCATCTTTCTACTCCATATACCTGCAGTAGTTTCAACTGGAGAGCATCTTCCTTGATGGCAAAGACCATGCAGTGTTTGGCATTGAGCAGCTGCTCATCAAATAAATGATAAAGGATGAATAAATATGCTGGGCTAAGCACTTTGTAGTGGACATGCAGCATCTGTTCCCCTTTTCCTGACGGACTTCCCTCTGGAGAGCAAAACAGTTCCAAGAAAGCTGACTATCTCTGCTTCAGGTGTACAACATTTGACCTAGGTTAAGGCAATCAGTGCCCTGCACATTTCTTGTCCACAGTAACTAAGAACTGCTACATGACCTAATCAACTACAATTAGAATCTCAGGACTTTTGCCAGCACAATGGGATAAAACACTCTTGGCCAGGCACGGTGGCTAACAATCCCAGCTCTTTGGGAGGCTGATGCAGGCAGATTACTTGAGGTCAGGAGTTCAAGACCAGCCTGACCAACATGGTGAAACCCCCATCTCTACTAAATATACAAAAATTACCAAGGCGTGGTGATGGGCGCCTGTAGTCCCAGTTACTCAGGAGGCTGAGACAGGAGAATTACTTGAACCCAGGAGGCGGAGGTAACAGTGAGCTGAGATCAGGCCACTGCACTCCAGCCTGGGTGACAGAGCGAGATTCCCTCCCAAAAAAAAAAAAAAAAAAAAAAGAATATTTAGGGTGTTTATGAATCATTAGGGAATCATTTTAAGCTTATCCCATTTCTCTTAAGTACACAAATGTCCTGTATTTGAATCTGTAGTTTTAATGATTGGCACTGCTTAGACAGTCAAGGCAAATTTGAGTACAGCCAGAATGCCGCATAAACATAGCCACAGAGGATGTTTTAAGAAACATAAATTTCCAAATGAGTGGTATCCCTTTCAAAGTAGCTCCCTTGGAAGTCATTTGTTTCTAAAATGTCAACTCACAATTAAAAGCCAAAGATATGGCATCAATGATAATACTTACAAAAACTATGCCATAGAAAATTACAAAAGAGGAATTCCAAAGTGGTTTTAAGTAATACAACATCACCAAAATGACAACCCTGAGAGATAATCACTTGAAGTATACAGACAATTTTATTTTAAAAAATCATATTTCTTAGGTTATTTAATATAATAATGTTTCACACAACCAAATCCATGTGTTTCTAGTTTCAAGTCAAGATCAATCCATGCTCTTCTAACTCAACAACCCTTTTCTTTCATTTTATTCAGGTTCTCAAATCAGGCTCCTCTGTGATTGAATAATTTAAGTTTACAGAAAGGCTAAGAAAAAGCTTCCTGGCCAGGCGCGGTGGCTCATGCCTGTAATCCCATCACTTTGGGAGGCTGAGGCAGGCAAATCACGAGGTCCGGAGTTCGAGACCAGCCTGACCAACATGGTGAAACCCCGCCTCTAGTAAAAATACAAAAATTAGCGGGGTGTGGTGGTGGGTGTCTGTAATCCCAGTTACTCAAGAGGCTGAGTCAGGAGAATCACTTGAACCCAGGAGGCGGAGGTTGCAGTGAGCCGAGATTTGCCACTGCACTCCAGCCTGGGCAACAACAGTGAAACTCCGTCTCAAAAAAAAAAAAAAAAAAAAAAAGAAAAGAAAAGAAAAAAAGAAAAAACTTCCATGCAGTTAGAAAATTTGGAGATGACATTACTCTATTTCATCCAATTAGTAGCTGACAGTTGCTGGACAGCTTTGGAGAAATAAAACATAGTGGAATGAGTATATCTGACCAGCTCTTCCTAGAGGAAACAGACGCCAGAGAAAAGGAATGCTTCAAAGAGCAGACTGCAGTAATTCAAGAGTCTAACAGTAAAGATAAGAAGTGCTGCAGCTGATCATGAGTTCCAGGAACTATGTACGGTTGTCCTTCACTATATTCTAAGCACTTATAACAATGCCTGCCACCTGATAGTTGCTTAATAAATATTACTTCAGTAAATGAGTAACTGAAATGGAAATATTCTCTGGGGAAAACTATAGGATTTGAACTCCATCGTCTATAAATGATGATGGATAAAAAATAATTTAAAGATTACTTATGTATTAAGGATATGTGCTACATTTGGGAGATCTAAGAATTAAAAGTAAATACACACGTACAAGGTGATTACATAATTATCACATTTAGTATGTGTTATACAAAAATGTAGTGGGCAGTGTTTCCAGAATTATTAGGAATCTGGGCAAGAGAGAGTTTTATCATAAATATTAAGAAGTGCCTTTTTATTTCAAGGCACTGTCCTTTAAACAGTCAGAAATGTGTGAAAAATCAAAAGTGCAGAAGTATAGTTAGAATAAAATAATCCACAAAACACATTACTCTAACTGAAATAAGTATATTGGGAAATCTCTCCTTCTAGAACCACATTCCAGAAGCATGAAACTACCTGGGAAAAGTCTAAGAACAGAAATAAGGTAGTGAAAGAGGCTATGACAGGAGAGGAAGAATGTTAGATAAATTATATGGATTGGAATTAAAAGGATAAAGCAGATGCAAAGGAGCAAAGTGCTATTTTATTTTGCAACAGCTTGACCTGTAGGGAAGAGACCCATCAGATGAAATTACAGTACCTCTTAACAATGACTAAGGAGTCGGGCAAGGGGAGGTTTTAGTTGAAATGGCAAGTTCTGACCTGAGGTGCGACTTCAGACTTCTGCAGTCTGCCTCGTTTTGACTTTAAGTGATAGGAAAATTACTTCCAATAATACAGGCTTCAACCTATAAATGATGGGGCTCAAGAGACCCGACCGACAGTCAGGGCAGGAGGAGGAGCAAAACCGGACCTAGAAGCATTCTGAAAATGTGTAGGTTTTGACTGGGGCGCGCCAGGAGGGCACTCTCCGCCCCCTCGCCTGGGGACGTGTGACATCTCCGGAGGAAGCCCTCGGAGTTCCTGTGAAAATGGGAGGTCCACACGCCCACTCGCGATGACAGACACAGAGAGGGCTGCGCAGCGTTGAACACAGAACCGGGCCCAGTTTGAGTCCGCCGGCGTCTGGAAAGATCTGTGAGACGAAATGGTGTCGGGGCAGCGTCGCCTGCGCGGCGGGGCAGCGTGGGGACCCTCTGACCCTGCAGGTCCCCCTGCCCGCCGCGCCCGGCCCCCGTGAGCCGTTGGGTCTGGGGAAGGGAGGGCCCTTACCCATGTGCTGCGTATCCAGCTGCACGGCCGGCATCTCCTTCAGAGGGATGTGGCCAGTCCCGCCGTCTCTGCAGCACCGCAGGCAGCACAACACCGAGGTGGCCATCGCGCAGGGACCACCGACTCCGTCGCCGTCCCTAGACAGAGACGACACCGCCCCCCGCCGCTCCGCTCTGTCTCCTGCCCCCGCCCGAGCGCTGGACTTGTCTGTGTGGAGCTCGGAGGCCGGTACAGCGACACCCTAGGCCGGGAGGGCGCAATGCAGGCTGAGGTTAGGCCGGCCTGCGAGGAAGACGCGGAGAATCAAAGGGGCCGGGGAGGGACCAGACAGGACGAGCGGCGGGGCGGGGCCGGGGAGACGGGTGGGGCTAGTGGCGCGCGGAGGCGAGGTAGGGGGCGTGGCGTGGCCGGCCTGAGGCTGTGGGACGCCGTGCGCCTGCGCACCAGCTGGTTCTTCCTCTTGGGCTGTTTCGCGCACGCCCTCAGCGCTGACAGGTGAGTGGGGCTGTCTGTCCCTCAGTACTCTCAGGGGTTTTCCAGTGCAGAATTTTTAAAACGCAGCACCCCTTGGTCCCGGTCTCGACATTATTTCTATGGACGGATTGACAGAAGCGAATCAGTTTGGGGGAAGGGGAGCTAATGGAAATGACTTCCGAGGTTTCCCTCCGCGGGCCCAGGTTGAGCAGGCTTTGTCACCACGGAGAGCCCCCGTCTCCCTGCCGTGGCTGGTTTCCCTCACATCCTAAATAGACTCACGAGGGCCCCAGGAGTAATGCGTGTTAGTGACTGCACTGTGGATGTGCACCGGGGCACTCGCGGGCCCTAATGCATTTTCGGTGCGGAGACGCGCTCTACCTGGCTGGGCAGTCCGGGGCGCGCGGGAGGCCCCTGGGAGCACACCACTGGGGCGGGGTCGGAGGCGATTCGTGACCTGCCTCTTCCAAGCTCCCCCTGTCTGGTGCACTGAGGGTTCCGAGGAATGTGACGGGAACCCTGGAGGCTGCGGGAAGCCTGCTGGGTCCCGAGGGAAGCCTTCGGCTCCTACCGTCCGCTCCTTCGTGCTTCCACACAGGAGGCCGTCACCTGTCATCTCCTTCCCCACTTAGATCATTCTTCTGTAGTAGATTTTACATCTTCAGGCCGGGTGCGGTGGCTCATGCCTGTAATCCCAGCACTTGGGAGACCGAGGTGGGCGGATCACCTGAGGTCAGGAGTTCGAGACCAGGATGGCAAACAGGGTGAAACCCCGTCTCTACTAAAAATACAAAAATTAGCCGGGTGCGGTGGTGCACACCTGAAATCCCAGCCACTCAGGAGGTTGTGGCACGAGAATCACTTAAACCCGGGAGGCAGAGGTTACAGTGAGCCTAGATCGCGCCACTGCGCTCCAGCCTGGGCAATAGAGACTCTGTCTCCAAAAAAAAAAAGTAAGATACCACTTGGCGTCCGGAAATGTCTGGGACGACCTTTAGAATCCACCTAGCTCAAACCTCTGTTCCCAGATCAGTTTCATCCTGAAGGCTTCCCTAGAGATGGATCATCAAGTCCTGGGAAACTGGACATAAAACGCCCACTACTTAAATAATGAGTTCCTATACATAACTTTCAGTGACCCGGGTTACAAATGTTTTTTAAAGAGGATTTCTACCTATGCAATGAAGGGAATTTTTCAGGTTCCTGGTTCTGTTTACTGTATACAAATGGTGCTTTCATTACAATACTAAGGGAAAGTTTTGTACGTTGAAATTGTTACCGTAGAATTAATAACCAAGGTGATTATTAAACTGATTGAGGGTTGGTCCTTTCCCCCGTTGCGTATACAGTACGTTCTTGGTAATCATTTCACATGAGAAATTCTCTTTTACGGAAACCTTTATCCTTATGCTGGGAATTAAGTGCTTTGATTTTCCCGCCCCCCGCTCCCCAGCAACGGGACGTGCTGGGGGCGGGGCGGGGGGTGAGAATTTGAACAGAATGTTGGAGAGACAAAATTTTTCTACCGTTCATATATATATATTGTTGAATTATTTCAAGATTTCAAGGTCAGTATTGTCCCCATTTTATAGGTGAAGAAATAGGCCTAGAGGTACTAAACTTTACAACTTCAGATGAGCAGGAGGTAAACAGGATTCAAGGCTTACCAGTCTGATTCCTGTTAAAAGAAAAACTTCAGCTGAACTAAATTTAAAGGAGTTAAACTGAGCAATGAACGACTGGGCAGCCCCCAGAATCACAGCAGATTCAGGGAGACTCCAGGAATGCCTCGTGGTCAGAACAAATTTTTAGACAAAAAGAGGGAAGTGACGTACAGAAATTGGCAGTGAGGTACAGAGACAGCTGCGTTGGTTACAGGTGGGTGTTTGCCTTATTTGAACACAGTTTGAACAATCAGCAGCGTATGACTGGTTGAAGTATGGCCGCTGGGATTGGCCAAGACTCAGCTATTGTTACAGGTGCATACCCCTAAATTAGGTTTTCAAGCTTGTCTGCCTATTAACCTAGGTTACAGTTCATACTCAAGGACTCAAATACAGAAGTACAGAATCCTTCTCAGGCCATATTTATTTTGCTTTAATACTGCTTCTCAAATTCTTTCTAACTCTTATAATTAATGCTATAATCCTCTTGAACAAACTCTCAATTCAAAATGCAGATTTGCCCTTTTTTGTGTGTTTCATTTATCTCCACATTGGATATAAGCTGCCATAATGCATGTATAGACAATAAAATATAATAAAAATTAGTTGTTATAAAAGTTTTGTTCAGAAATATTATTAAAAGAAGTACATGTATTATATATGTAATAAACATTTAGGCCATTCAGGTCAGTCACATCTTCAGTAAAAAGCCAGACGCTAAATGGCCGTGAATTGGACATTACTGTAGAGAGGGAGAAGGGCCATAGTCTTTCCTGGCTGGAAAAGTAATTTGCTGGGGCGCTGCCCGGTGCACTTTGCCCCCATCCTAGCATCTCTAGTGTGCTCAGCAGAATGAAGTTAGCAAAACTGGTTAGCTCCCAAAACAGACTTCCCTGTCTTGGCAGATTAACGCCATCCATGAGCTCACTTTTCCTTCTGATATCTGGGATTCTAATACCCATTCATTATTACTTTCAAAGGAATTATCCTCTTTTTGAAAAGCACAACGTTAAAGATGTTTTGACACTCTTTCACAGCTATCGCTTTAAATAACAATCACAAATAAAGCCAAAAATAGTTTCTGAAGGTCATTTATCTAAGTCAAAAGCAGTAAGAATGACTACTTCAAAAAAAGAGTCTGTCTGCTTCCAAGATATGCCAGGAACTCGAGAACTGAGAACAATAATGTAAAGCTTGTGTTTCAGAGTTGAGATTAACGTTATGCTTAAGATTTTCTTTAATGTTTTTTTATGCCAGCTGGATGTCTTCTGTTAGTGAATTTCCCATTCTGTACTGGGTCATATGAAATGAGTTCTTAAAAACTCATTAATCAGTTATTAAACAAAATATTTTTCCTTAGACTAATCCAAACCACATTTGTGATCTTTTAAAAATCAGAAACATTAACAAAAACTCATTTTTTCTAAAAACTGACATATTTCTGGAGCCTTAGCCAATTAATTACTATAATTTTGAGTAATAGTAATTGACATTTATGTAGTGCTTATTATTGCCAGGCACTGTTCTAAGTGTTTTTTAAAATAAACTAATTTAGTCTTTGTAACAGCCATGTGAGGGAAAAACTGTCCTCCACTTTACAGATGAGGAAGCTGAAGAAAAAATAAGAAATACACTCAAAAGTTGCACAGTCAATGAAAGATGAAGCTAAATTCAAACAGACATTCTGGCTCTAGGGACTGTGTTCTTAACCACTCTGCAAACTGCCTCCTAGGGTGTTACATTTAAAAATACGTTCCTAGGTCTGGGGTGGTGCCTCACGCCTGTAATCCCAGCACTTTGGGAGGCCGAGGCAGGTGGATTGCCTGAGCTCAGGAGTTCGAAACCAGCCTGGGCAACATGGTGAAACCCTGTCTCTACTAAAAACACAAAAAAATTAGCTGGGTGTGGTGGTGTGCGCCTGTAATCCCAGCTACTTGGGAGACTGAGGCAGGAGAATCACTTGAACCCAGAGGCGGAGGTTGCAGTGAACGGAGATTGTGCCGTTGCAGTTAATGGAGATTGTGCCATTGCACTCCAGCCTGGGCAACTGAGAGAGACTCCGTCTCAAAATAATAATAATAATAATAAATAAATAAATGTACATTCCTAATTTGTATTCGTCTCCTTCTATCCCCTTACCTCAGAGATTGACATTTAAATTTACTTGGCATGAATTGTGCTCATTTAATCTGGATTTCTGAATTATAAGTTACATTACCTAGATTGAATAATCAAAAATAAATAAGAAAAATAATGTGAACCTTGTAACTGCAACAGACTGCCATTAGTTGGTTCTGTTAGCGGTGCCTTTGAATATTAATATTTTTCAGGTTTGTCCTTAACAGGCTATCTGTACCAGAAAAAAAGGATATTTAGTACTTTTTTTTTTTTCTTTTTCTGTTTTTGAGACAGGGTCTCACTCTGTTGCCCAGGCTGGAGTGCAATGGCACCACCACGCCTGGCTAATTTTTTGTGTTTTTTTATAGAGATGGGGTTTCACCATGTTGCCCAGGCTGGTCTTGAACTTCTAGGCTCAAGGGATCCACCCACCTTGGCCTCCTGAAGTGCTGTTTTTAAAGTACAGTGGGGGCCAAAGAGCAAGAAGTCACCATCTCCAGATTATAAAGTAAAAAAGCACTCGACATTTGCAGAAAGGACGAGACAGAAGAAAAAAACACTTCTGGGTATATATAATATCTGCAAAAAAACAAAATTATAAATATTTTGTTGAAATTGTGACTAAAATATTTCTAGTAACAAGGAAGGTCACATGGATTATTAAAATGTACCCAACATTACTAGTTTGGGATAGATACAATGTCATTTAGTCTCTATAATTTTATTTTTGTGAATGTAAAAATATTTGTAAAGTTTTTCAAGAGGCTCCACCTATAGTGACAATCCCTTCAAACCTATTTTCTCAATAATGGCCCTGCAGATGAATATCCCAGACCCAGGGACTGTCAGAAACCTGGCTTTTGTGTTGAGAAGGAACTGCTATACTTCTGTTAAAGCAAGCGTGTCTATGGTTGTAGATATGGTGCCGGATAGAATTAGTGTAGTTCTGGGGACAACTGCTAGGCCACTATGCTTTATAGATTCTGTAACCTGAGTCGTAGGGAAGGTGGGACTACTTAAAATTGTTGGTGAAAGTTTATGAAACTCTGGATTGTTTGAAAAATGCTCAAAAAAAAAACCAAAAAAAACCAAAAAAACAAAAACCAACCCTGTGAGAGTTAGGTACAATAGTACATGTGTGTAGTCCCAGGTACTTGTGAGGTGGGAGAATCACTTGAGCCCAAGGGTCCAAAGCTGTAGTGTGCTGTGATGGCACCTGTGAATAGCCACTGCACTCCAGCCTAGGCAGCGCAGCAAGATCCCATTTGTAAAACAAGAACAAAAACGTGAAATAACTTTGAAATACCAAG
Source organism: Macaca nemestrina (assembly GCF_043159975.1). Lineage (NCBI taxonomy): Eukaryota > Metazoa > Chordata > Mammalia > Primates > Cercopithecidae > Macaca > Macaca nemestrina. The sequence continues at coordinate 76,991,470 of NC_092140.1, read as the reverse complement.
AGTTAGTGAGAAGAAGCTCCAGGGATATGTTTATGGCCAAGAGAACTTTAGTGTAGCAGAATAGATTTGCAAAGAATTGAGTATAATTAAAATACTTGTTTTCTTATTTTTAGCTATTCCAAACTTTTAACCAAATCCTTTTCTTTTTTTCTTTTTTTTTTGAGACGGAGTCTCGCTGTGGCCCAGGCTGGTGTGCAGTGGCGCAATCTCCACTCACTGCAAGCTCTGCCTCCTGGGTTCACGCCATTCTCCTTCCTCCTCCGGAGTAGCTGGGACTACAGGCGCCCACCATCATGCCTGGCTAATTTTTTTCTATTTTTAGTAGAGACCACGTTTCACCGTGTTAGCCAGGATGATCTCCATCTCCTGACCTCGTGATCCACCCGCTTCGGCCTCCCAAAGTGCCGGGATTATAGGCATGAGCCACCGCGCTCGGCCCAAATGCCTTAAGAATTATTTTACATCCCTTCTTAAGAAGGTAAACTTCCTGTTTGTAGATATCATGTCTTACATCTAATGCAGATATCAGTCCACATAAAACATTTAATACATTCTTAAAAAAAAAAATATGTGAAGCCTTGGAAAGGAAGGGAGAAGTTAGGAAGATACTTTAATTTTTCCAGTTTCTTAGGAAAAAAAGGAAAATTCCATTTTATATGTTCTTAATTCACTGATGTCTGCTATATAGTGAGCACTTGGTAGATATTTATAAAAACGACAAATTAATGAAGCCCCCCAAATAAGTAAATTTTTTTTTTTTTGAGATGGAGTCTTGCTCTGTCGCCAGGCTAGAGTGCAGAGGCACAATCTCGGCTGTCTGCAACCTCCACCTCCCAGGTTCAAGTGATTCTCCTGCCTCAGACTCCTGAGTAGCTGGGACTACAGGTGCATGCCACCACGCCCAGCTAATTTTTGTATTTTTAGTAGACACGGGGTTTCACCATATTGGCCAGGATGGTCTCGATCTCTTGACCCCGTGATCCACGCGCCTCGGCCTCCCAAAGTGCTGGGATTACAGGCATGAACCAACACATGTGGCCAAGTAAATACATTCTAATTACACCTCATTTAATCTACAACCCAGAAAGTAGTATGTAAACTGAATTCTTAGAAAAACACTTCCACATTAAATGCACTAGGGCAGGTTGCTATATAAAGGATTTCTATAAACAATTTTTTTTTTAAGAGATGAGGTCTCACTCTTGTCACCCAGGCTGGAGTGCAGTGGTACAGTCATAGCTCACTGCAATTTTGAACTCCCAGACTCAAGCTGTCCTCCTGCCTCAGCCTCCCAAGTAGCTGGGACCAAGGTGCCTGCCACCACACCTGGCTAATTTTTAAAATTTTTTTGTAGAGATGGGGGGGATCTCATTTTGTTGCCTAGGCTGGTCTTTAACTCCTGGCCTCAAGTGATCCTCCCACCTCAGCCTCCCAAAATGCTGGGATTACAGGCATGAGCCACCGTGCCCAGCCACAGATTAAAAAAAAATAACAGTTTTATTGAGATATAATTCACATATCATAGAATTCAACATTTTAAAGTATATGTTTAATGATTAGAATGAACCATTGGTTTATAGAATATCACTGAGTTGTACAATTGTCATCATCCCCAAAAATAAACTTCATATTATTAGCAGCTACTTTCCATTCCTCCCTACTCCAGCCCCTGAAAACCACTAAATGACTTTCTGACTCTATGGGTTTACCTAGTCGGAACATTTCATATAAATGGAATCATACAGTATATAGTCTTTTTCATTATCTAGCTTCTTGCACTTAATATGATGTTTTCAGGGTTCATCCATGTTATAGTATCTATTCCTTCCTAATACTTTATTCCTTTTTATGGTTAAATAATATTCCACCATATGGATATACCATATTTTGTTCATCCATATATTTATTGATGGACACTTGGGTTGTTGCTGCTATTTGGCAATTATGAGTAATGCTGCAAGGTTTTTGAGTGAACATATGTTTTAAATTCTCTTCATTGTATATCTAGAAGCAAAATTGCTGGATCAAATAATGACTGTATTGTTTGAAGAACTGACAAACTGCTTTTCAAAGTGGCTGTGCCATTTTACAGTCCCACTAGCAATGTACAAGAGTCCTAATTTCTCTACATTCTTGCCAGTACTTGTTATCATCTGTCTTTTTTATTTTAGCCATCCTGGTAGGTATGAAGTATTATCTCATTGTTGTTTTGATTTGCATTTCCCTCTTGACACATAATGCTGAGCATGTTTTCCTGTGCTTAGTGGCGATTTGTGTATCTTTTTTGGAGCAATACCTATTCAGATCCTTTGTCTATTTTTAAATTGGGATATTGTTATTGTTGTTGTTCTTGAGTTGTAACAGTCTTGATATATTCTAGATATAAGCCACTTATCAGATAATTTGCAAATATTTTCTCCCATTCCATGAGGTGTCTTTTTACTTTCTTACCTTTGAAGCACAAAAATTAATTTTGACGGAGATTTATTTATCTATTTTTTTTGTCACCTGTGCTTTGGTACTTGTGATGGTTAGTTTTATGTGCCAACTTAACTGGGTTAAGGGATGCCCCAATAGCTGGTAAACATTATTTCTGGGTATTTCTGTGAGGGTGTTTAAATGAAAGATCAGCATTTAAATCAGTCGACTGGGCCAGGCATGGTGGCTCACATCTGTAATCCCACACTTTGGGAGGCTTAGGCAGGTGGATCACTTGAGGCCAGGAGTGCAAGACCATCCTGGCCAACATGGCGAGACCCTGTCTCTATTAAAAATACAAAAAAATTAGCTGGATGTGGTGGTGGATGCCTGTAATCCCAGCACTTTGGGAGGCTGAGGCAGATGGATCACTTGAAGCCAGGAGTTCAAGACCAGCCTGGCCAACATGGCGAGACCATGTATCTACTAAAAATACAAAAAAATTAGCTGGACGTAGTGGTGCATGCCTGTAATCCCAGCTACTCAGGAGGCTGAGGCAGGAGAATCACTTGAACCTGGGAGGCGGAGTTTGCAGTGAGGCGAGATCATGCCACTGCCCTCCAGCCTGGGTGACATAGTGAGACTCTGTCTCAAAAAAAAAAAAAAAAAAAAATCAGTAAACTGAGAAAGTTGATGTGCCCTCACCCATGTGAGCAGGCATTATTCAATACATTGAGGGCTCAAATAGAACAAAAAGGTGAAGGAAGAGCAAATTCCTTTTCCCCCTTCTGGTATTGTTATGCCTAGACTGTTTGTTCCTTAAAGAAGACCACCAGAGTCCAGAGTCAAAGCCAAGCGGCAAGGATCTTTACTACAAGTTCGAACTTGGTCCCTCCTTTACACAATATACAAGAGGACCCTGAACAATGCGAGCGTTTGCTTTTTATAGCCCGAAAGTTGTAGGGGAACAAAGAAATTCTTTTGGCTCCTGCGCTTTCAGTAACCTTGAACGGCTGTCCCCTTATCGGAGACTTTCCAGGTGGTGTTTATACTGGGCTCAGGGAGTTTGAGAGATATATGGTGGTGGGATGGGAGGATGGGATGTGTTTGTGCTAGGCTCAGGGAGTTTTGAGCCCGGGGCTGAGGAATGTGCCCAGGTCCTTTCATTCCCCCCTTCTTTTCAGGTATCTTTAGAGCCAATCTTGGGTCTTATAAGTCTGATTTTGTTTCAGCGTTTACAGGTTGGTATTGGGCTCTGAGGACCATGAGTTGTATGGTGTCAAATCTTTTTTTAACAAATTGTAAAATTCTGTTAACAACACAAGGTCCTACGGTAAGCAGAAATAGTAGACTTAGCAGGGGTCCAAGGAAGGGGGCTAACAGAGAAAACATAGAGGAATTCCACCATTGGTCTGCAGCTGAAGCAAACTGCCGTGTTTTTACTTCAGTGCTTAACTTGCGTAACTGTTGGACCCAGTCCTTTATAAGTCCTGATTCATTTATGTAGAAACAACAGTCTTCTTTTAGAAATATACATGTACCATCTTTTTCTGCAGTGAGTAGGTCTAGGGCTCTCCGGTTCTGCAAGGTTACCTGAGCTAGGGACGTGAGCTGCCGCTGAAGGGAGGCAAGGGACTCAGCTGACTCCTCCATAGATAGCAACGGCTACTCAGGGAGTTTTGAGCCCGGGGCTGAGGAATGTGCCCAGCTCCTTTCAGTATACCATCATCTTCCCTCAGACATCAGTGCTCCTGGCTTGGGCCTTTGACCTTGGAGACTTACACTAGCACGCTCCCCCTCCTCAGGGCTCAGGCCTTGGGCCTTGGATTGGAAGCCACACCAGTGACTTCCCTGGTACTCAGGTTTTCAGACTAGAACTGAATCACACAACCAGCTTTCCTAGGTCTCCAGATTGCGCACCGCATATTGTGGGACTTCTCAGTCTTCATAATTGAGTGAGCCAATTCCCATAATAAATCTCCTCTTATATGTCTGTATGTATATTTTACTGGTTTTTTTCTTTGGAGAACCTCAACTAATCAGTGTTATATCTAAGAAACCATTGTTTAATCCAAGATCAGAAAGATTTACTCCTGTTTTCTTCTAAGAGTTACATGCTTTTAGTTCTTACAGTTAAGTCTTTGGTACATTTTGAGTTAATTTTTGTATATGGTGTGAAGAAGGAGTTCAACTTCATTCTTTTGCACATAGATGTCCAATCGTCTCTGCACCAGTTGTTGAAAGGACTATTCTTTTCTCTGTTCAATTGTTTTGTCACCCTTGTTGAAAATTGTAATACAAGACTTTTTATAACTTGAATTAACTAAGATTTTGACTACAAAGAATAATCATGCTTAGTTTAATATTTGTAAATAGGGATAGTCAGAAATCATACCAAGATTTTGAATATACCTGTATGAAATATTTATGATTGAAAATACTGCTGGGAGTTTTTCTATTGACTATTCATTTTACAGTTACTTTTGTAAAAGTCAATAGTAAAGCTGGCCAGGCATGGTGGCTCATGCCTATAATCCCAGCACTTTGGGAGGCTGAGGTGGGTAGATCACAAGGTCAGGAGTTCGAGACCATCCTGGCCAACATAGTCAAACCCCATCTCTATGAAATACACAAAAAATTAGCCGGGCGTGGTGGCACACCCTTGTAGTCCCAGCTACTTGGGAGGCTGAGGCAGGAGAATGGTGTGAACCCAGGAGGCGGAGGTTGCAGTGAGCCGAGATGGTGCCACTGCACTCCAGCCTGGGTGACAGAGCGAGACTCCTTCTCAAAGAAAAAAAAAATTGTTCTATGACCTCAAAATCTTTGTTTTTTTTTTTGTTTTTTTTTTTTAGTATGTTATTTGTTTTAAGGATTCCTACAGAGTTAGCTAACATGGACCATGTTCATTTCAAATGTATAAATCACCCACTTCAGTATTTTAAGTTTATAAAAATCTTTAAATGTGTAAATCAAAAATAAAATTCTAAGGCCCCTTCTTCCCCCCGCTGTCTGAATGGACTCCCTCTTCTCAGCCAGAACACTCCAAAGTTAGCCTGAAAAACTGGTTCAGGCCATGATGGGAAGAGGGGAATCAGACATGCCTCATTATGCCCTTCTCCCTTTTGGAATTCAGGAAAAGCTGACCAGCATTAACATCAACACAGACCTTAAGTCTGATAAGAAACATTTACAATCTATTCTGAAATCTGTAACCTGGAGGCTTCATCTGCATGATAAAACGTTGGTCTCCACAACCTCTTATGTAACCCAGAGTGTCCTTTCTATTCATAGTAACTCTTGCAACCAATTGCCAATCAGAAAATTTTTTAATCTACATGTAACTGGACCCACCACCCTTCAAGATGTCCTGCCTTTCTGGACTGAACCAGTGTATATCTTAAATGTATTTGATTGATGTCTAATGTCTCCCCAAAATGTATAAAACCAAACTGTGCACATATCTTGGGCACATATCAGGACCTCCTGAGGCTGTGTGATGGGTGCGTCCTTAACTCTGGCAATTTTGAGATGGAGTCTCACTCTGTTGCCCAGACTGGAGTGCGGTGGCATGACCTCGGCTCACTGCATCCTCCGCCTCCTGGGTTCAAGCGATTCTCCTGCCTCAGCCTTCTGAGTGGCTGGGACTACAGGCATGCACCACCACACCTGACCAATTTTTGTATTTTTAGTAGAGACCGGGTTTTGCCATGTTGGCCAGATTGGTTGCGAACTCCTGATCTCAAGTGATCTGCCCACCTTGGCCTCCCAAAGTGTGGGATTACAGGTGTAAGTTGGCCTGCAAAATAAATTTTCTAAAATGATAGAGTCTTAGCCAGAGCAATCAGACAAGAGAAAGAAATAAAGGGCATCCAAATTGGTAAAGAGGAAGTGAAACTATCACTGTTTGCTGATGACTGTATACCTAGAAAACCCTAAAGACTTATCCAAAACGCTCCTTCAGCAAAGTTTCAGGATACAAAATTAATGTACACAAATCAGTAGCTGTACACCAATAGCGACCAAGCTGAGAATCAAATCAAGAACTCAACCCCTTTTATAATAGCTGCAAAAAAATCACATACTTAGGAATACACTTAACCAAAGAGGTGAAAGACCTCTACAAGGAAAACTACAAAACACTGCTGATAGAAATCATAGATGACACAGACAAATGGAAACACATCCCATGCTCATGGATGGGTGGAATATTGTGAAAATGACCATACTACCAAAAGCAATCTACAAATTCAATGCAATTCTCATCAATACCATCATCCTTCTTCACAGAACTAGAAAAAGCCATCCTAAAATTAGTATGGAACCAAAAAGAGCCTGCATAGGCAAAGCAAGACTAAGCAAAAAGAACAAACTGGAGGTATCACATTACCTGACTTCAAACTATACTATAAGGCCATAGTCACCAAAAACAAGATGGTACTGGTATAAAAACAGGCACATAGGCTGGGTGTGGAGGCTCACACCTGTAATCCCAGCACTTTGGGAGGCCGAGGTGAGCAGATCACCTAGGTCAGGAGTTCGAGACCAGTCTGGCCAACATGGCGAAACCCCATCTCTACTAAAAATATAAAAAATTAGCTAGGTGTGGTGGCACATGCCTATAATCCCAGCTACTCAGGAGGCTGAGACAGGAGAATTGCTTGAACCCAGGAGGCAGTGATTGCAGTGAGCCAAGATCACACCACTGCACTCCAGCCTGGGCAACAGAGCAAGACTCTGTCTAAAAAAAAAAAAAAAAAAACAGGCACAAGACCAATGGAACAGAATAGAGAACCTAGAAACAAAGCCAAATATTTACAGCCAACTGACCTTTGGCAAAGCAAACAAAAACATAAAGTGGGGAAAGGACACCCTATTGAACAAATGGTGCTGGGTGAATTGGCAAGTCACATGTAGAAGAATGAAACTAGATCCTCATCTCTCGCCTTATAAAAAAGTCAACTCAAGATGGATGAAAGATGTAAATCTAAGACCTGAAACCATAAAAATTCTAGAAGAGAATATCAGAAAAACCCTTGTAGACATTGACTTAGGCAAAGACTTCATGACCGAGAAACCAAAAGCAAATGCAACAAAAACAAAGATAAATAGATGGAACTTAAACTAAAAAGCTTCTGTACAACAAAAATAATTAGAAGAATAAATGGACAACCCACAGAATGGGAGATAATTTTCACAATCTATACATTCAACAAAGGACTAATATCCAGAATCTACAAGGAACTCAAATCAGCAAGAAAATAAACAAACAGTCCCATCAAAAAGATGGATGTGGTAAAAAGGGAACACTTTTACACTGTTGGTGGGAATGTAAACTAGTACAGCCACTGTGGAAAACAGTGTGGCGATTCCTTACAGAACTAAAAGTAGATCTACCATTTGATCCAGCAGCCCCACTCCTGGGTATCTACCTAGAGGAAATTAAGTCATTACAAGAAAAAGACACTTGCACATGCCTGTTTATAGCAACACAATTCACAATTGCAAAAATATGGAACCAGCCCAAATGCCCATCGATCAACAATTGGATAAAGAAAATGTATATATATGCACCATAGAATATTACTTGGCCATAAAAGGGAATGAAATAATGGCATTTATAGCAACCTGGATGGAACTGGAGACCATTATTCTAAGTGAAATAACTGAAAACTGGAAAACCAAACATTGTATGTTTTCACTCATAGGTGGGAGCTAAGCTATGAGGACACAAAGACATAAAAAATGATAGAATGGACTTCGGGAACTCCGGGGAAAGGGTGGGAGAGGGGTGAGAGATAAAAGGCTACACACATTGGGTACAGTGTACAATGCTCAGGTGATGGGTGAAATTTAAAAATCTTGAAGAAAAAGGTTATTTTAAAATAATGTAAATTTGCTAATTAATTCTATGATAATATCCTTCACTTTAATGAGATCATTCTCATTTTCTGGTACTTAAAAAAGAGCTCATTTAACTTTTCAATATATTGAAAAGATATGTCATATAATTTTACAATATTTTAACTTCAAGTGTTTAATTTTTCATTGAACCAAAAAATTCTACAATACTGTCAAATAGTGAACAAAGTCTTTTAAAATAACTTCCTTTGACAAGCTTAGAGAAAGCATTCAAATTTCAAATTGTTTTTCGTTATCATTGCACAGTTTTTAAATCTATTATTCATAGATTTATTTTTTTTCTTATTTAAAAATTGGGATAAGGCCGGGTGCGGTGGCTCATGCCTGTAATCCCAGCACTTTGGGAGGCCGGGGAGGGTAGATCACGAGGTCAGGAGATTGAGACTATCCTGGCCAACATGGTGAAACCTTGTCTCTACTAAAATATAAAAAATTAGTTGGGTGTGGTGGCAGGCATCTGTAATTCCAGCTACTCAGAAGGCTAAGGCAGGGGAATTGCTTGAACCAGAGAGGTGGAGATTGCAGTGAGCCAAGATCATGCCACTGCACTCCAGCCTGGCAACAGAATGAGACTCTGTCTTAAAAAAAAAAAAAAATCAGGGTTAAAAAATATAATTATTCATAACTGTTAGGCAGAATAATGGCCCCCAAAGATCTCCACATCTTAAACCTCAGAACCTGTGAATATTTGGCAAAAGGGACTTTGCAGATATGATTAAGTCAAGGATCTTGAGATGGGGAGATTATCTCAGATTATTCCTGGTGAGCCCAATATAATCAATCACAAGGGTCCTTATAAGAGGGAGGCAGGATGATCAGATATATAATGATGGAAGCAGGGGTTGGAGTGTGGTGGAACAAGGAATGTGGACAGCCTCTAGAACAAGTTGTCCAACCTGTGGCCCGCAGACTGCATGTGGCCCAGGATGGCTTTGAATGTGGCCCAACACAAATTTGTAAACTTTCTTAAAACATTATGATTTTTTTTTTTTTTTTTGAGACAGAGTTTCACTCTTATTGCCCAGGCTGGAGTGCAATGGTGTGATCTTGGCTCACTGCAGCCTCTGCCTCCCAGGTTCAAGCGATTCTCCTTCCTCAGCCTCCCAAGTAGCTGGTAGTACAGGCATGAGCCATCACACCTGGCTAATTTTGTATTTTTAGTAGAGATGGGGTTTCACCATTTTGAACAGGCTGGTCTCAAACTCCTGACCTCAGGTGATCTACCTCAGCTGGGCATGATAACTCATTCCTGTAATCCCAACACTTTGGGTGGGAGGCCAAGGTGGGTGGATCACTTGGGGTTAGGAGTTCCCGACCAGACTGGGCAACATTGTGAAACCCCGTCTCTACTAAAAATACAAAAATTAGCTGGGCATGGTGGTGCATGCCTGTAGTCCCAGCTACCTGGGAGGCTGAGGCAGGAGAATTGCTTGAACCTGGGAGGTGGAGGCTGCAGTGAGCTGAGATTGTGCCATTGCACTCCAGCCTGGTCAACAGAGCGAGACTCCATCTCAAAAAGAAAGTAAAGAGATGGCTACCCCATAGCCCTCAGCTAACCCCTGAGGGCTGCTGGTTGCCCATTTTTATGGTTATTTCTTGATTATATGTTAAACAAGGGATGGATTATTCATGCCTCCCCTTTTTAGACCATATAGGGTAACTTCTTGACATTGCCATGGCATTTGTAAACTGTCATGGTGCTGGTGGGAGTGCAGCAGTGAGGATGACCAAAGGTCACTGTTGTTGCCATCTTGGTCTTGGTGGGTTTTAGCTGGCTTCTTTACTGCAACCTGTTTTATCAGCAAGGCCTTTATGACCTGTATCTTATGCCGACTCCTATCTCATCCTGTGACTTAGAAGGCCTGTCTGGGAATGTAGTCCAGTAGGTTTCAGCCTCATTTTACCCAGCCCCTATTCAAGATGGAGTTGCTCTGGTTCAAATGCCTTTGACACAGCCTCTCAGACCCACTTTAGACTTCTAAACTCTAGAACTATAATATGAGAAAACTGTTGTTTTTTTGTTTTGTTTTTACATTTACTGGTTTATTATAAAGGATATTACAAAAAATATACATATGAAGAGACAGGTAGGGCAAGGTATGCGGGAAGGGGTGCGGAGCTTCTGTGGATGCACCTCCCTCGATGCGCCACCCTCCAGAAACCTGCAGCTATCCAGAAACTCACTGAACCTTGTCCTCTTGAGTTGTTATGGAAGCTTCATGATGTCAGCATTCCTTCCCCCAGGGTATAGGGTGGTACCTTCTCATGAGAATGTCTTAAGATCTATAATCAGACAGGCTGGGGAACATTAGATCTATAATCAGATAGGCTGGAGAACATTAGAAGGAGGGTGGGAGGTCAGAGGCCTGGCCCTGAGTCTTAACCCACCATATATAAATAAATATATATATATATATATATATAAAAAAAAAAATATATATATATATATATATATATATATATTTTTTTTTTTTTTTTTGAGACAGAGTCCTACTTTGTTGCCCAAACTGGAGTGTAGTGGCACAGTCTTGACTCACTGCAACCTCCATCTCCAGGGTTCAAGCAATTCTCCTGCCTCAGCCTCCCAAGCAACTGGGATTACAGGAGCGTGCCACCACGCCCAGCTAATTTTGTATTTTTAGTAGAGATGGGGTTTATCCATGTTGGCCAGGCTGGTCTCGAACTCCTGACCTCAAGTGATCCACCCACCTCGGCCTCCCAAAGTGCTGGGATTACAGGTGTGATCCACCGTACCCAGCCCTAACCCACCCAATATTCTAACAAAAAACTGTAACAAGCGCTATGGCAGTTGGAGCCAGGAACTGTGGACAAAAACCAACATATAGCGTAACATCACATGCCATCCTCTGGTTTTCAACCATGGATCCTTTACATAAAATATATATGTTTTATTAATGATTATGTATATATACATACACAGTCATTAGTAATTAATCCAGTCCATTATACTGTTTGAATGACTCTCATGATGAGGCCACTCGGATTTACAGGTTTCCTCTCAATCTTGTCAGGTTCCAAAAGCAGAAGTGGCCTCGGTAAATACAGTTGCACCTTGTCAGTCATCTGGAATAATTGAGCTAAGAGACAATGTCATCTCTTGCTCTGAGACTCTTTTGACTTGTTAATGTGATATTGAATTTTCCTCAGTTAATAACTCATTTATTTATTTGAGAGAGGGTCTGGCTGTGTCACACAGGCTGGAGTGCAGTGGCATGATCTCTGCTTACTATAGCTTCAACCTCCTAGGCTCAAGTTATCATCCCACCTCAGTCTCCTGAATAGCTGGGACCACAGGTATGCACCACCATGCCTGGCTACTTTTTGTTTTTTCTGCAGAGATAAGGTCTTCCTATGTTGCCCAGGCTGGTCTTAAACTCCTAGGCTCAAGCAGTCCTCCTGCCTTAATCTCCCAAGGTTTCAGGATTAGAGGCATGAGCCAATGTGCCAGCTTAATTTATTTATTTACTCTCAGCTATTATTTTTCCTTCTCTCCACTAATACCCAAACCTTTTCACCTTTGGAAGGGACATTAGAATCACCACTATGCTGGTCTAGATTGCAGGTAGCAATACAAGTCCAGCAAGTATCTCCTCCTCAATTCAAGTCTAGCAGGTATCTCACTCCCATTCAGATAGGGTAAGGTTACATAGGTACAGAACTAGTGAGCTCTTTTCACCACCAGGCAATATAGCTGCATTCACTGTTAGCCCCAATTTTGCTAGATGGGGTGAAGGCATAATCCACCCCCATCATGCCCTTAGAAATTTTGACATAGGTTTAAAAACATAGTTTTTTTTTGCCTACAACTCTTTCTTGCTGTTCTAGCACTTGTAGTTGCAGCTGTGGCCCTGGGACCACTGCATCAGGTAGGGGAGAGAAAAAAAAATTTTTTTTTTTTTGAGACAGAGTCTTGCTCTGTCGCCCAGGCTGGAGTGCAGTGGCACCATCTCGGCTCACTGCAAGCTCCGCCTCCTGGGTTCACGCCATTCTCCTGCCTCACCCTCCCAAGTAGCTGGGACTACAGGTGCCCGCCACTATACCTGGCTAATTTTTTGTATTTTTAGTAGAGACGGGGTTTCACCAGGTTAGCCAGGATGGTCTCGATCTCCTGACTTCATGATCTGCCTGCCTTGGCCTCCCAAAGTGCTGGGATTACAGGCGTGAGCCACCACGTCCAGCCGAGAAAAATTATTTTTGAGGTGATTTTGGAAAGAAAGAAAAATATATCGTCATTTTACCAGTCTACTCCTTTCTTGATGAGAACTGCATAGTCATCTCAGTATTCTCCCCACTCCCTTTTCCCAGATCAACCAGAAAAACAGAGAAAAAACCTACCAGGAGCACTCTAGTTTCACTCATGTTGAGTATAAGCCAGGTTTTCATGCTTTTATCTTCCCCGGTTTTAGACAACCAATATTTTAATTGCCCATTCTACTTATCTATCAAACTATTACTCTAAGGAGGATATCTCTCTGCCCATTGTTGGACATTATGGGCTGTACAGTGTGTTCCTTTGTCTGAAGAAGAAATGGTCAGCCACCCAAATCCTTGAAATATCTTTTTTTTTTTTTTAATGGCACTCTGAACACTTTCATCTTCCATTGGATAAGCAAAGCCTTCGCTAGAGTCAGTGTCTATTCCTTTCAAGAATTCCTATTCCATTTGTAGCCCCCCAAGGCTGCCAGCATCAGTCTCACTTGCCAGCTATGTTCAAGGCCTTCCCACCAGGAAATCTTTCCCATAGCCAATTTCTCTCTGTCTTACTGAGAAAAAACAGTTCTTCCTAGCATTTTGTGCCTTGGAATTGCCATCCATATACCAAGCAGCTCTTGTTTGGTCAGTTGAGAGCTGTTTATCTGGCACTGTAGAATTCAGCAGTTTCTCACACAGTCCCAGAGTCAGTCCTAGGAAAGAAGAAATTCCCTGCATTCCTTGAGTAGCATGATCCTCTATAAACCATTTCCATTGTGTCATGGAACTCTTCTGGGCACTGCCATCCCCATTAGAATGTTTCTCTGACGTCATCTGAGTCAGCATGCCTATCTCAGGTACAGAGGGATGGCTTTAGTAAACGTTTCATTGCAAGTCAGTAAATGCCCTTCAAGTGGAAATTCTCTAGTCCAAAGTCCCAGTAGTTGTTGCTGGGAGGTGCCCACAGGCTTTTGCCATAAGCTCCAGGAAATGCTCCATAGAGGGTGATCAAGTGGAGAATTTGTCCCTACCAGCACTGTAGCTTCTACTCTGCATTGTGTGGGCCTGGGCAGTCTCCCTGGTTCCGACTTAGCATGTCCAATTAATATTGCTTGAAGGGCAGATTTAAATGCCTTCTCTTTTACAGTACCAGGTAGGGAAAACAGTCCCCCACACAGAGACAATGTTCATTCCCATGATACAATCAGATAAAAAATGCAACTACTTCACATGAAGTGTGTTCAAATATACCGACTTTTATGGTCCTATCAACCCGTACATTTTTCTGTTTTAGTTTCAGGAACTTTTCTTCTCTACCCCCAGACAATTTACCCTCTCTTGTGTAAAAGTCTTTGGGTACCCAGCCAAGGGTTGACCCAAAGAACCCTGGTCCTCTTGTTAATCTTTAAAATCTTGGTTAGTCTGCTCGACTATTGCCCCAGGCAAATTCAGATCAGATTTTTCATTGTAACCTCTGCCTGTTAGCTTTTTAAATTTCTCCAAACTGGGAGAAGTACAGCAAATTGGTTTGGGGCCCTTTAATGTTGGAGGACCAAAAGGGGCTGGCTCCCTTTGGTTCACCCAACCTTCAGGGTAGTGTTATGTTAAGACCTTTGTTTTAACTCTATCAAATTTCCTTTTTGTTGTTATTGTTATCTTTTGCAGATGGGGGTCTCACTATGTTGCCCAGGCTAGTCTTGAACTCCTAGGCTCAAACAATCCTCCTACCTCAGCCTCCCAAAGTGCTGGGATTACAGGTGTGAGCCACCATGTGCAGCCAACCCCATCAATTTCCATTTTATTCATTCCATTTATTAATAACCATCTAAAGATTCCTACCCTGCTGGGACCAGTCCCCTCTTGCCGCCGCCTCTTCCTCCTCCTCCTCCCCATTCCCCTCCCCCTCCTCCTCCTTCCCCCTTCCTCCTCCTTCTCTTTTCTTGCTGCTGCTTCTGCTGCTTCTTCAGCTGCTTCAGCTGCTTCTGCTGCTGCTGCTTCTGCTTCTTGCTGCTGCTGCTGCTGCTGCTGCTTCTACTTCTTCTTCCTCTTCTTCTTTCTTCTCCTTCTTCTCATTTCTTCTTCTTTCTTCTCCTTTTCCCTCCTCCTCCTTCCTTCTTCTTTCTTCTTTCCTCTCCTCCCTCTCCTTCTCCTCTTCCCCTCCCTCCCTCCTTCCCTCCCTGCTTCCCTCCTTCCCTTCTTTCCCTTCCTTCCCTTCCTTCCCGTCCTTCCTTCTTTCTTTTTTTTTTTTTTTCTGAGATGGAGTCTCGCTGTGTCACCTAGGCTGGAGTATAGCGGCATGATCATGGCTCACTGTAGCATTGACCTTCTGGGTTCAAGTGATCCTCTCACTTCAGTCTCCTGAGTAGCTGGGACCACAGGTTTCTTGTAGTGTCCAGGAACCATCTCTTCATGTTCTTTATTGTCAGTGTGTCATTGACAGTATCAATGTATCATTCCTGTTTAGTTTCATGTTTCATGTGAGAAACAAGTAGCATTCTGTTATTACTCACATGCCACCATGGTTCTTCATAATCTTAATGTATTGAAGCAACATAGATCTTCTTGCCCTGCATTTATTTAATGCCGATTGCATCAAAACTCATTAGGCTACTTCCTTCATCATGCTGCCCAAGAATACTAGCTTCTAATGACTCTTTCACAGGTTATGGTACTGCAATCATGACCACAAACACAGGGTTCACCCAGATTATGCAGAAAAAAATGAAAAATATTTTGTTTTCTTGTCATGCTAAATTTATTGTTTGGGAATTTTTTCAAGAGAAGACCAGGTCTTCTCTTGAACTCTTTAGACTGTAACCTTTATATTCCTAGAACGTTCCTATTTGACCACATCCCTACCTTTCACATACCACCACTGGTAGGGAGGATTGGTGAGAGGCTCTCCTCTTTACACAAGGAATGTCCATTATTTGGCTAGCAAAGCTTAAGATCAACCAGGGAGATCATGATGTCACCAAGTTAATAGGAAGCAGGAAAGAATACTGATTAAAAGGGCTGACTGACATTGCAGAGGTATGGTCTCAAAAGCCTTTAAGGGAGATAGGCACTGCCACTCCGGAAGGATTGCCTGGCATGAGGTACAGAGCCTATGTGTTGTAGGGTGACTGCCCTGAGTGCCAGTGACATGAGGTACCTGGGGTGCTGTAGGATACACAGATCCACACATGTGGCTCAAGCTCAAGGGTTGATAGTGAACCACAGGTAGCCCAGAGCCAAGGGCTATTAAAAATCAGCATGTCATCACCATTTGACAACCCAATCTTGCACAATCTCTGGAAAGAAATACTATGCCAACAGGAGCAATTCACTTTCCAGGTCTCCTTTTTGGATTCCAGCTCTGATTTTTGTGTCTTCTCAGGGCATCTGGTCCATCCCAAGTATGGGATAGAGAGTTGTAGAATACCCCAAAGGGAAAAAGCAGAAACTAGGACACACACAGGTCCCAGTGTGAGATGGGGGCATCTCACCTGGATGGCTCTGATAGCCCTTGTCAGTCCCAGGGATCAGAGGGAGACTCAGAAAATTGTGAGGAAGATACCCCAAAATGCAGGGCCCCCTGGAACAAGGAACCCAGGGAAGAGTGCCCTGCTGCCTAGATTGAAGGGCTGAAGTAATTTTAGGGCAACAAAGTTGATGATAGAAAGTTCTCTATTACTGAAGAATTCTAGTGGTTAAAGGAACTAATGAAATACTGGATCATTAATAAATGTTAAAACTTTAACCTGAATAAGCCTAGTATCACTAAAAGTGGAAAACCTGACATTATGTCTCCTAATGTGATGCAATAAGAAAACAGCACTACTTGCAAAGTATTCCTGCCTTAAAAGCTGAACCTGAATCTGATGAAATTTCTCAATTTATTTTTTAGTCTATAAAAAATATGGGGTAAAGAACAAGTTAAATAACTCTGTTAGAGTGCAATCAGCTAAATAGAGAATGTGGGACTGTCAAGAGCTGTGCAAGGCCTGGGATTTTGCCTCACTTATAAGCTAACAAGTTAGCCTGTTTTGGTTTCATGGACGCTGGCAGGAGACAGAAGATTCCTGAGTCAGAGACAAAGGATTTTACTGTCCACAGCAAAAGTAGTATTCAGAACTTCATATTTGTTTGTGTCAGTCTCCATGCCCCACAGGTCTTATTGGAAGTGATACAAAGGGCTCATGATGGATGCCTTAGAATGTAGTTGGTCGCATTACAGTAAAGAAACACTGAGTTTGGGGTATTCATTGTTTTTAAGGCAAGTGGAAGCCAGCCCGCTCTTTTGGGGAGATATTACCCCATCCTTCAGGTTTGCTTGTGCAAACACTCTCCTGAGAAATAGCCCTGGTAAAGAAGGGTCAGGGCTTTGCATGCCTCGTATGCCCAGCAAGAACATACAGGGATACTCAAGGCCAATGACAGATTGCCTGTTGGAAAAATACACCGCTTAGCCCAATATGTTCTTGGCCAAACCTGAGTTTTTACATGAGCATGCCACTCCATCAGCCACTCTGATTAATATGACCAGAGAAGTTGGGAGCAAAATAATTTCATTTGTCTCTCCTAGCAGTTTTATAGTTTCAGGTCTTATGTTCGGGCCTTTAACACATTTTGAGTTAATTTTTGTACATGGTGTAAAGTCATTTTTTAAATTTGCACATGAAAAATCAGTTTTCCCAACATCATTTGTTGAAGAGACTAGTCTTTCCCCCATTTTGTGGCCTTGGCACCCTTGTCAAATATCATTTGACAGTATATGTGAGGGCTTATTTCTGGGCTCGCTCTTCTGTTCCATTGGTCTGTGTGTCTGTCTTTATGTCAATATAATACTATTTTGATTACTGTAGCTTTGTGATATGTTTCAAAATAGGAAGTATGAGACCTCCAGCTTTGTTTCTCTTCCTAAATTTTTTTTGGCTATATGGGGTTCTTTGAGATTTTATATGCATTTTAGGGTTTTTAAATCTTTTCTGCAAAAAAAAAAAGCCATTGGAATTTTGATAGGAATTGCATTTCATTTATAGATCATTTTGGGTAGTATTGTTATTTTAACAATATTAAGCCTTCCAATCCATGAACATGGGATATCTTTCCATTTATTTGTATCTTCTTTAATTTTTTAAAGTGATGTTTTGTAGCAGTGATACAAGAAACAGGAGGGATGAATTAATGATATTTTACTATTACAAGATACACTACCCATGATGTAGTACAGTGTTATTTGAAAGTATACTTGCATTAATTATAAATGTATACTGCAAACTCTAGGGCAACCACTAAAGAAAGTAAAAAAAGAAGTATAAGTGACATGCCAGGAAGGAAGAGAACATGGAATTGTATAAAGTGCTCAATTAAAACCATAAAAGGCAGAAAAACAGTGGAAAACAGAAACAGGAATAAAAAACAAGGGCAACAAATAGACAGCAGTAACAAACATGATACATTAATCCAATTATATCTATAATGACTGCAAATGTTAATGATCTAAATTTCACTAAGACAAAGATTGAGTAGATCTAAAAACAAGACCTAACTATATGTTATCTACAAGAAACACATTTTATCCCAGGCACAGTGGCTCATGCCTGTAATCTCAACACTTTGGGAGGCCAAGTGGGTGGATTATGAGGTCAGGAGTTTGAGACCAGCCTGACCAACGTGGTGAAACCCCATCTCTACTAAAAATACAAAAATTATCCAGGCATGGTGATGTGTACCTGTAATCCCAGCTATTCAGAAGGCTGAGGCAGGAGAACTGCATGAATCTGGGAGGCGGAGGCTGCAGTGAGCCAAGATCATGCCATTGCACTCCAGCCTGGGCAAAAGAGCGAGACTCCTTCTCAAAAAAAAAGTGGGGGGAAAGAAAGAAACACATTTGAAATATAGGGACATATATAGATTAAAAGTAAATGGATGAAGAAAGATATATCATGCCAATACTAATTAAGAGAAAGTGGAAGTAGCTATATTAATTTCAGGCAGAGCAAACTTCACAGCAAGGACAGTTATCAGGGATAAGGAAGGAAATTACATAATGAAACAGCATTCAATACCCCAAGAAGACATAATAATTTTTTTTTTTTTTGAGATGGAGTTTGTCTCTGTCACCCAGGCTGGAGTACAGTGGTACAATGGCACAATCTCGGCTCACTGCAACCTCTGCTTCCCGGTTCAAGCAATTCTCCTGTATCAGCCTCCTGAGTAGCTGGGATTACAGGCACCCACCACCACACCCGGCTAATTTTTTGTAGTTTTTAGTAGAGATTGGGTTTCACCATGTTGGCCAGGCTGGTCTCGAACTCCTGACATTGGGTGGTCTCCCTGCCTCAGCCTCCCAAAGGGCTGGGATTACAGGCATGAGCCACTCCACCCGACTGACATAATAATTCTTAATGTGTATTCACCTAACAACAGGGCATCCAAATATGTAAGGGAAAAACTGATAGAACTGCAAGAAGAACTGGGTGAATCTACTATTATAGTTGGAGACTTTAACACTCCTGTATCAGAAATGGACACTGTCAGCAGGCAGAAAACCAGTAAGGACACTATCAATCAACTGTATATAATTGACATCTATAGAATATTTCATCCAGCAGCACGCAGCAGATTACAGTTCTTCTCAGGATCACATGGAGCATTCACCAAGATAGATCACATTCTGGGCCATAAAACACACCTCAACAAATATAAAAGAAGTCATATAGTGTCTGCTTTCAGACCTCATGAAATTAAACTAGAAATTGATATCAGAAAGATAGCTGAGAATCACAAATACTTGGAGATTAAACAACATACTTCTTTTTTTCTTTTTCTTTTCTTTTTTTTTGAGATGGAGTCTCGCTCTGTCGCCCAGGCTGGAGTGCAGTGGTGCAATCTCGGCTCACTGCAAGCTCTGCCTCCCAGGTTCACGTCATTCTCCTGCCTCAGCCTCCCAAGTTAGCTGGGACTACAGGCACCCACCACCATGCCCAGCTAATTTTTTTGTATTTTTTAGTAGAGACGGAGTTTCACCATGTTAGCCAGGATGGTCTCGATCTCCTGACCTCATGATCCGCCGGTCTTGGCCTCCCAGATTAATCAAATACTTCTAAGTAATATATGAGTCAAAGAAAAAGTCTGATGAAGAGAGTTAAAAATATTTGAAATAAATGAAAATATAACTTATCAAAGTGTGTAAGATACAGCAAAAGCAGTGTTTAGAAATTTATAGTATTGAATACATATATTAGAAAAGAAGATTTAAAATCATGAATCCAGCTTTCAGCTTTTAGCTCAGAGAAGGCCAAGGTGCAGCTTTCTTCAGTTGTCCTGAATCTGAGTTCATACAATACCAGCCATCTCCACCATGCCATCGAAGAAAAAAGTAAAATAATCCAATATTCTGCCTTAGGAAACTAGAAAAAGAAGAGCAAATTAAATCCAAATAAGCAGAATAAAGTCAGTAAAAATGATAGCAGAAATCAATGAAACTGGAAGCAGGAAACCAATAGAGAAAAATAACAAAACCAAAATCTAGTTTTAAAAAAATCAATAAAGTTGATAAATCTCTAGCCAGGCTTACTAAGAGAGAGAAGACACAATTACTAATATCACAAGTGAAAGAGGGGGCATCACTACAGATTCCATGGACACTAAAAGAATAGTAAAGGAATATTATGAATAACTCTATGCCCACACATTTGATAACCTAGATGAAATGGACCAATTACTTAAAAGACACAATCTGCCAAAATTAACACAAAAAGAAATCAATATTTTTAGTAAACCTATAGTGATCAAAGAAATTGGATTAATAATTAACCTTCCAAAACAGAAACCACCAGACCCAGATGGATTCATTAGTGAATTCTACCAAACATTTAAGGAATAAATTATACCAATCCTCTACAATCTGTTCCAGAAGATAGAAGCAGAGGGGATACTTCCTAAATCATTCTTTGAGGCTGGCATTACCCTAATATTCAAATTATACAAAG
This sequence comes from Macaca nemestrina, assembly GCF_043159975.1. Classification (NCBI taxonomy): domain Eukaryota; kingdom Metazoa; phylum Chordata; class Mammalia; order Primates; family Cercopithecidae; genus Macaca; species Macaca nemestrina. The sequence continues at coordinate 76,970,942 of NC_092140.1, read as the reverse complement.
ACATTACAAAAGCCGGGTGCAGTGGCTCACACCTGTAATCTCACACTTTAGGAGGCTGTGGTGGGAGGATCACTTGAGTTCAGGAGTTCAAGAACAGCTTGGGCAACATAGCAAGACCTCATCTCTACTTTAAAAAAAAAAAAAAATAGCTGGTATGGTGGCACACACCTGTAGTCCCAGCTACTCAGAAAACTGAAGTGGGAGGATCACTTGAGCCTAGGAGATCAAGGCTGCAGTGAGCTATGATCATGCCACTGCACTCTAGTTTAGGCAACAGAGTGAGTCCTTGTCTCAGAAAAAAAAATACAAGAAAAGAAAACAATAGAGTAGTATCTGTCATGAACATAGATTCAAAAATCCTGAACAAAATACTAGCAAGTTGAATCCAACAATGTAAAAAAAGAATTACACACCATGGCCAAGTGGAATTTATCCATGGTAGGCACAACTAGTTCAACATTTGAAAATCAATTAATGTAATCCATCACATCAACAGGTTAAAGAAGAAAAATCACATGGTCATATAAATAGATGCAGAAAAAGCATTTGACAAAATCCAATTCATGATTTTAAAAACTCACAATAAATTGAGAATAGAGATGAACTTCCTCAACTTGATGAAGAACATCTACCAAAAAACCTACAACTAACATTATACTTCATGGTGAGAAACTTGAAGATTTTCTCATACTATCAGGGACATAGCAAATATGTCCCTTCTCACCACTGCTTTTCAACATCATACTGGAAGTCGTAGCTAATGCAAGAACACAAGAAAAAGAAAAGGTATACAGATTGGGAAGGAAGAAGTAAAATTATCTTTGTTTGCAGATGACATGATTATAGAAATCCAAAAGAATCAACAAACAACCCTCCTTGAACTAATAAGCAATTATAGCAGGGTTGTAGGATAAAAAGTTAATGTACAAAAGCCAATTGCCTTCTGATATACTGTAATCAATGAACAAGCAGAATTTTAAATTAAAAACATAATACCATTTATATCCCTCTGAAAAGAAATAGGTATAAATCTAGCAAAATATGTAGAAGATCTATATAAGTAAAACCACAAAACTCTGATGAAAAATATCAAAGAAGACTTAAATAAATGGAGATATAGTCCATTTCATGGATAGGAAGACCCAGTGTTGTTGAGATGTCAGTTCTGAACTGGATCTATAGATTCAATGCAGTTCCAATCAGAATCCAATCAAGTTACTTTGTGGATGTTGATAAACTGATTCTAAAGTTTATGTGAAGAGGCAAAGACACAGAATAGCCAACTCAACAATAAAGGAGGAGAACAGTTAGAGGACTGATAGTACCCAACTTACTAGACTTACTAGAGGTCAGGCATGGTGGCTCACACCTATAATCCCGACTACTCAAAAGGCTGATGTGGGAGGATCACTTTAGCCCAGGAGTTCAAGATCAGCCTGAGCAACATAGCAAGACCTGGTTTCTAATAAGTTAAAAAAAAAAAGAAAAAGATTTATAGAAAGCTGCAGTAATCAAGACAGTGTGATGTTCGTGAAATAGATCAATGAAACAGAACAGAGAGCCTGGAAATAAACCCACATAAACAGAACCAACTAACCTTTGACAAGGAGAAAAGACAATACAATGGAGCAAAGATAGTCTTTTCAACAAATGATTCTGGAACAACTGGACATCTGTGTGCAAAAAATAAACTTAAACATGGACCTTACACCCTTCCCAAAAATTAACTCAAAATGAATCACAGACCTAAATGTAAAATGTGAACTATAAAACTCCTATAAAATAATAGAGAAAAACTTAGATGACGTTGCTGTGTATCCACTCCAGATTTCATGTTGAAATGTGATCCCCAATGTTGGAGGTGGGACCTGGTGGGAGGTATTTGGGTCATGGGGGTGGATCCCTCATGAATGACTTGGTGCCCTCCTTGAGATAATACGTGAGTTCTCACTCTGTTAGTTCATGCAAAAGCTAGTTTTAAAAGAGCCTGGCACCTCCTCCCCTTTCTCTTGCTCTCTCTCACCATGTGATACACTAGCTCCCCCCTTTGCCTTCTGCCATGATTGTAAGCTTCCTGAGGTTTCACCTGAAGCAGATGCTGGCACTACACTTCTTGTACAGCTTGTGGAACTGTGAGCCAAATAAACCTCTTTTCTTTATAAATTATTCAGCCTTACTTATTCCTTCAGGGTAACACAAAACCGACTAACACATATGGGTATGGTGATAACTTTTTAGATCGAATACCAAAATCACAGTTCATGAAAGAACCAATTGATAAGCTGAACTTCAACAAAATTAAAACTTCTGCTCTGCAAAAGACAATCTCAAGAGAATGAGAAGAGAAGCCACAGACTGGGAGAAAATATTTGCAAAAGAACCATCTGATAAAGGATTTGTATTCAAAATACACAAAGAAATCTTAAAACTCAACAATAAGAAAATGAGCAGCCAATTAAAAAATGGGCAAAAGACCTGAACAGACACCTAATCAAAGAAGATACACAGATAGCAAGTAAAGCAGCCCGATTAAAAAATGGGCCAAAGACCTGAACAGACACCTAATCAAAGAAGATACACAGATAGCAAGTAAACATATGAAAATATTTAAACATATTACATCATTAGAGAATTGCAAATTAAAACAGTGAGCTATCACTGCACATGTATTAGAATAACTAAAATCCAAAGCACTGACAATACCAAATATTGGCAAGGATATGGAGCAACAGGCATATTAATCCTTGCTGATGGGAATACAAAATGGTACAGACACCTCAGAAGACAGCAGCTTCTTATAAAACTAAATATACTTTTACCATACAATCCAGCAATGCATGCCTTATTATTTTCCCAAATAAACTGAAAATTTGTGTCCACACAAAAACCTGCACATGGAGGTGAATAGAAGCTTTATTCATAGTCGCCAAAAGTTGGAAGCAACCGAGATGTCCTTCACTAAGTGAATGATAAATAAACTGAGGTACATCTAGACAATGGAATATTATTCAGCAGTTAAAAGAAATGAGATATCAAGCCATAAAAAGACATGGAAGAAACAAATACTTATCACTGAGTGAAATAAGCTGATCTAAAAGGCTGCATACTGTATGACACCAACTATATGACATTCTGCAAAAGACACAACTATGGAGACAATAAAAAGATCAGTGGTTGTCAGGGGTTGGGAGAAAGGGAGGTATGAATAGGTGAAACACGGGACTTTCTTAGGGCAGTGAAGCTATGCTGTATAATACTGCAGTGGTGAATATGTCATTATACATTTGTCAAAATTTATATAAAGTATAACACCAAGAATGAACTCTAAAGCATGAACTTTGGGTGATAATGATGTGTAATTGTAGGGCCATCAGTTGTAAAAAGTGTACCACTATGGTATGGGATGCTGATGGTTGGGGAGGTTGTGTTGTGGGGGAATAGGGTATATGGGAGCTCTCTGTATTTTCTGCTCAATTTGGCTATAAACCTAAAACTGATCTAAAAACTGAAGTTTATCAATTAAGGACCAAATGAGGGTCGAGTGCAGTGACTCATGCCTGTAATCCCAGCACTTTGGGATGCTGAGGTGAGTGGATCACGAGGTCAGGAGTTCAAGACCAGCCTGGCTAGTATGGTGAAACCCTGTCTCTACTAAAAATACAAAAATTAGCTGGGTGTGGTGGCGTGCACCTGTAGTCCCAGCTACTCAGGAGGCTGATACAGGAGAATTGCTTGAACCTGGGAGGTGGAGGTTGCAGCCAGCTGAGAGCACGCCACTGCACTCCAGCCTGGTGACAGAGTGAGACTCCATCTCAAAAAAAAAAAAAAGAGGTTTATACCAGGAATTCAAAGGTGTTTTCAACATCTGAAAATCAATTGATATAATTCATCAATAGAATAGGTGAAAAGAAGAAAGAATGCTCTTATTAGGTATAGAAAAAGCATTTGACAAAATTCAATTCATGATTAAACCAATCAGACAAGCAACAAACTCCACAAAAAACTTCTTAGAAACTAAGAATATAAGGTCACTTCCTTAATCTAAATGGCATCTACAAAAAAAAACTACTGCTAATATCATACTTAATGGCGAAAGGCAAGAAAAAGAAATAAAAGGCATACAGATTGGAAAGGAAGAAACAAAATGGTTTCTATTTATAGACAGCTTGATTATCTATGAAGAAATTCCTAAAGAATCTACAATAAAACTGTTGGATTAATACAACTTTAGCAAGGTCACAGGATACAACGTTAATTTAAAAGAGTCAATCATATATTCCTGTATAACAGCAATGAAAGATTAGAATTTGAAATTTATAAAAGGCAGCACCATTTAAAATAGCTCAACTAACAATTAAAAGCTTAGGTATAAATTTAAGGCATATGTACAACATCCATATGCTGAAAACTACAAAACATTGATGAAATGAAGATCTAAATAAATGTACAGATAAAGTGTCTACATGGTTTGGAAGGCTCAATATGATTAAGATGTCATTCTCCCACAAACAGCACAATCTCAAGGAAATCTCAGGCACATTTTTAGATACTGACAAATTGATTCAAAATTTATATGGAGGCTGGGCATGGTGGCTTACACCTATAATCCCAGCACTTTGGGAAGCCAAGGTGGGCAGATCACTTGAGCCCAAGAGTTTGAGACCATCCTGGGCAGCAACATAGAGAGATCCTGTCTCTATTTTTAATAAACACATACATACATACATACAATGGAAAAGGTAATTAAAATACAAGAGCCAATTTTTTTTGGTTTTTGGTTTCTTTCTTTTTTTTTTTTTTTTTTTTTTTTTTTTGAGACGGAGTCTCCCTCTGTTGCCCTGACTGGAGTGCAGTGGTGCAATCGCAGCTCACTGCAACCTCTGCCTCCCGGGTTCAAGTGATTCTCCTGCCTCAGCCTCCTGAGTAGCTGGGATTACAGGCACCCACCACCACACTTGGGTAATTTTTTTTTTTTTTTTTTTTTTTTTTTTTTTTTTAAACAGAGTCTCGCTCTGTCGCCCAGGCTGGAGTGCAGTGGCCGGATCTCAGCTCACTGCAAGCTCCGCCTCCCGGGTTCACGCCATTCTCCTGCCTCAGCCTCCCGAGTAGCTGGGACTACAGGCGCCCGCCACCTCGCCCGGCTAGTTTTTTGTATTTTTTTAGTAGAGACGGGGTTTCACCGTGTTAGCCAGAATGGTCTCGATCTCCCGACCTCGTGATCCGCCCGTCTCGGCCTCCCAAAGTGCTGGGATTACAGGCTTGAGCCACCGCGCCCGGCCTACACTTGGGTAATTTTTGTATTTTTAGTAGAGACAGGGTTTTGCCATGTTGGCGAGGCTGGTCTCAAACTCCTGCCCTCAAGTGATCCACCCACCTTGGCCTCCCAAACTGCTGGGATTACAGGCATGAGCCAACACACCTGGCCCATTTTTTTTTTTTTTTTTTAAATAAAACAACAACAAAATAACTAAGTTGGAGGACCCACACTACTTTAAGACTTACTGTAAAGCTATAGTAATCAAGATAGCATGGTATTGTTGAAAGAATAGACACGTATATACATTAAACAGAATAAAAAGCCCAAATTAAACTTACACAAATATAGTCAACAGATTTTTGACAAAGGTTCAAAGGCAATTCAATAGAGAAGGAACAGTTTTTTCAACAAATGGTGCTAGGATGATTCTTCATCCATATTCAAAAAAGGAACCTTAACACATACTTCATACCTTGTATAAAAATTATTTCAAAGTGGTTTATAGATCTAAATATAAAATATAAAACAATAAAACGTCTAGGAGAAAGTGTAAGAGACCTTGAGTCTGACTATGATGTTTGTTTTTTTGCTTTTTATTGAGATGGAGTTTCGCTCTAGTCACTCAGGCTAGAGTGCAATGGCGTGATCTCGGCTCACTGCAACCTCCGCTTCCTGGGTTCAAGTCATTTTCCTACTGGAGCCTCCCAAGAGGCTGAGATTATAGGCATGTGCCACCACGCCCGGCTAATTTTTGTATTTTTAGTAAAGATGGGGTTTCACCATGTTGCCCAGGCTAGTCTTGAACTCCTGACCTCAGGTGATCCACCCTCCTTGGCCTCCCAAAGTGCTGGGATTACAGGCATGAGCCACCACGCCCAGCCAACTATGAGTAAATATGACACCAAAAGCACAACCCATCAAAGAAAAAAATGAGAAATTGAGTTTTATGAAAATTAAAGACTTTTGCGGGCTGGGCATGGTGGCTCACATCTGTAATCCCAGCACTTTGGGAGGCTGAGGCAGGCAGATCACGAGGTCAGTAGTTCGAGACCAGCCTGGCCAACATGGTGAAACACCATCTCTACTAAAAATGCAAAAATTAGCTGGGCATGGTGGCGGGTGCCTGTAATCCTAGCTACTTGGGAGGCTGAAGCAGGAGAATCACTTGAACCCAGGAGGCGGAGTTTGCAGTGAACCAAGATTGCACCATTGTACTCCAGCCTGGGAGAAAGTGCGAGACTATGTCTCAAAAAAAGAAAAAAAAAAGACTTTTGCTTTGTAAAAAAATCTGTGAAGAGAATGAAAATACAAGCCATAGACAAGGAGAAAATATTTGCAAATCACATATCCAATAAAGAGTTTGTATGCAGAATATATAAAGAACTCTTAAACCATAACAATAATAAAACAAATAATTAAACTTAAAAATGAGCAAATGTCTGAAAAGATTCTTCCCCAAAGAAGATATATGGATGGCAAATAAACAGGGAAAGATATTCAACATCATTAGTCACGAGGAATATGCAAATTAAAACCACAGTGGGATACCACTATGCACCTATTACAATGGCTAAAATAAAGAACTGAATACAAAATATTGGCCTTGATGTGGAGTAACAGAAAGAGTCATTCATTGCTGGTAGAAATACAAAATGGTACAGCCACTTTGGAAAAACAAATTTGGCAGTTTCTTATAAAGTTAAGCATATACTTATATGACCCAGCAATCTCACTTCTAGGTATTTATCCAAGTGAAATGAAAGCTTACACTCATACAAAACATGTATTTGAGTATTTATACATAATTTTCCCAAAATGAGCAATTAAAAATGAGAAATTGTGGTAATCCATATAAGGGAATACTACTCAGCAATAAAAAGGAACAGATTATTGATTCATACAAAAACATGGGTCAATCTTAAAATGCATTTTCCTAAGAGGATCATTGTTGGGACTGGGTGATGGGTACAGGAGGATTGATTATTCTGTTTTTGTGTGTGATTGAAAATTTCCATAATAAAAGTTTTAAAAGTGTATTTTAATATGGTATTTTTAAATGATCTCACAATGTCCAGGTACTGCACAGATGAGACTGAAGTTCCATGTTCTAAAACCAGAAGCTCCATCTGAAATGTTGCATAGAAAACTGCTCATTGGCTGGTCGCAGTGGCTCACACCTGTAATCTCAGCACTTTGGGAGGCCAAGGTGGGTGGATCACCTGAGGTCAGGAGTTCAAGACTAGCCTGGGCAACATCGTGAAACCCCATCTCTACTAAAAAAAAATACAAAATTTAGCTGGGCATGGTGGCAGGCACCTGTAATCCAGCTATTTGGGAGGCTGAGGCATGAAAAATCGCTTGAAACCAGGAGGCGGAGGTTGCAGTGAGCTGAAATTGTGCCATTGCACTCCAGCCTGGGCGACAGAGTGAGACTCCGTCTCAATAAAAAAAAAAAAACAAAAACCAAACAACAACAACAACAAAAAAAACAAAACAAAAAATTGCTCATTACATAAAGATCCAATCTGGAATGTAAATTTTATTTTATTAAGATATATACTTAGAAAGCATTTTGAATTATTGGCTTGTTGGTTTTAAGAACTGAATTTGCCTAGGCATTAGGAAAAGTACAGAAAGCTCCCCAGAGCAGTCTGGAGCCCAGCAGTTCCAGGCCCCTAGGCCATCTGAATTATAGGACAGAAGGTGGGGGTGTCAGTGAGCACTGTTCTTCTGAGTGTCTGTCAATGGAGGGTGCATGTCAAACAGGAAAGAGGTTTGCTAAGGCTCTATGTTTGTTTGCCTTTTCTTCAACTGGAGACTGAAGTTTGAGAATAGTAAGTAAGCAAGTAATCGTTCTCCTAGATCTCATTACTTGAGTTTGTTTGTTTTTTTTTTTTTTTTTGAGACAGGGTCTGGCTCTGTTGCCCGGGCTAGAGTGCAATGGGACAATCTCAGCTCACTGCAACCTCTGCTTCCCAGGCTCAAACCATCCTCCTACCTAAGCCTCCCAGGTAGCTGGGACCACAGGCATGTGCCACCATGGTGGGATAATTTTTGTATTTTTGGTAGAGACAGGGTTTCGCCATGTCACCCAGGCTGGTCTCGAATTTCTAGCTTCAAGCAATCCTTCTGCCTCGGCCTCCCAGAGTAAAGGCGTGAGCCACTGTGCTTGGCCTGAGATAATTTCTTAAGATGATGTATAACACCTCCTGCAATGATAGCTTCCCTAATGTAACGCCTCCTGCAAATTGTCCTGAGCTGTTTGAAGCTGCAATCAGAATATATTGAAGTTTCAACATTTTTATTGTCCTTTCCTCTACCCCCAGCAATAAAAAAAAAAAAAGAAAAAAAATTAAAAATATTATGGGGCCTTTCGGCTGGGCGCGGTGGCTCTTGCCTGTAGTCGCAGCATTTTGGGAGGCCAAGGTGGGCAGATCATCTGAGGTCGGGCGTTCAAGACCAGCCTGACCAACATGGAGAAACTCCGTCTCTACTAAAAATGCAAAATTAGCCAGGTGTGGTGTGCATGCCTGTAATCCCAGCTACTTGGGAGGCTAAGGCAGGAGAATTGCTTGAACCTGGGAGGCGGAGGTTGCAGTGAGCCAAGATCATGCCATTGTCCTCCAGCCTGGGCGACAAAAGCAAAACTCCATCTCAAAAAAAAAAATTATGGGGTCGGGTGCCGTGGCTCAGTCCTATAATCCCAGCACTTTGGAAGGTAGAGGTGGGCAGATTGCTGGAGCCCAGGAGTTCAAGACCAGCCTGGGTAACATTGTGAAACCCTGTCTCTACAAAAAAGCTACTCTGGAGGCTGAGGCAGGAGAATCGCTTGAACCCAGCAGGCAGAGGTTACGGTGAGCCAAGATCATACCATTGCACTCCAGCATGGGCGACGAGCAAAACTCCGTCTCAAAAAAAAAATTATGGGGCTGGGCGCAGTGGTTCAGTCCTATAATCCTAGCACTTTGGGAGGCAGAGGTGGGCAGATCGCTGGAGCCAAGAAGTTCAAGACCAGCCTGGATAACATTGTGAAACCCTGTCTCTACAAAAAAGCTACTCTGGAGGCCGAGGCAGGAGGATTGCTTGAGCCCGAGGTTGAGGCTGCAGTGAGCCAAGACTGTGCCACTGCACTCCAGCCTGGGTGACAAGACTCCGTCTCAATTAGAAAAAAAAAAAAAAAGGAAATCTCTGAAGTGATAGTAATGTTTTATGTCTTGATAGCAATTTGGGATACAAAGGTATAGACATTTATTATTATTAAAACTTGGAAATTTAAACACAAGCACGTAAGGTTTATACATTTCATTGTATACATATTTTACTCCAAAAGAAAAAAGTCAACAAATATTTAACCTAGTCAATGATATACATGCTGAGTTATTTAGGCAGAAGTCTACTACTGATGTCTACAGTTTACTTTTAAATGCGTCCAAAAAAAAAAAAAACCAAAAACAGGGATTGACGAATACTTAGAGAAAGGTACAGACATGTGATAAGCCAACTATAGTGAAATGTTAGTGGTAGTCTACATGATAGGTATATGGTGTTCACTATAAAATTTTTCAACTTTGCTATATGTTTGCAAATTTTCACAATAATATATTGGAGAAATGTCTAGAAATGTGATGCTACCCTAGGTCAGCAGGAACTGTGAAAGATTAGACCTGTATTCTGGTTACCAGATGCTTAGAGCCTTTTTTTTTTTGGGTGGGGGGGTGGTAGAGTCTCGCTCTGTTACCCAGACTGGAGTGCAATGGTGTGATCTCGGCTCACTGCAATCCCCATCTCCCGGGTTTAAGTGATTCCCCTGCCTCAGCTTCCCAAGTAGCTGGATTACAGTCACCTGCCAGCATGCCCAGCTAATTTTTTGTACTTTTTGTAGAAACAGGGTTTTTCACCAGGTTGGTAGGGCCGGTCTCGAACTTGATCCACCCGCCTCGGCCTCCCAAAGTGCTGGGATTACCGGCATGGGCCACCACGTCTGGCCTGCTAGAGCCTTTAAATATACTTGATATAATTTCTTGATTTCTGATCTCTTGAGGTTTGGTTTACTTAAATCTAATGATCTCATCTCCCTTCTACTTTCACTTTCTGGTTTATCTAGTAATTTGTTCATTCATTTTCAAATATTTACCTTTCCCTACTAGGAACCAGGCCCTGTGTAGGTGCTGGGGATACGGTTTTGCTTCTGCTCCCCTGGAGCTTCCATTGTGGCTTATTCCCAGTAACTAGCACTTCCAACTCCCTTAATTCTATCAGGAATGCTGGTTCCTACATCTTTGAGGCTATGACAGGACCATTTTATCCATTGAATAGTATAGACCCCACACCAAGGGTCTGGGAGCTTTTTAGGGTTCTATGAAAAATGTTTTATGTATGAAAAAGAGAATCTCCAATTTACGAAAGAAAATCGCAAAATCCTATACATTGCCAAGACTGTCAAAATGAACTCCTAGTCTTTTTGATTCGCTCTTTTTTTACGGCTCTGAATACCATAGGACTGCAAGCATTTCTGGCCCCAGTGGCAAATCTAGCCCTAATATAGATGCTGTATGGGAATAAGATACTCCAATAGTCAGATGGATGCTTAAGCTATCATAGCCTAATGACATTGCAGCTTCATTCTTTGAACTTCTTATGCTGATCCGTTGTTCAGCAGTCCACCTTCTGATTCCCATGTAGGTCTGCAGTATTTCTTCGGGTATTTCTAGTCTCTGTAACAGTGCTTTCTCAGTAAACCCATAAAATAGCTTGTGATTAAGAGCTGTCACACCACATGTCTAGAATTTGAGAAGGAAATAAGCCAATCCAGGTCCGGTGGCTCATGCCTGCAATCCCAGTACTTTCAGAGGCTGAGGTGGATGGATCACCTGAAGTCAGGAGTTCGAGACCAGCCTGACTCAACTGATGAAACCTTGTCTCTACTAAAAAAAAAAAAAAAAAAAAAAATTAGCTGGGCATGGTGGCAGGCGCCTGTAATCCTAGCTTGGGAGACTGAGGCAGGGGAATTGCTTAAACCCAGGAGGCAGAGGTTACAGTGAGCTGAGATCGTGCCACTGCACACTAGCCTGGGCGACAGTGTGAGGCTCCATCTCAAAAAAAAAAAAAAAAAGGAAAAAAAAAAAAACGGCCAATCATGTCAACATTTTGGTCCCTTATGGCCATACATTTCTCAGTGTAAACTAAATTGCTAATTTAAGAGGGACAAGGAATATTCTTGCATATCTTCTCATCTGTACCTTTAGTTTTAAACTTACTTCTAGTTGATTCAGGCCTTGTGAAGCCTTGTTTTATCTTATTCTTGGCATCCAGGTTCTAACCCCTACTGTTCTCCCATTATTGACCATCCCTTGCCAGGCCTATCTTAACAGCTGAACCCTGGGCTTCTTAACAGCTGAACCCTGGGCTTCTGTTTCTCCTTTTTTAAAATTTTTTATTTTTATTTTTATTTTGAGACGGAGTCTGGCTCTTGTTGCCCAGGCTGGAGTGCGATGGTGCGATCTCGGCTCACTGCAACCTCTGCCTCCCAGGTTCAAGCGATTCTCCTGCCTCAGCCTCCCGAGTACCTGGGATTACAGGCATGTGCCACCACACCTGGCTAATTTTATACTTTCAGCAGAGACTGGATTTCTCCATGTTGGTCAGGCTGGTCTCGAACTCCTGACCTCAGGTGATCTGTCTGCCTTGGGGAGGCCACTGCACCCGGCCTGCTTCTCCATCTTTAACTGTGTTGTTTAGGCCCTTAGGCCCCATCAACTCAATCCCCAGGTTCTTTGGGCCACAATGATGCCCCTGAGGTTTGTGCTCCCTGAATGCCCCAGAGCTGGAAACGAGGCAGCTTTTGCACATAAAATTCCTTTATTATAAAGGTTTCCTACTAATACATACTAACAGGTATGAGATACTGATTTTAAAAACTTTGTTTTAACCAAAGAAAATAACAGAACAATGTCTTATAAGCCAATATTTAAAGAAAACTGAGAGCATTATGAAATATTTTATTTTTATTGGTTGGTAATTATATATGGATGGCTCATGAAATTACTGTAACATCCTTGATTTTATTGTTTCCTCAGGAATTTCTTCTCTATTTTAAATAAAACATGTTTTATGCACTGAGTGCATTTAGTATCTCCGCTCTGTTAAACAATTACAACACTGTACATACACAGAGCTATGTAATGTGCATATTTTAACTATAGATTAGCTTCCTAGGAAGAACAGTGTTGGTATCCTTTTCCATTTAGAGTTAAAAGGAGTCTGATGGCAGTTCTTTACAGTGACTGTTGAGATGACTGAATCTTCCTGAGCCAAGTCTTCACATCTCTATTTTGTTGTTTTAATTTGAATAACTATGAAAAGATTGATTTTTTTTTTTTTTTTTAGGACAGGGTCTCACTCTGTCACCCAGGCTGGTGTGCAGTGGCGTGATCATGGCCCACCGCAGCCTCTGTCTCCCTGGCTCAGGTGATCCTCCTACCTTAGCCTCCCAGGTAGCTGGGACTATAGGCTCCCACCACCACCCCCGGCTAATTTTTGTATTTTTTGTTAATCCTCCCACCTTGGCCTCCCAAAGTGTTAGGATTACAGGCGTGAGCCACTGTGCCCAGCCAAAAAAGACTGAAATCTTTTATTTCTGATAGAGACCTCAAAGAGCTCACTGCATAGGACCGACCCCAGGTTGCCTTTATATTTCCTGCATTTTTCTTCTGTTGGTCTTCAGGGAAGCTGTATAATATAAATGAATGAATGAATGTGTTTGTGTGTGTGTGTGTGTATGTACACATATATCTCCATTCAAAAGCTATAGCACATGTATGTTTTTGTGTATGTGTATATATGTGCATGTATATAAGTATATATGCACACACACATATATACACACACAAAGCTATAGAAAACATATATCTTGTGACTAAAATTCCCTGAACTACCAGTAACTCCAGAAATTCTATTCTGGAAAACAATGGCTAACATCTAATTCATTATCTTAGAATTATCACAAAAGGAATATGAAAATGTGGTTTCTAGTGCAGTGCAGTTAAGATAGGTATTCTTGTAGGCCATGGTTCCAAGAAATTTGTTTGACAACTGTATTGAGTAGTATATTTCTCCTCTTCCTTTATTTTTTTCCCTTACCTCTTTTGAAAAAAAAAAAAAAAGAAAATTGTGTTCCTCTTTCAAGTTCTTTTTCTCTCCTGGCTTATATAGTATGTTACCAGCAGAACTTTCTCTAAAATGAAAGGAAGTCATTGCTAAGAAGAGACAAAAAGTTAACAGGATTAAAGGAATGAAAAGGCACATGGAATTGCTGGGTGTGTCCAGAATCTGAGAAGATTTGAAAAGAGGAGCAGAAAGAATTTTTGTATTTTAGAAGTTGAGGGGCCCTCCTGGCCTAGTTTGAAAAACACAATCAGATACAGTTTGAAAAAAGTCCAACAAGATCTAGTGGGAAGATAAGCTAGCATCTTGTTACAAAAAGTGCCACGGGCCTTGGCTGTATATTTTAAATGAACTTCTTAATTTCATATCAAAATGCATAGATACTTCCTGACCCCTGTTCTTGCCCTCCTCCATTTCCCTGTTAAATCCTGACCTTTCTCTGTTGCTCTTCCCGTTTCCACCCTGGAGGTCTGGCTGCCAGGACTATTCTCAGGTTGCCTGGGTCTCCGCAGTAGCACCCATTAGCCATGTTGCTTCTGGGCAGGCAATCTGTTTCTGTGCAAAGAGAAAATGCTAGGGTGAGTCACCAGTCCTTCTTTCCTAACAAAAGAGCATTGTACTGTGCTGTTTGATTTCGGCTCTTGTGTGCAACTTGTGATTGCAAACTAATGGGGACATGAGGCACAGCTCCAGTGACACACCTCTCAAGTTGCATTATAATGATCTGATTGGGATGTGCCCCATTAGACTGTGAGATCCTTTAAGGCTAGGATGCTTTTATTTTTGTGTTCCCAGCCCTAAGCACACTGTGCCTAGCTCAGGGTAAGCACTAAACAAATGTTTCTTGATGAGAATGCTACAGGGGGAAGGGAAGGGTTGTGCTGTACACCAAGAGTGAAAGAGCTACCCTTTAAGAAACAGACTCACCTTCATGTGGCCTGCAGAGGGCGCTCTTACATCATAGCTATACCGTGCATCCTTTGTCCATCACTGGTTTCCTGCAGCGGTACCTTTTCGGTGAAACCACAGGTGTGAGGCTTTGGAAATTTAGACTTAAACCTGCCCAAACACATTAGAATATCATCAGTTGCACAGAACAAATCCACATTACAGTTATTCCAAAAGGACAATAACATTCCAGGATTTGCTTAAATACTACTAAGCCATGACATCTCAGAAAGTCTAACCTGAAGAAGAAAAGTTGCCTGGTTAGTCTTCCGGGAAATATTAGTAATTATTAAATTTGGAAAACTCCTTACACTCACTTGATGAGCCAGTTCATCTAATCCAACTACCTCATTTCTCAGATGAGGAAACTGAAGTTTATAAAATTCCTCAAGGTGATGTATCTACAGAAAAATTATACTCTCAATTCAGGCTTTAGATGTGTTGAAAACATGTGGCAAGGTGTCCATTTGGAAAAAAATGCACATAGAGCCTTCTCTCTCCCTCTCCTTATTTAAATAGATTTAAAAATAAAAATATGACCAGGCATGGCAATTCATGCCTGTAATCCCAGCACTTTGGGAGGCCAAAGTGTGAGGAATGCTTGAACCCAGGAATTCGAGACCAGCCTGGGCAATATAGCGAGGCCCAGTTTCTACAAAAAATTAAAAATTAGCCAGGTATAGTGGCATGTGCCTATAGTCCCAGCTACTCAGAAGCCTGAGGTGGGAAGATAGCTTGAGCCTAGGAGGTCAAGGCTGTAATGAGCTGTGATCACACCACTGGACTCCAGCCTGGGCAACAGAATGAGATCCTGTCAAAAAAAAAAAAAAAAAAAAAAGTACTGTAGTAACTGCTGAATAAAATACATAAGACTTTGGAAAGACACTATTTTAATGGTGAATCTGGACAGCACTCCAAAGATACCTTTTAAAAGGTTGGAAGTAGGCTTTTAACATGTTATGGGGGGATCAACTGTGTAATAAATAATACAGAAGTAAAAAGTGTTGGTTAGTCAAACTGACCATCAAATTGAGAGCCAAAAAGCCATTAAGTTATGATTCTGGACAAGGCTCTGATTGCCACAGTTGAGAAAAGTTATTTGACATCTTTTTCACATAGTTAAGCTTAAAAAACAAACGCAAACTCAAATCCCCAAACCCTCAAAGCATCAAGTGCTTAAAACATTTATAATATACCTTCCACATCAACCCTCACCTCCTCCTTGTTTCCGAGAAACCATGACCCTCCTCCAGGCTGGTTCTTGATCAGCACCCCCCTCCCTTCCCTGGGTGCCTCCCATTTGTAGGCAGCCATTACTGGGCTGTATTCTGGTTGTATTGAGGCTGGCAGGAAAGGGAAACAAGGATAGCATGTTCATGTGGTGTGAGTGGTCTCAGTTTCTAGGCAAGCTGGGGGAAAGGGCAGTCCTGTGGCCCTGTGAGAGGCCCACTCAGACCCTGGCCCAGCTCTAAGGGCTGAAGCAGTTCTGAGGGATAGCACTTCACTTCCATCCGTATTAGAGGCCCTACCTGGGGAGAACAGCAGCAGAAAAGCAGCCCTCAAAGAAATGCTACCATGGGACATGGCCTCAAGAGAGGAGCCTCAGCCCGAGATGAGATGGAGGGTGGCCTTGAAGAAAAGAGGCCCTGGCTTCAGGGGCACGGGGGAAAACAGATGAGGTGTTGGAAGGAAGCCAGTCAGGATTCTTTGCAAAGTGAGGACAGTGAAGCTGGGATTGAGGACCCTTAAACAGGGCAAATTACAGGAATTCTCCCCAGCCAATGGGAAGGGAAGGGCCTGAGCATTTTTCTGGCCTCTCAAATTTGAAGATGCCTAGGGATCACTGGGGAATCTTGTTGAAATGCGGAGTCTGATCCAGTAAGTCTAGAATCCTGCCTCAGATTCTGGATTCCTACCAAGCTCCCTGGTGAGGCTGCAGGTTCTTAGGCCCCACTTTCAGAAGCAAGAGTGTCTTCTAGACTTCAGAATAGAGAAAGTTGAACAATAGAGACCATGTATCAGAGAGTCACCCATGGGCAAATTCGTTGGGAGGAAGTCCTAGCTCCAGTTCAAATTCAAGGTTGTCTTTGCAGATTCCCAGGTACTAAAAGGATTTTAGGAGTTCAATTATTGGGCAAGGAGAGGAAAGGATCCCAGATTTAAGTACCCCCTCATCAGTATCCCTTGGGGCTGGGAAGAAGAGTGGCTGGTTTTCTATTAGGTAGGGGGCCCAGATCATCTAATAATCAGGGCGATCTGGTGAGGCAGAAGATGATGCCAGCAAGAAAGACCTTGGAGGGCCTGGAGGGCCTGCTGAATTCTCCATAGGCAGCTTTTCACATGCTACCTGAAGGCAGCCACTGGGAGGTTTTGAAAGAAGATACTAGGTTACTCCACACTAGCCCTTGCCAAACTAGCTAACCTGGTGAGAGAAGCTGCTAATTGTAATAGAGGCAGAATGTTATCTGTACTCAACAGTTTTCCAGGGGGAAATGAGGACAGGCCAATGCAGCCAGAAAGCACTGGGTGTTGGCTTTGCAGAAAGCTTAGTTATACTTAGGAACAGGGTTGCCAGGTGTCCTGTTTTGAACTGGACAGCATGGTATTTTAGCTTCTAGTGTGTGAAAATGCAGTAAATGCTTGTTTTTTTTAAAAATCATTATTGCGGCCAGGCACGGTGGCTCACGCCTGCAATCCCAGCACTTCAGGAGGCCAAGGTGGGTGGATCACCTGAGGTCAGGAGTTCCAGACCAGCCTGACCAACATGGAGAACCCCATCTCTACTAAAAATACAAAAATAAAAAATAAAAAAATTAGCCAGGAGTGGTGGCGCATGCCTGTAATCCCAGCTACTCAGGAGGCTGAGGCAGGAGAATCGCTTGAACCCAGGACATGGAGGTTGTGGTGAGCTGAGATCCCGCCATTGCACTCCAGCCTGGGCAACAAGTACGAAACTCCATCTAAAAAAAAAAAAATCATTATGGCCAGGCATGGTGGCTCATGCCTGTAATCCTGGCACTTTGGGAGGCCGAGGTGGGTGGATCATGAGGTCAAGAAATCGAGACCATCCTGTCCAACGTGGTGAAACCCTGTCTCTACTAAAAACACAGAAATTAGCTGGGCATGGTGCTGCTGTGCCTGCAGTCCCAGCTACTGGGGAGGCTGAGACAGGAGAATTGCTTGAACCTGGGAGGCGGAGGCTGCAGTGAGCCAAGATCATGCCACTGCACTCCAGCCTGACGACAAGAGCGAGATTCTGTCTCAAAAAAAAAAAAAAAAAAAAAAAACCATTATTATTTCACATGTGCTTTATATCTTATGTTTTGATTTATTTTTAATCAGCAGGGGTTTGTAATTTCAGCTTTTAGTTACTCCTGCTGTTAAGTATTGAATGGACAAACACTATTTAATACAGCGTTACACTTCTTTTGAAATGTGAGGAACTCTTTTATTTATCTGTGTGCAAATAACATGTTCCAACACTACTGTTAAGTATTCTGTTAAAGTACAAATCTATCCCTTAGGAGGGGAGGGTACACTCTACAAGAAGTTTTTTCTCCCAATCTCTATGGGGTGGTTATTTTTGTAATCCTGTTTATGGACAAAGCAGGGAAAACACAGTCATCTCTAGGGCAATGATAAGAGCTAACGTGTGTTGAGGGTTTACCATGCGCCTGACAGTATGGGCACTCTGTATCCTCTACCTCCATCCTCACAGAGATCCCGTGAGGAGGAGGGTCCAGTTACTGCCATTTTACAGAAGAGTAAACAGGTTCAGGGAGATTCAGTATTGAGGCCCCAAGCCTGGAAGTTATCCTCCATTTCTCTTTTCCTCTTAGGCCCCTCCTCCAATTTATTAACAAGTTCTGTCAGCTATAACTCCAAAATATATTTTTAAAATATGACCTTTTTTCCTACCCTAGCTCAAGTCCTCATTATCTTTCTTGCTTGGATGTCGCATCAGCCTCCAAACTGTCCCCTGGGGCCACTCTTACCCTTAGTACCATCTTCCTTCCACACAATGGGCAGGGTGGGGTTTTTTGTTGTTGTTTGTTTGTTTTTTGAGACAGGGTCTAACTCTGTTGCCCAGGCTGGAGTGCAGTGGTGTGGTCATAGGTCACTGCAGCTTCAATCTCCTGGGCTCAAGTGGTCCTCTTACTTTAGCTTTTCAAGCAGCTTAGGCTACAGGTGCACACCACCACACCTGGCTAATTTTAAATTTTTTGTAGAGATGCAGTCCCGCTATGTTTCCTAGACTGGTTTTTTGCTTTGTTTTGTTTTGTTTCTGAGCTGGAGTCTTGCTGTTTTGCCTAGGCTGGAGTGCAGTGGTGTGATCTTGGCTCACTGCAACCTCCACCTCCCGGGTTCAAGCGATTCTCCTGCCTCAGCCTCCTGAGTAGCTGGGACTACAGGCACCCACCACTATGCCCAGCTAATTTCTGTATTTTTAGTAGAGACAGGGTTTCACCATGTTGCCCAGGCTGGTCTCAAACTTCTGACCTCAGGCGATCTACCCACCTTGGCCTCCCAAAGTGCTGGGATCACAGGTGTGAGTCACCATGCATGGCTGCTAGGCTGGCCTATAGTGGTCCTCCTGCCTCAGTCTCCCATAGTGTTGAGATTATAGGCATGAGCCACCACTCCTAGCCCAGAGTGATCTTTCTAAACTGTATATCAGATGATGTGCTCTCCAATAGCTTCTCTTCATATTTAAAATAAAACCCAAAGTCTTTTCCAGGACTTACAAGGCCTTACATGATCTGGCTCCCCTTTGCTGCATGCAAACTCTTCATTCATTCATTCAACTAATATTTACTGAGGTCCTGCCATGTGCCAGACACTCATAGCTGCTAGCATATTGCTTCTGTACAGAGCTCACATTCTAGTGGGAAGAGACAGTAATCAAAGAAACACAAAGTATGTCAGGTGGCGATAAGTGGCATGGAGAAAAATGAAGCAGGAAAGGAGACCAGGGAGTGCTGTGAGGCAGTGAGAGGCCACCATTTGTAATAGGATGGCCAGGAAGACTTTCCTGCGAAGGTGACATCTGAGCAGAACACCTGAAGGAGAGGAAGGAGTGAGCCAAGTAGACTTTGGAGGAAGAACATTCTAGGCAAAGGGAAAAGCAAATGTCAAGGTGCTAAGGAAGAGGCGAGTTTGGCATGTGTGAGGAATAGCAAGGAGGCTGATGTGGCTAGAAGTAGAGAGCGCAGGCAGAAGTCAGAGATGGCTTAGCCATGGGTTGGGGAAAGGGTAGACCTGTAGGAATCTGTTGGCTCCCAACCAAGGGACTTGGACTAAGTGGGTGGGAAGCTGGGGAAGGGATGTAAGCAGAGCAGTGGTATGATTGTGTAGAAGGATGATGTGGCTGTTGGGAGACAGGCTCGGCATCAAAGACAGAAACAATAAATCATGGTGGAATGGGCTAGAATGGTGGCCATGGAGGAAGAGATAAGTGCTCAAATGTTGTTGAATGAATAGTGAATAAATGAACTCGCTCAATGATGGAGCCAAAATGCACATACAGCAGTCTGACTTGAGTGGCCTTGCTCTTAGTAATGGTGAACAAAAACTAGGAGAGAGGGGCTGCTGCAGCCCCCTTGGAACTTTCCGGTTCTGCGATTTTAGCAGCTTCCCTTCTGTGGGGTATGCAGGGAAGAAGGAAAATACTCCTATAATGGAAACTTTATTGGAAAAGGCAGAAGGTAGAAAAACATCCGCATCTGGAAGGACAAAAAGCCCACCAGGCAACCAACCAGTCAATCAGTAACAGTGTACAGGCTTGAGATTGGGGTATTGATCAATGGCCACTTAAGCCACACACAATCACTATGTGTGATTTTTTTCCCAAGAGAATGCATTAAAAGGAATGCTTTGGAATTAAAAATTAAAATTTTTAAAATTACCCCTTTTAAAAATAAACTGAATAATTTGTAAAACTGTGGAGAGTATGATGATGAACACAAAGGCTATGACTTTAAGTCACCTTTTCTGGGAAAGCAACTAGTTTAGAAGATTAAACTATGCAAACATAAGGCAAAGATTCTGGGCCGGGCGCGGTGGCTCACGCCTGTAATCCCAGTACTTTGGGAGGCCGAGGTAGGCAGATTGAGACCATCCTGGCCAACATGGTGAAACCCTGTCTCTAAAAATACAAAAATTAGCTGGGCATGGTGGCATGTGCCTGTAATCCCAGCTACTCAGGAGGCTGAGGCAGGAGAATCACTTGTACCTGGGAGTCAGAGGTTGCAGTGAGCTGGGATTGCGCCACTGCACTCCAGCCTGGCCACAGAGTGGAACTCCATCTCAGAAAAAATAAAAAAATAAAAAATTTTTTAAAGATTCTGAACCATCCATTCTCTGGGTTGCACTTAAATTTTTAGCTTCATTAGGGATGACTTGGAGCTGCTATGCTTCTCATGTAAAATATATTCCTCCATATTATTTTCCATTTGCTAATCAGTTGGATCCATTTCAGTCAACTGTGCCTTTGGAGACTTGGTTGCTTCTTTTGGAAGCTTCTTTCAAAGTTTCTTTCTTTAGTTGCTTCTTTCAAACTAGGTTACAGAAACAAGAGCTGAATTAGACACACAGCTGCAGAAAGCAGATTTCTATTTTCAAATTTAAGATGGAAAATATGAATATTGAGAGTATTTCTTTCATGTTGAAATCAAGCAACTTTCTTGGTAAAGTTATATTTCTTAATGCAGTCAGTAATTGGTGAGTGAGGTGACCACATGCCCTGAGGAGGCAGGTAGGCCCATCTAGAGCAGAAGCTGAGCTCGTGCAGATGGACCTTTGACCCTAGCTCTGTTCCTCATAGTTGGATGACCCTGGCCAACTCACTTCACCCTGTTAACTTTCCTCATCTGCAAAATTCGTGTCTCCAAAATTCCCTTGTGAGGTTGCTGTGAGGATGAGTTGAAATGATGTGTGTGGTGTCACATGATTTGCTTGATCAATGGAAGTTATTAAGTTGTTGGCAGTCTACTTCTTGCTTTTGTGGAGTTGTATTTTTGTTCTTAGCTCTGTTATTCACAGATGGGGTGACTATATAATTTATCATCCAAACTGGGAATGAATAAATGAAAATGAAAGATTAAGTGGAGGAGAGTCTGGGCTCAAAGGTGTGGTCAGGACTCTTCCCAGGCAAACCTGAACATATATGGTCACCTTCCCTAATACTAACGTATAGTCAGACTGGGCAGCCTGTGGGAGAAAGCTAGCTGCCATCATTCTGCCACCCACTGCTGGAGGGACAACAAGGCAGAAGCAGTCTGGTGGGCCAAGCTAGACCTTATCTGTGTTGGGAAGACTTACATGGTGTGCTGGTAAAGAACTAACAGCTGCTGGGCACAGTGGCTCATGCCTATAATCCCAGCACTTTGGGAGGCCAAGGTGGGAGGATTGCTTGAGGCCAGAAGTTTGAGATGAGCCTGGTCCACCTAGTGAAACCCTGTCTCTACAAAAAAAAAAAAAAAAAAAAAAGTTAAAAAAAAAATTAGCCAGTCCTGGTGACATGTACCCATAGTCCTAGCTACTCAGGAGGCTGAGGCAGGTGGATCACTGGAGCCCAGGAGTTAGAGGCTGCAGTGAGCTATGACTGCGCCACTGCACTCCAACCTGGGCAACTGAGCAAGACACTGTCTCAAAAAATAAAACAAAAAGACTAACAACTTGGTCTTTGAAAAATATTGAGTGGCCAAGCACGGTGGCCCATGCCTGTAATCCCAGTGCTTTGGGAGGCCAAGGCGGGTGAATCACTTGATGTCAGGAGTTCGAGACCAGCCTGGCCAACATGGTGAAACCCCATCTCTACTAAAAATACAAAAAATTAGCCGGGTGTGTTGATGGGCACCTATAATCCTGGCTACTCGGGAGGCTGAGGCGGGAGAATTGCTTGAACCCAGGAGGTGGACGTTGCAGTGAGCTGAGATCAGGCCATTGCACTCCAGCCTGGGTGACAACAGTGAAACTCCATCTCCATCTCAAAAGAAAAAAAAAAGAAAAGAAAAGAAAAAAAGAAAAAGAAAAATTATTGGATGAAGAAGCCTCTTCCCTTCCTCCCCCACCACTTTATAATTTGGCAAAGGACCTCCCTCTGTGGAGCCTAGATTGTTTTCTAGGAGATAAAAACAGCCAGCATGTGCCAAGATAGCATCAAACCTGCAGGGGCAGGTGAGGACTCCAGAATGGGGTTATAAGCAGGTCTTTTTTTTTTGTGAGCCAGGCTACATGCCAGGCTTTATGCTACTGTGTTTATTTCTTTTTGTTACTTGCCAGCACAGTGATACTAGAACTTGCAGAAATTTAAGGGTAACTGGTACTACTTTAAAATACCTTTTTCCCAGGCTCCCACTGCAGACCTTCAAAATCCAAGTCCCCCAAGATTCTGTATATTTAAACCGGTATCCAGAGCAGTTTCTATGACCTCAAAAGGTTGGGAAACATTGCCCTCACGTTTAGAAAAGTCCTTTAAACTTTTCAGCTTTGACTTAGTTGTGGATGGATGTTGAAAAATGCCTTTTGTCATCCCATTGCCTGTACCTCAGATATGAAAGGAAGAAATGACCCAAAGAGGCTTTGATGACGCCAAGATCATCAGTAAGAGAGTCTCAGGAGAAAGATGAGTCTCCGGGCCAGGGGCCAGGGTTTGTCTCTGCTTCTGGCCCCTGCAGTTACTTGGGGACTCTTTTTCAGTGTCAACCTCAGAGAAGCTGAGCTTTATTTGTATTATAAAAGCAGTGATTCCCTGTCCCTATACTTTATCAATCCTTTCTCTTCTTTCCCCATCATTCTTCCAGAAAGAATTGTTCATACTCCTTGTCTCCACTTCCTTAATCTTAATTCACTTCTGACTGGAGTGGAATGAAGACTGACCTGGGTAACCTGCCCTATGTGACTGTGGGCAGGTTAATGAACTACTCCAACCCTCAATTTCCCCACTGACTTGTAAAATGAGGTAATGCAAGAAAAATTTCCAATATAGTCCCTGGCAGATAGTAAATACTTATTTTATTTTATTTTATTTTATTGAGATGGAGTCTCACTCTGTTGCCCAGGCTGGAGTGCAGTGGCACAATCTCGGCTCACTGCAACCTCTGCCTCCCGGGTTCAAGTGATTCTCCTGCCTCAGCCTCCTGAGTAGCTGGGACTACAGGCATGTGCCACCATGCCTGGCTAATTTTTGTATTTTTAGTAGAGACGGGGTTTCACCATATTGGCCAGGCTGGTCTCAAACTCCTGACCCCAGGTGATCTGCCCACCTCGGCCTCCCAAAGTGCTGGGATTACAGGTGTGAGCCACCTCATCTGGCCAGTAAATACTTCATTTTAACCCTTTCCCTTCCTCTACCTTTGGCGCCAAAACAGAGATAAAATTTCTTTTCCTAAAACACATTAGTAACATAATTGATTTTTTTTTTTTTTTTTTTTTTTTTTTGAGACAGAGTCTTGCTCTGTCACCCGGGCTAGAGTGCAGTGGCACGATCTCGGCTTACTGTAACCTCTGCCTCCCAGGTTCAAGTGATTTTTTTGCTTCAGCCTCCTGAGTAGCTGGGATTACAGGCATGTGCCACCACACTTCGTTAATTTTTTTGTATTTTTAGTAGAGATGGGGTTTCACCATGTTGGCCAGGCTGGTAAAATCATTTTTTCTATCATTTTTCAGGGCTCAATTTACTTTTTTTTGGTCAACATTTAAGACTATACTCAATTATTGAAATTCCTATTATTTTCCTATATTTATGCCACTTTTTCTAGCTTTTCCTTCCTGGTTCCAAAAACATCACCTCTAGCCTGCCTAGTATTAGAGACACTCCCTGCCCAGTGTCACATGGGCAGTCATTTAACAACCATGATATCCTGGCCCCACATAATCATTTGCTCCCTAAATAGGACTTGTATGAATAGCCACACAAGGATTTAACTGTCTTTTTCCTTTACATACACCTTACATTTAGGTGTATTAATGAAATTATGCAGCCATTGAAAAGTATCATGTTGAAAGCTATGGAAAGATGCAGAAGTGATTAACATTGTCAGTAGATACAGTGCAATGCAAAATGCTACATGTTAAAAATCAGGGTGAGGTACTATTCATCTTAAGAAGGCACTATAAAGGCTGGGTGCAGTGGCTCATGCCTGTAATCCCAGCACTTTGGGAGGCTGAGGTAGGCAGATCATGAGGTCAGGAGATGGAGACCATCCTGGCTAACATGGTGAAACCCCATCTCTACTAAAAATACAAAATATTAGCCGGGCGTGGTGGCACATGCCTGTAATTCCAGCTTTCAAGAGGCTGAGGCAGGAGAATCGCTTGAATCCGGGAGGCGGAGGTTGCAGTAAGCTGAGATTGTGCCACTGCACTCCAGCCTGGGCGACAGAGCAAGACTCTGTGTTTAAAAAAAAAAAAAAAAAAAAAAAAAAAAAAAAAAAGCATTATAGGCCAGGTGTGGTGGCTCAGGCCTGTAATCCCAGCACTTTGGGAGGCCAAGGCGGGCAGATCACCTGGAGTCAGGAGTTCAAGACCACCCTGGCCAACATGGTGAAACCCTGTCTCCACTAAAAATGCAAAAATTAGCCAAGTGTGGTGGCATGCACCTATAATCCCAGCTACTTGGGAGGCTGAGGCAGGAGAATCACTTGCCCTCAGGAGGCGGAGGTTGCAGTGAGCCAAGATTGGGCCACTGCACTCCAGCCTGGGTGACAGAGGGATACTTTGTCTCAAAAAACAAAAAAACAAAAAACAAAATTTAAAAAAAAGGCACTATAGCTGCCTAACACAAAGATGATAGAATCTCATCTCTATGCTGTAACCACACACAACCACACCAAAGATCCCCCAAGGAAAACATGAATAGAGAACACTGGCAAATGAGAATTTAGCATCACTTTGCTACAAATACTCCAGTAGCTGGGCCTGAATGCTGTTTCAGGCTTCCAGACTGCAGGCTTCCTCTATCGCCCAGGCATAAATAGACTCTTAACGTTAATGAGAGCACATTAGACATTAGCCAAGTGTGGTGGTGCGTGCCTGTAATCCCAGCTACTTGGGAGACTGAAGCAGGAGAATCGCTTTAACCTGGGAGGTGGAGGCTGCAGTGAGCCGAGATCTTACCACTGCACTCCAGCCTGGTGACAGAGCAAGACTGTCTAAAAAAAAAAAAAGGGCCGGGCGCAGTGGCTCACGCCTGTAATCCCAGCACTTTGGGAGGCCGAGGCGGGCGGATCATGAGGTCAGGAGATCAAGACCATCCTGGCAAACACGGTGAAACCCCGTCTCTATTAAAAATACAAAAATTAGCCGGGCGTGGCGTGGTGGCAGTCGCCTGTAGTCCCAGCTACTTGGGAGGCTGAGGCAGGAGAATGGCGTGAACCCAGGAGGTGGAGCTTGCAGTGAGCCGAGATTGCGCCACTGCACTCCAGCCTGGGTGACAGAGCAAGACTCCGTCTCAAAAAAAAAAAAAAAAAGGAAATCTCTGATGACTCTTCAGGAAATTCTCCTCATTTTAAGAGTTATGCTATGCTGTTCTGTGAAAATGAAGACTACCAGCACTTCTGTGTAAACTCTAGGAAGAGTCTGACTATCGGAGAAGTATGGTAAACCTTGCTGTGTAAAGAAAGGATGGAAAGCTACTTTGTTTGATAAAATAAAATGTATTGAAGTGCCTATTTTGAGTAAATTAAAATTCAGAGTACTTACCATTTCAGCTGGTCTCAACAGCAAATTTTTAGAAGTCTGAAATACATCAATACTGTGAAATAGACTCTTACTTCCTTAAGACATTCATGAAATCACTGGGTTAGGTACTAGGAATGCAATGATGAGAAAACACACATACACACAAACACACACACACACACAATCCCAGTTCTTATGGGGTTTATAGTCAAGTGGGAAAACAAACATTAATCAAATAATTACACAAATAAATTTAACGAACGGCAGAGTGCATGATCGAAGAGCAGTATGAGATGGTATGAGATGATTAACAGAGTCTGTTAATTGGCCAGAAACATCTGGGAAAGTTCACCTGAGACTGTCAGTTGTGCTATGGTTGGAAGATGGGGATGGGAGGTGGCTGGTGAGGACCTCGTAAGGGAAGGAACTAAGGGTGCATGAGCCTGGCTGCTGGAAGCAGTATGAGCCTCAGGTAACACAAGGGCTAACCCAAATGCCAACAGAGAGTAAGGATTGTGGGAGAGGAAGAACTGACATGCCTCTCAAGTATTAAAATTCAGTTTTCATCATTTAAAAATACAATAACAATAGGCAAACAGTTTGTGTTTTTTACAGGGATTGTAAGAGTCAATAAATGATCACTGAACTACTAGAAGGGTCCTAAAACTGAGTATTTGAGGATTCCAGAATTTAAATACTGGATAGAAAAGGATGACCCAGCAAGTATTCCTGAGTCTGAAGAAAAAAAGCCAGGAATGAGTTTAGTGTTACTAATGGCAGAGGAAAAGAGGGACTTTTAAGAAGGAGGCAGTGGTACTCAGAGTTGAAGGCTACCAAAAGATCAAGGAAAATGAGAACTGAAAAAATATCTGTTGGAGTTTGCAACATGGAGGCCAATGACCTTCACAAATGCTTAAAATGCACTGATATTGTATAATTAGTTTCAAGCATCTTCTGAATTATCTGTATCTTTTGCCTGATTGGGAGGGGTGTGGGTTGCTTTAGATCAAATTCCACACTTCTAGAGATGTGGGGGCATTCTAGCAACAGTCCAGATAGTGTTACAAATAAGACCATTATAAGATAAATACATTTTAACAAGGCATTTATTACCCAATGCTTTAATATTAGAGAGACCCAACTGGGCTCATGTTAAAAACAATGAAGCATCTATGTCTTATGCAATGCTGTATAGGAAGTATCTGATAAGTTTAGATCCTCAGAACCAAAATTCTATGCATTGGTCTATTGTCTTTATTTAAGACAAAGAGAGTGTGCTTAAGGTACAGGTATCTACCAGCTACTGAAAACTGCAGAACCCCTATCC
This sequence comes from Macaca nemestrina, assembly GCF_043159975.1. Taxonomy (NCBI): domain Eukaryota; kingdom Metazoa; phylum Chordata; class Mammalia; order Primates; family Cercopithecidae; genus Macaca; species Macaca nemestrina. Next base: position 76,943,565 of record NC_092140.1, on the reverse strand, counting down.
ATGATGTATCCTTATTTATAGAACGCTCTAAAAATGCTCTAAAATCTCCCATAAAACAGGATGAAAGTAGTTTTCTAACCCAAAATGTTATCATAATTGACACTTCCCAGGGTAAAGATTAGCACATAATGATGAGTGAGCTCAGAAATATTCAAAATAAACCATTTAAACAAATCAAGCTCTCCAACAATTGCAAATATACAGTATCTATTAGTCTTTAGCTGAATTAATCATTTCTTAAGGCCCTCATAAAGTTACTGTTTGTAAAAAATAAAATTCTACATTTATGGGAATTTAGAAAAACATTTAATTGTCATAATTGAATGTAATTAATCATTGTTAAAATATCAAAGCAGTATAATACATTTCAGAGAATATATATGTAATGATTTTTAAAACTCTAGTAGAGCATACTCCAAAATGTAGCTAAGCAATCTATTAACACTGGCCTTTTACACAACACAGTTACAATCATTCTACTAAGATAAATTGGCTGGGTGCAGTGACTCATGCCTGTAATCCCAGCACTTTGGGAGGCCAAGGTGGGTGGATCACCTGAGGTCAGGAGTTCAAGGCCAGCCTGGCCAACATGTCGAAACCCCGTGTCTACTAAAAATACAAAAAATTATCCAGGTGTGGTGGCAGGCACCTGTAAGCCTCGGGAGGCTGAGGCAGGAGAATCACTTGAACCTGGGAGACGGAGGTTGCAGTGAGCCAAGATTGCACCATTACACTCCAGCCAAGGTAACACAGCAAGACTCTGAGAAAAAAAGAAAGATGAATCATACATATGATTGACATACAAGCAAATTATATGTATTCACACGTATATAATTTCCTTTTGGAAGATTTTAGGAAAATATTTGTCACAATTATATTTTATTTATAAATTGAGTACTTTGACAAAATATATATTAAATGGTTCAATAAGACTGAACCATATATGCTGTACTTTTATATGTTGCATTTTAAAAAATCTGTAATTTTCAATAACAAATCTCAAAATACTAAATTTATTAGCTTGGCACAGTGGCTCATACCTGTAATTCCAGCACTTTGATTGGCTAAAGCAGATGGATCACTGGAGTCTGCGAGTTTGAGACTAGCCTGTGCAACATGGCAAAACACCATCTCTACAAAAAAAATACAAAAATTAGCTAGGTGTGGCAGAGGGTACCTGTAGTCCCAGCTACTAGGGAGGCTGAGATGGGAGGATCCATTGAGCCCATGAGGCCTACGCTGCAGTGAGCTGCAACTGGGCAATAGAGCAAGACACTGTCTCTAAATAAATAAATAAATAAATAAATAAATGTCTTCCCTTTAAATCTTGGACCTAGTCTCAGATTGATCTTTCTAAAAATTTGCTTTCATTCATGCATATTATTCAGTGGCTCCCCACTGCCTACAAAATGAAGTTCAGCTCTTTGTTCTGACATGTAAAACATTTCAATATTTGACTTCAAACTTTATTTCCAAAGCAGGCCATGCTCCTCATCTCCACCCTGAGCTTGTGGTATGTTCCTCACCTTGAAAGCGCTTCCTCTTTCTCTCCTTCAAATCTTGTGATTTTTAAAGTTACAGTTCAACTCCCACCAACTTCCCTTATGAAATCTTCCCTTATGCTTCTGGTGCCTTCCTCTGGCCTTGTCTTCATCACTTATTTTGGGTTTTAAACAACCACTATTATGTACTGACTAACAGTACTCGTGCCCCCCCCCCCCTTTTTTTTCTTTTTTGAGAAGTGTTCTACGAAGGCAAAGTTAGGTTTCCTGCTGTAAGCAGGAAGGGAGATGCACACAGAGAAGTGGGAATCTCAGGAGATGGAGTTTTGCTCCTGTTGCCCAGGGTGGAGTGCAATGGTGTGATCTTGGCTCACTGCAACCTCTGCCTGCCGGGTTCAAGTGATTTCTCCTGCCTCAGCCTCCTGAGTAGCTGGGATTACAGGTACCGCCACCACGCCCAGCTGATTTTTGTATTTTTAGTAGAGACTGGGTTTTGCCATGTTGGCCACGTTGTTCTCGAACTACTGACCTCAGGTGATCCACCTGCCTTGGTCCCCCAAAGTGCTGGGATTACAGGTGTGAGCCACTGTGCCCGACCTTGTGTCTCTTAACCGAATGGGAATTACCTTTGATGCCTGGCACAATCCTGAGAATTACAAAATCTGAGTGAGTATAAAATTATAAGCATATGCTAGTATTACCTTACCTCTGACCTATTTTACTTTATTCTTACAGTTTTTCTATCTACAGAAATCGTATAACTAAAGGCCAAATTTACTATTGCTTAAGTGTCTCTCATTCCCTTTCAAAGCTAACTGATCTTGCTGTTGTCTCCATTTAATGCATACTCTTCATTGTGCAACTGAAATATACAGAGTCTGGAATTTTCCTCAAATCAGGGACTAATTCCCTTTAATTTCATCAAGTCTTAGGTAAGTTCCTGTGTTTTGTGATAAATGCATTTTTACCTTCCTTTTAATGGAATATTTGAATGTTCAATTTCTCCAAAAAGACAGAACTTTAAAAAACCCCAAAAACAGTAAGGTCTTTCTTTCACTGAGTTTGATGTTTATTGTTTTTCTCTCCTTTCTCCAAGCACAGAGGAAGAGGTATAAAAGCAGAGGGATACATGCTTTTGAAAAGCCACCCTGGGCTAGATGCAGAAAAGCAGAAATTATGGTGCTAGCTTCCTTTACTGCATAGGCAGTTTAGCTCTGCTTAAGACTATTGTACTTGAGTCCTAAGTTTACAAATCTAGGGAAATCATGCTTACAAATGAGCAAGGTTTTCTTTTTGCAGATAACAGCACCAATTACTTATTAAACACCTACTATATGCCAGACACAATGTTGGTTGCTTTATATGTTACCTAATTTTCATGATCAAATGTATCATGATTCCTATTTTACAAATGAGGAAACCGAGGTTTAGAGATGCTAAGTAACTTGAACAACTAGTAAATGGCAGAGCTGGAGTTTGGATGCAGAACTGATTCCAAAGCCTATGCTCTTTTCTCTACATCTTGCACTGTCAGTGTCTTTTAGTGGCAGGAATTCTCACTGGGGAATGTTGGGGTTTGCATTTATAACTCTGGCAGCTAAAGGGAAGGACAGAATAATAATAAAAAAGTTCCACTGTATCTGGGGAGGCTTACCAGACCCCTTCCCCTATGCACAGTTGCTCCAGGCTTTGTTATTAGATGTTCCTCACTCTGACAATTTACATTTCAGTATACACTAAATTTGGCACTGTCCCTTTTATTATGGAACATCTGATCACTTCTGTCTGGGTAGGGGGGGAGGAGGGCTGAGAAGTTTTTATCTTTGTCAAGGCCCAGGATGAAAACACCAGGAAGTAAATCAATGCAATACCATACATTTTATATTTAAAAATATAATATGTATATTTTATATTTAATATTAATATATAACACATATAATATGTAAACATTATTTAATATTATATATTTTATATATATTAGAAATTCTACCCTGTAAAAATACATTTCTCGGAGGGGCCGGCGGGAGTGGGGGGAGGGTGATACATTTATCACAGAAGATGAAACTTACATAAGATTAGATATATCTATAATCTTAGTGCTGTGCTGATATATAAATTCCAAGTTTCAGCTGTTAGTTACTTATTTGAAGATCAAAAAAAGGAATTTCAGTGTGACAAGAATGTTGACAATCCCTGTGCTATCTCTACTAGGATCTAGTTCCACCGTGCTCTTCCAGGGAAGGATGTAGCTGTGTATGCAGGTTTTAGTTGGACAGTCATCTTTTTCTAGTCACATGACCTGTGGCAGTTTCCCAGTCGCTCTTCTGTGTGTTAGGACCACGGGAGGAGAGAAAAGGTTATTCTTCCTTCTCCATTTTTTCCACACTTAAGATAATTTAATATACTGTGTTTTCTAGTTAGTATTTAATTTGTGTAATAGTCTAGAGATTGCTATACAGATTTAATGTGTTTTACACTTAGTTGGGCAAAAGCTTATTAGTATCTACCACCACCGAGATCTAACTACATAAATATGTATTACATAATTATATTAAGGATGATTTGTGGGTTTTGAGTGTGAACCCTAAAAATCTGAGCCAGGTCCCAGTTAATTTAGAAAGTTTATTTTGCCAGGGTTGAAGATAAGTGCCCATGATACAGCCTCAGGAAGTTGTGACGTGCCCAAGGTGGTCAGAGCAGTTGGGTTTTGTACACTTCAAGAAGACATGAGATATCAACCAGCGTATGTAAGATGAACACTGGTTTGGTCCAGAAAAGATAGGATAACTCGAAGCAAAGGAGGGACAACTCAAAACAGGGAGGGGGCTTCCAGGTTTTAGGAAGAGGCAAATCACTGCATTCTTTTGAGTTTCTGGTTACCCTTTCCAAAGGAGGCAATCAGATATTATCTCAGTGAGCAGAGGAGTGACTTTGAGTAGAATGGGAGGCAGGTTTGCCCTAAGCAGTTCCCGGAAGCTTGACTTTTTCCTTTAGCTTAGTGATTTTGGGGCCCCAAGATTTTCCTTTCACATGAGTTAACTGTCCACTCTTGTGAAATATCATTTAATATTAGGATATCTGAAATGTTTCCATATGGCTGGGTGCAGTGGCTCACACCTGTAATCCCAGCACTTTGGGAGGCTGAGGCCCAACGAACACTTGAGCCCAGGAGTTTGATACCAGCCTGGACAACATAGTGAGACTCCATCTCTACAAAAAATAAAATTGGCCAGGCGTGGTGGCACATGTCTGTGGTCCCAGCTACTTGGGAAGCTAAGGGAGGAGGATCACTTGGGCCCGGGAGGTTGAGGCTGTAGTGAGCCATATCGTGCTACTGCACTCCAGCCTGGGGGCAGAGCTAGACCCTGTCTCAAAATTAATCAACAAACAATGACAACAAATAAATGAGATGTTTCTGTAGATCACTTTTTTAGATCTATAGTTTTAGATCTATAATTTAGTGATTTTTTTAGAAACACTAAATTAATTAAGTGAGATGGAGTCTTGCGCTGTTGCCCAGGCTGGAGTGCAGTGGTACGATATTGGCTCACTGCAGCCTCCATCTCCCGGGTTCAAGCGATTCTGCCTTAGCCTCTCAAGTAGCTGGGACTACAGGCATGTGGCACCATGCCCGGCTAATTTTTGTATTTTTTTGTAGAGACCGGGTTTCGCCATGTTCGTCAGGCGGGTCTGGAACTCCTGACCTCAGGTGATCTGCCTGCCTCGACCTCCCCAAGTGCTGGGATTACAGGTGTGAGCCACCGCTCCTGGCCTAAAAACACTAAATTTAAGTAAGCAACTGGGGTGCAGTTTTGTCACTGACAGTTATGGTGCTGTAGAAAGAACCCGTATCTGGAATCTGCCTTTAGCCTCAGCTCTGCCTCTTGTTTTTTTACCTTGAAAAAGTCACTTCACCTGTTTTCTCATCTATATAGGATGAAGATCATAATTTCTATTACACAGTGTTCTTAAGAGACTGAATGACGGAAATTAAAAGAAGTGTTCTACGAAGGCAAAGTTAGGTTTCTTACAGCAGGAAGGGAGATGCACAGAGAAGTGGGAATCTCAGGAGACGGATGTGGCCAGGGGCTTTTTATGGGGGTTGGGCTAAGCATTATTAGTCAAGAAGCTGAACTGCTATATATGGTAGATCTTGAATACAGTTTCTCCAAAATAACCTATTTCCTCCCCAAACCCAAACTTCCTCAACTAGGATCGAACTCAGTCCTGCAGCATGTTCTGAGATTCTGTACTCGCCTCACTTCCCCCAAGATTGTAAATTTTGGAGGGAGCTATTCCTTCATCATCCGTGTTTGCATCCTCCACACCGTTCATAGTTAAGTGCTTAGTACGTTTGCTATTGGGCAAGGTCCTCAAATGCAAGGCGGACGTCAGAAGTCAGGTTAGCGACTGAGTAACTGCTCGTGGTGGATAATTTAAAGTCAATTTGAAAGTTCATCCTTTCCCCCAAAGGCAAAAACAGGCGTTCCTTTTCTTAAAAGAGAATTTTAAACAGAATTGGGTCTCTGGTGTCCAACCTAAAGCCCTCAAAGAAAGAGGGTCACGGTTGGGGGTGGGGGCGATGGGGGATACTGAACCCTCTTCTGGTTGCGCCTTGCCCTGAGCCCCCGGCTAGAACCCTGGCGCGCTCCCAACGCGAATCGGTGACTCCGCAGGCCGCGCAGTGCGGAGGTGCCCGTCCCACCCTCCCCCTTGGGGGGTGCGGGCTCCATCTCCCCGAGCCGCTGGGGTCGGCTTCTGGTCTTGAGATGCGGATGAAGTGGTGTGAAGGGTTGGGCTTTTTTTTTTGTTCCTAAAAATGCAACGAACAAAAAAAAAAGTACAACAATCCAAACCCAACCATCTTAATTGCACGGCAGCTTAACTGGGAGACTTTCTTCCCGGGCGGCCCCACCCAGGACGGCGCCGCTTCAGTCGAGCCCACCGTCTGGGCGAACAGCGTCCACTTCCCGGAGCCGCGGCCCAGCCCCTGCGGGAGAGTTTCGGGCGCGCGCAAGCCTCTGGAAGGTAGAGAAGCCCGCAGCCCCGCCCTCCCCGTCCCAGGCGGCCCGCGCTGGTGGACGGCGGGAGCCGGCGGCGGTTGGAGACGCCGGAAGGAGCGCGGTCTCACCTCCCGGCTCCCTCCGCTGGGGCTAGGCGCGGCGGGGCAGGCGGGACGCAGCGAAGCGGGCCGGGGAGGCGGGGCCCGAGGTGCAGGCGGAGGCGGGCGACGGGGAAGGGGAAAGTGGTGGGGGAGGGCAGCGGAGGGGGGGGACGGCAGGGGGGGAGGCAGGCGACGGGGAAGGGGAGGAGAAGGGGGGAAGGGGAGGAGAAGAGGGGAAAGGGAGGAGAAGGGGGGGAAGGGGAGGGGAGGGGAAAGGGGGAGGGGAGGAGAAAGGGGGAAAGGGAGAGGGGAGGAGAAAGGGGGAAAGGGGGAGGGGAGGGGAGAGGAGGGGGAGGGGGAGGGGGCGGGGCTCGCCGGAGCCGCGAGTCCATTTTGCGGCTGTGCCTGGCGCGTACCATGTGGTCCCCACGGCTGGAGGACAGGCGGTCGCGCTGCCTCTCCCACTCGCCGGAGGTCGGAGATAAGTACCCGCCGCCCAGCTCCTCTCGGGAAAGCGGGTGGTCCTCGAACCTGCAGCGAGGGTGGGGACTTGCCCAGGTCAGCAGGGAACTGCGTGGGGTGGGGCTGGCGAAGGCCGTCTGAGCTCCAGTCCCGGCAGCGCGGCACTGTCACGGGCATGGGGAGGAGCGGCTTGCGGTGGGCGCCGGAGCAGTGTGTCTGTGGTCCAGAAAACCTGCGCTGCCCGGAGCCTTTCGGGCCCCGCTACCAGCGTCTCCACATTCCCTAGAAAAGAAAAGATGGGTGTGGGCCGTAGGTTAGAGCGCGCCGCCAGCGTCTGGCGCTGACCTGGAGAGGTTGCATGGCGCCGGGGGAGGGCGCCCTAACCGAGAAGCTGCTTAATACAAAGAGCTCCAGGCTCCTGGTGTTTGACCAGGTCTAAACAGCCTGGCTTTATTTTTGGGGGCGATTGAAAAAATTGAGGGTCAAGATTGGGGTCCTGTGCAAATAAATGCGTTAATACTGTTCTTTTTCTTCTCTCTTTGCAGTAGCCTGTAGTTCGTTAGTCAAAACGTGAAAAAAAGACCTGCTTTGCCCTGGGAAATAGTAACCCTGCCAAATACATCAGCTTATAGGAGACAGAGGTAAAATACAACAATAATTTTCCTATGTTATCTTTTTTTTTTTAAACACCCAATTTCAATAGGCCCCGAATGGAACTGTGTGTAGAATACGTATGTTCCCATCCACTTTTCATTGGTGGTCTTTGTTCTTTTCATATTTTGTTAAAACTTAGAAAAATAGAATCCACGTTTAGCATTTATTTATGGGGTATTTGTCTTAAATATATCCAAACATTTATATTGCAAAGGAAGAAAGGAGCTTCCACACTTTTTTCCTAGTTTTTTTTCCCTTCTCCTATGCTTAGGGAATTGTCAGGCTGCTAGGGCTTATAGAACAGGGCTTGAGTTTTCTAGAGACCTTTATATAATAGGCATTTTTAAAGCAGAATTTTATTTACATAGGCACTCCTTCTAGTAGAACTTGATGGAGCTGTTAACTGACTATACTTCCTTCTTACACAATGGGAGCTTCCCTATCCTTCCCTAAAAATACATTTTTTTTCCTTTCTACCAGCTGGCTTACTAAACCTCCCTGGGAAGTCCTTGCCTAACACCGGGCTGTTCTGTTCATTCTATACATTTATGATAGGTTATCTGGCCTTAATTCTGCCACAGCTTTTGTTCAGATATGCTCATTTTCATGACATTGCTTTGTACCTGACACCCTGTATGTGTTTTGCTTTGCCTTGAAATCACAGTTCAAGTTTAGAACCTTTTCTTGCTTGATACACTGGTGCTCCACAATAACACCTTAAATGTGTAGAGTTTGCATATATGTAATTAAACCTTAAGTTTGTATAGTTTTGTAGTTTATGGAATTCTCACACATTACTGTAATACAGGAGTTATTGAAAAATTATTTTTAGGCAGCTAGAAAGGGTAAAAGAATTCTCGGTGGAATTTTCCTTTAATAAAAAGCAGCTCCCGGCCGGTGACTTTGGGAAGTTGAGGTCAGGAGTTCAAGACTAGCCTGGCAATATGGGGAAATCCCATCTCTACTAAAAATACAAAAATTAGCTGGGTGTGGGGGTGTGCACACCTATTAATCCCAGCTACTTGGGAGGCTGAGGCAGAACCACCGCTTGAACCCAGGAGGCAGAGGTTGCAGTGAGGCGAGATCGCGCCACTGCACTCTAGACTGGGCAACAGAGACTCTGGTTACAAAAAAAAAAAAAAAAAAGCCCCCAAACCATTTATTTTCTAACAGAAAGCAGCCTGAAAAGTCAAGCTGCAACCAGAAATATGCAGGCTAGAAGCTTTTGTATGTAAATGTCGCCAGCTATATCTGGAAGCCAGGTACATTCAGTATGGGGTTTCTTGCTTCCTTTTCCTTGTCACCTATGTGAGCGTCTTGTCGATCACTAGGTAAAACCACAGGTGCAGGTGTCATGCGGGCCCCAGATAGAAGCCACATTTGCATAACAAAATTAGGATGGGAGGGTCAGTCTTTAGCCGGGCTATGTAAATGGTACACCTGGTCAAACCAATCCCCTGGGCTCTGTGTAAATCACCACCTCCTTGCTCTGTACAAAATCGACTGCTTTTCACCTCAAACCCAGAGACCCTCTCTTGGGTGACCTTTCTCAGCATGAGGAACCTTTCTCTGTTAAACTTTCCGCTCCTAAACCCACTCGTGTGTGTCCATGTCCTGAATTCTTTCTTGGCTCGAGACAACCACGGGTGTATCCTCCAGACAATGGAGCCATTTCATTATGAGGTAAATAGTATAAAATTCGTTTTTTAATTTTTTTCCAAAAGATGGGATTCTCAACTGTGTCTTGAACTGGGCTTAAGTGATCCTCCCGCTTCAGCCTTTAGAGTAGCTGGGACTACAAGTGTATGGCACCATTCCCAGATATAAAAATCCTAATTCTATGAAGGATAAAACTGGTTCTTGAACACAGGTACTCAAAAGCAGGTTTTGTGCTTTTCCCTTCACTGGAGAGCCTGTTAAACCTAGTTTGTAAAAATTGCAAAATTTTAGAAGGGATTTTAGAGAACTTATGATTAAACCTCTTCATTTTATGAATAAGAATACTGAGTTCTTGAGTCACTTTCTAGATATAGTGCTAAGGTCTAAGAATTAGAAAACTCAGGCTCTATGATGCCTAGTTTGCTGTGTACAACTTATAAGTCTCCATTTTTTGAGTGGTGGGGGTGTCTTAGTTTTTTTGACTCCTAAAGTTAGGTGTTTTGATGATTTCTAAGATGCTTTTAAGCCCAGTATTTCTATTCCTATCCCATAAATTTCATTACCATTTATTGCCTATATATGTATGTATATATAGGTAAGACACAGATGCAGACTAATGTTAACTGCCTTAAACTTTTATATTTTAAACTCGAGTAGGTATGGTAACAGGTGTGTCTTATTCTTGGTTTTTTATTAAGTCCTATAAAAGTAAGGTTTTCTTGTAAGGTTAGGAACTGCATCGAGAGGTGGACCACTCTAATACATCATTGGTTAGAGTTCATAAAGTGATATAAACCCTTTCTAGAGAGAAACCTAGTCATCTTTTGAAGAGCCTTAAAAATGTCCTTACTGTGGCCGGGCGTGGTGGCTCACGCCTGTAATCCCAGCACTTTGGGAGGCCAAGGCGGGCAGATCATGAGGTCAGGAGATCGAGACCATCCTGGCTAACACGGTTAAACCTCATCTCTACTAAAAAATAAAAAAAAAATTAGCCGGGCGTGGTGGCAGGCGCCTATAGTCCCAGCTACTTGGGAGGCTGAGGCAGGAGAATGGCGTGAACTTGGGAGGCACAGCCTGCAGTGAGCCGAGATCGCGCTACTGCACTCCAGTCTGGCGACACAGCAAGACTCCATCTCAAAAAAAAAAAAAAAAAAAAAAAAAAAAAGCCTTACTGTTTGACCCAAAAGTACATTTAAAGGAATTGTCTTAGGAAATAATCAGAGCTGTGGAGCAAGACTTTTCTCTATAAGGTGTTTATCTAAATGTTACAATACCCAAAAAATAAATTAAAAAGAAAACTCACAAACAAAACAACACAACAAGAACAACAAACCCATAAATAAGCAATAAGAAAGCATATCCACAACATGGACTGTCATGTTTTTCTAGAGTATATAATGATAGGGGAAAGGCATGTAATAAAATAAGGGGACAAGATACGAAATTGTATTCTACCAGTTTTGTTAAAATGTGTGCACATGCACAGACACATAGGATTGGAATAAAGACACCAAAATAATGGTAGTGGTGATTTCTTGCTGATGTGATTATGGGTGGCTTTTTCTCTGTATTTTCTGAATTTTCTATAATAAAAAGAAGTTGCTTTTATAATTTAAGAAGACACAAAAGCTAGTTGCATGGATAACTTCGATTTCAGTATGGTGTCAATATTTTATGGTTTTAATTGCGGTAAGAACATTTAACATGAGACCTATCCTCTGCACAAATTTCTAAGTGTACAGTACAGTAGTGTTAACTGTAGACATGAGCAGATCTCTGAAACTTATTTTTATGTGACTTTTGTAAAGTATTTATCATACCTTCTAGAATAACAGCACCTGGCCAGGTGCAGTGACTCAGGCCTGTAATCGCAGCACTGTGGGAGGCTGAGGCAGGCGGATCACCTGAGGTCAGGAGCTCGAGACCACCCTGGCCAAAATGGTAAAACTCCTGTCTCTACTAAAAATACAAAGAATTAGCTGGGCATAGTGGCCAGTGCCTGTAATCCCTGCTAATTGGGAGGCTGAGGCAGGAGAATCACTTGAACCCAGGAGGCAGAGGTTGCAGTGAGCCAAGATCACACCATTGCATTCCAACTTGGGCGACAAGAGCAAAACTCTGTCTCAAAAAAAAAAAAGCAAGCAGGAAAGAGTCAAGGCTAAACTGTGGTACAGAGAAGAGAATGAAGGAAAAGGAAAAAGTTTTTCTTAGTGCTCTGAACTAGCAAGGTAATGAATGGCCTGGTTTATATTTTGAGAATTTCATCTTAGTCTGACAACCGTTTGTGAACTTTCTGAGTAGGTGAACTTTCCAAGCCTAGTGAACCTTCTGTACTGGCTCTGTTTTGCCTTGTCAGGGTCCTTGCTAGAAATATCTTGGAAATTTTAACTACTGTTCATTCTAGGATAATGCCAGAAAAGGTTGGTTACTTCCTGTCTTATATGGACACATAGGTAACTTTTATATTGTTTGCAAAAGCCACATAATTATTTTAGATACTATGTGTAATATATTAATTTTCATATTTAGAGGTATCTGAAACCTGATGTTTCTTACTTTGTCCTGTGTTGATCATATACATCACAGAGGTGCTATATGTAATATATTAATTTTCATTTTTAGAGATTATATCTGAAATCTGATCTCTGCGTCTTACTTTGTCCTGTTTTGATCATATAAGTCACCGGGACAGTCTCTAAAAGAATGAAGAGTAATGACACATTGATAGAGAGTATTTAAAATAAAAACTTTATAAATAATTTTCATATACCTTTTAAAATAGCTGTACAAATGAGAGAAACTAGTATGTATAAGTCGTTTGTCAGAGGTTACAGACTGAGAGCCAGAGAAGTATGTCAGTCTCCTCACAGGTCTGGATTCAGAGACTTCCAGTAATACATTTAAAAAAAATTTTTATGAAAGATGAAACCATAGGCTGGTCATGATGACTCATGCCTGTAATCCCAGCACTTTTGGGAGGCCAAGGCAGGAAGATACTTGAGGCCAGGAGTTTGAGGCCAGCCTGGCCAACATGGTGAAACCCCGTCTCTACTAAAAACATAAAAATGAGCCTGACGTGGTGGCAGGCACCTGTAATCTCAGCTACTGCTCGGGAGGATGAGGCAGGAGAATCGCTTGAATGCAGGAAGTGGAGGCTGCAGTGAGATGAGATCGCACCACTGCACTCCAGCCTGGGCGACAGAGCAAGACTCTGTCTAAAAACAAAAACAAAAACCATACTACAGCAGATTAAACTTCTTATGAGGCTTATATTTAGCTCTTTTCAAAGTTTTACTTTTTAAACTCAATATGGTTTTCTTATAATTGGCTGTTTAGTTTTTCCATCCATTTTATTGTGAAAATGTTCAAACAGAGAAGACTCAGGAGAATATTACAGTAAGTATTCTTACATCCTCTACCTAGATTTTAATAGTTGTTAATAAGACCCTTACTTAGTTTCAAGAAAACATTTATTAATGGATCTCTCTCTCTCCTTTTTTTGTTTTTTTTTTTGAGATGGAGTCTCACTCTGTCGTCCAGGCTGGAATACAGTGGTGCGATCTTTGCTCATTGCAACCTCTGCCACCTGGGTTCAAGTGGTTCTCCTGCCTCAGCCTCCCGAGTAGCTGGGATTACAGGCGCCTGCCACCTTGCCCGGCTAATTTTTGTATTTTTAGTAGAGACAGGGTTTCACCATCTTGGCCAGGCTGGTCTTGAACTCCTGACCTCATGATCCACCGGCTCAGCCTTCCAAAGTGCTGGGATTACATGCATGAGCCAATGCACCTGGCCTAATGGATCTCATACTGAAATAGAGTTAGGTACAGTGGCTCATGACTGTAGTCCCAGCTACTCTGGAGGCTGAGATGGGAGAATATAGTACACTATTTGAAAATAAAATTAGTGTGCTCAGAGGAAATGATTTTTTTTTAATGAGCCATTTTATTATATGAATTATTTCGAAGTAACATTTGTGACTCTCAGTTCAGTAAAGCTTAGCATAATTTAATGTCTATGAAGTGAGTTTCAATGTTTGCTGTCTAGCCACCTGATAGATATTTAGGTACTTTTTGAAATTCTTGCATTCAAAGATGCCTCAAAGCAGGATGGAAATTTGGGTTAAATCCTTAAGATAAAAGCATGATATATTTATTGGCTTTTCTTTTTGTTCCCTAATGGGATATGAAAAAAAAAAAGGGTAATATTTTGAACAACTTTATTATATTGCTAACAGCCAGTGGAATTTAAAGACCTCAATAGGAAAGTTTCTTTTACTAATAGATTTTATAAGGAGAAAATTAACTTTTGTTTCAGAGTGAATGAATGAGTACCTTTTGCAGTATAATCATTTTAGGTTGATCTCTTGGAAGAATTTCTAGAAGGAAGAAGTCCAATACATATATATTAACTCTACTGTATTATGATACCTTAACTTTGTAAGTATTGGCTTTTCCATTTTTATTATTTTAGTGATTGTGTTATGGTTTTCATTTATAGAAGCTGTTGTTGCCAAATACTAATTGAGGTAGGATTGATAAAGTGCTTTTTGTAATCCTTGTTTGTGGATAGCTTGACAATTTGTTCAAAAAAAATAAATCTGTAGTGGTGGTATGCAACTTTGTTAAAAATAAAACTGTAAATCAAAAAGTGAATTTCATTGTATGTAAATTTAAAAGTATATTAGAAAATACCAATATGGCAGGAGAACAAGGTTTTTTTCCCGCAACTAGTGTCTACTACCACCTCTTTGGAAACTTTAAAAAGTTGTCAGCTTTTAAAACTGTTGGTGTAAAACATTTGGGAAGTTTTTAATGAGTGGGAAAAAGGTATTTGTGCTTCAAAATTTGAGAATTTTCTAAGTATTCAGAAACATTCAAAGGAAGAAATGAATTTTGGAAAACTTGTTTGCCTTTATGTGCTTAATCTGACTTAAAGTTGAAATTTGAACAGTGAATATTAATTTTGTTTACATAAAGATTTTTGACTTCTATATTGGGGAAAAAACTAGCTTGAGGCCAGGTCCAGTGGCTTATGCCTGTATAATTAGCACTTTGGGAGGCTGAGTCCAGATCGCTTGAGCTCAGGAGTGGGCAACATGCCAAAACATCATCTATACAAAAAAAAAAAAGTACAAAAATTAACTGGGAATGGTAGCATGTTCCTGTAGTACCAGCTACTCGTGATTCTGAGGTGGGAGGCTCACCTGAGCCTGGGGAGGTCAAAGCTACAGTGAGCTGTGTTAGGGCCACTGCATTCCAGCCTGGGCAACAGAGTGATACTCTCTCAAAACAACAAAACAGACAGGGCGCGTTGGCTCATGCCTGTAATAACAGCACTTTAGGAAGCTGAGGTGGGAGGATCATTTGAGGTCGGGAGTTCAAGACCAGCCTGGCCAACATAACGAAACCCCGTCTCTACTAAAAACACAAAAATTAGCCAGGTGGTAGTGGCACATGCCTGTAATCTGAGCTACACGGGAGGCTGAGGCAAGAGAATTGCTTGAGCCTAGGAGGCGGAGGTTGCTGGTGGGGAGGTTGCCAGTGAGCCAAGATGGCGCCACTGCACTCCAGTCTGGGCGACAGAGACCCCGTCTTGAAAAGAAAAAAAAAAAAGGCCAGGTGCGGTGGCTTATGCATGTAATCCCAGCACTTTGGGAGGCCTAGGAGGGCGGATCACCTGAGGTCAGGAGTTCGAGACCAGGCTGACCGACGTGGTGAAACCCTGTCTCTACTAAAAATACAAAAATTAGCCAGGTGTGGTAGCAGGCACCTGTAATCCCAGCTACTCAGGAGGCTGAGGCAGGAGAATCGCTTGAACCCAGGAGGCAGACGTTGCAGTGAGCCGAGATGGCGCTATTGCACTCCAGCCTGGTCGACGAGTGAGACTCCCTCTCAAAAGAAAAGAAAAAAAAAGAAACCCCAAAAAAGAGATGGAGGGGATGTATGCTTTTTTAGTTCATGTCAAAGGAGTAAGCTTGGTGGATTATTCAGATTTTGTGTTAGCCATACTTTAAGATTCTGTAAGTTAATTTGCTGTGAAGAGTACCTTTTATTTATGAGATTAAAAGCTGTAACCTATATTATCCTTTAAAACTTTGAAGGCAACAAAGATGTCTACCAAGGTTTCTTGGATCAGGTATTCGTCACTTGTGGAAGTGGTCACATAGTTTTGTCTTAGAGAAAGTTTTGAGTATAAAGAGAAGGCATAGGCAGGGCGTGTTGGCTCACACCTGTAATCCCAGCACTTTGGGAGGCCGAGGCGGGTGGATCACCTGAGATCAGGTGTTCGAGACTCGCCTGGCCAACATGGCGAAACCCCGTCTCTACTAAAAATACAACAGTTAGCTTGGCATGACTGTAGGTGCCTGTAATCCTAGCTACTCGTGGAGTCTAAGGCCGGAGAATCACTTGAACTTGGGAGGCAGAGGTTGCAGTGAGTTGTGATCACGCCACTGCACTCCAGCATGGGCAACAGTGCAAGACTCCATCTCCAAAAAAAAAAAAAAAAAAAAAAAAAAGGCATAAAACTAAAGGAAGAAGAGAAAAGGAAATATTTAGATTTTTAATTTTAATTTTATTTTTTTTGTGACAGAGTTTCGCTGTTGTGCGATTGCGGCTCACGGCAACCTCCACCTCACGGGTTCAAGCGATTCTCCTGCCTCTGCCTCCGGAGTAGCTGGGATTGCAGGCATGCACCACCACGCCTGTAATTTTGTATTTTTAGTAGAGACGGGGTTTCTCGATGTGGGCCAGGCTGATTTCGAACTCCTGACCTCAGGTGATCTGCCCACCTTGGCCTCCCAAAGTGCTGGGATTACAGGTGTAAGCCACAGCGCCCGGCCAGAAATATTTAGATTTTAAAGTGAATGAAAATAAGAATCTTTAAATTATAAACCAAAATTTGTAAGTTAAATCACTAAAAAGGAAACAAGAGGATCTATTGTAATTTTGATGCAATTTTTTTAAAAAAGAGACTTTCCAAATAGGTATTTTTTTTCCCTCTGGTTCATTTTAAGAGCTGTAAGTTGATCATGACCTTGGGATGACTGTTTATTATTTTAAGTTTTCCTGTGTGTGACATTTTCCTTTTCACTTTTGGTCACATTTGTTTGCCTGAAAATTCTTCTTGGCCCCTGTTTTGTATCCTCAATTTTCTTCATAGTTTCTCTTTGCCTTCAGTGTCCTTTTTCTCCTCCTCATCCCACCCAATCACTTGGTATATTCTTTGTTTTCTTCTTATTTAATATGCTTGGATAGGATTCTCTGGTATTAACATTGCAGGTATTAACATTGCAAAGATGAGTAAATTAGGTTTATTTTATTGAGTGTTGCCCTTACCACTTTCCTGTTTCTATTGCCTTCTCAAAAATCTGGCCTTTGTGTAGAATTCTTAGGCAAAAGATGACAGTAATGGAAGTGAAAAGTGTGGAGCGGGACTGGGGTTGGCAGATCATCAAAAGTTTGACTTCACTGTTCTGAAAGTTTGTGTGTCTTACAACCGCGTGGTAACCTCTTTCAGAAGACAAAGTTTAGTCTCTATAGCCATTCTCTTCCCAATGCTTTTCAAAGGTTATATGATTTGTCATATCACAAAGGATTTTTCAGAAAAATCAGCTGTTACACTTTTTTTTGCAATATGACACTAAATTTGAGACAGAATAATCTTTGCTTTAGTTCTCCCTATGTTATATATTATAAATACATGTATCTTACAATCTAATATAAAGCCATAAACTGGCTGGGCGTGGTGGTTCACACCTGTAATCCCAGCACTGTGGGAGGCTGAGGTGGGCGGATCACTCGAGGTCAGGAGTTTGAGACCAGTCTGGGCAACATGGTGAAACCCTGCCTCCAGTAAAAAAATAAAAATTAGCAAGGTGTGGTGGTGGGCGCCTGTAATTCCCAGCTACACAGGAGGTTGAGGCAGGGGAATCGCTTGAACCCAGGAGGCAAGAGGTTGCAGTGAGCCGAGATTGTGCCACTGCACTCCAGTCTGGGTGACAGAGGGAGACTGTCTCAAAATAAATAAATAAATAAAAACTTAGGCCCCAGCGCGGTGGCTCATGCCTGTAATCCCAGCACTGTGGGAGGCTGAGGCAGGTGGATCATGAGGTCAGGAGTTGAAGACCAGCCTGTCCAAGATGGTGAAACCCCGTGTCTACTAAAAATACTACAAAATTAGCCAGGTGCGGTGGCAGGTGCCTATAATCCCAGCTACTGGGGAGGCTGAGGCGGGAGAATCGCTTGAACCTGGGTGGCAGATGTTGCGGTGAGCCGAGATTGCGCCATCGCACCCCAGCCTGGGAGACAGAGTGAGACTCTGTCTCAAAAAAAAAAAAAAAAAAAAAAAAAAGCCAGGCGCAGTGGCTCACCCCTGTAATCCCAGCACTTTGGGAGGCAGGTGGATCACCTGAGGTCAGGAGTTTGAGACCAGCCTGGCCAACATGGTGGAACCCCGTCCCTACTAAAAATACAAAAATTAGCTGGGCGTGGTGGCAGGTGCCTGTAATCCCAGCTACTCTGGAGGCTGAGGCAGGAGAATTGCTTGAACCCAGGAGGTGGAGGTTGCAGTGAGCAGAGATCACACCATTGCACTCCAGCCTGGGTTACAAGAGCGAGACTTAGTCTCAAAAAAAAAAAAAGCAATAAATATTAACCCTGCAAGTTCAGCTTGTCTTTTAAATACTGTTTACCTTCTAGATATAGTCCAGTCATGTATGGCTGTTGAAGTTACTGTTAAAATATTTCACTTTTTATTACAGATGGCCTACTAAGTCCTATTATTTTGGTGATAATATGATATGTGTATATATCCCTGAGTAAACAATGTAGAAATATATAGTACTCTTGGTGTTTTAACTATAGAGATAAATGTATGTTTAAAATAAATTTGTGGCCTAGTGCAGTGACTCACACCTGTGATCTCAGTGGTTTGCGAGGCCGAGGCAGGAGGATTGCTTGAGGCCAGCTAGTGAGACCTGGTCTCTACAAAAAAAAGTAGCGAGGTGTGGTGGTGCATGCCTGTAGTCTTAGCTACTTAGGAAGCTGAAGCAGGAGGACTGCTTGAACCCGGAAGTTTGAGGCTGTAGTAAGCTATAATTAGGCCACTGTACTCCAGCCTGGACAACAGAGCAAGACCCTGTCTCTCAAATTAAAAATGAAAAATAATAAACCTGCATTGAGAAATGGCATTGCCTACATCAGGGATCTCAAATATTTTGGTCATAGGACACTTTTACACTCTTAAAAATTGAGAATCTTGGCCTGTAATTTCAGTGTTTTGGCAGGCTGAGGAGGGAGGATCACTTGAGCCCAGCAATTTGAGACTAGCCTAGGCAATATGGTGAGACCTCGTGTCTACAAAAAAAACTACAAAGAAAAAAAATTAGCTGGGTGTGATGGTGCATGCTTGTAGTCCCAGCTACTCGGAGGTTGAGGCAGGAGGATGGCTTGAGTCCAAGAGGCAGAAGTTGCAGGGGACTGAGATTGCACCACTGCACTCCAGCCTGGGTAAAAGAGCTGTCTCAAAAAAAAAAAAAAAAAATTGAGAATGCCAAGAAATTTTTTATGTTTTATACTGTCGATATTTACTCTATTATAAATTAAAACTATTTTTAAAAAATACTCATTTAAAATAACAATGATAAGCCCATTACAAGTTAACAGATAATTTAGGAAAATAACAATTTTCCAAAACAAAATACAGAGTAGCATGGCATTGCAATATAGGCCTGTAATGAATGGCTATTTAATAGAAGACAGCTGGAGTCTTTTGTTTGCTTCTGTATTTAACCTGTTGCAATAAATTATTTTGGTTGAAATATACAAAGAAGGCTGGGTGTGGTGGCACATGCTTGTAATCCCAGCACTTTGGGAGGTGGAGGTGGGAGGATTGCCTGAGGGCCGGATTTCTAGACCTGCCTGGGCAACATAGTTTATAAAAAAAAAATCTATGGCTGGGCATGGTAGTTCTCACCTGTAATCCCAGCACTTTGGGAGGCCGAGGCGGATGCATCACCTGAGGTTAGGAGTTCAAGACCAGCCTGGCCAACATGGTGAAACCCCGTCTCTACTAAAAATACAAAAATTAGCCGGGCGTGGTGGTATGCGCCTATAGGCCCAGCTAATTGCGAGGCTGAGGCAGAATTGCTTGAATCCGGGAGTCAGAGGTTGCAGTGAGCCGAGATAGCGCCACTGCACTCCAGTCTGGGTGATAGTCAGACTCCATGTCAAAACAAAAAACAAAACACAAAAAAACCCACTGAAACTAAAAATTAGCTAGACATGGTGGTGCACACCTGAAGTCTGAGTTACTTGGGCGGATCCCACTTGAGCCCAGTAATTCAAGGCTGCAGTGAGCTATGATCGTGCCAGTGCACTCCAGCTTGAGTGACAGAGCGAGACACCCCATCTCTTAAAAAAAGGAAGTACACAAAAATCTAGGCTTACACAGATACAGAGTTGGTAAAGGAAGGAATACTGTTTAGCCTTTTCAGGTAAGTTAATCTTTTTTTTTTCTTTTTTTTTTGAGGCAAGGTCTCACTCTGTTGCCCAGGCTGGAATGCAGTGGTGCCATCTCGGCTCACTGCAGCTTCTGCCTCCTGGGCTCAAGGGATTCTCGTACCTCAGCCTCCTGAATAGCTGGGACTACAGGCACATGCCACCACAGCTGGCTAATTTTCTTTGTTTTTTTTTTTTAGAGGTGGGGTTTTGCCATGTTTCCCAGACTGGTCGTGAACTCCTGAGGTCAAGCGATCCACTCTCTGCAGCCTCCCAAAGTGTTAGATTACAGGCGTGAGCCACTGCTCCCAGCCTGAATCATCTTTGATACTCTACAAAAACTCAGCAAGTGCTAGTTTCTTTGTTGGAGTATGGAATCTGAAATTGTATTTATGAACCTGTTGGTCTTTCGTGAACCTCAAATGGATCTTTTACCCATGCCTGATTTATAACATGCATTAGTGACTTGAAATAATATTCACTGGGTTTTGCAGATCTCCAAATATTGACAGATTTCATTATACAGTACTCCTTTCCCCTCAAAAAATCCTCACATTCATTAATATCACTACCCATCTCATCATAAAAGTCTTTAATTAATGGAAAGCTGTCAGGCTCATAAATATAAAATGTTTTCCAGAATTCCAGTTTTTACATAAAACCCAGCCTTTTCGTTAGCAAGAGATACTGTCAATTGTTTTCTTTGAAGTAACAAGCTCATTTTTTTTTTCCAAGAGGATGTCAGGTAGCTAAGTCTGAATAGCCAGAGTTTATCATTTGTTCTTTCAGAAAGTAAAAATGGTGTTCCATGAAAAAAAGCAGCTGGTTTAGCTTGCAGCTCATCACTTAAGTGCTTTTTCTCCAGACAACATCTGCTGGTATGCAGAAGTGCTTTATGTGTACTGCCTATTTTGTCACGCAATATATTAAAAAACTGTACACAGGCTCAAGACTTAGTAAAATGAGTAATTTTTACTGCTGCATCAAGAACATTCTTAAATGAAACCGGTACTCCAACCCTAATTTGGGTGGTGATAATGAATACAGTTCAGTGCTTCTTACAGCTTTGCTCGATCCCTAAGGCTTCAGCAGTGTCTACACACCATTGCTTTTACACCATTGGTACAAATGTTGACAGTGCAAAAAGCAAGTAACATCTTAGTGTTATTACGAAAACAGTTTTGATCTCACAGATGCCCCGAAAGAGGGACATCCAGGTTTTTGCCCACCACATTGTGAAAATTGATGATTCTAGATAATACAAAATGGCTTCGATTACTGTTCTGGTGGTTTAAAAACAACAAAAAACCTCATTTAGTTCTCCTACCTAGAAGAGTGAATTGCAACTCTTATCTTGTGCTTTTACCTGTGATTTTAAAAATTGTAATCTTGCCTTTGAAATAGAAAAATATGCCAATTCATAATAAAGTCTGCATGAGAGTCCATGTTTGGATTTATATTTCTGTGCTTCTTTCTTTTATATAACATACCATTTTATATTTGTGGGCCCAGAGTAAAGAGCTCATTCTGTTAGACACTGAATAGCCTTGTTTTTGTCAGTAGTTAGCTCTGTTTTAAAACAATTGTTTGGGTCCTGCTGGCTCAACTTGCAGTTGTCCTAGTCCTGAGTCTGTCTTATCCAAAGACTGTTGTTGGAAAGCCCACACAAAGGCCTGTGTATAGGATGCCTTACTATTAAAGGAGCATGTTCTAGTGTCAGCGGATTAAATTTGCTTTGGTGTGCATTCCCTTACCAATTCTCACTTCCTTTGTTTGGCTGGTTATTTCAGTGAATGATCATTTTAATGTGAAGACAGTTTCCTCTAATTATTACATAGTCCTAGTGGTGAGATTATTGGAGTAAAATAATTTTTTTTTTTTTCTGGTAGGATGTGATGGAGCTGCTTGAAGAAGATCTCACGTGCCCTATTTGTTGTAGTCTGTTTGATGATCCACGGGTTTTGCCTTGCTCCCACAACTTCTGCAAAAAATGCTTAGAAGGGATCTTAGAGGGGAGTGTGCGGAATTCCTTGTGGAGACCAGCTCCTTTCAAGTGTCCTACGTGCCGTAAGGAAACTTCAGCTACTGGAATTAATAGCCTGCAGGTTAATTACTCCCTGAAGGGTATTGTGGAAAAGTATAACAAGATCAAGATCTCTCCCAAAATGCCAGTATGCAAAGGACACTTGGGGCAGCCTCTCAACATTTTCTGCCTGACTGATATGCAGTTGATTTGTGGGATCTGTGCTACTCGTGGGGACCACACCAAGCATGTCTTCTGTTCTATTGAAGATGCCTATGCTCAGGAAAGGGATGCCTTTGAGTCCCTCTTCCAGAGCTTTGAGACCTGGCGTCGGGGAGATGCTCTTTCTCGCTTGGATACCTTGGAAACTAGTAAGAGGAAATCCCTACAGTTACTGACTAAAGATTCAGATAAAGTGAAGGAATTTTTTGAGAAGTTACAACACACATTGGATCAAAAGAAGAATGAAATTCTGTCTGACTTTGAGACCATGAAACTTGCTGTTATGCAAGCATATGACCCAGAGATCAACAAACTCAACACCATCTTGCAGGAGCAACGGATGGCCTTTAACATTGCTGAGGCTTTCAAAGATGTGTCAGAACCCATTGTATTTCTGCAACAGATGCAGGAGTTCAGGGAGAAAATCAAAGTAATCAAGGAAACTCCTTTACCTCCCTCTAATTTGCCTGCAAGCCCCTTAATGAAGAACTTTGATACCAGTCAATGGGAAGACATAAAACTAGTTGATGTGGATAAACTTTCTTTGCCTCAAGACACTGGCACATTCATTAACAAGATTCCCTGGAGCTTTTATAAGTTATTTTTGCTAGTCCTGCTTGGCCTTGTCGTTCTCTTTGGTCCTACCATGTTCCTAGAATGGTCATTATTTGATGACCTGGCAACTTGGAAAGACTGTCTTTCAAACTTTAGTTCCTATCTGACTAAATCAGTCGATTTTATAGAACAATCAGTTTTTTACTGGGAACAGGTGACAGATGGGTTTTTCATTTTCAATGAAAGATTCAAGAATTTTACGTTGGTGGTACTGAACAATGCGGCAGAATTTGTGTGCAAATATAAACTATTATAAAATCTGTTTCAAGTATGCAGTTCTCTTTTGTTAGAAATTGTTAGAGAATAGAGAGTGGTCATTCAGATTTGGTCAATGATTCTAGTCACATATTTTCCTCCAAAAGTATTCCTTCCAGAAATAATCTCCTATACATGTTAGGTAGCATAAAGATAAAAGTGAAATTTAGTATAGGCCTGAACCCTTTTTTGTTTAAAGAGTACTTTTGAAATAAGCATCCACCCCAAATATTGGTTGTATTTATGCTGTGATAAAAATAGGTGAGAGATCATATGATCTAATATTGTATTAATGGAGGTATAGGTAGTATAATAGTGACTGTTCATCAAGCATGCAGTGAAGACCACTTTTTTTTTTTTGAGATGGAGTCTTGCTCTGTTGCCCAGGTTGGAGTGCAGTGGTGCGATCTCGGCTCATTGCAGCCTCAATCTCCCAGGTTCAAGCGTTTCTCCTGCCTTAGCCTCCTGAGTAGCTGGGACTACAGGCACGTGCCACCACGCCCAGCTAATTTTTTGTATTTTTAGTTGAGATAGGGTTTCACTGTCTCTTAAGACCGTCGTGTTAGCCAGGATGGTCTTGATCTGACGTCGTGATCTGCCCACCTCGGCCTCCCAAAGTGCTGGGATTATAGGTGTGAGCCACTGTGCCCAGCCAAAGACTACTCTTAAAGCACCTTTTTGACAGTGAACATGCTCTAAAAAAGGAAAGATAGTGTAGAAGATTTCCCACACACGCACGCGTGGGAGACAACTGAGGGTACTGAGTTAGATTTCCAAAATTTTCTACAGAGTTAATTATCACCAAAATTTGAATGGTACATACAAAACCTGGCATTTTCTTGTGATAAGTTTACATTTTTAGGAGAGAGGAGCTTTCAGTCTGCCCTTTTCTCCTTTGTTTTTGTAGTTTTCACCAAAGATGATCAACTAGAAATGTTACGTGGCTATGCAAGCAAAAGCATAGATACGTTAAAAAGGATCAGGTGGCTGGGCATGGTGGCTCATGTCTATAATCTCAGCATTCTGGGACAGTGATGTGGGAGGATTATTTGAGGCTAGGAGTTCCAGTTCGAAACCAGCTTAGTAAACATAGCGAGACCCAGTCTCGACCAAAAAAAAAACAAAAAAAAAACAAAAAACAAAAACATGTCTCTCTCTCTCTCTCTCTCTCTCTCTGAAACACATGGCAAGAGCAGGAAATGGGAAGACTACCTTTTTTTCTTGCAGCTATGTGTTGTTTTGTTCCAAAGATGGCAAGTGTACAACCAAACTAATCCACTTGCTTACAGAAAGAATGTTTAGTGTAGTTGCTAATTTGACAACAGATAAAACAGTCTGTCAGCTATCACAAAGTAACCAGCTGAACACTAACGCTGTTCTGTCTGCTCACAGGAGATAAAGATACCCTCTCATGGAATAAAAAAACTCACTTTGCTTAGAATTCATATAACAAAGAAGTAACCTTGTAACTGCTCTCTAGTCTGCCTTAGTTCTGGCATAGAGTAAGATACTCCTTGAAAGCCCATTAAGTGGAATAGACTTTCTGAAAATAGAGATCTTTACCTCAGTCTTCCTTTAATTTGGTTGAGAGGAGGTAATGAAAATGGGGACAGGATAAAAGGTCGCAACCAAATTTAAAGCACAGAAGAAATGATTTCTTTCTAGCCATGAAAATAGTCAAATTGAGCTTGCCAGGCGAGGTAATGGCTGTCGCGTTCCTAACATGTAATTCATGATTTAGCCACTAAATTGCTAAGGAGATCATAAGAAATTAAGAAAAACGTGTAAGTCTAGCCTCTGCGTGCTAGACAGGTATGGGGAGGGAGAAGTGCTTTTTCCCTCCCAGTAATTAAAAAAAAATCTATATAGTGTTAAATTTATCAGGTTTTCATGGAGAATTTTTTAAATGTAAGACAGGAAAGGGATCTATTTGATGTCTATCTTCAGATATATTGGCAGTTTTCCTTAAAACTATTTAGTTCCTCATCTGTTGCTTTTTCATTTTGTATACTGCAAGTTCCCAGGCAACTCAAATTTGCAAACACAGCCATGGATACGCTATTTACCTTACAGTAGTTTCCTGGGAATCTAAGTCTCTGGTTTTTGTTATTCTTCCCTCTCCTCTGTTGTATAATCATGTATAACTAGCAACATTTAAGGTTATAGGTTGATAGTTCCTAAGTGTGGCTGATGGTCACCTCTAGTTTGAAGTGAGGGAAGAATGAGTAGTCAGGAACTGGTCACTTTGAATGTGGGAGGGAAGATATTCACGACCAGGTTTTCTACGATAAAGCAGTTTCCTGCTTCTCGGTTGGCATGCATGTTAGATGGCAGAGACCAAGAATTCAAGATGGTTGGTGGCCAGATTTTTGTAGACAGAGATGGTGTTTTATTTAGTTTCATCTTAGATTTTTTGAGAACTCACCAGCTTTTATTACCCACTGACTTTTCAGACTATCTTAGGCTTCAGAGAGAGGCTCTTTTCTATGAACTTCGTTCTCTAGTTGATCTCTTAAACCAGTACCTGCTACAGCCAAGACCTGCTCTTGTGGAGGTGCATTTCCTAAGCCGGAACACTCAAGCTTTTTTCAGGGTGTTTGGCTTTTGCAGCAAAACAATTGAGATGCTAACTGGGAGGATTACAGTGTTTACAGAACAACCTTCAGCGCCGACCTGGAGTAGTAACTCTTTCCCTCCTCAGATGACCTTAAACTTCCACTGCCTCCACAAAGACCTTCTTACCATGACCTGGTTTTCCAGTGTGGTTCTGACAGCAGTACTGATAACCAAACTGGAGTCAGGTATTTTGTACTTTGCAGTGTTTCTCTTGTATACCAGTTTGTGATGTTTTCTGTAAAAACTTGAAGTTCCTCAGGCCTGTAACTTCTCTTGGAAAAGATGATTATTCAAAATAATGTTTTGGGGTAACCAGTGGAGTTGGGTAGAATGACCAAATAATTATTTTCTAAACTGGGATACTTGTTAGAGTGAAAGGGGCTATTATTAGGTGGGACAAAAGGAATAAATGAAGACTGCCCAAAAAAAACAGAGACTATGGACATTCAAATCATAGGAGAAAATAATTTAATAGATTATGTTCCATTGATAATGAATTTGACTTACAAAAGAATTGCCTTATTTTTAAGAGATTCAGTGGTTCATATAAAGTAAAGGCTCGCTCACTGGTTTCTCTTGAGTTCCTTACATACTATATAATTTGTTCTTTCAGTTCTTATGATTCAACTACTGTTTTTCCTTCAGCTGACTGTATTTTTAAACACCCTTAAAGACAGATATATCTCCTGGCAAATTTGGTATCCTGTTACAGCCTTGGCTCTTAACTCAAAATATTGGGATAGGCTGTCAGTATGTTAAGGTTAGTTGCTCCTGAGTCAATTCTTCACTTACTCCCTCTGTTGTTCTTGGCTGGATCCTAACGCTGATTTCCACTCTGCTGTCACAAACATTTTTTCCCCCCGTAAAATGTCTTAATGCTGTCCTACCATTATTTTACCAACTGTGAAAGCTGGCTTTAGTTTTTAGGAGGAAAAGAAAAGCCTGCATGTGTTCTTTATTGGTAGCATTTAAAATATACTTTTTTTTTTTTTGGTAAAGGTAGACGTATTTTAAGATATTTTCTTAACTTCAGCAGTAGTCAACAGGAAGGATACCAGTGTCTCTCTGTCTTAATAACACACGCCTTGGTCTTGCTTACCAACTGGAGGATACTAGGTAGTATAACCGAGTATGACAGTTCTTAAATATTTACATTTTATAACTTCCTGCCCTTCCAAAGAGGTTGAAATGTCATTTTGGGAAAAGAGAGCCAGTCAAGGTAGTAGGCTGATTGTGAAGAAAATCTAATACCTTATCTTTATCTCAAACCTCTGTACAACTTTATTTTAATTGATGGGATACTTTAACAAAAATGAAACATTTTTTGGTTTTTAAAATTTGAGTGATTATGACCTCTTTGGGGATCATGCTTCAAAAAGTCAGAAACCTAGAGAAAAAAGTGTCATTGATTTTTAAGAAGAAACACACTAGGTCAAAAGAAGATGTCCTGGAAATACGAAATACTCTTTAAAAACCATGCATTTGGAGAAAGTAATTGTTATCTTGAAAAACATGATTAGAAACTAAAACTGGGATGTTCCTGTGTGTACAGAGTGCCCTTTTTATGTTAAGTGTGTGTGTTTTAGAAACAGCACAAAAGTTTTTTCCATTTTAAAGTGAGAAAACATTTAGACTTCCATAATTCCAAAATCAGAAGCTATTTTAAAAATTAGCATTTTCTTGCATCACCAAATGGTATTCAATTGTTTGGAGCTCAAAATATTTTCCATTCCATAAATGTTTGTTAATTTGTAGACAGTGCCAATTTATTTTTTTTTTTATTTTTAATTTTTAATTTTTTATTTTTTTTGAGATGGAGTCTGGCTCTGTTGCCCAGGCTGGAGTGCAGTGGCCGGATCTCAGCTCACTGCAAGCCCCGCCTCCCGGGTTCACGCCATTCTCCTGCCTCAGCCTCCCGAGTAGCTGGGAGTACAGGCGCCCGCCACCTCGCTCGGCTAATTTTTTTTGTATTTTAGTAGAGACGGGGTTTCACCGTGCTAGCCAGGATGGTCTCGATCTCCTGAACTCGTGATCCGCCCGTCTCGGCCTCCCAAAGTGCTGGGATTACAGGCTTGAGCCACCGCGCCCGGCCCAGACAGTGCCAATTTAAAAGTAGAGATAGCCAATCTGAATACAGTGACATTATGGAGATCTCTAGTAATTGGGATGAAAACTCTGGCCTTAAAAGGCCCACTTTTAGTATATAATTGCCTAATTAGCAATCATTTTTATTTTTTGCTCACTCCCTGCTCTGAATCTGTCTATTCAGATATTTTTGGTTGGTTTGGAAAATGGAGAAGTGAGCCTAATTGGTGCCTAATTGTCTGGTGTATCATTCACCTTATTCAGTTTGTTCTATCAATATGATTTACCACTCAAGGTTAATCTAGCAGGTTGCTCAGTTATTATCTCTCAAGGTCATAGTACTAGAAATACTTGGCTTGCATCTTTCAGATGGCCATTTGTGTTATCAAGCTCAAGTTATAGTTGGTCATAGGATTCTAGAGTCTTTATCTGACTTCTTTTTGAACTGGCTCAAATGGAAAAGTGTAGTTGCTTTTAAATTTAAAAAATAAGTTTAGACTTTCTATTTTCCTTTGGTTTCTTCTATTCTGTCCTTTCTTTGTGTGCTTGAAATCTTTTATTTTTCAATTTGTCCTCATAGGGAATCAAGTATTTTAGCTAGGTGATTTCTTGCAAGTACATTCCGCTTTATTACTATCTACTATCTGTATATACTATTTGTATCTTAATTCTTTTATGAGATGTTCTGTAACATTTTTTCTCTTTGACAAATATTTCTAGACTATACAGTCAAGATCTGGGGCTTGGGGGTAAGTGGAATGATTTGCCAATATTGAGAATCTGTTGTATCAAACATAATAAACATTTTTTGAGATGTGCATTGTAGTTTGGTAATTCTTAGATTTTACTATTGGTTTCTTTGCTTAGAATGAGTTTCTAAATGTGAACTACAAAAACCACTCTACTTCAAGTGTGATCATTAGAAGAAGGTTAGGGATGTCCCCAAGGATCATTTTATCCATTTAAAACTACAGATGGTTTAGGTTTCTGCCTGAACTAATCTAAGTTAGCTTTTTCTTCATGTCTCATAAACTAATGGTGGGAGGACACAAAGAGTTTTATGAAAACATCTTTGATGGCAGGTAAGGAAGGAGTCATAAAGCTGTGTCCATGCAGATATGTTATGCTGACATTATCATTATCATTATTATTGAGATGGAGTTTCACTCTTGTTGCCCAAGCTGGTGTGCAATGGCGTGATCTTGGCTCACCACAACCTCCGTCTCTGGGGTTCAAGCGATTCTCCTGCCTCAGCCTCCCAAATAGCTGGGATTACAGGCATGCACCACCCCCCTGGCTACTTTTTGTATTTTCAGTCGAGATGGGGTTTCACCATGTTGGTCAGGCTGGTCTCAAACTCCCAACCTCAGGTGATCCACCGGCCTCGGCCTCCCAAAATGCTGGGATTACAGGTGTGAGGCACTGTGCCCAGCCTATGCTGACATTATTAAAGCCAACAGATAGCTAATCTGAAAAGTTCATGTGCATTTTTCTTTTCCTTTTTTTTTTTTTGAGACAGAGTCTCGCTCTGTCGCCCAGGCTGGAGTGCAGTGGCACGATCTCAGCTCACTGCAAGCTCCGCCTCCTCATGTGCATTTTTCTTGAATTGATTCTGTGTACTGCATTTGTTCTGTGGAGCACCTTAGTGAATAGAAGATTTTGCTCTTTCCACTCCAGAGGCTTTTGACCCCAAGTTATGCTCCTTGACAATGGAGAGTTATTGCATAAAAAGTGACAATAAAATCTTGACATTTCATATCTGCAAATTTTCACTTAAAAAAAAGGTAGATTTGATAGGAGTAAGTCACAAAGGAAAATCCATAATGTCAGTGCTAATAACTGATAAGATTAAATCTGGAAGGGAAATTGTAAGTGCATAGCACTCATTGAAATATTTGATTCAATCAACTAATTAGTAGCAAATTCAAAACAAAATTGGAAATAGTTATATAAAATAAGACAATTTAATTGTTTGATCAAATGTTTTCTTTAGAAAATAATCAAATTGATGAGTGTTCATTTACTTCTAAATATGGAATTGAAATGACTTTCAAAATCACAGCAGGGTCTCGATTTTCAGCACCTGATTACTGATTTGGCAGCCTGGCATAGTGGCTCATGCGTGTAATCCCAGCACTTTGGGAGGCTGAGGGGGGTAGATCACTTGAGGTCAGGAGTTTGAGACCAGCCTGGCCAACATGGTGAAACTCTATCTCTACTAAAAATACAAAAATTAGCAGGATATGGCCGTGTGTGCCTGTAATCCCACCTGCTTAGGAGGCTGAGGCAGGAGAATCACCTGAACCTGGGAGGCAGAGGTTGGGAGGCGGAGGTTGCTGTGAGCCAAGATCACACCACTACACTCCAGTCTGGGTGACAGATTGAGACTCCATGTCAAAAAAAGAAAAAAAAAAAAGAAATTACTGATTTGGATTTGTAAATGAAATTTCAAAAAAAAAAATCTGTCTTGAGACGGTATGATGCCTTTGAGGTTGTAAGTCAAATTTATGTGTATAGTTTTGCTAGTTATTAAAGGGATGCTTTATAATTAAGCTTCTTTTTGTGTGTCCTAGGTATGTTTCTATAAAACCTGATAACTGAAAATTGGCCAATGGAACAAATGTCCTCGGCTTATTGATTGATACTTTATTAAAGGAAGGCTTTCATTTGGTCAGCACTAGAACAGTATCCTCTGAAGACAAAACTGAATGCTATAGCTTTGAAAAGATAAAAAGCCCTAAAGCGCTCATCATGAACGAAACACCAGAACCAGAGACTATCATCATACCAGAGCAATCTCAGATAAAGAAATGAAGTTGTCTATTCTCTTTTTAAGAGAAATTGTCATTTTTCTTGTTTCATTACATATTTAGGGCATACATGTTAGCCAAATCTATACTCAGCCTAACTCTTGGCTTCATCTGCTACCATGCCACCTCTGGGCAACCAGGCCCCAACTGTGCTTAAGCCATAATGCTTGCTGCTCTCTAGACAACTCCATGTACTTGGTGCTTTGGTATATGTTCTACCTTCAATACATCTTTCCTTTACTCTTCTTCATGAATGCTTATGAGCCAAGATTGCACCACTGCACACTAGCTTGGGTGACAGAGTAAGACTGTCTAAAAAAAAAAAAAATTGATCTCAAACTGATGGATACCCTAAGTACCCTGACTTGATCATTATACATTCTATGCATGTAACAAAATAGCACATGTACCCAATAAATATGTAGAAATATTATATGTTAACAAGAAAATAGTTGGGCCTCCCGTATTTTCCCACTTATGTTTGTTTGTTTCAGCATTTTTTTTTTTTTAGATGGAGTTTCGCTCTTGTCGCCCAAGCTGGAGTGCAAAGGTGCGATCTCAGCTCACTGCAACCCCCACCTCCTGGGTACAAGTGATTCTCCTACCTCAGTCTCCTGAGTAGCTGGAATTACAGGCATGCAAAACCACACCCAGCTAATTTTTATAGTTTTAGTAGGGACAGGGTTTCACCATGTTGGCCAGGATGGTTTCAATCTCTTGACCTCGTGATCTGCCCGCCTCGGCCTCCGGAAGTGCTGGGATTACAGCCGTGAGCCACCATGCCCGGCCCCAGCATGTTTTTATCAATCACAGTTTCATTTCTGGCAAGGCACCAAATATTTTATTTATTTAATAATCTTTATATAATACTCTGTCACCAGGTCGGAGTGCAGGAGTTGGAAGCTGTAGTGAGTTCTGGTGTAACCATAACTCATTGCAGTCTCAAACTCTTGGGCTCAAGTGATCCTCCCACCTCAGCCTCCCAAGTAGCTGGGACTACAGGCGCACACCACCATGCCAGGGTAATTATTTTTTATTTTTTGTAGAGACGAGGTCTCACATGTTGTCCGGGGTGGTCTCAAACTCCTGGCCTTAAGTGATTCTCCCACTTTGGCCTCCCAGAGCACTGGGATTACAAGTGTGAGCCACCATGCCTAGCCAAGGCACCAAGATTTTAGCTTATGATTCTTGAACCTCAATAATTTACCTTATAAGTGATTAGAAGTTCTCCCTACAAATCTTTTCTGAAAAAGAGCTCTAATGCTTAATTTTACTCTTGGATTTAATATCCAAGTTGTAATTACAAAGAGTTCTTAGGGTATGGTAAAGTCAAGATTAATTTAGGCTGCTTTTTTTTTTTTTTTTTTTTTTGAGACAGGGTCTCACTCTGTTACCCAGGTTGGAGTGCAATAGTGCAATTTCAGCTCATTGCAACCTCAATGTCCCAGGCTCAAGTGATCCTCCCATCTCAGCCTCCTGAGTAGCTGGGATTACAGGTGCGTGCCATCACGCCCAGCTAATTTTCTGTATTTTTGGTAGAGATGGTGTTTCACCATGTTGCCTAGGCTGGTCTCGAACTCCTGACCTCAGGTGATCCGCCCGCCTCAGCCTCCCAAAGTGCTGGGATTACAGGCGTGAGCCACTGTGCCTGGCCTATTTAGGTTGCTTTTAAAATGTATTTGAAATCAGGAGCCTGAAGTAGTATAAAATGGTCACAAGAAAGCAGCTTGAGAAATACATGGTTTAGGAAATCATAATCTGTTTCTAATTTGTCATTTATACCATTTACAAGTGATAAACTTCATTGCTTTATAAACTTTTGTACTGATTCTCTATCATAAATAATAGAAATGTTCACATCAATAGAGAATTACACCACTAGAGACTATGCTGGGGTAATAAAGGATTTGCTAAGAGCACTCAATCTTCTATATTCTACTGCTATTTTTCCTCTGTGCTAGGGAAGTTGACTGTAATGGCAAGTTTAGCAATGTAGAAGCTACTGTGAGGAAATTTTCAAAAATACATTTATGAAATTTTATTACCTTCTTGGAACCAAAAGACTCATGGGAGACAGCAGTGTGGCATCAGACTTAGCATTTTTAAACAAATGCTCAGAAATAAAGATAGGAAATTTAAAAATTACTAAAAATACTTAGATTTCTGGAATATCGATGACCTAGTAAAAAACAAAAGTACTGGGCTGGGCTTGGTGGTTATAATCCCAGCATTTTGAGAGTCCAAGGCAGAAGGACCCTTGAGCCCAGGAGTTCGAGATCAGCTTGGGCAACAGAGTGAGACCCCCATCTCTCTATTTAAAAAAAAAAAAATCAACAACAAAAATCACAATCACTGGCTTTGCTGTAGAACTATACCTCAAGACTTATTAGGATTTCTGGCTGGGTGAGGTGCCTCACATCTGTAATCCCAGCACTCTGGGAGGCTGTAGTGGGTGGATCACCTGAGGTCAGGAGACCAGCCTGGCCAACATGATGGAACCCCGTCTCCACCAAAAATTACAAAAATTGGCTGAGCATGGTGGTATGTGCCTCTAGTCCCCAGCTACTCAGGAGGCTGAGGCAGGAGAATTGCTTGAGCCCAGAAGGCAGAGGTTGCAGCCTCCACCGAGATCATGCCATTGCACTCCAACCTAGGTGACAGAATGGGACTCTGTCTCAAAAAAAAAAAATAAAAAAAAAAAAAAAGATTTCTGTTGGGCCTATTATAAATGAAAAGTACAAATTTTATCAAAAAACATCATCATCTAAAATACCTTAATATTTAACTAAACTATGAGATCCAATCATAAAAATATTTTCATGGATAAAAGGCTAAAATCTTATATGGGTGAAAATGGAAAATCGGTATTAAGCATGGCACAGAATGAAAACAGAACTAAACAGATAGCAAAATAAATAGGACCTTCCTCCCAAAACTAAAATGTGCTTAAGACTTGTCTAACCACACAAGGCTTTTAGGTAAGTAGTCTTCTGCACCTTCAGATTTCACATCAACACCTCAAAATCCAGAAATCATTAAAGCAAATGGCTTTTTATTAAACAAATGGCTTTTTATCAGTAGGGTAAAACATACCAAATAACTGTTTCATTTCATATTATTATTCATCATCTCACAACACTTCTGGAAAGAATGTGAATTTCTTCAGGTTCACACGTATGAGGCCAAATCGGAGAGATTTGTTTTACGCTTTTTTTTTAAGCAGGATTTCACCCTGTCACCCAGCTAGAGTGCAGTGGTGCTATGATGGTTCACTGTAACCTCAAAATCCAGAGCCCAAGCCATCTTCTAGCCTCAGCCTCCTGAGTACTTCGGACTGCAAATGCATGCCACCATGCCTGGCTAATATTTAAATTTTTTTGTAAATATGAAGTCTTACTATGTTGCCCAGGCTAGTCTTAAACTTCTGGGCGCAAGCAATCCTTCCATCTCACTCTCCTAAAGTGTTGGGATTACAGGCGTGTGCCACTGCACCTGGTCTACCCTTTTTGTAATAAGAGACCCTGAGGAAATCTGGCTGCAATGTTTAAGGTTCCATGAGTTATTTTAAGATGAAGACTGACACTGTGCTATAGTGGTCTTCATACTCCCCCACTGTGCTGGGCATCTAACAAGCTCAAGTGAGCTGAACTGAAACATTTGTAAACTACAGTCTCAGTAAATAGATGCTTGGAAAAACAAGATTTATAGTAGATTCAAAGACGGATGAGGATAATTTAAATAATACAATCTGAAAGAGTTGACTCAAGTTACAGATTACAGAAAGTACCCCAGAGTATTTTCAATTAGAAGTTTACTTGGGGCCAGGTGCAGTGGCTTGCGCCTGTAATCCCAGCACTTTGGGAGGCCAAGGTGGGCGGATCACTTGAGGTAAGGAGTTCGAGACCAACCTGACTAACATGGTGAAACCCCGTCTCTACTAAAAATACAAAAATTAGCCGGGTGTGGTCGGAGGCACCTGTAATTTCAGCTACTAGGGAGGCTGAGGCAGGAGAATTGCTTGAATCTGGGAGGCAGAGGTTGCAGTAAGCTGAGATTACACCATTGCCCTCCAGCCTGGGCGAAGAAATGAGACTCCATTAAAAAAAAAGAAAAAAAGAAGTTTACTTGCGTAATGCCATACGGAAAGGAGATGAAAATATAGATGTATATAGGGATATAAACTTGTTGCAAATTACACAAAATTGTATGTTTAAGCATAGTAAAATAGTCCAGTTAAAATTGGGATATACTTAATTTACTAAGAATAATGTAATGCTATCAGAATGCTTAGCAATTAAAAAAACTAAGAGAATATAAGTTCAAAATGAGTGTCACATGACTATAATTGATAGTAAATCTTCACTTACCTCCATAACTTAGGAGTCATGAAAAGAAAGGAGAAGTTAGCAGACCAGGCATGTAAATCAGATGTAAGTAGGATGAAATACAGAAATATTCCTAGTTCTGGGTAACTCAATTTGAGGTCATAAGTTTACTGAATTTGGATTAATCAAGTGGTTCAAGAATTAAGGTAAAATGGTCCAAAAGATCCTGATATATCCAGAAGACATATTACTGAGGTTTTACAAGGCTAATTTGAAAACACAGATTAACATTTTATGTTTCCTTACATATCATTAAAATAGACCATATTAAAAATCAATTTCAGAAGCTGTTTTATGACTGGAATAAAAAACAATTAAAGATGTAGAGTAACATCGTATTTCTGTCTGATGCTGGAAGGCTATTTTTCATGGCAAGTAATAACTGGATAAACAGAGTGATACTTTAATTTTACGAATAGGAATCCTAGAAAACAAGGTTTTGCTCCTAGAAAACAAAAATATTTGCTTTCAATTAATTTTCTAAAAAGGTTGCGTTGGTCACTTTTTAAACTCCTACAATCTAAGCAGCACTGAATTCCTATTTGATTTTTTTTTTTTTTTTTTTTGCTAATAGTTTTCTTCAGAAGCAAACCTGCTTTAGGGTGAGAAAAAGTTTCAGATCTTAGACAGAACCTTCATTTCCTCTTAAGTGTGTTTCTCCATCAAAAACAAGTATTCAAATAGAGAATCTCAATTATCTAAACCTATTTTTGGCCATCTTCCGGAATTTCTTGTTAAATCTTCTTTGAAATGCCACAGTTGCACTCTTGGAAAACTTGTCTTCCTGGTTTTCAAATTTCTGTTTATTATTACAGCTCTTCAGCTAGAATGCCAGGTCTTTGTGCCGTACTGTTTCTTGAAACTGGAGACTAGCACACTTCCCCCAATTCAATTACTTGCTTTCCATTTGAGAAATTAAAGCCATGTCAATTTTATAAAGTTTTAACTGACTGAATTATTTGAGTTTAAGTTCTCAATTTCATTCCCTTAGCCTAAAACTGGGAAAGATCTTGGTTTTATTAAGAGAAGGAAAGATTCAAGAGTATTAACACATTTCAGTCATTGACTCTCATAATTGATGTAAGTGTAGGGGTTTTCTAACAGGCACAGGCTTGAGATACGACACTCTAAGGAAAAAAGGGAGAGTTCTTATTCAATTCTAGAAATGTTTAAGATTACATACCTAATGATAGTTTATTTACATAAATGTGTTCATATATTTTTGTAAAAGGGACCCACTGTCCTTCATAAAGAGCTTCAGTGAGCTTTTCTACCCTTATCAGCCTTATGTAACTGCCAAATTTACCTCTCCAGCCTGACTTTTACATAGAATTCCAGTTCTGTATATCCAGCGACCTTAAATGAAGACGTTTCAAGCTTAATGTCTAAATATCACCTTAAATATATTGCAGAAATGGAACACATTTTCCCCCTCTTAAACTAGTTTCTTTTCTTTTCTTTTTTTTGACAGAGTCACTCTATCACCCAGGCTTGAGTGCAGTGGCATGATCTTGCCTCACTGCAGTCTCCACTGCCCAGGTTCAAGTGATTCTCCTGCCTCAGTCTCCTGAGTAGCTGGGATTACAGGCATGAGCCACCACGTCTGACTGATTTTTGTATTTTTAGTAGAGGTGGGGTTTCACCATGTTGGCCAGGCTGGTCTTGAACTCCTGACCTCAAGTGATTCACCCACCTCTGCTTCCCCAAGTGTTAAGATTACAGGCATGAGCCACCGCACCCAGCCTTAAATTAGTTTCTTAACTATCTCCTTTCTTTCAGTGATAACTCCATTGTCTTCCATTACAGAAAATGTATAATCTTTTACACCTCCCTTTTATCCAACCCATCATGATATTCAACAATTTTTTTCCTTTGAAATATCTTAAATTTATTCTTTCACCTCCATTCTCATGCCACTATTGCTGTTCAGGTTTTCTTCACCCCTAGATTACTACAATAGTCACATGCCCAGTTTCCTTGCTACCATACTTTATTTCTTAGACATTTCTATATATAGTATTGCCACACTTAATTCCAAACAAATCAATAGGCTATAATGCCTCCCTATTCCCTGCTATATCAAGACTAAAATCCTCTAATTGGTTTTCTAGGCAAAGGCTCAATAGCCTAGTTCTAACCTAGTAATCCAAATTCATGTAACCTTTGCCTTAGGCTTTATGGCACAGATCCCAGGTTACTTCTGGGGGAATGTTGCATTCAATTTTGGCTTAAATTCCTACCTACAAACCAGACAAGTCCATTACTTGACAACTCAATGCATCTTAATTTACAAGCATGCAGGCCACAAATTATAAAATGAAGACATTTTTACTGAGTCAGCAGAAACAACTGTTCAATTCTCCTGCAAGTCCCCGTTACTTACAGTTTTCTGCTGAGGTGATCATCTCATGTGGCATTTATTGCCCTCTACTAAAGTGAGCTATTGTCTGACACTCTGCTCTGTACAGACGTGTTTCTGTTTCCATTTTCAGTTCCTTCTGTACATGGTCTAAGTACCAGTAGTTTAGTCAGTTCTCACCTTTTTTGAGGGGAGGGCGGCAATGGTGGTATCAAAATTTACACCTGGAAAACAGGTCATAAAGAAAATCAATACAGAAGGGAAAGTGCTTTACCACAGGAATTATTATTTAATTGCTGGTTGAATTCTTGACTTTTGGTTAAAAGGTAAATATAACAAATATGTCAACCACCCTCAAAGCCAAACCAAAACCAACAGCATCAGGCTTTTCAATCAATGTAATGTATACATTGGGTTCTGGAAAACAGATAGAAATGTCCTATAAATTTTATATAAATGCTGTATAAGGGTACATACAAATATATCCTTATTATAAATGATTTAAATGTCATAGCAGTAAACAAATGGTACTTATTTGATGCACAACTTTCTTTGCCTTCTTAGATTTTTTTGAAAGTTTTGGTGTGACTTGGTTTCTTTTTGAAGGGCAGAGCTGGGAGGAGGAGGAAAGGCATTTGGTCTCCTATAAAATTGTCCAAGAAAGTTTATGAGAAAGCCTATATCACTCAATAAGGTGGCTCCAGTAAGTTTAGGCATTCAAAAACATTCCATTAATTTTAGAGCTATCTTAAAGAATTAGAGCAGATCCTCAATGCTTTTGTTTCTGTGATTATGGTAATGGTGTTTCTTGAAAAGTATTTTTAAATGTAAGGATTATTTATTCTACCACCATGTCAAATAAAGGCCAAAAAACAACAGTTAAACTTTATAGAATTTCACACTTCATTGGAAAGGTTAGAAATGATCAATTGGATCACTAATGACCCCCAAAAGGATATCAAAATTTCACAGGCCTGATTATTCATACCCCTACCCACATGTTTCTGGTTTTGCTGGGGGGAAAAAAAAAGACATTTTAAGGTACCTGAGACCTGAGGAATGAATGTTAATAGCTGACATAGAATGAGAAGAGCTTTGATCAGTGAAGTAGTAAAAAGTAGAGAGCACTCCCAAATTATCAGAAAATAACCTGCATATTTCTGTATTTAGCAGGTATGCAGCCTTTCTACCACTTTACCATAAAGGTATTACTGCTGATTTTCAGCAATCAATGGTCACTTATTTTACACCCACTATGTTTAAGACACTAGGCTAGACTTGCAGAATATACAATAAAGAATAAGATGGCCCCTTCCCATAAGACAGCATGTATTTGTTCTAAGTCAGGTATGGAAGTTTAAATGAGAGAAATGGTATTTTTGGCTGAGGAGGAAAAGTGAACTGAAAAAATTTCATGTAGGGCTTAAACAGCTTAAGTTTTAGACAATTGAAGATGAGGGAAAGGACATTCTAGGAGTAAATAACTTGAGCTAAGGCTCGTATGAAAATCTGAGTGAGGTTTGAAAAAGTATTATTTCTCTTTGGCTTAACAACAGTATTATGGTATTCATTCACAATTACTCTCATAGTGGTAAAGTCAATCTTACTTAAGGCAAAAAATATCCTAGATATAGCATTTTGCCTAGTTAACCCTTTCCTCTCAAGATTTCTCACCTGATTTGCTGAGTTAAAAGCCACAGACCCCCAATTATTTAGGGTAAACTTATTTATGCCTAGGTTTCCTTCCAGTATTTCCTACAAGTTTTTTTTTTTTTTTTTTTTTTCTTCAAAGCAACACACCATGGCTCTCGAAGCGCTGCAGGCAATCTGACTACCCTTGTTTTCTTTGATTAGAAATGAGGGTACCTTATGCAAAGGAAGGAAAACAGTCTCAAACATGGTTATACTCATTTCCCTACTCAATTCCCTAGTACCTACTCTTTGCCTTCATTCTACTGTATATACTTTACTCCTTGCTACTTCATCATGTCTTGGTTCATGTTGTTTTCTGCACTTGCAAGTTATCATTCCTTCATTTCACATAATCAATCTTAACCACTTTTTCAGCCCATCTTGCCTTTCATATCCTCTTATAAGTCTTCTCTGATAAGTTTAAGTCCACATTTCCTTCAAGCTTCTACCACACTTAAGTTAGCAAGCCAGAGTTTACATTCCATTATTCTCTGCTTGTTTCTTGTATGTTAGCATAATACTCCCATATAGGGTACAGTTCTTTGCTGACAGGGACTATCTTTTATAGACTATAGTGAAGTACTGGGCCTAGAATAGGCCCTTAATAATAAAGATAATGTCACTTTAAAAATGCAAGCAGAAAACGCTTAAGGCATTTAAAAGTAGTATTTTAACAATAACTATTTTAGATTAAATAAAACTATATTCATTCTTCTTTTCAGAACTTGAAACCTCAAATTATCACCTCAGATCATCATGCTATTAAAAAGTAGATTTGTGGCTGGGCGCGGTGGCTCACGCCTGTAATCCCAGCACTTTGGGAGGCTGAGGCAGGCAGATCACAAGGTCAGGAGATCGAGACCATCCTGGCTAATATGGTGAAACCCCGTCTCTACTAAAAACAGAAAAAAAAAAATTAGCCGGGCGAGGTGGCGGGCGCCTGTAGTCCCAGCTACTCAGGAGGCTGAGGCAGGAGAATGGCGTGAACCCAGGAGGCGGAGCTTGCAGTGAGCCGAGATAGTGCCACTGCACTCCAGCCTGAGCGACAGAACGAGACTCCATCTCAAAAAAAAAAAAAAAAAAAAAAGATTTGCATATGAATAAAACTGTCCAACTCTATCACTTATACACAACACAGCCATGAACAAAAGCAGCAGTCATTCTTGATAACCCAATCCCCTCTGAACCAAACAATTTCTGGCAGTAGTAGAGATTTACAAATACATAGCCTGCTAACAACCACTAGGCCTATAATGGAAAAGGTTTGTAATTTGAATCCTTTGGAGTGTGCATCTTTCAAATGTGTAGTGAAATCATAAATACAACGTAATTTTGTTCAGTTTGGAATGAAGTGAAATTTTGCTTAAAGGAAGTGAAGATTATTCAAGTTGAAGCTTTAGTTAACTTGCATTAGTCACTAGCACTCTACTTCCAAAAAAAAAAAGTCAATCTTAGGAAAAATTGCGATCAAACATCCTTGACTTAAAACACATTCAGCACAATTTTTAAAACCTCTATACCTACATTACAGAATACAGTAGTAGTTCACCCTTATCCACAGGAGATACCTTCCAAGACCACCAGTGAATGCCTGAAACTGTGGATAGTATGAAACTTTATATATATATGCTATGTGCTTTCCTATACATATATGAGATAAAGTTTTATTTGTAAATTAGGCACAGTAAGATTAACAAGAATAATACTAAAATAAAACAATAAAAAAAAATGCAGGCATCAAATAGTCTTGCGGCTTGGGGCCATTATGAATTAAATAAGGATTACTTGAACACAAGTACTGTGATCCTGGAATAGTGAATCTGATAACCATGATGGCTACTAAGTAACCAACAGGCAGATAGTGTCTATAGCATAGATACAATGGACAAAGAGATGACTGCTGTCCTAGGCAAGATGGTGCAAGATTTCATCATGCTACTCAGAATGACACACAATTTAAAACTTAAGCATTGTTTATTTCTGGAGTTTTTCCATTTAATATTTCCAGACTTCAGTTGACTGTGTAACTAAATACGTGGAAAATGGGAGACATTACTGTATTACATAAGACTTGATAATAAGGTACATGTTTATAAAATGTAATGATATTCAGCATACACTTTATTAAGGCAAGAAAATATATTGAAATAGTGCCATTTTTATTAACGTTTTAGAAAATATTCAAACAAGGTTTAAAATAATTATACTCCAGAAGCTTTATAGGTGTTAAATAAAAATTTTTTAAAAACTAGGCCAGGTGCAGTGGCTGATGCCTGTAATCCCAGCACTTTGGAGGGCTGAGGCAGGTGGGTCACCTGAGGTCAGGAGTTCAAGACCAGCCTGGCCAACATGGTGAAACTCCATCTCTATAAAAATACAAAAAAACAGCCGGGCGCGGTGGCTCACGCCCGTAATCCCAGCACTTTGGGAGGCTGAGGCGGGCAGATCACAAGGTCAGGAGATCGAGACCATCCTGGCTAACACAGTGAAACCTAGTCTCTACTAAAAATACAAAAAATTAGCCGAGTGTGGTGGCGGATGCCTGTAGTCCCAGCTACTTGGGAGGCTGAGGCAGGAGAATGGCATGAACCCAGGAGACGGAGCTTGCAGTGAGCCAAGATCACACCACTGCAGTCCAGCCTGGGCGACAGGGCAAGATTCCGTCTCAAACAAACAAACAAATAAACAAACAAATTAGCTTGGTGTGGTGGCGCATGCATGTAATCCCAGCTACTCAGGAAGCTGAGGCATGAGAATCGCTTGATCCCAGGAGGCAGAGGTTGCAGTAAGCTGAGATAGCACCACTGCCTTCCAGCCTGGTAACAATGTGAGACTGTCTCAAAATAAATAAGTAAATAAATGAATAAAAATAAAATTAAAATGATTGTAAACTTCAGTTAACAGAATCATCCAGAACTCCAGATTGCCCCATTGATTCAATTAAATTTTTGTCTGATAAAACTTTTAGAAATTCTTCTTCTTTTTTTTCATTTACATTGCCTTTCCTTTAACAACTTCCAGTGGGGGTAGTTTTCCTTTTTGTTAATCATGTCTCACACAGTCAAAGTGTCGATCTGACAAAGGGTAAGAGTAATGAAATCTAACATAATTTCTATAATGGTAAAGTTAAACACAATTTCCAGAATTCTAAGATGATACTGAATTTTCCACATAAATCTATGAGATTATATTTAATTTTTCCCATCTGTTTTAAGTAATACACCAGTGTACTAAATATTTCACAAATGAATATATTGAAGGCTGACTCTCTTCTAGGATTATAAAAATCTGGGACAAGATAAAGCCAAGTTCAATATCTTATTTAAAATTTAAAGGCTTGGAGAAAGACAATAACTTAAGGTCTTTCAACTAAGCAATGGCAGAGCCAATTTTCAAGTATTTGAATATGACCACAATTAACTTTTCTGGGACAGGAAGAGTTTAAGCTTCTGTTTACACTGTCATTTCTCTGGCAAAGTTACCAAGCTACCTAAATACTTCTTTATCACAATATTCACGAACATGAATTTTATTATAACACATTATAATCTTTTATTCTGATTCATGTCATGGCCTTCTTTTTTTTTTTTTTTTTTTTTTTTTTTTTTTTTTTTTTTTTTTGAGACGGAGTCTCGCTCTGTCACCCAGGCTGGAGTGCGGTGGCCGGATCTCTGCTCACTGCAAGCTCCGCCTCCCGGGTTTACGCCATTCTCCTGGCTCAGCCTCCCGAGTAGCTGGGACTACAGGCGCCCGCCACCTCGCCCGGCTAGTTTTTTGTACTTTTTAGTAGAGACGGGGTTTCACCGTGTTAGCCAGGATGGTCTCGATCTCCTGACCTCGTGATCCGCCCGTCTCGGCCTCCCAAAGTGCTGGGATTACAGGCTTGAGCCACCGCGCCCGGCCCATGTCATGGCCTTCTAAACCTGTAGGTAAGCTTTAGCTTCTTGTACATGCTCAATTGTTATCTGAATAAAATGCATCCCGATGACACTGAAGAGACTAGTAACAGAGGCAAGTGCCTCTGAACAGAGACATATTGGATGAATGAATAGCTGTACACACATAACTGACCATTGTTTGAGACTTTAAAAATGAGGACAATGCAGAAAATAACTTATAGATTCTCAACATAAGAATCATCAAATTAATGAATGTTTTCACTTCTAATTTATAATTTTACTTCATTTTGCATATTATTCTTAATTCTTGTATGAATTCTTCAATGAATCCTAAGTTATTTCTTTAGACATGCCTGTTAAAGCATTTTCCCCCATAAGAGCAAGTAAGATAATTGAAAGATTATAAAAAGGATTATTTAATCCAAAAAATTGACTTTATAATTTCTATGAGAACTTTTATCTTTTCAACTGAGAGAAACTAAATACAAAAATACTGAATAAGAAAAGTAAATAGTCTGAAAAACAGAGAAGGCCCTAAGATTTTGTTTATTGGAAATAGGATTCTTAAAAGTCTGATTTATCTTTTAAAACTGCCATGCTAAATAAGTCAGATTAAATCATTATTAGTTCAAACAGATATTATCTACTGTGTCAGACATTTTCATTTTAATGTTTTCTTTATATATGGAAGAAAATTATGTTTAGTTAAAATAGACACCACAAATTGTAAAATTATACATTCTAAATTAATACATTAAAATGAAAATTAAGCAGCACAATTTTATATAAAAAATTATAATACTAGGCTGGGCACAGTGTCTCATGTCTGTAATCCCAGCACTTCGGGAGGCTGAGGCGGGTGGATCACGAGGTCAGGAGCTCGAGGCCAGCCTGGCCAACATGGCGAAACCCATCTCTACTAAAAGTACAAAAATTAGCTGGGCATAGTGGTGTGCGCCTGTAATCTCAGCTACTCAGGAGGCTGACGCAGGAGAATCGAATAACCCGGGAGGCGGAGATTGCGGCAAGCCAAGATCAGGCCACTGCACTCCAGCCTGAGTGACAGAGCAAGACTCTGTCTCAAAAAAAAAAAAAAAAAAAAAAAAAAAAAAATCAAAATAAACAAAAAGAGAATTCTCAACTACTTTTTAAAAAAGGAGTTCTCTCCATAGAAGGCCTAATTTGGAAATATGCTTGGGTCCCTACACAAAGTCGTCCAGAAGCCAGACGATTTTCCAGTGTAGTCCAAAAGCCAGATGATTTCAGGGCAAAGCATTTTAAAGATACGGATTTAGGTAGGCAAGATCCAGAGGCAGAGTACTGTGGGTCTGGGTGGGCAGGTAGAATTCAGATGCTGGGAAAAACACAAATGCAATGCTAGGAAAAGGGGTCACGCCTTACAATTCAGGCGGGACAGATACAAATGAAATAGTTTCTTAATGAGGTAGAACGAGGAAGTTATTAACTCCTGTTCTTATTGGATTCTAACATACAAGCTAATTTGAATTCATCAGCCTAAGCAAGGTTGCCTTGGATTTTGAAGTTGTCTTAAAGAATAAACTGTAGAGAAACCATAGGGTCAACCAGATGAATGATGAAATGAAAAAAACAGCAATTAAATACTTTTAGAAAGTATTACAACTTAATACTTTAAAAAATCCTGTATCTTGAGCTAGTAGCAAAACTAACTGGAATTCCGGACCTCTGTAGTGCTTTCTTGCAACATCTCAGAAAGAACATCTGGGAATCCAGTTTAGTCTGCTAAGAGACTTAAGATTTACATCAGATATATTGTCAAGGTTTCTCTTGTCCTTGTTACCAAAGAGGTAAAAGAAGAGTAAAATTTATTCCTCTGCTGACCCATTATCTCAACGAGAAATAG
The DNA here is from genome assembly GCF_043159975.1 of Macaca nemestrina. Classification (NCBI taxonomy): domain Eukaryota; kingdom Metazoa; phylum Chordata; class Mammalia; order Primates; family Cercopithecidae; genus Macaca; species Macaca nemestrina. The sequence continues at coordinate 76,898,842 of NC_092140.1, read as the reverse complement.
AGCCCTTACAAAGACTTATCTTAGATGCGAAACTACATTATTGTACTTGGCAAGTACCATTTCATGCTTCTCATTTTTTTCCTCTCTGATCCTTTAATGAAACTGTGATGTTGATGATCTATAAATTTGATCTAATTGAGGCCGGGAGAATTCTACTGAAAATATAATTTCTGAGTACCCATACCAATATTGGTATCAATGTATTTTTTAATCAGAGAATTAACATATTACTGAATATGAGGTAACCAGCTCTATTTACTATACTAGTCACCAAATGACCTGAGTTCACTAAGAGAGTCTCTGGGCTCAAGCCTAGTAGCCTTACAGGCTAATAGCAGGGAAATATAGAAGCATGTAAATAATGTGATGATTTAACATAAGCAATAATGAGACTGTTTTAAGCGTGATAGTAGAGAAAAGGCAGTTTTTTTTTTTTTTTGAGACGGACTTTTGCTCTTGTTGCCCAGGGTGAAGTGCAATGGCATGGTTTCAGCTCACTGCGAGAACTGCCTCCTGGGTTCAAGTGATTCTTGTGCTTCAGCCTCCCAAGTAGCTGAGATTACAGGCATGCGCCACCGTGCCTGGCTAATTTTTTTTAGTAGGGACAGGGTTTCACCAGGTTGGCCAGGCTGGTCTTGAACTCCTGACCTTAGGTGATTCTCCTGCCTTGGCCTCCCAAAGTGCTGGGATTATAGGCGTGAGCCACCGTGCCCAGCCGGCAGTTATTAATTTTTAACACAAGTGTATGTGTGGGAGGTGGGGTTGCCCTTCTGATGTAATACCTAAGAAAATGAAGGATGAATAGGAATTTGCTACACTACCATGATTGCTCTACAAGAGGTAGAATGAAATTAGTGATTGTTATTAAGCCTTGCCATAAGTCCAAATCTTTAAATTGATATGAAATATTAAGAAAATTGTATGTCTAGAATTTGGATTATTTAGTTTGCAGCCTTTTAGTTGCAAAAGGTGTATTTTCTCTTCTAGATTTTGGTAAGCATCCAAAGAGGGATAGTGTCCTTAACTGACATTTGGTGCATATATATATATATATATATATATATATATTTATTTATATATACATATTTTTTAGACAGAGTCCCACTCTGTTGCCCAGGCTGGAGTGTGGTGGCATGATCTTGGCTCAGTGCAATGTCTACCTCCCCAGTTCAAGCGATTCTCCAGCGTCAGCCTCCTCAGTAGCTGGGATTACAGGCACGCACCACCATGCCCGGCTAATTTTTTTATTTTTAGTAGAGACAAGGTTTCACCATGTTGGTCAGGCTGGTCTCAAACTCCTCACTTCAGGTGATCCACTCACCTCAGACTCCCAAAGTGCTGGAATTACAGGTGTGAGCCACGGTGCCTGGCCTGGTGCTTTACTTTAAAAACAACCAAGTATGACCTGTACATTGTGTAGACTTACTCTGGACAGTAGGGTGAACGTAGTTTTCTCAGGGAACTATGCCATTACATTAAGGACTCTATTAAATTCATTTGTCTGTATGTACATCCATGTATCACAAATACACACATGACATGAACACATATACACTTCATCTCCAATGTTACTCAAATATATTTCTCATTGCATGACTCCCTGGTGGTGGGACCAATAGAGAATATGAGAAGATAACTTGTACTTAGTATTTTCACATACAAACCTATCTTTAAGACATTACAAAAAATAAGTTGTAAAAATGTCAGTGTTATTTGTCTCTAATATTTTTTTCCCTTCTAAAACAAGTGCGCAAAAGCCTATCATACTATCTCTGATTTCTATTTCAATGGAAGCAGTCAGTACAATGTGTGAAGACCTGGGCATAAAAGAAGCATTAAACTAGCATTAAACAAGACATCAGCATTAAACAAGACAATAAAGTAAGACTAAAAGCACTTTGGAAACTAAAAGTACTACCTAAAAGGAAGGCATCACTATCATTTTGAGCATTTATTTATGTAGTTTTGTCTCCTCTGCCTCTTATTGGTTATAGGATAGAAGCTGTAGATATAATTCCTAAAAGCATGAACTTCGAAGTCAAAGCATCTGAGCTTGAATCTGGACTCCCTGGCTTGCTGGTTATGTGACATGAGGCATGCTATTTTTCTGTGACTTGGTTTCCTTACCTATAACATATGGATAACAATGGATCTCTCTCAGAGGGTGGTTGTGAGGACTAAATGGGCTTATAAATGTGAAAGTTGCTGGCAAAGGATAAATACTAAATGTGTTAGCAGTTCTATTTCTACCGCTAATAATAGCACATAAATTTTGAGTTTTCCATATACACTTTAGAAAAATCAACAACCCTTTCAGGTAGGTATTAAAATGTTTTTATTTGATGGTTTGGGTCCTTTTCACTATAATAATCACATAAAATAATAAAAATTTACTGGCCTGTTTTCCAGAGGGGCAAATAAATATTAACAAATGTGTCAGGGCTGATGTTCATTTACAATTCTTTCTCATATCCATAATCTTATAATTTGGAAGAGAACCAAGGTAGTCTAAAAAGTACTTGAAAACTGAAGAGCCTGCATTAAAGGATGCACTAAAAACAATCTTTTCAACCAAGTGATATTGTTTAATCAACTCTCAACAATAATTTAGGTTCAAAAGACTGGCAAAGACAGTACAGAATGAGGATTTTCTGCATATATATAATGCCAGCATCAACTGACCCACTGTCAATTTCAGAGTAAGACTGACTTACTGGGAACACTCCTTTTAATCAATAACTTAGCATGTGCCTGGTAGTGGGAAACACACACACACATACACACACACACACACACACACCTCTAATTGAAGCTAAATTCCTATTTAACTACAGAAAAAGAATTCCAAGGGTAGTACTTCTAAACCTAAGCTATGGCTCTGTAGTCTCACTAATGTCTAAGCGTCCTAGAAGATAAACATCAAAAAATCCTCTTTTGATATTATTAACTCAACTCTCCCCAAATCAAAAGTTTATGATTATATATCCTTGTGGAATTGATTCCTTCCAGTTTATCCAGATTCTTCACCTTTATTTGCTTTTATGGTCTTAAGATGGAAATGACTACTTAATAATCCAGTTCTATACTGGGTTTCCTACTGCCTCCAAGAAATCTTCTTCTTGAAGACAAGCGCCAACTTACAAAAACTTTTAGAGATATTTAAAAATTATGTCCCTAGCCCTAGTATTTTCATTATATATATATATATATATATACTTGAGACGAAGTCTCGCTCTGTCACCCAGGCTGGAGTGCAGTGGAGCGATCTCTGCTCACTGCAACCTCCGCCTCCTGGGTTCAAGCTATTCTCCTGTCTCAGCCTCCTAAGTACCTGAGATTACAGGCATGAGCCACCACACCCGGCTAATTTTTTGTATTTTTAGTAGAGACAAGGTTTCACTATGTTGGTCAGGCTGATCTCGAACTCCTGACCTCAAATGATCTGCCCGCCTCAGCCTCTCAAAGTGCTGGGATTACAGGCGTGATCCTGTGTGCCTGGCCAATATTTTTGTTTTATAGGTCTCAATACTGTCAGTTCTGTTAAAACTCTGCTTATTTCTAGTAAAAACTATTCTAAAATTTAAACAAAATCCAACTTTCTTACCATTTCCTTTAGTCAAAAATCATCTTTTGTTAGCACTAATGCCTTACAATTTTTTTTTTTTTTTGAGATGGAGTCTCACTCTGTCGCCTGGGCTGGAGTGCAGCCGCGCGATCACGGCTCACTGCAACCTCTGCCTCCCGGGTCCAAGTGATTCTCCTGCCTCAGCCTGCTGAGTAGCTGGGATTACAGGTGTGCGCCACCACGCCCACCTGATTTTTTTTGTATCTTTAGTAGAGACGGAGTTTCACCATGTTGGTCAAGCTGGTCTCAAAATCCTGACCTCCTGATCCACCCACCTCGGCCTCCCAAAATACTGGTATTACAGGCGAGAGCCACAGCGCGCGGCTCTACCTTACATTTTTAAAGCTAGGATTTGTTCAAGCTGATATGGTGATTTGCTTCACTTCAAAAGATGCCTTATTATCTTGACTAACAGTGTTTTTCCTATTTTACCAATTTTAAGGTCCTGTAAGGCAGTCATTTCTGTAATGTACACATCCACTATTAGTAGAAAACCCTTGCTTTGGAGTATTTGCCTCCCTGAAACTTGATTTGCCCAGTTTTGCCCTCTTGTGCAATAAAGAATAAACAAGTCTCAAGATTATTTTTTTTTTCCTTTTTCAAGCAGGCTTCTCAGTACCTCTAGCCACTCCTCACGACATTCAAACACCTCATAGTTTCCATTCTCTGAATCCACTCTAGTTGGTTCACATTCATCTACATATTCTACATGTGGCCTGATACGAGCTACATACCAAGACTGCCAATTAACAATGATCTGGGGAAACAAATGTTTATCAGCCAATAGCAGTTTAACCCAAATAAATAATTAATTTGCATGCTAGCTTTGAAATTTGCTGAACCTTTACCTATAAACTCCAAATTAAATTCTCCAACTTGAGTATACAGATATCAAGACCATCTGGCATTATTGAAAAGAAACATCAAAGGGACTTGGTTTCTTAATAGAATATAAGGAGTATTTTAAAATCATTACAAATTTTTCCTGAGGTTATACCTATGTAGAACTTTCTAGAAAAAACAAGTTATCAATTCTTAAAGCTCCAAATTCAGGCCAGGCATGGTGGCTAATGCTGTAATATCAGCACTTTGGCAGGTTGAGGCGGGAGGACTGCTTGAACCCAGAAGTAGACATGCCTGGGCAACAAAGTGAGACCACATCACTAACAAAAAATTTAAAAAATTAGCCGGGTGTGGTGGTGCATGCCTGTAGTTCCAACTACTCAGGAGGCTGGGTGGGGAAAATCACTTGAGCCTGGGAGATCGAGGCTGTAGTAAGCCATGATTGTGCCACTGCACTGCCAATACAGCAAGAACCTGCTGCAAAAAAAAAAAAAAAAAACTCAAAACCCATACAAAAAGGAAAAGCTCCAAATTCCTCGGGTTTTGGAGGTATCTAAACACATCTAAAAATCATTAATTCAAAAATGGCATAACAGCTTAACTATTTGAGTCATTTTGTCTTTTTTTGAGACGGAGTTTCGCTTTTGCCCAGCACCCATTAAAATGCTGACAAAAGTGGCGTAACAGAGGGTTTGACTTCAAATCTGAACCATAGGCCTGTTTTGGCAACAAACACCCCCCCTCCAAAATAGCCAGACTTTTAGACCTCCAAAATAATGTAGTTTATTCTGTTAGCCCAGCTGTTTCTCTGGTTCTAAACATTTTTTTTAGATGGAGTCTCACTTTGTTGTCCAGGCTGGTGTGCAGTGGCAGGATCTCGCCTTACTGCACCCTCCACTCCCCGGGTTCAAGCGATTCTCCTGTCTCAGCCTGCTGAGTAGCTGGGATTACATGCGCCTGACATTTTTGTATTTTTAGTAGAGTTGGGGTTTCGCCATCTTGGCCAGGCTGATCTTGAACTCCTGACCTCGTGATCCAAAATGCTGGGACTACAGGTGTGAGCCACTGTGCCTGGCCTTAAACTTGGCCTTTCTGAATGAAACTACTATTGCTCTTTTAAATTATAAAATTAGTGTGTGAGACAAATGGATTAAGACATACCATTTTCACTTACATCATAAATGGGTCACATTCTGAGAAAAACGTATTATACTAGATAGCCCAAACATTTATTGTTTATTCGTGTCATGTTTACATTTTATAACCATATGTTTAAAATGAAATGTCCGTAACTATTGGCTGTCATTAATAGTAAGAAATGTTTTTTGAATATCCAATGTGAATTCCACAATTTTATAACAGCTCAGCTTTTTGATAAATGTAACTATTGAGGTACAAAAGAAGAAACAAACTCATAATTTGATATACAGGTCTTTTTTTTTTTTTTTTTTTTTTTGAGGCAGGGTCTTGCTCTGTCACCCAGGCTGGAGTGCAGCGGTGCCACCTTGGCCCACTGCAACCTTCACTTCCCAGCAATTCTCCTGCCTCAGCCCCCCACCATGTAGCTGGGACTGCAGGCGTGCACCACCACACCTGGCTAATTTTTGTATTTTTAGTAGAGATGGGGTGTTGCCATGTTGCCGAGGCTGGTCTTGAACTCTTGAACTCTGGTGATCTGCTGGCCTCAGCCTCCTAAAGTGCTGGGATTATAGGCATGAGCCACCACGGCCAGATTTCTCTCTTTAAGCAAATTCTGACCAGTACACGTATTTCAGAAGTTATTTTTCTTACCCTCCTGCTCAGAATACTTCATGACCTCCCTTGCCTCAAATTTTTTTTTTCCACTATGAAAAGGTATCCTTGGGGATGACATGTGGATATGGTAGAGGAGGAAGCCAGAGTAAACAAGATGCATCTTCCTGTGTCCTCGATCTTGAGGAAAAATTCTAATCTTAGGCATTTTTACATTACAATACTATGGAATAGATATAAAGTTGGTAATTTTTAGATAAAATTCAAATTTAAGGAAAATATCTCTGAGCCAGAAGCACAGCACTAAACCTCTTCTCTAGAGGTAAATATAATCTTTCTAGTCCCTGGCACAGTAATGAATTGGATTAAGAAATAAATTCACTAATCGAAATATCCAACTAGAAGGGTATATATAAGGCTAATAACAACTGACTTTGGATGATAAAAATGATTTTTAAATAAAATTTTTTTTGCTCTTCCTGAGGTTTCTATGTCTATATAGTACTTTATTTTAATTTATAAGAAAAATTAACAGAAAAATGCTAAATTTTTAGATACAAAAGTTTCATTGCATTATCAAATCTTTATCAGTATAAAATAAACCAGATTTGTATTTCTCTAGTTTGTTTACTAATACAGTTTCAAATTAAAAGAGATTTAAATACCCCTTTTCTTACACTTACCTTTTCTCGAGGTCTGGGGGGCTTGAAGAGTGGGGAAAGGACAGTGAAATCTCTCAACCACAAACTCAAGAAGTAATTCTTGAATTCCTTTTCAATATTGCTTTGAGAACTTAAGAGCAAGCTGTTCCTCTGAAACTGATTTTAAACTCATCTGATTTTGAAAGTTTTCTTCCATGACAGTTAATTCATTATCATGTCTAAAGTTCCTGAACACAGTAGGACTCCCTTTTATAGATTTCCAAACTAAGTATGTGGAGGTAAGGTTGCTTCAAATAATCACTTTTATTTTTCAAGGATTTCTCTCTCTCCTTTTCAAAAAACACTTTGCCCATCACAAAAATCATACATGCTTATTTATAATCAAGAAGATCCCTCTTGCCCCAATAAGATTTATCTCTCACCCAGAGTAAAACGGCAAAACAGTTTAGCATATGAATTATTCTGGTGAATCTATTCAACTATTTGATGATCTTTTACTTATTCAATAATGAACAATTTTTTAGCTCATTAAATATTCACTTGATATTTTAAATAACTGCACAGTATCCTACTGAACGTTATTTAATCAGGCTTTTATTACTGAATGCTTTATAAACAATACTATAACACACACATGGATTACTTCTTTAAAAAGTGGATCTGTTAACTGCTTTTACAGTATTGGAAAACTGAGATAATTATTCTTTTAATGTTCATAAATCTTAAGGATATAACATAACTGGTTCATACATAACCATTTGAAGAATTTAAAAAGTCAACTATATAACTTGTCAGTATAAAATTAATACCTGAACCTCAGGACCTGATGTTTAGGCTACTGTTCTGAAGTTTCTTAAATTTAACTTTTTTTTTCCATATTGCTAATACATTTAAAAGGTTAACCTACATGAATAAATGAGAAACAATGATAGAAGTGTTATATACCTCAGGTCATACCATGGGAAGGATGGTTAATGTTAGACTGTTAAGGTCAAGAAACAGTGCACATGAGAAATTCTGCCTTATCAAAAAAAAAAAATGTACAGGCATTAGTTGGGGGAGAACTGGAGTGATTAAATGGCATAAATAAAGGCAAAGAGAAAGAAAAATGGATTAGAACTAGTTAATTTGAAGAAAAATTAAACAACATAGAAAATGTTGGGACAAGACCACAACATATCAAAGTTAGAAATTTAAATTTTATACTATAGGGAAAAAAAATTAGGAAGATCAAAATAGTAGTATATACTATATAGAAGATGAAATTGTTAGTTTAAAACAGCTAGAGGTGACCAGGCGTGGTGGCTCACGCCTGTAATCCCAGCACTTTGGGAGGCTGAAGTGGGTGGATTACGAGGTCAGGAGTTTGAGATCAGCCTGGCTAACATAGTGAAACCCTGTCTCTAGTAAAAATATAAAAATTAGCTGGGCGTGGTGGCAGATGCCTGTAATCCCAGATCTGCAGGAGGCTGAGGCAGGAGAATTGCTTGAACCTGGGAAGTGGAGGTTGCGGTGAGCTGAGATAGTGCCAGTGTACTCCAGCTTGAGCAACTGAGCAAGACTCCATCTCAAAAAAACAAAAACAAAAAACAAATAACAACCACCACCAAAACAGCTAGAGGAAAAGAACTAGTTAAAATGCTGCTAAATAGAAATAAGTGAAAAACAACGAAGTACTTAATTATAGTAGAAATTTCAAGGATGAAGGAATCAAAGACACTGTGGTTCATTTGGGTATATGACAAACATGAGCAAATTCAGTGTGTTTCTTGGGGTCATTAGTTTTGGATCCACCTAAATTGATCACGCAGAAAACAATTTCAAAGCAATCAATGCAAAATTTGCAGTCCTGATCATCACACATATACCTATTAACCACCCATTTAAACATTCTGTTTGTATTTTTTTTTTTGGTGACGGAGTCTTGCTGTGTTGCCCAGGCTGGAGTGCAGTGGGCAGACCTCAGCTCACTGCAAGCTCTGCCTCCCGGGTTCACGCCATTCTTTTGCCTCAGCCTCCCGAGTAGCTGGGACTACAGACGCCCGCCACCTCACCCAGCTAGTTTTTTGTATTTTTTTTTTTTTTTTTTAGTAGAGACGGGGTTTCACCATGTTAGCCAGGATGGTCTTGATCTCCTGACCTCGTGATCCACCCGTCTCGGCCTCCCAAAGTGCTGGGATTACAGGCTTGAGCCACGGCACCTGGCCTTCTGTTTGTATTCTAAGTGGTCTGATGGTGGGGGGGGGGTCTCAAATCAGAGTCATAAAAATATTCTGTCGTATCTGCAGACGTCAAATAGGATAAGGCACATACACCTGTCAAGATTGTCTTAAAGAAGTATGAAAAACTGGGCCGGGCATGGTGGCTCATGCATGTAATTCCAGCACTTTGGGAGGCCGAGGTGGGCGAATCACGAGGTCAGGAGTTTTAGAGACCAACCTGGCCAATATGGTGAAATCCCGTCTCTACTAAAAATACAAAAAAATTAGCCGGGAATGGTGGTGGGTGCCTGTAATCCCAGCTACTCGGGGGGCTGATGCAGGAGAATTGCTTGGACCCAGGAGGCGGAGGTTGCAGTGAGCTGAGATTGCACCACTGCACTCTAGCCTGGGCAACAGAGTGAGACTCTTACTCAAAGTATGAAAAACTGAATCTGTAGCTCAGGCTAAAAGCTTAAACAGCTACAAGATATGGCCCCTATCAACTCTCTGATCCTATTAGCTACTATTCTTCCTGTTTACATTTGATCACAGCCACATGCGCCTCTTTGCTGTTCCATGTACACACACAAAATACGTCAGCCTCAGGGTCTCTGTATTTGTTATTTCCTCTGCTCAGAAGGGTCTTCTCCCAGGTACCTACATGGGTTTGTTCCCTTATTATTTCTAGGTCTTTGTTCAAATGACATCTCTGTAGGGTATTTCCTGACCATACTATTTAAAAATATCTCTCTTCTGCCTTACAAACACTTTTATCACATCATTCCCACTTTCCCTGCCTTATTTTCACCACAGAACTTTGGTCACTCTCTGCCATACCAAATATAGTACCTACCAGATTTTCTGTCCATTCATTCCATCACTCACTCCTCTACCCACAAGATTAGCAAGCTCCACGGGGGCTGGGATATATCTTTTTTATTCAGTGACAATCTTCAGTACCTAAACAGTAAATAAATGTGTACCTCTCTACATATAAATGTTTCAAATCTATTTTTAATGTTGCTTGTCGAACATTAACATTTTCACACTTCCAGAAATGACATTAATAAAAATATAAACAAATTGACATAAAAATCTGTGTAGACTAAGCTAAAATTTACAAACTCTCAATACAAGGTACGTTTAAACTTTCTCAATTATGGGACAACAAATAATAGACTTAATTGCTTCATACTAAAATGGTATTTTTGACTAATCACAAGGAAACTTAAACTACCATATAGTTATAATCACAGGTATTCAGTCCAAAGAGGAAAAAAGTTTTCGTGGTACTATGAGAACCTGTATCTCTGAAAATGTTAGCTCCATAAGTGTAAGCACGCCCGAAGATTATAAGATAATAAAATGTGGAAACAGGCAAACTATGGGGTGATTTGATGTTTCTACCACTTGCTAAAGATTTTCTTTAATAGAATCATTCGTGCTAAGTGGATAAAAGTTACAAATTACAAAAGATACAGAATACATCCAATAAAAAAATCAGACTGAGGAATATTTAGTGTAAAACTGGCTTAAAATTTTTTGTCAGCAGAATTTCTCAACATCTAACCCTATAGCAAATAATACAAATAACAAGGAGATTCTTCAAGCAGTTGGCATTTCTTCAAAACACAAAGGTCCAATTATAAGAAAAATATCACATTATTTAAAGTCCTACAGAATTGGAGGAGAATCTGTACTACTCATGTTTTTGCATAAATTCCATGATTTATAAATAAATAAACCCAAAATATAAATTATAAACATTTAATTTCAGTATAATGTAGACAAAAACAGCAGCTAACTTGTCATCTTTCACAGTAATTTTAACGTAAAAGGTTTAAACATTTATTTTGCCAATATAGTTTTCATTGCATATAGGCTTAAAAAAAAAGACATCCAAAATACCTGAGATGTATTTTATAAGTAAACAAAGAAAGAACATAAACTTAAATTTCTGGTGGAGGAGTTAGGTCTTCATTAAAAGGGTTCAAGCTGTTAGTAATAAAATGGAAGTAATCCCTTGACGTGTGTAAAATAAAATTTTTTAGTAGATGGGAATGTATTGATGATAGTCTCTTATTTCTTCTCCCAGATATGCAAGTGATATATCTGAATACTTACTAGAGCCAAATCTATCTCAAAAGTTTAGGTCATTTTTTTTTTCCTTTTTGATAGTATTCAATGAGAAATAACACTTTAAATAAAACTTTTTTCATGAGGAAGGTACTGTAATTATCCACCTGCAAAAGGAAAAAAATACAATTTGATTTAGAATGTCAACTTCTAAATATATAAATATATTTAGAGAAAGAATAATTTATGAAAGTATAATCTTGCTAATCCAAGTAGGGCTAACTGATGCATGTACCAGTAATGACACTTAGCGGCTTAAAAACACCTGTAACTCTGAATTTACCAAAAAGATCCATAACTAACTGAAGAAAATCTTTAATGTTAAATATGGAACTTAGTCTACAGCTAGGCTAAGTTTTCAAATCTACTATCACATATTAATCCGTGTGATCTTGAGAGATTTATACTTGAATACAAAATGCAAACAGAGTAACTGAAATACATTTCTTGCTACCTCCTGGATACTCTCCTGTAGTCCTCTGAGTAAGCTCCAAAATCAATCCATATTCCAAATAACAGACTTAAGATGTTCAATACTGGAACTCTTTGGTATCAATTAAAAAAGAAACTTAAAAGAAAAATATTAGTATTTTTTTCCAAATAAGAAAAAATGAAAACTTAATATATACCCCCATATAACTATGTGCAGTTTGTTTTGCAAAACAAAAAACCAAAATAAGATTAACACTGAAAGGTATAAACTTTCATTTTACTGTTGGCTCCTTATGTGTTTCAAAATTACAACTCTACAAATAAAATATCTAGTACTGTTGAGAGTTTCCTAAATGTTATTTTTCATTAGGTATCGACAGGCCACCTCTTCTTCTCTAAGAAGAGACTGGAATGTATATACTACTTCAATAAGTTTTAATGAAGCATTTTTCCTGTATTTTCTTACTTCTCAAATATTTCAATTTTCCTTAAATCTACTGTCAGGATTAAAAACAAGAAAAGTTTTCATTTAGCTATAAAAGCTCCAAATGATCCTTCTTCATGCTTAAGAGCACTTAAAGATGTAAAGAGTCATCTGAAAATGTAAAATGCAAATGTTTTCTTGCCATTTAGAAGACAGATTGAATATAATTTTCTAAAACCTGACTTCAGATACATTTAGGAATACAAAGAAAAAGAAACAAACAATACCTAACTCCTGAGTTGTTCTGAAAAATATTAGGCAGTATTGGGTAAACTTTGTAATTCATTCAATAAATATTCTTTTTTTTTTTTTTGAGACAGAGTCTTCCTTTATCGCCCAGGCTGGAGTGCAGTGGCGCGATCTTGGCTCACTGCAAGCTCCGCCTCCCAGGTTCACGCCATTCTACTGCCTCAGCCTCCCGAGTAGCTGGGACTACAGGCGCCCACCACCATGCCTGGCTAATTTTTTGTATTTTTTAGAGACAAGGTTTTCACTGTGTTAGCCAGGATGGTCTCGATCTCCTGACCTCGTGATCTGCCCGCCTGGGCCTCCCAGAGTCCTGGGAGATTACAGGCGTGAGCCACTGTGCCTGGTCTCATTCAATAAATATTCTAAGCATTTGTGTTAGGTCCTGGAATATTTTTAGTGGAATCAAAAATTATATATTTGGTGAAGTCTTTCATGCAATGGTTGAAAGGAAATAAAGAAAACAAGTTAAGAGCTTGATAAATGATTTTTAAAAGCACCAAGACAGTGTTTCCATGTAAATGCTGGCATTTAGTTCTATCCACTATGTATCGTATATTGGGAACAAAATGTTGCTGGATAAACACTGAGAGTTTTTATATAATATTTTATCTTCAAATTAGAATTTAAACAAAAAGGTTCTTTACCTTTCGAATACAATTTCTTTTTTTGCTGTTGTTGAGACAGAGTCTCACTCTGTCACCCAGGCTGGAGTGCAGTGAGTACAGTGGTGTGATCTCGGCTCACTGCAACCTCCGCCTCCTGGGTTAAGGTGATTCTCCTGACTCAGCCTCCTGAGTAGCTGGGATTATAGGCGCACGCCACACCACACCCAGCTAATTTTTGTATTTTTAGTTGAGATGGGGTTTTGCCATGTTGGTCAGGCTGGTCTTGAACTCTTCACCTCGTGATCCACCTGCCTCAGGCTCCTAAAATGCTGGGATAACAGGTGTGAGCCACCGTACCTGGCTCAAATACAATTTCTTAAATTAAATCTGAAGTACTTCATAAATTTCCAAAATAGACAATTCTGATTGTAAAGGACTAATTAACAACTGCTTTTATTTTGTAGATTTTCTGCATGGTTACAACTGAAAACTCTAAGACACTCCTTGTACAAAATAACATCAGAGTTATGATACACTACACAAATATACTCATCTTCTCCTAAACATCATTTAATGACTTTTAATCATAAGTTTAATGACTTTAAAACACCACAGATAAGGAGAAGAACATAAATGAGCATTTTTGTTCAGATTTTTGTTGTTATTGCTGTTGAGATGGAGTCTCGCTCTGTTGCCTAAGCTGGAGTGCAGTGGTGCGATCTCCACTCACTGCAACCTCCGACTCCTGGGTTCAAGTGATTCTCCTGCCTCAGCCTCCCAAGTAGCTGGGATTACAGGTGCCCGCCATCACACCTGGCTAATTTTTTACTTTTAGTAGAGACAGAGTTTCACCACATTGCCTAGGATGGTCTCGAACTCCTGACCTCACACGATCCACGTGCCTTGGCCTGAGATTACAGGCATGAGCCACCATGCCCTGCCTTTTGTTCAGATTTTAATTAAATTAGGCCAGGGGTGGTGGCTCATGCCTGTAATCCCAGCACAGTGGGCAGCTTTAAAGCAAGATTGCTTGAGCCCAGGAGTTTGAAACCAGTCTGGGCAGCATAGTGAGACCCTGTCTCTATTTTTATTTATTTATTTTTAATTCTTAAATTTTTATTTATTTATTTTAAATTATTTATTTATTTATTTTTTTGAGACCGAGTTTCACTCTTGTTGTCCAGGCTGGATTGCAATGCCGTGATCTCCGCTCATTGCAACTTCCGCCTCCTGGGTTCAAGCAATTCTCCTGCCTCAGTCTCCCGAGTAGCTAGGACTATAGGCATGTGCCACCATGCCTGGCTAATTTTTTGTAATTTTAGTAGAGACGGGGTTTCACCATGTTGGTCAGGTTGGTCTCGAACTCCTGACCCCAGATCATCCACCCGCCTCGGACTCCCAAAGTGCTGGAATTACAGGCATGAGCCACTGTGCCCAGCTCTGCTTTTCTTTTCTTTTTTTTGTTGTTGAGAGGGAGTCTCCCCCTCTCTCACCTAGTCTGGAGTGCAGTGGTGTGATCTCGGTTCACTGCAAGCTCCGCCTCCTGGGTTCACGCCATTCTCCTGCTTCAGCCTCCCAAGTAGCTGGGACTATAGGTGCCCGCCACCTCGGCCGGCTAATTTTTTTCTATTTTTAGTAGAGACAGGGTTTCACTGTGTTAGCCATGATAATCTCGATCTCCTGACCTCCTGATCCGCGTGCCTCGGCCTCCCAAAGTGCTGGGATTACAGGTGTGAGCTACCACGCCCAGCCATCTACTTTTACTTTTAATAGAAATTTTAAAAAACATAAACAATTAAAAAAATTATTTACATATTTATATCTATAAAATTAACTACAATCATAATTTGGTCTTACTCTGAGTTAAATCTTGAATATAAAAAAGTAAAGTAAACAAGACCGTATTTTTGACTTGTCAAACAAAAATCTTTGGCTAAGGACTTAAGAAAACATTTTAATAAAAACACGAAAAAAACCAGTATACTGTTATAAAGTTAGAAGACATAGGACTAACACCCGAATCTGCGATGTGTAGCAAATTATTTGAGTTTTGTGTTTCCTCAGCTATCCAATGAGTGGGTTGGTCACTTGTTAGGTTTTCCTACCTTTAAAGTTATGGTTAAGTGTGGCATTTTGAGAACCAGAATTTCAGGTATTTAATTCACATATTTTGACGGCTTTTCCCCTTCAGATATAAAGAAATGTTCAGAAACAGTACTAAATAGTCTTCTAAGCTCTGTTCAAAATGCTTAATATATTTTATATTTATCTATAAAGACATATTTTAAAAGTAATTTCAAAACAAAGGGAAAACTAGAATTTGTTTTATCCCAAGTAAAAAAATCTGAATTAATGTCTATGTTGAATATAAATGTACATTAAAATAAATTCCTCTAATGCTGCATAAGCTCTTTTAAAAAACTCTTGATGGCATTCAATACACTTATAAAATTGCAATTATACTATTTTAAGAGACAATACATCTGAAAAATTAGTATTATTTTCATGGAATCATACTAAAAATAACAGGATTATCAATAATACTGAAAAGACACTATCAATAAAACTGAAAACACAGTAATATTAATATACATTAAAATGCAACTGTAGAGTATGGTCAACCTTACTTCAGCAGCACAGTTAATACTGGAGATAATTTTAGAATCTTAACGCCAATATTTACGTGCTGCTAAGGCACTGCTGACATTGTTATCATAAGAGCTATGAATAAAAAGAAACATATTTTCTTCAGAAGATCAGATCCTTGTATTTTTGAGGCAGCACAATATGGCCTGCACCTTTTCAAAATCCACAAACCATTATGTGCTGCTACTTTACTCCAAGGTTTTGTTTTTTTTAAACACACATTCATGCCTAAAGAATATAAAAAATATTTTCTTTCAGAAAAAAAAGAATGCATGTAAAAAAATCTATGTTTAAACATTACAACATTGATGTAATACGCATTAATTATTTTAAAGGAGATTTTAAGTAGAATAATAAAACATTTCTACACCAAAAACTTAACTGAAGTCCATTCTGTGCCCAGCACAGTGCTATAGATTAGGAAACACAAAGAATAAAATGAGGAAAAGAAAAGCATTTATCTGCCATGACAGCTTAACAGGGCAATACAATTAAATGTTTAAACTTTTGAATATATTCAATATATGAAGTTATTTTTCCTTGTATAAACAAAAAAGTAAATTTATAAAATTTGATCTTTACCTTGGTAAAAGCAGAATTTACAAACATTTTGTTCCTTGCAGTACACCTTTCAAAAGACATCTTCATCAAATAGGTAAGACTTCATACCAAGAGAAAAACATGAAATGACATACAAGAGCTCAGTTTCAATAAACTTAAGCTAGCAAAATGCAAATGTACTTTTAAAGAAAAATACTTTAATTCTAAATAAAATGTTAATTTTATTAAACATCTAATTAAGATATTTTAATTCTAAATAGTTAAGAAAAAAAAGCTCTAAACAAACCAATTCTCCCTTAAATAATTTATTAATAATCTAAATATTTTCTTTCAACATTGATCTCCATATTAGAAGTTCCCTTAGAGTTGGATATCATTTGATACAGTAATTCTAAAATATGAATCCTTGGGATAATGAGTTAATTTGGTACCCTGAGATGAGAAATAAATTCTGTAGCTCTTGATCTTCCTATTCCCTATTTCTGGCCCATTTACCAGGTAAGGAAGACACTACTAGTTTCCACTTACTCAGATGTAGAAATGAAATTCTTCTTTCTAAAAGATATTAGAAAATTGCCACCACTCTAGTGGTGCCACCACTCAAGCCTAGATAATCTTTTTTGCCCCATGCTCTCATCATTAAAATGACTATGCTGAAGTTAGAATACATCTGTTACAGTATAGTAAGGCGATGTACACAACCAAAGCCCTAAAATTTGTTCTTCCATTCTAATATCTAATTATCTATACAAAGCACAGGGTCACATTCCATATGAATTTTTTCTGAGTATTTTTCCCATTAATAAAAAATATACGTAGCTAATCTCCTATCTAAGCAACCTGGATTTCACATATAACTCTGCTCCTTATTGTCTCAAGTTTCTGCACAACATTTTTTTTTTGTTTATTATTATTATTTTTTAAAGAGCAGTTTCTGTACCTTTTAGAGGAAAAAAAAAACCAAACCTCATTTCTACATCTGAGTAAGTGGAAACTTTAGGAGTCTACTTCCTTACCTGGTAAATGGACCGGAAATACGTAGGGAATAGGAAGATCAAGAGCTACAGGATTTGTTTTATTTCTCATCTCAGAGTACTCTGTTGCCCAGGTTAGGGTACAGTGCCATGATCGTAGCTCACTGCTGCCTTGACCTCTTGGGCTTAAGTGATCTGTCCACCTCAGCCTCTCAAGTAGCTGGGACTGCAAGTGCACACCACCACGCACAGCTCTTTACATTTTTATTTTATTGTAGAGACAGGGTCTTGTTATGTTGCCTAGGATGGTCTTGAACTCCTGGCCTCAAGCAATCCTCCTGCCTTGGCCTCCCAAAGTCCTAAAATTACAGGCAAGAGCCACCATGTCTGGCCTGCACATTTTTTTTTTTTTTTTTTTTCTCGAGATGGACGGGGTTTCACCACGTTAGTCGGGCTGGTCTTGAACTCCTGAGCTCAGGTGATCCACCTGCCTTGGCCTCCCAAAGTGCTGGGATTACAGGCGTGAGCCACTGCGCCTGTCCTGGCCTGCACAAGTTTTAACATGTAACCAAGATAAATCCGTTTGCATTCACTTGAGAAATATATAACGTATATTTGTATTTATCAATTATGTTAAGGAATTGTCCTTCAGGGTCCCCCTCATCACGTAAATTTTCCAGATAAAAACTTAAATATAATTTTTTTCAAACATAAAAGGTGCCTGTAAATTATTTAACAAATATTTTATTGAATACCTACTATGTGCAAGGCACTGTCCCAGTTATTACACTAGTTGGTAGAATACCAGATAGACACTGTCTTTTCAGAAAGAGTAGTCATTATAAGACAACTTAAAGTGAAGGATCTTAAGCTGAAGAATTTAGTGCCAACAAAGGATGGTTTGAGTTTCAGAAAGAGGTGTTGTTCTAAAAATGTCAACATAACAGGAGAAGCAGCTTTGAGGCAGCAGAGTTCCCAGACACCACTAAGAAAATCACTGGGGAGAAAGGATAGGTTTTTCTGGATTTTTTTTTTTCTTTTTTCAGACGGAGTCTTGCTCTGTTGCCCAGGTTGGAGTGCAGTGATGCCACCTCAGCTCACTGCAAGCTCCGCCTCCCTGGTTCACGCCATTCTCCTGCCTTAGCCTCCCGAGTAGCTGGGACTACAGGCACCTGCCACTATGCCTGGCTAAGTTTTTGTGTTCTTGGTAGAAACAGGGTTTCACCATGTTAGCCAGGATGGTCTTGATCTCCTGACCTCGTGATCCGCCCACCTTGGCCTCCCAAAGTGCTGGGATTACAGGTGTGAGCCACCACGCTGAGCCCACGATGGGATTTTAATGCTGATAAATGTGCCCTATTCCAGAAGAAAATGCCACAAAGGACATTTATTAGTAAGGAAGAAAAAAAAGCACCAGGATTTAAGGCAGGAAGAGATAAGCAAACTCTACTGTTCTGTGCAAATGCCGTCAGTTTGCTGTCCTTAGCCATAAAGCTGCTAATTCCTGAGCCTCAAAGGGAAAAAACACCAGCAGCCAGTCTTTTAGTTGTACAAGAAGGTATGGACAATGAGAATGCTTTTTCTGGAATGCTTCCATCAATGCTTTGTTCCCAAAGTCAGGAAGTACCTTGCCAATAAGGGTCTGCCTTTTAAGTTCTTTTGATATTGGACAATACTCCTGGCCACCCAGAACCACAAGTTCAACACCAAAAGCACTGAGGTGGTCTATGTGCCCCCACAATGTCTCTATATTTCATCCTCTGTATTAGGGTCATAAGGACCTTTACAGCTCATTATACATTGCACTCTGTGGAAATGTCTATCAATGCTGTGGAAGAGAACCCTGACAGAATAACATGAAAGTCTGGAAGAATTATACCACTGATTATGCCACTGTTGTTACAGAAAAAGTTGTGAAAGCCATCAAGTCTTAAACACATTCCTGGAGAAAACTGTGTCCAGATGATATATATGACTTCACAGGATTTGTGACAGAGACAATCAAGGAAATCATGAAAGAGCCTGTGGATATGACAAAAAAAAAAAGGTATGGTGCAGGGGGGCGGGGGGGTGAAAGGTTTCAAGATATGGATCTTTGAGAAATTCAATAGCTAACAGACACCACACCAGATAAATTAACAGACAACTTGATGGAAATGATTGGTTCTGAACTAGTGCCAGATGATGAGGAAGACAACATAGAAGCAGTACCAGACATACACTACTGGCACTGACATTAGAGAGTCTGGCAGAAGGGCTGCAATTATTCAAGACTACTTTTGATTTCTTTTACGACATGGACCCGTCTATAATATGGGCACTAAAACTAAAGCAAAGGGTGGACAGAGGATTGGTAATATATAAAAACATTTTTTAGAAAAATAAAAAAAGCAAAAAAGTCAGGCAGAAATTACGATGTATTTCTGTAAAGTTACATCAAATGTGCCTGGCCTTTCCTGCCTCTTCTCCCACCTCCTCCACCTCTTCCACTCCAGAAAGAGCAAAACCAACCCCTTTTCTTCCTCAGCCTGCTCAATGTGAACAGTGAAGATGAAGGCCTGTATGATGATGCACTTCTATATAATTAAAAGTAAATATATTTTCTCCAGCTTACTTTAATATGATATATAATACACATAACATATAGCATATGTGTTATTGACTTTACGTTATCGGTAAGGCTTCTGGTCAACAGTAGGCTATCTGTAGTTGAGTTTCAGGGAAGCCAAAAGTTATACATAGATTTTCAACTGCACGGGGCTGGCACCTCTAATCCTCACATTGTTCAAGGGTCAATTGTATTTTTAAAATTGTGGTTCAATATATATAAAAGTCACCATTTTAACCAGTTATAAGTGTATACTTCTGTGATATACATATGTTTGCCCTGTTGTGCAACCCTCCATCTCCAGAACTTTTTCATCTTCTCCAAGTGATATTGCTTAAACACTAACTGCCCCCCCATCTCCTCTACCCCTCAGCCTCAGGAAATCACCATTCTACTGTTTCTATGAATTTGCCTATTCTAGTTATCTCATGTAAGTGGAATCATACAGTATCTGTCCTTTTGTGTCTGGCTTACTTCATTTAGCATAACTTTTTCAAGGTTCATCCAGGTTGTAGCATGCAACAAAGTTTTCCTCTTTACAGTTGAATAGTTTTCCATTGTGTGTGTATACATTTTGTTTGTCCATTCATGTCATGATAGGCATTTAGGTTGTTTCTGTCTTTGGCTATTATGAATAATGCTGCCATGAACATGGTGTACAAATATTTCTTTGAAATCCTTCTTTCAATTATTTTGGGTATATGCCCAAGTGGAATTGCTGGATCATACAGTAATTCTTTTAATATTTTTGAGAAACTGCCATACTGTGTTTTACAGTGGCTACACTTATATTCTCACCAGCAATTTACAACTTCTCCCATCCTTGCCAACATGTATTTTCTGGTTTTGTTTTTGATAATAGCCATTCTAGTGAAAATGAAGTGGTATCTCATTGTGGTTTCCACTTCCATTTCCCTAATGAATAGTGATGTTGAGCATCTTGTGTTTCTTAATTGTATACCTTCTTTGGAGAAATGTCTATTTAAGTCCTTTGCCCATTTTTTGATTGGGTTGTTTACTTTTTATTGAGTTTATACATTCTGGATATTAATCTCTTATTAGATACATGATTTGCAAATATTTTCTCTGATTCTGTAGACTGACTTTTCACATTGATAGTGTCCTTTGATGCACAGAAGTTTAAATTTTCTTTTTTTTTTTTTAGATGGAGTCTCGTTCTGTTGCCCAGGCTGGAATGCAGTGGCGCGATCTTGGCTCACTGCAACCTCCGCCTCCCAGCGTCAAGTGATTCGCCTGCCTCAGCCTACCGAGTAGCTGGGACTACAGGTGCCCACCACCATACCTGGCCAATTTTTGTGTTGTTTCACCGTGTTGGCCAGGCTGGTCTCGAACTCCTGACTCTGTGATTCATACGCCTCGGCCTCCCAAAGTGCTGGGATTACAGGTGTGAGCCACAGTGCCTGGCCAGAAGTTTTACTTTGATAAAGTCCAATTGATCTACTTGTTTTGTCTGTGCTTTTGGTGTCATATCTGAGAAATCACTGCCAAATCCAATGTCTTGAAGGTTTTGCCCTTTGTTTTCTTCTAAGAGTTTCGTATTTGTAACTCTTATGCTTAGGTCTTTGATTTAGAAATTAATTTTTAGTTACTTTTTGTATATGATGTACAGCAAGGTTCCAACTTTGTTCTTTTCTGGTGTGGATATTCAGTTTTCCCAATACCAATTGTTGAAGACAGTCCTTTCTTTGCTGAATGAGGATCTCTGGCACTTCTTGGTACCTTTGGTGAAAATTACTTGAACATATATGCAAGGGTTTATTTGTGGGCCCTTGGGTCTATTTTCATGAATTTATATGTCTAACTGTATGCTAGCAACATAATGTTTTGATTACCGTGGCTTTGAAGGAGGTTTTGAAATCAGGTAGTGAGACCTCCAACTCTATTTTTAAAATTAGTTTTGGTTATTTCATGTCCTTGGAGATTCCATATGAATGTGAGAATAAATTTTCCCATTTCTGTTAAATGAAATTTAGGATTTTGATAGGAATTGCATTCAACCTGTAGATCATTTTGGGTAGTACTGTCATTTTAACAATATTAAGTCTTCCAACCCATAAATGTGGGATGCCTTTCCATTTATTTATTGTTTTTAATTTCTTTCAGCAATTTTTTTTTTTTTTGTAGTTGCTGTACACAAGTCTTTTACCTCCTTGGTTATGTTTATCCCCATATATTTTATTATTTTTGATGTTTTGTAAATGGAATTGTTTTAATTTCCTTTTTGAATTGTTCATTGTTAGTGAACAGACACACAATTGATTTTTGTGTGATTTTGTATCATACAACTTTGTTAAACTCATTAGTTCTAACCGTTTTCGGTGGAATCTTAACGGTTTTCTACATACATGATTGTGTCATCTGTGAACAGAGATAACTTTTCTTTTACTATTATCTTTTATATCTAAAATTGGTTTAAGGGCTTTCTGGCAATCTTGGTCCATTCATTCTCTAATTCTCCTAGAAAAACATCAGACAGCTGTGTCCCCTCTCTTCTTTCAAACTTCCAACACCTTCCCTTTCACTCTTACTTTCATTGACAAAACAGAAACCATCAGAGATTTCCTCAGTTCCCACCAAATCGATCCAACATGTATCTGTGCGCATACAACTTTTCCTTCTTTCTATTATCAATGAACCCTCACTGTTCATAAGACAAATTCCTTCTCTTTTATCCTCACTTGCTTACTTAAGGATATTCCTTTAGATATTCTCCTGCATCTTTAATCTTCCTCTCTGTTGCATGATTCCTATCAGCAAATGTGCAACAATTTATCTCAGCATAATTTTATCTCTTAAAGATTGTTACTATCTGTAACAACGCTGCAATTTTATCACTGATGTTTAGTAAACAACCATGGTGGAAGATTTTTTTCCTTACCTATTTTCCTTTTATTTCTAACTATCTGATTTATATTTGAAAGCCTGATACATTTAAACTATTAAAATATTTATTGCAATTCTCCAGAAAAAAAATGAAAATTCTTCATTTAAATGTATAACAAATTGAAAGATTTAGTGGAACAATTCCAGGCAACAGAGAAGATATACCTCTTTCTTTTCTTGTGTTTAATAACAATAATAATCTCCTCCCAGTGTGGTACGGTTTGATTTTTCCTTTCTACTTATCTTTGACTTGGGGGCTGCGAAAGTAGGTTTTGTACTATGCCTTCAAACTGGGACTATTTTACATTTAAAATTTCCTTGAGCCTATAAGTTTAGACTATTTCTACTCACACGATAGGGATATTCAGATACTAATACATGCCGTCAATATGGTTTTGCTAGTTTGTTGTTTAGACATGTCCTTATATGGCACTATGTTACTTTAGGTTTTCTGAACATTTAATTTTACTTTCAATCCAGCATCAACACAATCTGTAATGGTAATTACTTTCTCCAAATATGCCTTAATTTTATTCTGCACTTGAAGCTCTAAGGAACTGTGTATATACAGTGCCTGGGACACAGAACGACTATCCTTGCTCAATGACAGTGGAATAATACACAGTATGTTAGTATTATACCAGATGGAAAATTTATAAATAGCTATTCCTTAATATCTTTATGTAAAGGCCTGAGTTATGGGGTCTAAACTAAATTGCATGACAATTTCACTAAACACGGTATTATTATTATTTTTTTAGAGACAGAGTGTTCTTTTGTCACCTAGGCTGGAGTACAGTAGCATGATCTCAGCTCACTGCAACCTCCTCCTCCCAGGCTCAAGCTATCCTTCCACCTCAGCCTCCCAAGTACCTGGGACTACAGGTCTGTGCCACCATGCCCAGCTAAGGTTTGTATTTTTACAGATGTGGTTTCATCATGTTGGCCAGGTTGGTCTCAAACTCCTGACCTCAAATGATGATCCCAGCTTGGCGTCCCAAAGTGCTGTGATTACAGGCATAAGCCTGTAATCATGCCTGGGGAAACATGGTAATTTTTTATTACCCTACTATGAAGTTGAAAGTCTTATAAAGTGTCCAAATATATAACATTTACAGGAAAGATTAAAATGTGCTTTTGCTTCATTCTTGTTTCTGGAATATAAATACTTAAAAACAAAAAGTCTCTATTAACTAGAGAGGATACCTTTAAAATTCAGTGTTAGGAATAGGCATTCAATAAAATAATCAGATTTAATCCAAAATGACTGTTTTGTAATACAAAAAACCTAGTTGTTGAGTTTAGGCAAATATAAATTTTTACTGTTTCTAAACTGCCTTGATTTCTTCTGATGAAGAAATGACTGAAAGATTGCTTAAAAACTATGTATGAAGTAGATTCCAATCTGGAAAATTTATTCTAGAAAGTCAAGACTATACAAGCTCCCCAAATGTCATTTAATATTAGATTCTCTTATAATCATTTCCTTATACAAAAAGTTAAACTTCTTAGAAATCAAACATTCATATTTTATTTGATGATTTTACTTCCTAAATACTAAGTGATTAAATTACAAATACATCATGTTAGTCAAGAAATATAATATAAAAGGTTTAATAAATACACTATTTACATTTTTTCTTGTTACATTCGTCTTTTGCTTCCTTTTATGTCCTAATTATTCATAATTGCCCATTGTTATTCTTTAACACTCAATTTTCATCTTGTGTCAATCATCCCTTGTATTCAGATAGTCAATAAAGCCAATTGATTCCTTAAGACCTCAGTTCATTGCTTTCTTTGCCATTCTTGATTTCATACCTTAAATCTAGGTTTAAGTACCTTGTAACTCTAATTGCATTTTAGCTGAACCTCCTAGTCCTTAATCAATTAATAAAACTTCCCAAACTTACATATTCAAGAATGTATCTAGGCTGGACGCAGTGGCTCATGCCTGTAATCCCAGCACTTTTGGCAGCTGAGGTCAGAGGACTGCTTGAGCCCAGGAATTTGAGAGATCAGCCTGGACAACACAGCAACATCCCATCTCTACAAAGAAAAAATTTATTATTTTTTAATTTTTATTTTAAGTTCAGTGGTACAACTACAGGTTTGTTACACAGGTATACTTTTGTCATGGGAGTTGTTTTTTTTTCTGAGATGGAGTCACGCTTTGTTGTCCAGGCTAGGGTGCAGTGGCTCAATCTTGGCTCCCTGTGACCTCCACCTCCCGGGTTCAAGTGATTCTCCTGCCTCAGCCTCCTGAGTAGCTGGAATTACAGGCCAGTGCCACCAAGTTGGGCTAACTCTTTTTGTATTTTTAGTAGAGATAGGGTTTTGCCATATTGGCCAGGCTGGTCTTGAACTCCTGACCTCAAGTGATACACCCACCTCAGCCTCCCAAAGTGCTGGAACTACAGGCGTGAGCCACCATGCCAGGCCTGTCATGGGAGTTTGTTGCACAGATTATTTTATCACCCAGGTG
Organism: Macaca nemestrina; assembly: GCF_043159975.1. Taxonomy (NCBI): domain Eukaryota; kingdom Metazoa; phylum Chordata; class Mammalia; order Primates; family Cercopithecidae; genus Macaca; species Macaca nemestrina. The sequence goes on along the minus strand of NC_092140.1, from coordinate 76,873,675 downwards.
TTAAGCCTAGTACCCATTAGTTATTTTTCCTGATCCTCTCCCTCCTCCCACCCTCCACCTTCTGAAAGACCAGTGTGTGTTGTTCCCCTCTATGTGTCCATGTGTTCTCATCATTTAGCCCCCCTACACAAAAAACTTAAAAATCAGTTGGGCATCTGTAATACCAGCTATTCAGGAAGCTGAAGTGGGGGAAATCACTTGAGCCCAGGAGTCTGATACAGCACTGAGCCATAATCATGCCACTGCACTGCATCATTGTAGCCCAGGTGACAGAGCAAAACCTTGTTTCAAAAAAAAAAAAAAAAGTAATTTCTAGTTTCCTAAGTAGAATCTCTACTTTCTGTCTAAGGTCTGTATAATTAAGACCTATCCAATGTTTCCTACTTTTCTCCAAAGAAAACACTTCCATTCCAGTTAAATGGTCTCTTTTAAGACATTAACAACCACTAAGAACTTTTGAATACAGAATATTCTCATTATTAGGTACTATGCTGGGCAGGTAACTGGTTTCCCTATTCCATACCTATCTCTCCATTCAAAATGGACTAGCTGTGAAGAAATCTTTACTAGTATAGACCATGCCATTTCTTTAATCCTTTATCTTAGTCCACTGGAAATACCATCATGACTCCATCCCTTAAATCTCTGCTTTTACGTTGCTGGTTGAAAGAAAAGCCACGTTCCCTAACCAGATACAGAAAGAGCCCTAATGGCTACATGTAGAGTCAAAGAAAAGAGCTTCTAAAAAAACACAAAAATATTCCGAAGACAGAATCATTCAGTCCTTATCCTTTATACAACAACCACAGTTCCAGGTCTGGTGGCTTATATTCTGGGGTGTGGGTCTTTAACATCTCTACTGGCCTTTGATATACCAGAACTCTCCATTCTTATAATCTTCCAAGAATAAAAGTAGTTATGTTGAAAGGTGAGACAAAATAAGTAAATGTTTTGCTTCATAATCCAACTTGAATATAATAAATCTGAGTGGATGGGAATCTTTAAATATCTTAAGTTGGTTTTCTTTCTATATTAGAATTTAATTATTTTAAGAAATATGGAAAAAATAAATTGTATATAATGGTTTTTTCTTGTTAATGATTTACAACTCTAATTTTATTTCCAATAACATTTTTAGACATTTTCTTACATGTGCTCTAATATTAGTTCATCTGTAGTTTATATAAAATTGTTATTGCATTTAACAAAACCATTTAGAAATTCTTTTTTTTAAATTTATTTCTGTCCTCACAATCTGTTCTCATTGAAATTCTTGTCATGTCTCCTAAACTATAAAATCATTCTCAGTACAATAAATCTACTGGTCAATTTCCACATTTTTTTATCAGTAAAATAAACAGTAGAAATTTATACAAGCACATCTAGTAGTGAACAGGTATTCAATAAATGCCTACTGAATCTAAATTTACACTAGGATTTGAAATTCTAACACACTTAAGTGTTTCAGTGAACTGCAGCTCAACATGACCCAATAGTATTGATGAAAACAAAAAAGCTAGTGTAATCAGACTGCACTATAGAACTTCATAAATGCAATGTGTTTTGTACCTATACCACATTAAGTATATTGAGCTCAATTCTATATACAGTTATTTTAAAAGGAATACTAACAAAATGTAACAGATGCAAAGTGGGGTATCCAGGATATTAATGGTCTAGAAATTAATGCTATGACAACAGTGGAAGGACCTGAGAATGTACAGGTTAGAGAAAAGACATAAAAACAATTTTTAGACAGATCTAGGGCCAGAGAACAAAGTTATACACAGAAGATCTTCAAATGATGTTGTTTCATTCAATATCATTTCATTTTTAACACTGAAGAGGGAAAATATATAGATTTCTGTCTGGGGCCACGGTGTGTGGAGTTTCCATGTTCTCCCCATGTCTGCGTGGGTTTTCTCCCACATCCCAAAGATGTGCATGTTATGTTAGTTGGCACATCTAAATTGTCTCAGTATGGCTGAGTGTGGGGGTATGAGGACACCCTGTGATGGAATGGCATCCTATCCAGGGTTTGTTCCCACCTTGCATCCTGAGCTTCTAGGATAGGCTCCAGCCACCTGCAACCCCAAAGTGGAGTAAGTGGGTTGGAAAATGAATGAATGTAAATTATTGCAAAATAAAAACTTGTCAAATATACAATCATCATACAAATGCACGACAACAAATGATATAGTATTAAAGTGCTCAGCAAGCATGCCCTATTTGTCAGTGCTTGTTTTTGAACATGGTGGTAGAAGGTGCTCCTTATAATTTCCGCTTTACAAACATTTATTCCTTATTTTAACTCACCACCACTATGACCATCATCGCTCATTGACTCATCAAAAATTGGGTAAATAATGATCTTGTTTCTATTAATCTTTCTTAAATGTATGTATAACTCACATTTATTTCACAATGTTGAAATGTGTTGGATCTTTATTTAGAAGTTTGGTGATGTTCTTTGCGACCAGAAATAGCCTGTAGGAACTTAACTCTTGTTTTTATCAAGTAGCCTATGGTGAAACTGGTTTTATTGTATGTCACTTAGCTTAAAGCTGCAGTTTCCAAGAATCTATTCATTACTTTAAGTGAGGACTTACTGTCCTAAGTTTAAACCTGCCCCCTGATGAGAAATTTATTTTATGTTAATTAACATAAATGTAATTTATAACATAAAGGAAAACATTTGTTTACTCTGGTTCTAATTCTAATATTCTAGAGTCAAAATAAAATAAATAAAGTTTAATTTAACATAAAACTGACTTAGAAAAATTCAGTGTACTTTACTATTTTGTCTTGTTAAGGATTTGGAAGACAGATTGCCAGTTTTAAGTTCTGACTACAGGGCACCAAATACTAGAGGCATAAAGAAACAAACAGTTGAACTAAGGATATAAAAACTAAAAATAATGAAAATTTAAAATTGAAGTGTTCTGAATTTTAATTCAGATACTGTTTCCCTAAACATTTTATTTTATTTTTTTGAGATGGAGTCTCGTGCTGTTGCCCAGGCTAGAGTGCAGTGGTGGGATCTCAGCTCACTGCAGCCTCCACCTCCCAGATTCAAGCTATTCTCTCACCTCAGCCAAGTAGCTGGGATTACAGGCACGTGCCACCATGCCCAACTAATTTCTGTATTTTTTAGTAGAGACGGGGTTTCACCATGCTGGCCAGACTGGTCTTGAACTCCTGACCTCAAGTGATCCACCTGCCTCGACCTCCCAAAGCGCTGGGATTACAAGTGTGAGTCACCATGCCCAGCTGTTCTCCTAATCATTTGTTTTTTTTTGAGATGGAGTCTCGCTCTTGTTGCCTAGGCTAGAGTGCAGTGGCTTGATCTTGGTTCACTGCAACCTCTGCCTCCTGCATTCATGCTATCCTCCTGCCTCGGCCTCCCCAGTAGCTGAGATTACAGGCACTCACCATCACGCCTGGCTAATTTTTGTATTTTTAGTAGAGACTGGGTTTCACCATGTTGGCCAGGCTGGTCTTGAACTCCTGACCTCAGGTGATCCACCTGCCTTAGTAACTCAAAGTGCTGGGATTACAGGCATGAGTCACCACATCTGGCCTCCCTAAACATTTTAAACTGAGGTTCTGAAATTTGACCAGTGGTAGAGTACTTGAAAGGATGGCATTCTTAGTGGTAATACTGTTAAATGTATCAAAACTTCCTTTTCATTAGCTACAAATAGTTTTACTATAAGAAACTGAGATTTTATAAGACATTTTAAAGTAACTTGTTTTTTTCTTTTTTTTTCTTTTGAGATGGAGTCTTGCTCTGTCACCCAGGCTGGAGTACAATGGTGCAATCTCAGCTCACTGCAACCTCCGCCTTCCAGGTTCAAGCAATTCTCCTGCCTCAGTCTCCTGAGTAGCTGGGATTACAGGTGTGCACCACCATGCCCGGCTAATTTTTCTTATTAATTAATTTATTTATGAGACGGAGTGTTACTCCTTCACCCAAGTGGGAGTGCAGTGGCGTGATGTCAGTTCACTGCAATCTCTGCTTTCTGGTTTCAAACGATTCTCCTGCCTCAGCCTCCTGAGCAGCTGGGACTACAGGTGCCGGTCACCATGCCCGGCTAATTTTTGTATTTTTAGTGGAGATGGGGTTTCACTATGTTGGCTAGGCTGGTCTCGAACTCCTGACCTCATGATCCGCCCGCCTCGGCCTCCCAAAGTGCTGGGATTACAGGTATGAGTCACCACACCCGGTCAAAGTAACTTGTTTTAATGGAAAAACAAGCATAAATTAATTTAGTGACTATAACAGGAAAAAATGAAGCTTATTTATAGTCTAGGCAAAAAGGTATGATAATTGACAACATATATTTTAATTATGCATTCAATTTATTCCTGTTTTTACATGGAGATTAAGTTTAAAAACTCAAGTTTCAGACTAATAGGTAGTAGATTAGGGCAAAAGTATATAGAATAAGTCAGGGGATATTACCTGTTACATTTATAACTTGAAATCCCCATGACAGCAGAGTTGATTATATCGGTACACTTATTTTCTATTTAAATCAGGCCCCATGCTGTTAAATTCTACCTTGTTTTTGTTTTCCTAAGAAAACAACCAAGTAACTTCATAAATAAGAAATTCCCTATTATTCCTCTTTGAATCATCCATCTTGAAGGTAAGAAGTTGTTCGGGTTGAAACAAACCCAACCCCTTTTTATAATTTTGGCACTAAAAATCAAATTTTATGGCTGCAATTTTATTAAGAGCAAAAACACAGCCATCGTTTGAACATAAAAGCTCATATTTAACTCAATCATTTTGCTAAACATATATAAGACAAATATGGAAGAATGAGGACAAGGAACACCTGGCATTTTTATTAAATGTCTAATTCTCAAAACAGCAATTATTTGAACAATGAAACACAGTTGCAGCATATTGTGAACCTTCTCTATATTCATAAATTATAGAATACACAAGAGCCTAGATTTTATATATTTACTAAATTAATGGCACTTCATATCAATAAGTTTATAAGACATTCTCTTTACTACCAAATGCTGACAATAGCTGGTACCTTTATGAAATTTTTGGATTATAACACTCTTCACCACTAATCCAACTGGCAACAGAGCAATTTATTTTTTCTCTTTTGGGAAATTCCTTTCTCCCAGAAACATTCCCATTTTTAAAACTATTCAAGATAGAATTTCCTCATCAGTGGCACAGGTATACAGCAATTTACACAACAGTAAATTTCTGTCACAATAATTAAAAATAGGAGAAACTTTGGCTATGTCTAGTGTATAACATAATTACATCATTATGATTTTATTGAAAGCACAACAGATTTTATATCATTTGCCCTATCATCAATTACTTACTGCTACACTAATTAAAATATTGTGATTTTTTTTGCAGTATTTTCAGTCAGTCCTACATTTGTACTATTTATAATTTAACAATTGACAATGTTTTCTAGGCTGATATGATTACATGCCATTGCTTTTATTGCTAACTTGATAATACTTCTAAAAACTTATTGATAACTAGTCATAAGTGAGAAATATTTTGTTATTTCTTTTTACTAGCCTTGTTCTTGATAGCAGCCAAATTTAGCAAGTCTTTGGAAATAGGAAGTAATTTATGTCTATCATTTTTGTTTATGGAACTAACATTGACAGCACTGGTGAATTTTCTGCTTCATCTTTTCTTTCTCTATTTATAAAGTCAATGTTTTAAGATTTTTTATTGTTGTGGATTATTAAAAAGAGAGATGTAATGTTCTTAACTGCTGACAATGTACCTAAAGATGTTTTTTAAGCACCAAATATATATTTAAATTTACATAAAAGATGCAAACATGCATTTACCTTTGCAGGTAATCATATGTTTACATTTACAAACAGAAATATATAATTTATCTATTCAAAAATGCCATGTGAAAAATAAAAATAGTTCAAAAAAGAAAAAGACATATAATTGTTTCTTAATTTTTTGTTAAGCAACGAAAGTTTAAGATCTCTAAATTGAAAAATAAACTTGAAAAATATTCCATCTCTATATTTAATTTGTAAAAATGAATCCCAAACTGCCATTGTTTGACAGCATTGTATACATGAACATCACTGTTCTACAACTTCTAGAACATCCACATTCCACAAACGAACAGCTTAAAAAAAAAATCCCATCTTAGGCTGGGCTCGGTGGCTCACACCTGTAATCCCAGCACTTAGGGAGGCTGAGGCAGGCAGATCATCTGAGGTCGGGAGTTCGAGACCAGCCTGACCAACATAGAGAAACCCCGTCTACACCAACAAAAAAAACAAAATTAGCTGGGCGTGGTGGGGCATGCCTGTAACCCCAGCGACTTAGGAGGCTGAGGCAGGAGAATCACTCGAACTCGGGAGGTGGAGGTTTGGTGGGCCAAGATCATACCACTGCACTCCAGCTCGGGCAACAAGAGTGAAGCTCTGTCTCAAAAAAAGAAAAAAAAAAAAAAAAAGAAAAAAATATATATCTCTATATATATCCCTATTTATATATATCCCATCTTAAAAAAATGGCATTAAACAAACATTAAAAAAATGAGAGAAGGGGAACACACAATCACACAGCATCACTCACTATTGTAAGTCACTATGTACCTATTATTGTGGGTATTGTTTAATTGGAAACATCACCATTTTAGGATCTAAGATTAAGGGGAATCTACCTAGAACAGACAACAGAAAGCATTCCAACTATGAAATATGATAAATGGCTTATGTTTAAAAGATGCTGGAGAGTATCCAAGAAAGACTGCTAGCTTAGAAATTTATAAAGGAGATGAAATGAAGAATGTGATGTTATCTGTGCTTATGTATCTGTTAGAAATTAAATACCTATTTCTTTTTGAAAAGTGGACTGCCCTCCAGTCCGAGTGTAATAAGAATTAAAAAGACTTCTTTTTTTAAGAGTTAAGTTGAAGAAGGGCTGAGCTGGCTTCCAAGGGACTAATTAAGGAATTCAAGCCTGGACTATATAGGATTCTTTAGGGATTTGCAAATGTTTCCATTCTAATTTTCCAGAGACAAAAACGTAACCAGGAGAAAATTAGAAAAAGAAAGTGACCTGTGGCATTTGGCTACTACTTTGCAAACTGGCTTATTATTAACAGTTTTCAATATTTAATTGATCCCCCACCTAAAAATTCTCACCTTATTGAGTTCAATGGCTGATTGTCTATGATCATAAGGCCATCCCCAACACATACACATTTGAGTCACTGTGAGATAATGTAATAAAAGCATCTGAAGCACTTGTTTCATTTAAACAGAGACATGCCCTCAACATCATTAAGAACAGAAAGTCTTGCCCTTGAGTTTTTCTTCAGAGATGCAGAATTAGCTCAAGGAATGGATGGAAATGACATTTTTTGGTAACTGATTTTAGGGTCTCAAATACTTCTATGGAAACAAGTATCCTGAGCATTTTATATGCCCTTGATCTTGTGAGTTTTTCCAGAGGCATAATATTAATTTCAGTTAACTTGTTAAAATTATTCTTTTAGAATTTCTAAGTGTCTCAAAAGTTAAATGAATTGGGGAAAAATGTTTCTTATTCTAAAAAAGAGGTATGCATGTGTATATATAAAAGAAAGGAAAAAGGAGAAAAACAAATCCTCATTTTGATATTTGCAGGAAATAGCTGAGGTTTAGTTGGGAGGTGATGGGGCAATCCAGGGCAAGAAATGATGTCTTAAATAATTAAGGTGACTGCTCCTGACCTTCAACTAAACAGACTGTCTTCCTGTCTACCCTGAAGGTATCACTTTGGTGTTGCTATCCACTGATTCACTTCTGCAAACTTCCCTGACAGAAGAAAGGGGGACTTGCAGCTGGACACTGCTCCCTGGCTCTTTGGAGCGGGTTCTTTACACGATGCATGGACCACAGATCAGCTGCCATCCTACTCGGGTAAAGCTTGCTAAAGATGCAGGGTCCTGGCCCCGACCCGAAACCTCTGACTTTGAATCCATGTCAGAAATCTTCTAATTTATGTACTTACTTGTTTATCTGTTTTGTTCACTGCTATACCTTCAGCTCCTAGAAAAGTACTAGGAACATGGTAGATGCTCAAGAAATATGTACTGAATAAATTTAAAAAAACAAAAAAAACAAAAGGGAAGGAAAAGGGACTGCTTTCATGTTTCTCCCACCTCCTCAAGTTTTAACAGCTAAATGTTAAGCTCTTCACAAAGTCTTCAGTGTAACCTAATGAAATTAAAAACAAATTTTACAAAATAATTTCTCAAGTGGAGAGAATATTCTCAATTTATAAAACCATAAGACCAATAAACCTGAATAATGATAGTACTAAAAAAGACAATTACTTATCTGTTAATTCCTTTGAAGGAAAAGGGCTCAAAATTGTGATTCTCAGACTTGGAGATTATAGGGCCCAGGTATAAAATACTTCCCTAAATAACTTACCAGGGCAATGGCATTATTCTTGCTCTAAACTATTAATTAACATTAAATCACAACGTGTAGAGGGGCTAGGAGAGGCTAGAAAGTGAGCATACTAGGATAAGCAGGAAAAAAAAAATCAGAAATAAACCAGAACATGACACCAAACAGTAACCTTTTATGACAATGATAGGGAGACTCAGAATTAATACTTACAAGGTAAGAATTGCTGGCTAAGTAGAGATCTCTTTTATTATGGTCTTCATTCTATCATTATTAAACCTAGGAAAAAGAGGGAAGACTTGAAAAATTTCATCACATTATATGTAAGTTAGAACATTTCAACTGAGGTTGCCACAACTGTATTCTGATCCTTATATAGCACAGAATAATCAGATTATAAACACCCAGCAGCATTTGTATGTTTCAGCCCAGTGCAGCATTCTTGTTAGTTTTTTTTGTTAAGAGATGGGGTCTTACTCTATCAACCAGGCTGGAGTGCAATGGTGTGGTCCTAACTCACTGCAACTTCAAACTCTTGAGTTTAAGCTATTCTCCTGCCTCAACCTCCCAAGTAGCTGGGATTACAGGCCTGCATGCCACTACATCCTGCTTATCATTGGCTTTTATAATTTGCTATTCTATTACTATTGCCCTCTTGAAGTTTAACTCAAAAATTTTAGTCAAAGCTAAAACTCTAACTTGGAGTCCAATGAGCTTCTGGAGGACATCATATATTTGCAGATATTTTAAGATAAATTCAAGATCACATCCCAAGACTGATTCATGTCTCTCACACACATACAATTGCATAATCTATAATCCATGTATTATATACTGCACAATTCCAAGTACACAAAGGAAGGAACATATGACATATATTTAAAGATATGCTGGTAATTTGAGTTGGTTAGCATGTTTGGTTTCTGTGGGTCATGATTCTAAGATGTAGTTGTTACATCAACTAATAGTTAAGCACTTACTATAAGATAAAGAATAGAAAGAATATGACAAACCCATCCATTTTCTTAACGGAGAACTGCAAGTATATGTTTTAATGTAGACTAATCTTCACAGAAGAAGAACAGCATGTTTTTAAAAATTTCAAAATCATTTGCTTCAAAATTCATAGAAAAATCAAGGGAATACCAAAATGAACCTCCACATCCTATCTCTGGACCCCCAATCCAGCTGTACTGAAATCTAAAACTATGCCATGCTTACTTTGCTTTGTTTTTTATGAAAATTGATTATACATACAGATGATGTCCAATTTTATCATTGCTTTCAAGCTATCGATAAATGGTATAATATCATACATATTTTATACACGTTACTCCGTATATAACCTTTATGCAACTTATTTTTGTTTGTTGAGGTAGGATATTCACTCATGATGACAAACACAGTTCTCATTTTAGTAGCTATACAGTTCATCACATGACGATGTCACAATTTGCCATTCTCTTCTTGCTTAACATTTACATTGCTTTCATTTTTTTTCCAATTACAAATAACCAAGACTTTTTTTTTTACATGTCTGAGTTTATCTAGAGCATCTAGGAATAAAATTGTTGGGTGAAAGCCTATTGTATCTTCAATTTTACAAAGATACTGCTAAATGCTCCCACAAGCAGCATATGAAAAGTTCCTCATTTTATATTTCCTCCAACATTTGGAAGCATATTTAAGAAAAACAGCTACTAGCTATATGAAAATTTAAAAATTCGTAAGTGATCAATTCCTTTGGTTTTCATCAAGTATTGGTTTAACATAGGTATACTAAATGTTCCAAACAAAGAGAATAGACTGAAATTTGGCCCAAGGCACTTACATGAAAACAAAGCTCTGATAACACAGATTTTCCTTATACGACTGAGGAAATACCAAGACCTAATCTATTTTTTAATCAGCCGAATTTAAGATTCAAGAACTTAATCTAGAAATGATAAGATTCCTAATTAAATATTAAGCTTAGATTCAAGATGACCAAAGAGGGAAAAAAACATGCAGGAAAAGTAGCTGGTTAGTTGGTATGAACAATCCCTCCCCCAAGTTCATTTTGGGTAGTGCTTCTCACAAATGTGGTTGGTGCTCCTAAGAAAAATCTCTTAGAGCTTGTAAAAAAATGCAAATTCCAGGTCTGGAAAAATGTTTTTATTTTATTTTTTAGATTCTAGGTTATTCTCATACAGGTGGTTCGCAGGCATTAAGCAGTAAGTAATGATTAAAAATGAGGTGTTTTCAACACAGAGGATTATGTAACTCATGTTTTAGTTAGGGGAGGTAACAGTAATTAATATGTTATCTGCTAAATTACATAAACATATTTTTTTAAAAACCTCTAGCATTAGTCAACAACAACGAAAAAGTAACCTCAGTTTATGGCTGAATATGCTTGACTTCACAATGCCAGAAAAGGTTGTGGGCTCATTTATTTTTTCAGATAACTAGACACATACTATGACAAAGCTCTTTTTAGTAATATTAGCAGGGAAGTAATGTTCTGAATTTACTGTGAATGGCACAGGAAAATATTAAGAGTGAGAGTGATCAGGAGTGATTTTAATGAAGATGACCAGAAAGCAACTATGATTACCTTTTAAACAGAAAGCTATTGCAAATGTCAAACTTTAATCAGGACATTTGGCTTTATACATACAAACATACACACACACACACACACACACACACACACACACCCACCCCCTTAGTAGTTTCCCACCAAGAATTCTACGAATAAATTCAGAACATTTATAGAAATCCAATATTCACACTTCTCTGTAACTCTCACCTATTGAAATTAGATGTAAAAGGAAGAAAAAAAATTGAATATTTAGGTTATAAAAATCTGTGCAAATTCAAATTATAAAAATAAAAACATTCTTCTACAGTATTTGAAATTACAAAGTCCTATTTCCAAAAGATTTAGAATAATCTGAGCTTTCCAGATAAAAAGTTCAGATAAAAGATATTTCAGTGAGAAATGGTAAATAGAAAAATAGTTTAGTAGTAAGAAAAAAGACATAAGTTTTCATCTGTTGCCTGCTTTTAGTTATTTACAACACTAAGTTAACATAGAATGTTGTTTTCTTTCTTCTATTATAGTGAAATCAACAAGAATTTGGCCTTGTTAGACTGGGCTTTTATAAAACAAAGATAATATGGTCCAAAAGTGAAAGAAACACTCCTGTGTGGCCATGGCCAACTTTTCTTTTCTATCCTCAATATATTACCTAACTTGTGATATCAGCAACTAATTATAATTTTTTTCAGTCTACCTGCTTAAAAGTGAAAACATGAAACATACCATATATACATGAAACATACTACCTATACCTCTAGAAACAAGACAGGTTTTCCATTCTAATGGATGGAATTAACTGAATAAAAATTAAATGATCTAAAGCCACAGAGTAAATAGTAAAAAAATAATAGAGTCTAAGAACTACAAGCATCTACTGTTCTATTTATGCTGCAACCTTTCTGCTAAAGAATGTATTCTCTATACTGTGTATGTGGTACAGTGACAGTTGGGCTCTTCCCACCTAGGTTTGTAAAAACGGATGGGTGCAGGCTCCTTTGGCTACCATTATTGCATACTGATGTTATTCTGCACAACAGCTGACAAGCAGCATCGATCTCCCAGCCTCTGCTCCCAGCTGTAAGGGGTAAGAACAAGGGCTGTGGTGATATCTTGTTTATTCACTGCTGTTGCTGCTGCTGCTGCTGCTTCTTAAACAGCAAGCTGAGAAAAGACTATACAACTGACACACAGAGGAAAAATGGTTCAGAGATCAACCTACCTCTCAAGGTCTGCTTATATCACTATATGATAAAATTATTTTTAAAGTAATTTTTTCTTTAAAAAGTGGGGTGGGGAGAGAAAAAAGACAAAATTGGTGTTTTGATTAGGAAGGGAACCTATAATGTATGCAAGGAAAAGGAAATTAATGACGTATATAATAATCTTCCCCTTGTAAGTTTAGATTTAACCGCTCAATTATCAAAATTCTCTGAAGAGTTTTAACCAATGTTGGGGTAAATTCATAAAGAGAGTAACTTCCCTACCTATTCTCCTGGAAAATAAGAAAGTGTCAAACTCCAATCAAGAAATGACACTTTATTTTACTTACAAAATGCCTCTGGCTCCCAAGAACCCCATATCTAATTACCACCATATGTTTGACTTTAGACACTATTAGCAAAGAAGTAAGATTTTAGTCCATAATGTTTTTGCATAAATCCCATTAGAAAAACTTCCATATGCAATTTACCTATTTTAAATATGCAATACAAAGTTAAAAACTCGGTAAGTACATAGTATTAATTGATGAGTAACAGAAATATTCATTGTTCAATTACCTTTAAATGTAATGTGATGCTACTTATAGATTTACAGCTTTAACTCTAAAGGCAACTCATCTTTTAGAACCTTAAGCAATTTGTGATTCAGGAAAATATAAAAAGTCAGAAAAATTTGGAGATCTATAAACTATTAAAAAGAAAAACCCACATAGGCTAGAACTGGCTAGTAAGTTTAAATAATAATACTTAATCAAGAAGGCTAAGTTTGAGACATTTTAAAATAAAAGTATGAAACAGTAGCAATATTTTAAATTTAGATATTTTGTAAAAAATCAAAACCCAAACCCAATCTTCTATTTTTCTCAAAATTGAAAAATTTTTCTGCTTAGCAGCTCAATGAGGAACAAAAAATGTTAATAATAATAAAAATAATTCTGAAGATCAGAGGATACCAAGATACTTTATTTGTTTGGTATGAAGGATATAAAATAAAAAAGACTAACAGCAAATCCTAAAGAAAGATTTTAAAAAATCTAGACACTTAGAAACAGTAATGGATTAATAAACTATTAACCAGTAGGATTAATCAGTCTCAGCAGCCACATGTGAAATATGCTTCACATATCTCCTCCAAGATTCTAACCATGAAAATTGGAAAGTAAAACTAAATCAAATAATATGCTAATGAAGTATCAAAAGTATGGTTTGTGGTGCTGTGAATAGAAATTTCACCTCAAAATGTATTTAATATGAATTTTAAACCCTCACATTAATTATTACCCTTTGAAAAATGCTTATCAGAAAATATAATTCTGATACATTAGATCTCATTTGAAGAAAAACAACTGAAATAGGTTAAGGATGTTATTTGCTAGTTTAAGAAAAAACATATAAAATACACACATGTACAAAACTGCTTCAAATAAATACTTTTAAAACTTTTATTTAAAAAGTTAATTGTATCTATTATTTAACAAATTCTAAGCAATATATAAAACCTCTATTAAAATTGTCATAGCTGACAAACTGCCTAAAATGTAACATATCCTTATAAACTAGTATTATACATCTGACAAATAACAAATAATTTTAAGTTCCTTCATATGTAGATATGTTAAGTTTCCTCTATTCTAGTTTATTCAAATATTCTTTCTATCCTAAAAAAACTATTTCAGTAAGACAGGAACAACTATGGTATAACTGTATTTTAGGGACAGCTAAGAATTTTTCCCAAAAGTGAATGTTATTTAACCCTGATTATGCATTTAGCCAAAAACATAAATATTGAACAAAGGCGATACAAATCACTGAAAAAAAGATAAAAATTAACACAATAAATCTCTTCCCCCAAATTCTGACATAATTAACTACATATCAGGGCTTAAATTTAGATAATCAGGTTTGCAAATTTAAAACAGCCAAAATCTTTACAAAATGTCTTTCAAGGGGTAGTTAAAAGAGAGCCAATCATACATAGCAGTTAAACCCTTTGTTAATTGGTCTCCTAAAATAACATACTCCTAATTAGGTTAAAGTTTCTCACCCTGTAAGAATTGACCAAATACAAGTAAACTGTTAATATTTGTATTGATTCTTCTAGATATGAAATTATTTACTAAGCTAAATTATTAGAAGTTTATAACCTAGTAAAACAACTATAGGAAGAACAATTATGTGATGCTATATATTTGTGTTCAAAATAAGTTTGGATATCTTCAAAGATCACAAATCATAAACTCTCTAAATTTGGAACAACTCTGTGGATTTATATCTTATCTACCATATAAACTCAAATGTTGTCTCTCTTTTCCTATTTAACTCATTAAGGTTGTTGTAAAGATACGCACTGAAAGTGATAAACTGAACCTGGATTTTTTTCCCCAGACACTCATGTAACCATATTTTTCACTTTTCATCTTAATGTTCTCTAACCTGAAAAATACTTGTTAAGTCAGGGAGGGAAAAATTGCATTTATTTTCATTCTATTCAAACTAAGCTGCTTTTTCATAAAAAATAAAATAAAATAAAATCAAACATATGAAGACATTCTACACCTTATAATTATCTCAATCACATTACAATATGACACCAATATAAAAGTATTTAAACTTCACCCTTATATTAAACTCTGATTTCTAAACATTTTTACATTTTGTTTAACTTCAACTGTTAATCGATTAATTCCTGGATTATCTACCTAATATCCAACAATATAGAAATATCAAATTTCAGTTTTTAGTATTTTGATATGTATTTCAACATTCACTCTTAAACACATCTCAGAATTCACCTTTAAAAATTTTACATTGTTGGAAGTTAAAAGCAGTTCTATGATCATGATGATATACTTCATTCTTAAGACTAAATAATAATTTTCTCATGAAAACAACTTTTGACATTTCCTCTAAGTATATAAATATTTTAGGTGAAAAAATCAAAATAAATATTGTACTGTTAGTAAACCTTACTTTAGCAAGTAGTTTTTACATAAACACATACATATGTACATATAATACTTTACTATGAAAGAATTAACCAAGTAATACTTAGTAATACTGTTCAATAAGTTCATTTTCACTATACTAGATTACTATTTTAGAAAATAAAAGCTGTATTAGTTAAATACTATCTGAAATTTTCAACTAAAACTATAAAAATCACTGGAGGTTTAGGGATTCTACAATTTTATTTTTAGAGTCTGCAACTTTTGATATTAACAACTCATTTTACTCAGCGTATCTTGAGTAAGACACTAGTAATTTCTGCTTAAGAAAGTGGTTTTTTCAGTTTCGACCATATTGCCACTTTTGGTTAGGGCAGTACTTGGAATACTTTACATTTTCTTAAAATATTCTCATCAATTTTACCTAATTTTGTGGGCTCTACCTACTACTCTACCACCTGTCAAACAGCTAAGCACCAAATTCCATTTGATTTAAACTCTCCATTTTATAAGATAAAAAGTTCATATTTTACTGAGTACACTGTAATAACCTTAAGAAAATAAAAATTACTATATATACATATTTTTGGAATAAATTCAGTTGGAGTTACACCTTAGGATGATGAAAAGAACATTAAATGTATAAAAAAAATCTGGAGTTTTAGTAAGCTAGACAACTCAGCTATGGCCACTTCACATGATGATTTCTGTTTATTAGTAATTATTGATTTTAGTTCACATAAAAGTTTCAGCTTTACCAATTGCATAGTCCAATTAATAAATATTGCGAAGGCATAAAATTATATGGTTTTAAAATTCATTAGTATACCTTAATCTCATGTCATGTTCCAATGCATTATGTGAGTATTCAATCAAAGAAGTGAGGCTGTTCTCCAGAATTGGTTCTCTGCTACAGGTCAAAACCTGCAATAAAAATGTCATGTATTATAGCATGAAGACACTCAACAGATTTCCATCTCCTGCAGTTCCACAGTTGATCCCTGAACACAGGGGTATGGTCTTCAAAATGACCCCAATCTTGCCAATGTTCAGGGAAGTTCTAACTTGAAAATGTTTTTAAAATAGAAATAACTTGATTAGAAACACCTGTGATATGCTTTATCATCCGAAGCCTCTTCAAACAAATCAGATTAATATGTTTCTGCTTTCATTTCTCTTTAGGGCATTCATGTTCAAAGTAGTATGAGTGAGTGTGCATGCGGGTAGCTGTTAAGAGGACTGGTACAAGAGGAGTTCATAAGGAAAATATCAGAACCGTAGTTTGTACTTGTAAAACTCATAAATTCCACACAGTTTAAAAAGTTACTGAAGGGACAGGGACAAAATTTAACTTTCTCTCCAAATTATCAAATGTTTTAAGGATGACAGAATTTACCATTCTTTTCTTTCTTTTTTTTTTTTTTCTTTTGAGACGAAGTTTTGCTCTTGTTGCCCAGGCTGGAGCGCAATGGCACGATATAGACTCACTGCAACCTCTGCCTTCCAGGTTTAAGGGATTCTCCTGCCTCAGCCTCCCAAGTAGCTGGGATTACAGGTGCCCGCCACCATGCCTGGCTAAGAATTTACCATTATTTTCAACTTTATCTATTGCCAAGCCTAAGTGAAAAACATCAGTATTTCCAAATATTTTAATACATTACAGTCCTAACAGACCAAAATGTGGAGCTTATTTTTTTTTTTTAACAAGTTAACATATTTACAAATAATAAATGGACCACTACTAGACCAAATGGTTTTTTAATGTTTCTAAGTAGCAGTGAGATGTAGCTGAATATATGTTAAGTGTTTTTTTTTCATTTGTTTCACCTTTCTGAATTATAATGATTCAGTGGCAATCGACTATATAAAAATATTAAATTACCAAAGGTGTATCATGTATTACATGTAAATCATAATGCTCTGAATAAATTTTCCACTTATATTTAAGAATAGCTTAGGAAAATGAAAGAATAAAAACTAGAAGAACCTTTACTGCTCTGTTTCCAAATATTTGATTGTTTAATGACAAAACCCACACAATTATCCATAACTTACAAACACCAATCCAAATGCCATGACATTTTAAAAAATTACAATCATTTATACACAGTCTTCCTCAAAAGACACAGTTTTCTATATTTGAGCACTCTGAAAATTAAGGTATCTTAAGTTTAAAAATCATAGAAGGAAAACAGTAGAAAACAAAATGTACTACATGCCAAATGTTAAATTTTTAAATAGTAGGGAGACGAAAAATACTAAGCAATAAGAAGCAAAAGAGGTTTGGAGATAAATAAAATAATAAACCAATGTGTATGATAAAAAAGACGATATTAAAAACACTTCAAATAGTAAAACTCAAATGTAAAATCTATTACAAAATAGAGCTTCCTATTTATTCTTAGAAACCACTATGAGTTATTCCAGTACAAATTTTCTTTACTGAAATAAGGCAGGATTAAACAAAGGTATAGTAAACTTCTTATAATTTGATAAGAAATATTAATATTCAAATATATATTTAATATCAATTCCAATATTTAAAACTTGTCTTTCTAAAAGGAAGATCCTTTAGAGCATCTCTTATACAGACCAAAAAATAAAAACAAAAAACCAACCAAGTCAAAAAAATAAAAAAAATTCAGTTCCCCACCAGAAAGTAATATTTATATGAAGGATCTACAATCATTTGTACTTGCAAATAATGAGATAAACATATAATAGTAATGTGATATTCTAAAAATCCATCTTGTTACTCTTAAGACAATCACGTTAAAGTTTTAATACTGTCACTTCTAAAAATTAAATGCTTAATCTCATTTTCAATGCTTATTTGAAATAAAGTGGTATTTTACTACTGATTTCCCTTGGTGTTATGAGATTTGGGGCTACAAAATTTCAGCAAGTCATAGTTTGAGCTCTAATTATGTGCCAAAATTAGTTGCCTGGCATACAATGTTTCAAAGTTTGCTGAATTAAAAACAAAACAAAACCAAAAACCCCCACGAAACTATATGTATGATAATTTTTTCTAAAATGTTTTTTCTAGTTATAATCAGACCAAAAATCTGTCTTCTAAAAAGGGGTTAAAAAGAAATTAATATGTGACTTTTTAAGCTTTATTAGACAAAAGAAAAAAAAGACGAGCCAATTTTAGGTAATATTTTAAAATAAGAGAAATTTTTATAGAATAATTTTTCGAAACTATAAATTTATAATCTTTTGAAGAAAACTAATGTGTCATATATAAGAATTATCTAATACAGTCTCTAGGAATTTTTTTCATTTTGTAAACCAAATCAACTGACCCATATTTCTGGCTTTAAGTATTCTGTGACATTCTAAATAGTTACTACCTACCAATAAACAAACAAACAAAAATATATACAAGTCTCCACAAAACAAAAAAACAAACTACATAAAGCATGATGAAACTAGGAATTCAGATTATGAAAGCTACTTTAAATTTTTATCCTTAGCTGTAGTTCATGCAAAACATTAAAACTGATATTAATCTGATTAGAAAAAATATGCAGTGTTACATACAAACACCCGAGGCTACATTTTGTAAATGTACAACTAAGGTTAACAGCATTTTTTTTAAAGTCTGTAACTGCACTTTTATTTGAATTTTTAAAAATAGTGTGGAGGTAAACAAATGAAAATCAATGCTACCAGGAAGACTGATACCTTACCCTCTCTAGTCCCCTTTCCCCCACAATATGTAAACATAGCCTTAAAAAGAGGTGACCTATTATAGCAACACCACACCCCGCAGTTGCTTTCCTATGGTAATAAATGACTTTACTAGTCCTTATAATACAAATTACAGCTGTCAATTTCTACAGAAAAATATGGATAAGTGCACATAAACATTAAAAAAAACACATCTGTTGTACCTTATATCTATATGCCCACAAATCTAAAACCAACATCTTCCTCTTATATAGCATCACATAAAAGTGAAAATATTTTGAATGCTGTGGATTTTATTTAGGCGCTAGTGTATTCTCAAGTTTGAAGTGATGTATTTTAAATAAAGGAATCACTCACTTCTTTTAAAAATGGCTTATTAAACAAACAATCCTTTACCCATTACCCCCTAAACAAACAAAAAAATCCCATAAACCAAAGTGCTAAAAATGTATGGTTATACTTAACCAGCCTGGTGGAATTTAAAGCTTGCCCCCAACTCTCCCCAAAACTCACATAATTTGAATGAAAATACAAAACTCAAAACAAAAACCATCAGTAAAAAGCAAAACCCAGGAGTTCTGGTACTTTAGGTATAATTACGTTTAAAATAGAAATGAGATCTCCTACAATTTCATTAAATCAAATTTTATAGAGAAGATAATTAGCACTTTTTATGAAATTTTCATAAGATGACTCAAAATAAATAGCTCTGAACAAAGGTAATGAAAAGGGGTCTGTTATCACAATTCTTGTTATGAGGGCAGTACAAAATGGTATGAATTATAAACTCAGCCATTCCACTTACTAATATAAATTATATTTACAGCCCTACAGAGATTTATAAAAGCCATGAGATTTTTTATTTGAATATTTTTAAACAATGCGTATTTGACTTAATGCGAACATACACACTATAAGCTTCAAAATTTTAACTACTATTCATAAAAGAATATAAACTTCTATTAAATTAAAACAATTCTTTCTTAAAGTATCTACAGCTGTTTATCAGTGAGGTTACCGCTTTTCTTTGAAAACCACACCTGCCTTTTATCAAGATGCAATTAAATAGAATGACAAGCTCGGTAATAAATGGAAATATATTGACGGCTATCTCAAGCAACATCGAACAAAAATCAACTGAAAATCACCACATAAAAAACAGCACACTGACACTGTTGTATACAATATATTTCTTCATAATGAATTTATCAAAGGAACGAAATAATATATACGCACCTGTGCTTACCTGTTGTCTAAATTAACATGAATGTCTTGTAAATTAAAGTTTTAGTTCACTGCAGTTACTGAATTAGCAAAATGTCTATTTTCACTAGATGCGAAAAGTTTTTTTAAACAAGATGTTCAATTTTTATGGAAAATGTTAAAAAGATCATTCGTGAACATTAAGAAAATTAAAGTTTATTTGCATCAAAATAAAAGAAACAACTGTCCGGTAATCTGCATCCAACAAATATATGTAGTTTAAGGTGAAAAAGTCCTATCAAAGGAAAAAAACTAAATATTTCACTCAGTTTTTAACCAATAAAGAACAGTGACAAATATATAAATGTCTTGTAATTTCAACCAGCAGAAACATAATTTTGCGAAAACAGCCTCTTCAGTTTTACTTTTAATATACATTTGAGAACTACACGAAAATCCTTTCTGAGAGAAAAAAACTATTAAAAACCAACTTTTTTTCTAAACTCTCGTCCTAACGTTTCGTAGCTATTTCCGTGGTTCTCTGGCTAAAAGTATAATTTTTCGTAAAGTCGAGAATTATAAACTAGCGTTCAACATTCAAACCCCCCAAGGCCCGCTTCCTTCCAGCCAATCAGGGGGTAACAAGTCCAGAGTTTAGGGAGCTCCGTTAGACACAATTTGAAAAACATCACACTGCACTCTTCTATTCTCCTCCGGGAAACATTCTAAGCGAGGGCGGGTCCCCTAGTCTTCATAGAATATAAAAAATAAATCAATCGTTATATCAATTCCAGGGGGAAAAACTGTAGGCAGGCAGTCCTAAAGAAGCGTGTCACTGCGGTTCCCAGGAAGCGTTATTCCTCTTTGCGAACAACTGAACAGAATAGCTGCTGCAAAAAGCATCTCCGGAGTATTTGCAACCCAGAGCCGTGCGCCCGACACGCAATACACCGGCAAAGGGTTAATGTAGTGGTGCCTCCAGCGCGGAAAAGAACTCAAGATCTAATACATCCTTAACGCGGGATTTTTACAAAGGCCATAAAAGTATTACCTAAAGTTAATGCCGTCACTGGCTCACATTACTCAAGAGCTGTGGAGTAGGAATTGATAGAAACCACCAGCTAAGGGGGGAAAAAAATCACCGAAGGGAAAGACAAATAACAACTCTCGTCCCTCCTCCGCAGCGTCAAGAAAAGGTGGGGATCGCAAAATTACCGTTAAGTTGTCCGGGTAAAGACTTTTGGGGGAGGAAAACATCAATAGTTTCACAGATTGCTTTTTTCTTTGCGAAATGTTTCAAACACCGGAGAAGAAAAAAGTCTTCTAAGAAAAGTGCGACTCGGAGGAAATAGCCAGAAGGAAATCGCTAGCTCGAAGCCCCATCTTTCATCTCACCCGTGAACACCCCTCCCCCTTGAGAAAGGACAACGCTGCGAGAGCAAATGACAAAAATCCCCAGAAAGAAGCTAAAGTCCAGCATCTTTCCTAAGAGCCCGCTACAACCTCAAATGCCTGCCCCTGCCCCATCTTGGAAGCGCGAGCCGCGGCCAGTCCAACCTACCTAGAGACCTCACCGGGACCCGGCGCGCCGGGGGAGGGCAGCCAGGGCTTGGGAAACTCTCTTTCCTGGGGTACCTCACCATTTAGCGTCAAAAGACAATATAGATAGATGGGTGCCGGGCGGTGGCGGGGGGAACTGTTGCCACGACCCACCGGAGGGACCCATGACTCCGGGTCCTGAATTTTCTGTCGACCTTAAGTTTCTTGTCACGAGATGACGGCCATCACCGGGTCGGGAAAAAGGCGAGAAAAGGCGGCCCGGTTCGGAAATGGGGGAGGGGCGCGCGTCCAGTCCTCCTGTCAAGGAGCGGCCGCCTGCAGAGACCACGCCGTGCGCCGTCCCCGGCTCCGGTCCCGGGCGGGGGGTCTTGCTGACAGATCCGCTGGGCGGCGGCTGCTCCGCCGCAGCCGGTCCAGGTCCCGCTCAAACTGCAGCTCCCCTCCCCCCACAGCCCCGTCTCTCTGCGCTCCCGCCACATTCCGCTCGCCGCCGCCCACTCGCAGACGCCCAAGTTGCCCCTAACCCCACTTCCTCGGATTTTTCGCGATTGAGAGCAGACCCTGCGCCCACTCCCTGCACCCCCCACTGCCTCCGGGTCCCACCACTGCCACCTCCCAAGTCCCGCTCTGCTACTTCTTCAGGCTCTTACCGACTGCGCCAGCCTTGGCGAAGCTCCGCCGACTGCCCTTTGCTCCAAGTAATTTTTGGTGATTTTTAAAGTAATTTTTCCGACGGAGTCACAGTGGCGCTATACTCTCGGACAGGTTATCCTGTCTCTCCCGCTAGATTGATGAGATCAGGCATCACTCGAAAATGGCGCCGAAAGCGCTGAGGCTCCTCATTCAAATTCGTTAGAGCCAACCCCGCCGCCCCGGGGCATGCCGGGAACGCGGGCTGCCTCCACAGCTGTCAATACCGCCTCTTAACCCCTACTTCTCTTGCTTTCCCGACATTTTCGCGCATGCGCAAACTCCAACTCTCGCTCTCCTCCCGCCGTGCACATGCGCAGAATCATCGTTGTGCGCGGCTCTCCCTTTGCTTCTACGGTCGCAATCCTCTTGCTTCTTTTATTGCGCGTGCGTGTAGCGCTTTTGCAAAGACTCGGAGGTGAAGTGAAGGTAGAGGCTGTGGGGCCGAGGGTCCACTTAAAGCTATCAGCCCACAGGCATTTAGTCTACGTTGGAGGTAAACAAATACGGGTCCAGCTTAGGAGAAAAGAAAAACGTCTTACAGCCAGTGTCTAAACTCCAAACAACGGAATGTATCAATGAGACCTTGCATATGGATACACGTGCATTTAAAACGGCCCCGCCGGCGTGTTGAGCTCTTGCCGTTCGCCAGCGCTTTACAGGGGTTATCGCACTTAAGCCTCGGAACAACTTTACCAGGTAGGAACTATTACTGTTCTCGTTTTGAAGACCAGGAAACCTAGGCTCAGAGACATTAAGTAATTTGCCCAAGACAGCACAAGTGGCACAGAAGTGGATGAATCCACATCTGTCAGATTCAGCAGCCCTGGAGTTCTCTACCACGCTGTACGCTCCAACCTGAGCCCACACAGGAGGCGTGGTCTCCTTCCTCAACGGGTGTGTGTGTGTGTGTGTGTGTGTGTGTGTGTGCGCGCGCGCCTGCCTGCCTAGAGTTAATGATTAAGTTTGCTGAAGCCCTTCTTTCCGGTCCTAAGCTGCCTATTGCGAACGCGCTTTCATTGAATCCAGTTTCTCCTACGTCTTAACTTGTTCTTTTGAGATAGGAATGGGCAGTTTTCTGTGTCACTTAGGATTTTTTTTGTTTTTTTTTAATGGCGTGGTAAGTGAACTGAATCCAGCAAAGACAAGAGAACTGAATCCAGCAAAGACGAGTTTCTGTTGTGCAACGCATTGGTAAACTGACAGCTACCACGTATTGACTGTGTGCTGTGCACTGTGCTAAATAAATGATTTACGGATTAATCGTGTTTATTGCTCACAACAACCTTATGAAGTAGGTATTATCTTCGCTTTACAGATGAGGACACCTGAGGCTCAGATTAAGAAATCTGCCCCAAAGTCTTAGAACTGGTAAGTAGAAGCACCATATCTAGGCAAACCTGTCTACTTTAAAAAAAATGGGCACTCTGATAGGACAATTAACGATAATAAAGTTGTAAATATTTTAAAACCTTCATTGTGAATGTTAAATAAGACAGTAGATATGAAAGTGCCTGAAGTACTAATAAGGAAGTGGGAGAAGGGTAGCATGGTTTGCATTATTGAAGTGTATTGGAAAAGAAATGGATTTTAGCAATTTGAGATCAAGAAGTAACATGGCAGAGTAGTATAAATAAACTACTTAATCTCTGGTACTTTTGTGTACTACTTAAGTGGGCTTGACTCTGGAACCGAACTGCCTGGGTTTGAATCCCAGCTCCACTACTTACTAGCTGTGTGGCCTTGTTGGGTAAATTATCTGTTGGACTTTTTGTAAAACAAGTATTATTAACACCTCATTGGATTGTTGTAAGGATGTAAATGAGCTAATATTAAAGGAATTTCAACAGTGCCTGGCATATTAGTAAATGTTATTGTCAGTCAGTCATTGATCTTTTAAACTGGCTTCTTTAATGGTTGTTTAAAAAAATCATACTACAGTTAGTGCAATTAGGGGTCAGCATTTTTTTTTTTTTCTAAGAGGGAGCCTCACTCTGTTGCCCAGGCTGGAGTACAGTGGCACGATCTTGGCTCACTGCAACCTCCGCCTCCCGCGTTGAAGCAGTTCTCCTGCCTCAGCATCCCATGTAGCTGGGATTACAGGTGCGCACCACCACGCCCGGCTAATTTTTGTATTTTTAGTAGAGACGGGGTTTCACCATATTGGCCAGACTGGTCTCTAACTCCTGACCTCTCTGTCCGCCTCTGCCTCCCAAAGTGCTGGGATTACAGGCGTGAGCCACCACACCAGTCGGGGTTAGCATTCTTTTTCAAGAGCTCCTTAAAATGATAAATCAGACTGACAAATGATTTTTCCCAAATATGAATAATGATCCCTGTTAGGCGAATAAGGATGTTAATTTATTTTACCATCTCATAAGAATAATACATGGAAATGGAATAGATTTATTGCTTTTTCTGATTGTTAAAGTTAAAAAACCCAGGCCCATCTAAAATATATAAAGTAAAAGTCATCCAAATTTCTAGCATCCAGGGATAACTACATATTGTTTATATTTAAAAAATATAACGTACCTTTGGGGACTATCAGTTGGGGGGGTCTGGATAAGTGGCATATTTGGGAGACATCTGTAAAATTATAATAGAACTTACAAATAAGTAAGTAACACAATCTGGTTTCCTCACTGTAGAATTTTTTATCTTAGTCCCCTTCTAGATATAATCTGTTAAGAGAATTCTAAAGTGATGATGATAAATGATAACATTTATTGAAGACCTAATATGTGGCAGACACTGGGCTAAACAGGTACATGCATTTTCCCATTGAATCCTCATGTAACTCATGAAGTGGGTGCAATTATCTCTATTTTGCAGAGACTGAAGTTTATGTGGAAGTCATTTTTAGAAGATTTAAGTCCAATTGTGTTTAAAGTCTTACGAAAAATTCTTTCATGAAAGCTTCTTGATTTGCTAAAATGGGAGAAAACAAAACCAACTAAACATACAGTAGTTCCTGTGCCTGAACAGAGAGCCCAATTGTAAAAAATGGTCTTTTGAAAACTAAGAAATTTATGTTTGACCACAAGGGGGTGCAAATTCCTGAGTTACATTTCAAAGAAAAAACAGAAAAAGTGCTTTTACTTCAGACCATTAAATTCGTGGGTTAAAAATTAGTAAGAATTCCTGCCTGGAACTTTAATACCCTAAAAGTAATGTACTTTATAAGAAGAAAGAACTCAATTACTTAGGTGCTCAATTAGGGCAGAAGTGTCAGCTTGCTTTCTTCAATACAGTCAAGAGTTAATCATCCCTCCCCTACCCCTTTCCACTCACAGTTAGTGTCTCTGCATACCCCTCTTTACTTGTCATAGGAGTAGAACTGAAGTCATAATTTAAAATCTGGGGTTTTGCTCTTGGAAACTGAAATGCAGTCACCAGCAAATGGATGGTAAATATGGGTAGTGTGAAGAACAGAGGTCTTGTAATTTCTATGCTTTTTTTCCCTCCTGCTGTTTATAATGAGTAAGCTACAACTGATGCAATGTTGGCTTCAACATATTAACTTATTTAGATAAAACTGTGAAAGCTATAGGTCTGTTCGTCTTTCAAGAAAGAACGCAGACTTTGAAACAGTATATACTATTGAATGTATTAAAAAGTTTGCTTAGCAGGGTTTTCGGGTTCCTTTTATTTTCCTGTTGGTCTTGTTTCTCTGAGATGGACTTAATTTAAAAAATACATTTTTTTTGGGAAATAATTTCAAATTTACAAAAAGTTACAATATTAAAAAGAGTTCCAAGAACATCCATATCATTTTCTTGCTCTTGTACATGGGTGAGTTTTCTTTCTCTCTCTCTCTCTCTATACACAGTCTATAAAAACACACAGAGGAAAAATGCAAGAAAAAAACTTTCAATCCATATCAAGGTTTTATGATTATAGTTAAAAATATACACATCAAAAAGCCAATCTAAAATTTTGCATTGTTGACACTGCGAAACCATTCTTTTAAGGAACATTGGTGTTCTATGAGCTAGTCCGATTTTTGTTTTTTTAAGAGACAGGGTCTCTCTATATTGCCCAGGCTGGCTTCGAACTCCTGGACTCATGTGATCATCCCGTTCTACCTTCTGAGTAGCTGGGGCTGTAGGCAAGTGCCACTGCACCCAGCTCAGTGATTCTTAAACTTTGAAAATTTATTGAAAGTTATAGACCCTTTCTCTAGAATCATGCATATATGTGAATAGTTTGCATATAGTTTCAGAGGTGGATGATGGTCCATGGAGTTCCTGAAGAAAAGTAAAGAAAAAATCATTCATACATATGGTAAGCAGAATAATGGTCTACCAAAGATATCCAAAGATGTACATGTCCTAATCTATGTGGGATTTGTTAATATGTTACATGGTGAGAGATAATTCAAGTTTCAGATAAAAATTAGGGTTGTTACTCAGATGATCTGAAAATAGATTATTCTGGATCACCTGAGGAGGCCTAATTACATGGTCTTTTAAGTGTGTAAAGGGGAAGCAGAAGAATCCGTATCAATGATGAGATGTGAGAAAGCCACTGCTGACTCTGAAGGTGGAAGGAGGCCATGAGCCAAAGAATAGTTCATGAGCCCTAGAAGCTGAAAAAGGCAAGAAAACAGACTCTTAAGTAAGGCAGCCATGCCTACATCTCTATTTTAGCCCGCTAAGACCCATTTTGAATTTCTGACCTCCAGAACTGTAAGATAATACATTTCTGTTGTTTTAAGCCACTAAGTTTATGGTAATTTGTTTATGGTAATTTTATGGCATTAGGAAACTAATAAAGGATGTGAAAAGTCATTTTGTATGTATGTTGATGTGTGGTTATGGTAGTAATTAAGTGTGTATGTATACATATATATATTTTTTAATACCACCTAGGTATTTTTCTGTTTTTTTTTTTTTTTTTTTTTTTTTTTTTTTGAGGTGGGGTTTCTGTCTCCTAGGCTGGAGTTCAGTGGAGTGATCTCGGCTCACTTTAACCTCTGTCTCCTGGGCTCAAGTGATCCTCCCACCTTAGCGTCCTGAGTAGCTGGGACCACCACGCCCACCTAGTTTTTTGTATTTTTTGGTAGAGGTGGGGTTTTGTCATGTTGCCTGGGCTGTTCTGTACTTTTTTTTAATGGATTAACAAATCCATAAAAAGTACTTCTTTATCTTTTTTAAAGGTCTGTGAAGTGTCAGACCTCAAGATGGACAACTATTTAATTAGATACAGCATCTTATCTGCTACTGAAATTATATACCTACACAAGATTTACTGAAATTTCTTGGTAAGAATGTGATGAGCTTTTCCCACAAATTTATCCATCTACATTCCCTTTTTAAAATGCAACATTTTGATTTACAGTTACGTTGACAGTATCTTTGTTCTGTCAAGTATCTTGGATAATTTCTTTTCCCTGTAGCTGACAGATTAAAAACAATTCGAAAATTCTCCTCAGAGGTTATTTAAACAGTATATAACTACATGTTTTAATTACTTAGGTATCAGCTCAAGAGAATAAACTGTTTAGAAACAGATTTATTTTGCAGTTGGGTAGATTATTTTAATGGAAGATTAATACAAGTACTTAATTATCTATAAATGTTTTATGTACAAGAAACTTTTTGTGATTTTTTTAAAGGATACCAATATTAGTTACATGGGGGAAAATTTATACACACATCAGGAAATGTAATTGTTTTGGGAAATTTACATGGTTTAGAGCTCCAATTTCTAAAAGTGATTAGAACAGATTCATATATAGCATTTTCAACTTCGATTCTCTGAAGATACTGAGTTAAGATTTTTTTTCCTGTATGAGGAGTTATTTTGCTTACAATATTCTTGGCCACAAATCATGGAACTAAACTAAAATTCATTTACAACTAATAATGGTCAACACTTATTGAGGAAGTATGACCTTTTTTGTTTTTTTTTTGAGACAGAGTCTTGCTCTGTTGTCTAGGCTGGAGTACAATGGCATGATCTCGGCTCACTGCAACCTTTGCCTCCCGGGTTCAAGCAGTTCTCCTGCCGCAGCCTCCCAAGTAGCTGGTACAACACGCACCACCAGGCCCAGCTAATTTTTTTATTTTTAGTAGAGATGGGGTTTTGCCATGTTGGCCAGGCTGGTCTTGAACTCCTGGCCTCAGGTGATCCACCCACCTTGGCTTCCCAAAGTGGCGTGAGCCACTGCGCCCGGCCGGAAAGTATGAACTTTTTTTTTCACCTACCAATAAGGATTCCTGGAAAGGGATAAACCCATTTGTTTTTGTTAATCTTTCTAAAATTAATGTTAAAATGTTGGCCTTAAACGAGATATTAAATACAGTGTTTTGAAACATTGCTTTTGAAATAATATATACTTTGTAAGAACTTAATAAAGGATTGTAAGAACTTAATAAAAACCTATTCAGGATTGGAATCATAGAATCTTAAGAATTAAAATAATGTCTCTTCTTACTGCCACCTATTGTCTAAGTGTGAGGCTACTGAGAACAAATTTATTCCTACCTGCTTACAATAACCCTTTAAATATCATTATTTTTTTGAATCATGATGACAGCAGAATTCCCACTCCCTAACATCCTTTAATGTGTCTTTAATTGTTTTATGATCTTAAACCCTTCACCATCTTGGTTTCCTTCTTCTGGTTATTCTTGTTTAACAAGGCCACTCTCAAACAGTGACCCCCAGAATGGTATTAATTTTATATATATATATATATATATATATATATATATATATATATATATGTATACTATATATAGTCTGAAATATACCATGGGTGGGTATTAACTTTTTGTCCTATCCATTACAATTCTTGTATTTACAGAACAATTTTAGATCATAACAAGGACTCATAAATAATGGAAATGGATGTATTGGAAATTTATCAAAAGACAGTTTTAATGTAAACTGCAGGAGTAAAAAACTTAAAAATTACAACTTTTGACTTTCTCAGAGACTGTATTGAGTTGGGATGAATTGGAAGTTGTGGAGGATAGGGAACCAGGAATCTATTACATTCATGTCTTATTTATTTTTAATAAACAGGAGTAAAATTGAGACTCTGGTCTGTAGGAGATATGACTGAGGATGTGTGATCAGTTGAGCCTCATACTACATTTCTATTCCTAATATATAAAATTTATTTCTTATAGTGCAAATCCCTTCTGGCTAGGAGCTAGGAAATTCTTATATGTTTAAAATAAATTAACCTTTTAAGGCAGCTCTGAAGAAGTAATTTATTTTAAATAGGTGAGCAGTTTATAGCTCTTATAGGAATACTTTTTCCTTATTTTTTTCATCATAGGATTAGACCCTATGTTTTTAATTTAAGTCCTTTAAGTTTTGCTGTTAATGTTTAATTTACTTGATGACCCCATACTGTTAATTTTTGACCTAGTGAACTTGGGACAGTATATACAAACTGTTCACCTAATTTTAAGGAAACTCTTTTAAAAAATAAGATAGGTTTGATATGAAACTTCAGAAGATTAAATTCATTTCAACTTTCCATGTAGAAAAATATCGTATGTATTTAATCAAAGAACTTTTTCCCCCTTATTGGAGGATGCATTTTTATCAGCATAGAGGTTTTGTTTTTTGTTTTTTAATAATTAGATGTTTATGCCATTGGCAAAACAACCCAAAGCTGACATGACCGAACTGCAATACTTTTAATAAACTGCAAGACTACTAATATAGCAGCTATAAAACCCTTTCCTGATAAGAAATTTTTATAGTGTATGACTGAATCTAACAATTCTCCCTCTACCTTTATTTATGCTCATTTACTTTCTTTTATAGAAAAATGAAATTCTTAAAGTTTAAGCTTTTAGATATAAAAAACGTTAGTATATACAGTTAAATTAAGTTCAAGGTTTCTTTTAAACCACTTGATGTAATTTACTTTGTACATAACTTTTATTTGCCTTTTTAAAATTATTATTATTACAATATTTTTTAGACAGAGTCTTGCTGTATCATGCAGGCTGGAGTGCAGGGGCGTGATCTCAGCTCACTGCAACCTCTGCCTCCCCAGTTCAAGCAATTCTCGTTCCTCAGCTTCCCAAGTAGCTGGAATTACAGGCGCAAGCCACCATGCCCAGCTAATTTTTGTATTTTTAGTACAGACAGGGTTTTTCCATGTTGTCCAGGCTGGTCTCAAACTCCTGATCTCAAGTGATCCTCCTGCCTCAGCCTCCAAAAGTGCTGGGATTATAGGCATGAGCCATGGCACCCACCTTATTTGCCCTTTAAACTAGACCTGTGGACTTGCTTTTGAACATTTTCTCTCCTAATTATAAAATACATGTGCATTAAAGAAAACTGAGAAAAAAATCAGGAATGATTGGAAGCCATTGCTTCTGAAGGCCTCTTACCAATATACCTGTCTCCTCATCTCCTTTCCCAGTTGACCAAAGAATGCTCCATGTTTGTCTTTTATGTATATTAGCATGATTGCATTTCATCCAGTTAGCCGTATTTAATACTGTACTTTGTTTCTCTTCAGGAAAATTACAGTTTGATATCTTGTGAGACAGAAGGTTGCATCTTTCAGTCATCAGAGAGCAAAGTAGGAAAGACTTAGAGAAGCAAAGTCCCTCTGATTCACCTAATGATAACACTGTTTTTACTCTAAGGGGGCCACGAGGGTGTATTTACTTTCATCATTTTGGGGTGAGGAATGGTTAGAAACTGAAGGAGCATACATAGGTTAAGTATTATCCATGACAGTAGGGTGGGAGTGAATGGAAGCTCATTTATAGCAGTTTTACTTCCTGATTTATGGGTATGTGTGGGTGGTGTGTTTTAAAGAGATTCTGGTGAACTAACAAGGTGTGATAATTGTATTTTGTTATATATCATATTATTGACCCCCAGACTGCTTAACATATAGCTTAATAATTATTGTGGATATCTTTAAATATGCCACATTCACTTTATTAAGAAGTGAACTGATAAGCAACAAGCTGCCATGTGCTGAACAGTATCAGGTACTGGGATAAACAAGGGTTTTAAATGCTGCGAATAGTGTAAGCTGTATAGCCTTCATGGTTTGCTAATAAGGTAATCTGTTGTCATTTCATAATTGAAATACTAGGGGGAATGTTGTAAAAATGTTGTAAAAATGCCCTTTATTATTGTTATTTAAATGGAAGTATTTTTGTGTGGTTTTATAGTCATGGTGGGAAATCATGAGCTTTTGGACTAGGGCAGTGATGACTGGTATACAAGATGAGAGAAAAATCTGTAATGACTCCCTGGTCCCTGTCCTGGTTGTAGAGTACAATGGTGGTATCATTAACCAGGACAGGGACGAGTGGAGGAGGATCATGGCTTTTGAGAGAGAGAGAGAGAGAGAAAGAGAGTGTGTGTGAGTGTGTGTGTGTGTGTGTGTGTGTGTGTGTATGTTTATGGGTGTGGGATGGAACGCTGGGACAGGAGAGGGAGATGACAAGTCCAGTGAGGACATTTTGAATATGAAAGATTAAGCACTCATGGGATACCTAAGTAGGAAGTTCAGTAAGGAGCTCAACGTACATGACTGAGGCTTAGGAGAAAGGCCTGAGCTGGAAACAGATATCACTAAATAGGTGGTAGTTGAGATTATGAGGGAAATGGATGCCATTGCTCATAGAGACTAAACATAGAGAAATGAGAACCAAAATTAGTAAATGGGCAAAGTAAGAGGAAGCAGCAGAAGACTGAGAAGGAATGGCCGAGAGAGAGGGGCAGGAACACCAACAGAGCTCAGAGTTAAAGGAGCCAGTGGTAGAGAGGTTTCAAAAGGAAAGAAGTTAGGAGTGTCAGAAGGTAAAGACAGGCTAAGTAAACTGAAAAAGATAAAAGAAAGATTTGGCAGTTCTGTCATTAGTAATGTTTGCCAGAACACTTTCAATGAAACAATGGTGGCAGAATTCTGTTTGTGTTGAGTTGAAAGTATATTAAAATAGGGAAAGGGGCCAGGTGCGGTGGCTCTTGCCTATAAT
Organism: Macaca nemestrina; assembly: GCF_043159975.1. NCBI lineage: Eukaryota > Metazoa > Chordata > Mammalia > Primates > Cercopithecidae > Macaca > Macaca nemestrina. The sequence goes on along the minus strand of NC_092140.1, from coordinate 76,841,370 downwards.
CCCAGCACTTTGGGAGGCTGAGGCAGGCAGATCACCTGAGGTCGGGAGTTCAAAACCAGTCTGACCAACATAAAGAAACCCTGTCTCTACTAAAAACACAAAATTAGCTGGGCATGATGACGCATGCCTGTAATCCCAGCTTCTCAGGAGGCTGAGGCAGGAGAATTGCTTGAACCCGGGAGGCAGAGGTTGCGGTGAGCCGAGATTACACCACTGCACTCCAGCCTGGGCAACAAAAGCAAACCTCCGTCCCAAACAAACACAAAGAAAAAAAGAAAAAAGAGAAAGGTTACAATAAATGTGTATTATTTCAAGGCTCTTGACATTTTCTTAAAAACAAAAGATAATTTTAGGGAGGAGGTTACAGAATAGAGGAGGAGATCTACAGGAGAAGAGAGCTTAACATTTTTATAAAGTATGGGGACAGACTCATCAGAGAGGAGAAATAAGAAAGGATAAAGTATAGTGAGATCTAGTAGGAGATAAAGGTGCAGGTAAAGGAATTAACCCAGAAAAGAGAAAGGATCCCTTTTCCTCTGAGACTAGAAGGGAACAGGTAAGAGAGTTTTATGTATAACTTGTAAATCTAGAGCAGGAAGTTGAGGGAGTTCATAGCTAATAGTTTTACTTTTTTTTTTTTTTTTCCAATAAAGGAGTCATAAAAGAGATAAGGGTAGAGGTGAAGTAGCAAGTTTGAATTGAAGTAAGATGGTACAAAACATATGCTCTAGGTAATGGAAGAGGGAATTAACGAGGGAGGAAGGTTGTTAGCAGAAGAGGGTGATGTACCTGAGAACCTAGGCTGGATAGGAAAAGACACGAAGCATGTGGGAGATTGTAGTTTGAAGAAATGAGAATAGTTAAGGAATGGGTGTCAAAATTAGGTAAGAAAGCAGGTATTTAGGGAGTAATGGAGTAAAAAACTGCAAGAATAGTTGTAGTCAGAGATCCATATGTTGGACTCTAAGGCTGTAGAATAATTTCTTGGTTATCAGAATATAGAGGCTGTAGCTTTGGGTATGGATTACTGAATGAAGTGGTTTTACGGAGTCAGAGTTCATAGTTTTTCAATGGGTTTTCTATATGGACACTGAAGTGGCAGGTGATGGCAGAAAATGCAGGGGAGGCAGATACTGTCAACAAAGGGCCAGAGTCCTCAACAAAAAGGAATGACTGGGTAATTAATAAGAATGAAAGAAAGGAGTAAAAAATTTCCAAGATCGTTTCATCATGCCTTTTTTTTTTCCTTGTAAATTAAGAGACATGAGGGTAAGGAGAGGGTAAGGACTATGTTTGAATTAATTCAACAAATGCAAATATTTGTTGAATTAATAAGTGAATGATAAGCTCATGTTGAATAAGTATTTCAGAAAACTTCAGGTTTTTTTTCTTATTTATAAGCAATTGATAATAAAGAAAGTACAAATGAGCAGGATGTAGGAAAAAATAATCCCATCAGCCTGAAATACCTACCCCCAACACCCTTTGTTATTAAACTTTTTGTTTAAATCTGTTTGTTGTTCATATATTTTTTTTCCCTAGCAATATTCAGTTGTATACTTTAATGTCTAAATAAGTATTTTCTTATGGAATATAAGGATGTACTATAATTTAAGCAGGTCCTTATTTTGGGGCATTTATATTGATTCCACCCAAGTTTCTTCTACGGGTAAAACGAAAAATCTAATAGCTTTTTTTTTTTTTTTTGACAGAGTTTCGTTCTTGTCACCCCAGGCTGGAGTGCAATGGCATGATCTTGGCTCACTGTAACCTCTGCCTCCCAGGTTCAAGCAATTCTGCCGCCTCAGCCTCCTGAGTAGCTGGGACTACAGGCGCGTGCCATCATGCCTGGCTAATTTTTGATTTTTAGTAGAGACAGGATTTCACCATGTTGGACAGGCTGGTCTTGAACTTCTGACTTCAGGTGATCTGCCTGCCTTGGCCTCCCAAAGTGTTGGGATTACGGGCGCAGCCACCACACCCGGCTAATTTTTGTATTTTTAGTAGAGATGAGGTTTCACCATGTTGGCCAGGCTGGTCTTGAACTTCTAACCTTGGGTGATCTGCCCACCTCAGCCTCCCAAAGTGCTGGGATTACAGGTGTGTGCCACCACGCCCAGCATAATAGCTAAATTTTTGCCTTACTTATATTATAAGGATTCTTAGAAGTAGATTTTCTAGTGTGGCTTCATAGAGATCCTATTTATCTTTATTTTATGGCCATTTCTAACAGGCTTATTTATGTGCATTCCATCCAGGATTGGAATCCTGGACAATGGACAGTGTTGCAGGTATTGACTGATGCAGACATGCTGACAGCCACAAAAGTGAGAACTGTTAATCATAGGTCCTTCTTCACAAGAAGAATGATGGGTATTTTTAAAACTTGGAATCAAGTATAGTTTTCATGAGCACAGTAAGATGATTCATGAGCTGAATACAGGATATAGTAGTCAATTCAGAAATGCATATTCAAATTAAATAAAAACCTCTTATAATAGTCTATATTTGTTGATAATATTGAACTTTAGTAGAGGTTTTTTTCCATAAATTTTAAAACTGTGGCAAAATACTTCATAAAGTTTATCAACTTAACCATTTTTAAGTGTACACTTCAATGGTATTAAATACATTCATTATGTTGTAACCATCACCACCATTCATCTTTGTAGCTAGTAGAGGTATTAATATACCAGTCTTGAATAGTCATCAAAGTCACTCTACCTCAAACTTTTCCACAAAAGTATGGTTAATAGCAGAGAGGAGTGAACAACTGCCTTAAAAACTTGGTCCCAAGCTAGAATTCTTTTTAGCTTCATGTTTTGTCTTAGATTTAATGTAAATGTAGTGTTACTTACCATAATGTTCCTATATTTAGTAAAAATATAATGATTATACATTTTTTCAAAATCTCTGAGGGAGGCTGATCTTTAAGGAGATGCCCCATGTTTGGTGCTGGCACACCAAAAGTCCCCCTTGCCCCAAGCAGGACTTTCAGAGGCAAGGTTCTAAGCCATTTCATGGTTGAATAATATGCCTCTTTTCATTTTTCTTTTTTCTTTCTTTGAGACAGTCTTGCCATGTCACCCAGACTAGAGTACAGTGGCGTAATCTCAGCTCACTGGAACCTCCGTCTCCTGGGTTCAAGCGATTCTCCTGCCTCCGCCTCCCGAATAGCTGGGATTACAGGTGCCCGCCACCATGCCTGGCTATTTTGTATTTTAAGTAGAGACAGGGTTTCACCATGTTTGCCAGGCTGGTCTTGAACTCCTGACCTCAAGAGATCTCCTGCCTTGGCTCCCAAAGTGTTGGGATTACAGGCGTGAGCCACCACACCGGCTTTTTTTTTTTTTTTTTTTGAGACGAAGTCTTGCTCTGTCACCCAGGCTGGAGTGCAGTGGCATCTTGGGATCTCGGCTCACTGCAACCACTGCCTCCCAGGTTCAAGCAATTCTCATGCCTCAGCCTCCTGAATAACTGGGATTACAGGTGCGCGCCACCATGCCTGACTAATTTTTGTATTTTATTAGAGAGGGGGTTTTGCCATGTTGGCCAGGCTGATCTTGACCTCCTGACCTCAGGTGATTCGCCTGCCTTGGCCTCCCAAAGTGCTGGGATTACAGGTGTGAACCACCATACCCAGCCTTCATTTTTCTTTTACGGTTTAGCCAAGACTACTTATACTAGTGTATGTCAAGGAGTAGACTGATTGATGTTCACCCTCTTCGAATGTGAGTGTCACAGAAACTGTGAAATTCACAGAGTAAAAATTTAGAAGTATCCTTTTATATTATATTTGCCCTAGTAATCATGCATACTTCATCATTATTAATGCCATGAGACAATCTTATTATACAAATAGAATAATTTCACGTGCTGGCTAGGGCCATAGCCCCACCTTTCCAAAGAGTATTAACTTTTCAACTATCCATGCATTATGACTCCAGAGACTTGTAAACCCTCTCAGGTGTAATACATTTTTTTTTTCCTTTTTTTTGAGACAGAGTCTTGCTCTGTCATAAGGCTGGAGTGCAGTGGCGCTATCTCGGCTCATTGCAACCTCTGCCTCCTGGGTTCAAGCGATTCTCCTGCCTCAGCCTCCCGAGTAGCTGGGACTACAGGTGCGTGACACCATGCCCAGCTAATTTTTGTATTTTTAGTAGAGACGGGGTTTCACCATGTTGGCCAGGCTGGTCTTGATCTCTTGACCTCATGATTCACCCGCCTCGGCTTCCCAAAATGCTGGGATTACAGGCGTGAGCCACCGTGCCTGGCCCAGGTGTAATAATTTTGTTCTTCATGCCTGGTCCCATTTCAGAAGATTGGTGATTACATTGAAGGATAGTAGCAAAATTGGAACTAAAGTCTGGGTTTCTTAACTCCTAGTTGAGGGTCTTTCCAATTACACCAAAAGGGAAAGAGTTACATATAACAAGAGGTAAGACATAAGTTATCTACCTGACCCCACAAAACCACTTTAAGCCATCCTAAGAGTGGTCTCTTTTTTTCCCTCCCTCTCTCCTTCCCTTCAGCTTTCCTTTCTTCTTCCTACGTTTTTTTTTTTTGGTAACTCCAAAGCACCCCAGTTCTCAGAATTAAAAGGTTAAAAATATTTTAGTACTCTCCAAGATACAAAGTAGACTACTAGAGTTTTTTGTTGTTGTTGTTGTTGTTTCTCAAGCTTGGGACATAAAGCTCAGAGCTCAGAACAGTAGAATTTTAGAAAGGAATAGATAGGATACATGAAAGAGGCTGCTGGAATATGAAAAAACTGGAGTAAAAATAAGCAAATCAATACTTCTGAAATGAAGCCTTCATTGGTAGAAAAAAAATGTAGGTCACAAAAATGAGTGAGCAGAGGTTCTTGATTTCTAATTATTGAAGATTCCTATCTAGTGGTATTCTAATATGTTTACCAAATTATGAGTTGCATTACTTTTTAAAAACCTAAAACCTAGTCAAGAGTTACAGAGTGTCCCTGGTTTATTCGTGTGGTAAGTTTTCAGTTCCAGTTATTAGGCAAAACAAAAATTGCTATAATTTACAATGTAAAATAAGTGATTGGTAGAATAAAACAAAAGGGATTCATATAGCTTTTGTACTGTTTTCTTGAAAAAGGCATATTTGGCCATAAAAGCTAATACATACTTTAGGAATGGAAATGATTTCACCTGATTTTTTCAAGTAAGATTTGTTCAAGAATGATGAACTTACGTTGTCAGTTATGGGTTCAAGCATTAATTTACTTTGGACTGCTTATATTCAACAGTATGCTGTCTACGTAAAGAGTTACATGGAATTAAATTTTAGCATTGGAATCTATTTGAGATAGCATTATCTTTTATATTCAAATGAAAAATTATGGGGCTCTAGAATTAAGTGTTACTAAGTTGATATAGATAGAATAATAGTTGTATTACAAGGAAAAAAGCATAGATAATATTGTATAGGGTTTGAATCATACACTCTCACTAGAGATGTTTTTTTTAAAATTGTGATTGTTTGTTGAATCATTCAAAACCGTTTGAAAATTGTGAGGGAGCCAGAAAAGGGGACAATATTTGGATGTATAATTTAGATGTATAGTTTGCTTGCTTATCAGGGAATGGTTAAGTTCCTTTTTTCTGTATATTTTAATTGGTGAAATTAAGAGTTTTTATTCTTCTAGATTACTTTGTAAAATAACATGGCATTTTATAGATCTATGAGATAACTGAGGCTCATACATGTTGAGTTTTAATGTGTGGAGGAGTCTGATGTGCATCCAAGTCTGTCTGCCCCTAATGTCTCTGTTTTTAACCACTATCCTCAGAATGAAATACATTCATATAGTAGAGACCAGTTCTTAAACAAAAGTCATCTTTACTCACAAAATTAATCTGTGAAGTACCCACTGTTCTCAGTTTCTGTCCCTCTCACTTTTTCTTTCTAGTGCTTTGCAGTTTTTAATGAAAGTGATTTTTTTTCTGAAATTATTATTTTCATGTTTTTTATTAGAGGATTAAATTTGTTGCTAAGATCATTTAGTTAAGTCTTTTGCAGTCTTTTAAGATTAGACTTAATCTTAAGTCTAAACTTAAAGATTGCCTTGAAGTATATTATTTAGCTGTATTGCATTATTCTTATGTAATGAGCTATAGACTGAGCACTCCTTGACAAATCACAACAATAAGACCCAAAGAATCAAACTTTTCCAAGTAACTTAACTGCATCCCAGGACAAAACTCAGGAACATTTAGAGGAACAGAAGAATATCCAGCAGCCAACAGATAAAATTCACAGTGCCTTTCCAGGCACGCAAGGAAGCCAGAAAAATGATCCACAATGATAAGAATAATCAATCATCTGAAAGTGACCTTAAGCAGAGAAAGATGTTAGAACTAGTAAAGACAGTGAACATTATTATAACTATATTCTATATTTTCAGAAAGTAGAGACATGAAAGACATTTTTAAAAACTCAGTGTGGTTCTAGGGATGAAAACTACAATATCTGAGATCTGCTAATGATATTTGTAGCAGATTAGACATGGCAGAAGAAAAGGTTAGTGAACTTGAAGGATATAGCAAAAGAAACTATTCAGAAATGAAAGAGAGAAAAAAGAATGACAAAAGCATCAGTGAGCTATGGGACAAACTTCCAGAATCCTTATGTAAACATAATCAAAGGCATCAAAGGAGAGGAGAAAAGCAGATACAAAAGGGATATTTGAAAAAATAATGGCCAAAATTTTCAAATTGGACAAAAACTATTAACTCACAGATCCAAGAACTCAACAAGAAGAAAACTACACTAAAGAATGTCATAATCAAATTATTCAAAGCCAGTGATAAAAAATATTGAAAGCAGCCACATGTTATAGAGTAACAAAGATAAAGCTGACAGCAGATTTCTCATTGGAAACATTGCAAGTGAAGAGATAGTAGAACATAAAGTACTGAAAGAAAAAAATGTTAACCTAGGATTTGATACTCAGCAAAATATTATTCAAAAAACAAAGGCAAAAATAAAGATGTTTTCAGACATACGAAAACAAATGATTTTTTACCATCAGGTAGACTGAAGGTAGACTGTGGTAGGTTGAAGATGTATACTGCCTTAAGGCAACCAGTAGAATAACAAAACAGTTATAGCTAATAAGTCAACAAAGGAGATAAGATAGAATCCAAAAAAAAAAAGGTGGAAAAAGGAACAAATAAGTGGTGAAACTAATAGAAAAATGGCAAGGCAATAGACTGTAATCGTATCAGCAATCACATTAAATGTATATTATCTAAATATCCCACTTAAAAGGCAAAGATTGTCAGATAAAAAGCAAGACCGCTTTTGGACCTGGATGAACAGGAAGCACCATCATGGAAGTCGTCTCCTGCCACAACAAGGACTGAAAGGTTCAACACCAGGAGCCCAAGAGCCAGGACATCTACTGAAGGCTGTTGGTTAAGCTGTATATGTTTCTGGCCAGAAGAAACTCTACCTTCAACCAAGTTGTGGTGAAGAGTGCACACAACTGAAGGTGTGTGCACTGCATGTGAGCAGTTGGGCCTGCAGCCAGATCGCCAAGGCTGGGGACAAGATCCTCACCTTCAACCAGCTGGCCCTGGACACCCTCAAAGGCTGTGGCACCATCCTGCTCTCTGGTCCTTACAAGGGCCAAGAGGTGTACTGGCATTTTGGCAAGGCCCTGGGAACCCAGCACAGCCACACTAAGCCCTGTGACCACTCCAAGTTCAAGCACATCAGAGGCTGATGGGCCAGCCAAGGCTATAAAAACTAAACCTGGATCCTCTACTCTTATTAAAAAGACTTTGGCCTGGGCGCAGTGGCTCATGCCTGTAATCCCAGCACTTTGGGAGGCCAAGGTGGGCAGATCACTTGAGCCTAGGAGTTCAAGACCAGTCTGGGCAACAAGTGAAACTCCATCTCTATAAAAAAAATTCAAAAAAAAAATTAGTTGTGAGTGGTGGTACATGCCTGTAGTGCCAGCTACTTGGGAGGCTGAGGCAGGAGGATCGCTTGAGCCCAGGAAGTCAAGGCTGCAGTGAGCCATGATCGTACCACTGCACTCCACCCTGGGTGACAGAGGGAGACCCTGTCTTGAAACAAAAAATTTTGGATGCTGGGGGGAAAATAAAAAACAAGATCCAACTATATAATGTCAATAAGAAACACATTTTAGGCTGGGTGCAATGGCTCACGCCTTTAATCCCAGCACTTTGGGAGGTCAAGGCAGTTAGATCACCTGAGGTCAGGAGTTCAAGACCAGCCTGGTCAACATGGCGAAATCCTGTCTCTACTAAAAACACAAAAATTAGCCAGGCATGGTGGCGGGTGCCTGTAATCCCAGCTACTTGGGAGGCTGAGGCAGGAGAATTGAATGAATGCAGCAGGCAGAGGTTGCAGAGAGCAGAGATCACGCCACTGCACTCCAGCCTGGGAGACAGAAAAAAAAAAAAAAGACATTTTACATACAAAGACATAATAACATTAAGAGTAAAAGGATGACCAGGCACAGTGGCTCATGCCTGTAATCACAGCACATTGGGAGGTTGAGGCAGGAGGATCACTTGAGCCCATGAGTCTGAGACCTGCACAAAAAATTAGCCAAGTGTGGTGGTGCATGCCTGTAGTCCCAGCTACTCGGAGGCTGAGGTGGGAGGATAGCTTGAACCCAGGAGGTCAAGGCTGTAGGGAGTGGTGATCATGCCACTGTACTCCAGGCTGGACAACAAAGTGAAACTCAATCTCAAAAACAACAACAAAAAAAGTGAAAGGATGAAAAAAGATATACTGATGCTGGCATTAGTCAAAAGAAATATTAACATGAAATAAGTAGATTTCAAAGCAAATAATATTACCAGGAATAAAGAAGACCAATAATAAAAGGGCTAGTTAATCAGAAGGATACAATAATCCTACATAGTTTTGTCTCAAATAATAAAGCTTCAAAAGATGTAAATCAAAAACTGACAGAAGTGCAAGGAGAAAGAAACCATAGTTACAGTCAGAGATTTCAATACCCCTCTTTAAATGATTGCTAAAAGAAGTAGAAACTTAAAAAGATATAGTAAACTCAAGCAACACTGTAACCAAACTAACAGTACAGGTTGAGTATTTCCCTAATCTGAAATACAAAATGCTCCAAAATCCAAAATTTTTTGAGCACCAATATGACCCAATTATCTTGGGTCCTATTCCCAGGATATCTTATTATGTATATACAAATATTCAGAAAATCCAAAAAACTTTGAAATCTGAAACATTTTTGGTCCCAAGCATTTTGGATAAGGGATACTCAACCTGTAATAGAGTATATATTCTCTTTAAAGTATACATGAAACATTTACCCAAATAGATCATGTTCTAGGCCAGAGGTTAGCAAACTATGGCCCTGAGGCCAAATGTAGTCTGTTTTTGTATAGTCCATGAACTAAAAATGGTTTTTACATTTTGAAAGATTTCTTTAAAAAGGAAGAAAATATGTGACAAAGATCATATGTGGCCCACAGAGTTTAAAATATTTACTGTCTGACCCTTTATAGAAGTTTACCAGCCCTTGTTTTAGGCAATAAAACATGTCTCAGTAAATTTTAAAGGATTCAAATCATGCAGAGTATGTCTTCTGACTACAGTAGAATTAAAATTAGAAATCAATAACAGAAAGCTGTCTGGAAAATCCCCAAATGTTTGGAAACAAAATAACATGCTACTAAATAACCTTCTAATAACCCATTGATTAAAATAGGAGCACAGTGAAATTAGAAGGCATTTCGAGCTGAATGAAAATAAAAACAAAGCATATCAAATTTTGTGGCATGCCACTAAAGCAGTATGTAGGAAGACATTTATAAGCAAAATGCTTCTATTAGAAAATATTAAAGATCTCAAGTCAGTGAGCTTCCACCTTAAGAAATTAGAAAAGAAGAACAAATTAAACACAAAGAAACAAAAGAAAAGAAATAATAAAGATCAAAGTAGAAATAAATGAAATAGAAAACAAAGTCCATTGAGAATATTAATGAAACCAAACCCTGGTTCTTTGAGATAAATAAAATTGATAAACTTTTGCCAGGCTGCTCAGGGGGAAAAAAAAAGAGAAGACCCATATTACCAATATCAGGAATGAGAGGTGAAATATGACAAATTCTACAGATACTTAAAGGATAACAAAGGAATATTATGAAAAACCTTAAGCAAATAAAACTCAACAACTTAAGATGAAATGGTCAAATTCCTTGAAAGATGTAACTACCAAAGCTTACTCAAAAAGAAATAGAGCTGGGTGCAGTGGCTCACGCCTGTAATCCCAGCATTTTGGGAGTTTGAGGTGGGCAGATCACTTAAGTCCAGGAGTTTGAGACCAGCCTGGGCAATGTGAAGAAACCCCATCTCTACTAAAAATACAAAAAAATTAGCTGGGTGTGGTGGCGCATGACTGTAGTCCCAGCTACTTGCAGGGCTAAGGTGGGAGGAACACTTGAGCTCGCAAGATTGAGCCCTGATTATGCCACTGCATTCCAGCCTGGGTGAAAGATTGAGACCTTGTGTAAAAAAAAAAAAAAAAAAAAAAAAAAAAAAAAAAAAAAAAAATAGATAACCTCCAAAGCTATATATCTATTTTTTTAAAATTAAATTAATAGTTAAAAATATTCTCACAAAACACTGGTAGATTCTTCCAAACACTTAGTGATAACACTGTGTATACCAATTACACACAAATCTTCCAGAAAACTGAAGAGGAAGGAATACTTGCCAGTTTATTTTTTGGGGCCAGCATTACCCTGATACCTAAACCACACAAAGCCATTAAAAGAAAAGAAAACTATAGCCCAGTTTCCCTCTTGAACGTGGATGCAATAATTCTAAACTAAACAAGTAAAATCTAACAAAATATAAGAAAGTATTACTGGATGAGGTTTATCCCAAAAATATGTCATTGCTTTAAATTTAAAAATTAATCATTGTAAGTTACTATATTAAGCTAAAAAAGAAAATCTGATCATCTCAATAGACACACACAAAAAATCTGACAAAATCCCGTATTTGTTCCTGATTTAAAAACAAACGAACAAACAAAAACACTAGCCTTTTAGCAAACTAGGAATAGAAGGATACTTTCTCAACCAAAGACATCTATAAAAATCCTACAGATAGCCTTATGCGTAACGATGAAAAACTGCATGCTTTCATTTTCCTCCTAAGATAAAGAATAATACAAAGATATTTTCTTTGCTCTGACCACTTTCATTCAACATCAGAGGTTCTGACCAGGGAAAAGGCAAGAAAAAGAAATAAACCACATTCAAGTTAGAAAGGAAGAAATACAACTGATGATAGCCATCATTCCTAAGAGTTCCCCCTGCCTCTTTATAATCCTTGCCTCCTCTTACCTCTCCCTAGGAAACCACTGGCCTGTTTTCTGTCACTATAGACCAGTTTGCATTTTCTAGAACTGATATATGTGGAATCATACAGTATGTTACTCAATTTTTTTGTCAGAAATTGATATCTTACAATCAAAGTTCATATATAAACATTTGATCTTCATTCCATTCCCTCATTAGTCCATAGAGAGTCAATCAATTTTTCTTTCTTTTATTTATTTATTTTAATGAAACAGGGTCTTGCTGTCTTACCCAGGCTGGAGTGCAGGCTTACTTCAACCTCTAACTCCTGGGCTCAGGTGATCCTCCTGCCTAAGTCTCCAGAGTAGCTGGGACTACAGGGGTGTGCCACCATGCCTGGCTAACTTTTTAAAATTTTTTTATATTGATGGGGCCTTGCCATGTTGCCCAGGCTGGTCTTGAACTCCCGGGCTCAAGACCTCCCAAAGTGCTGGGATTACAGGCGTGAGCCACTGCGCCTGGACTCAATTTCTGTATGATGATGACTTTCACATGTACATCAGGAGGCCAGATAGCTTATCAAGAAAGCTTGTCCTCTGTCTTCTAGTAATATCCCACTTAGATCTGACATTAAGTTTATTTTTTTCAAGGTATTTCTTCCAAATTTCTTGGCTACTATTGGTGATAACACAAGTTTTTGGACCTTTAAGTTTAGAATCTTAGGTTCATTTCCTTATTTTATTTCTTCCCTATAAATGATCACTAAACATGTTACTTCTTATAGTTACTTCTTTGTAAGGCACTGCAGATATGTTTCTTTTCATTTTAAAAATTGCCCATTTAATTCAAGCTATTAAATCTCAAGCTTGTACTATATAGCCTCATCATGCCATACCCATGTCCCCACTAGCCTATATAAAACATAAAATACTTTGCATCAAACTCTCTGTAGAGAAGTGTTGCTGGGCGAATAAGAAAAACCTGACTGACTGGAAAAAGCAAATGTAAATGTAATCTCCTTTCTTTTCAGTTATTCTACCAGAAAGGAATGAAGAACAGAACCTTCAGGAATTGAGTCACAATGCAGACAAATATATGGGAGATTATTGCAAGGAAGAGATTGATGATAGTATTTTCTACTAGCCATTGGGAAGATAAAAGGAGACAGAAGATTGAAGTCTTTTCCAGCCATTCTTTCCCTTTTTGCTTTCAAACTCCTCAACGGGGAACCTTCATATGTGCAGTATTTATATTGGATCACACTGATGATTATAAAGGTTCCTAGGAGGCTAGAAGCCAACCAACAGAGAAGGGAAAGCAGTCTGTTCTGAACATAGGGACATAAGTTCATTCATGCCATGTATCTTTTCAGCATGTTTCTCCCACTTAGAAACATCTAGCATGTAAGGCCTTTTAATATTAATATAAGCCCAATACCAGCTCTTTCCCTTTGTATTTCATCTCTTTCTGCTCTCCTATTTGTATTTTGTGTTCCTATCAAAGTGTCATATCTGGGAGATGATCTGCCTGTTCCTGTTCTATAACAGTTTTGTTTGCTGCTATGCCTCTAGAACAGTGCCTGGCACACAGTAAGCACTCAATAAACCTTTGCTGAATGAATGAATGGTTATCTTTTCTCTGGCAATCCAAATTCACTACTCCTTAAAAATTCTATGTAAGATTTGCTGGCTGTGCACAGTGGCTCACGCCTGTAATCCCAGCACTTTGGGAGACCGAGGCAGGTGGATCACCTGAGGTCAGGAGTTTGAGACCAGCTTGGCCAACATGGCAAAACCCCGTCTCTACTAAAAGTACAAAAATTAGCCAGGCGTGGTGGCGGGCACCTGTAATCCCAGCTACTTGGAAGGCTGAGGCAGGAGAATCACTTGAGCCTGGGGAGCGGAGGTTGCGGTGAGCCGAGATCATGCCACTTCATTCCAGCCTGGGCAAAGCAAAACTCGGTCTCCAAAAAAAAAAAAAAACAAAAAACATTTGCCTATTCCAGCAAACTTCTACCCAATATCAATCTAGAGTTAAATAACTTCATTTCCCACATCTCTTTAGCAATTACGTGTAGTTTGCACTTCATTAACATACCCTTATTTATGTTACTTCTCACATACACCCATATCTCTTCTGTATTTTAAATCAAAAGATAATGCCTTAAATGTTGTATATATATTGTATGTGCCACTCAACAGTGCCTCATATGCTGCAAAAAAAAAAAAAAAAGTAAACAATAAGGGTACCTTTTTGTCTTTAAGCCATATTTTCTGGGTCAGTGTGGTCTTTCAAGGGAGTTTAGATAGTCAGGCTCTATTTTTTGTTACTTCACTCATTTAGTATGTGACTTTGTAAATTGTTCCTTCAGTGTTCAGTTTAAGTACAAACTAAGAAGAGAAACAGTTTCCTAAAGAAAAACATTTTAAAGTTACAGAGACACCTATGTGTAACATTTCTCCAGAAATATTTGAAGTAATGTAAAACTTCTGAACTGGTCAGTTTAAATATTTTCTTGGAATTTCTATAGAAACTTATGTGGAATTATGTTATATTGGAAATATTAAATGAACTATAAGAAGACTCCTACTTCTTCACAGAGAACAAACAGGGATATCCTGGATTTTCACAGTATTTAAGCCACTCCTTAATTGTCTCATGAAGGAATTAAGGTAGTGGAACACATTCAAGGAATTGCTCAGGTATCAAAATAAGACTATACAAAGTGTAACAGTTTTTTCTGTAGTAGATTTTCAAATAGTTAAATTAAAAGACTCTGGCCTCTTTTATTTATCTATCTTTACTGTATTCTGGCAGTAATAAAGCAATTTCTAATGATGCCAAATTAACAGCAGTTTCTTTGGCCCTTTCCTTTCCCTCCATGAAAGTTACAATATTAGGTTATTTCACAGGTTTCCTCCATGCCCCCCATACCCAAACTAAAACTGTGTTAGGCTGTCAAAGAAAACGAATCAGGTAAGATTACCATTTACCTTTATGCAGTCATTCTAAGTACACATAAAATCAGACATTAACATGAAAATATAGGGGGAAGAGAAACATCAAACCATAGAACTGAGTTTTAGTTTTACTGACATTTATATGGCATACTTCCTGTTTTTGATTTCAGAAGTGCAACCATGCAGTGCTTCTATGAAAAACTGAATAGTTGAGTACAGTTTGAGGATTATGACAACTTATCCAAAGGAAACAAACAGACCTAACTTACTGCTGTTTTCATTTGTGGAATTGCTATCTTTGTTGTAAAAAGCTGAGTATTTTTCAAACATCATTTAATAATAGGGTAGCCCCTAAAACAAGCAAGGAACTGTAAGTCTGAGTTCTGAATTTGACTAGTAATGGAATAAGAAAACCAAGCCAAACTGCATTTAAATATGTATGTAAAGGTAATGCTTGTAAAAATTTGGGTTTTCCTCATTTTGAGATTTCAGTTGCTAGTTGACTATTGGTATGCATTAACAATTCTGCCTAAAGGAGGTAAAGGATAGAGGTTAATTCTTAAATAAAAGTCCCTTTGTTTCACTATTAACTTTTTCTATTTGAAGCATAATTGTGTCAGCTAGTTTATTTTTTGGTAACCACTTAGGAATTTGGGAAGGAGGGGGGCACTCAAGTAAGCAAAGACAGCCAGCTAGACATCAAAATCCATGTTCTTACTTCATGGCCATACAGATAAATTTCATTTCCTAGCCTCCCTTGCAGTTAAGATGTGGGCATATGACTAAGCTCTAGCTAGTGGGATGAGAATGGAAGTCAACTACTTTTAAGCTCTTTAAGTCAACTAAAGAAATCAACAACTTTAAGCTCCTGTCCCTAAAAAACACTCCCAACAGACTGACCCCTCCAAGGAAACCTTGGAAGTTAGCTCCTAAATGCTTAGGTACAGAAAGACCTTGGAAACTAGTAAACAAGTAGTAAACTTGTTTAGCAAGAACAGCTTTGAGCCACTATATATTTTTGGGATGATCTATTATGGCAATTAGCCTACCCTCATTAATTTGATATATAAAACATATATGCAATGTCCCTATGATACACAACTCCACTGGTCACCATTTACATGGTAATGTATGCAAACGGGATTTTTCTGAAGCACAACTGAGGCTACAGCTATGCATACATATGAATATAGGTAAATGTTCCTCCTAGGAGTGGTAAAATGCTGTGGCTTTGCCAACTAACTCCAACTTCTCATGGGTTTTATTGTGGATGAATATCGATTTGTGTAAAGGAACTTCCCTTTTGTGTCTGTGGTAATAGATAAAGGTGAAATGGATCTTCCAACAAGAATCTTGAGGGGAAAATATATACTTAGGATCAAAATAAGCTCTCTTTCTTGGGTTTGTCCAATAGCGATGGCTACACATTAGTCCTATAACCTTTTATGTACCGGCAGGCAGTAGGCCATACTAGTATTAGAAGCCCCTTCCTTTCTCCAAAAAAAAAAAAAAAAAAAAAAAGTACACTGCTTTGAGCGGTAAAGATATTTCACATACCTGCGCTTCATGTTCCTCATCTGTAAAATGGGAGTTGGATTATATCCCTTAAAAACTTTCCTTTTTTCACTAAATATTCTCCCATCTATGACTACAATGTCCAGAGCTACTGGTAGATTTTTTTTTTTTTTTTTTTGGAGACGCAGCCTCGCTCTGTCGCCCAGGCTGGAGTGCAGTGGCGCGATCTCGGCTCACTGCAAGCTCCGCCTCCTGGGTTCACGCCATTCTCCTGCCTCAGCCTCCCGAGTAGTTGGGACTACAAATGCCCATCACCACGCCTGGCTAATTTTTTTCGCATTTGTAGTAGAGACGGGGTTTCACTGTGTTAGCCAGGATGGTCTCCTGACCTCGTGATCTGCCCGCCTCGGCCTCCCAAAGTGCTGGAATTACAGGGGTGAGCCACCGCACCCGGCCGATTTTTTTGTTTGTTTGTTTGAGATGGAGTCTCCCTCTGTAGCCAGGCTGGAGTGCAGTGGTGCAATCTCGGCTCATTGCAAGCTCCACCTCCTGAGCTCAAGCGATTCTACTGCCCGTCTCCCTAGTAGCGGAGACTACAGGCGTGCACCACCACGCCTAGCTTTTAAAAAATTTTTTTTTGTATTTTTAGTAGAGATGGGGTTTTACCATGTTGGTCAGGATGGTCTAAATCTCTTGACCTCGTGATCTGCCCGCCTTGGCCTCCCAAAGTGCTGGGATTACAGGCATGAGCTACTGCACCTGGCCAAAATATTTTTTATTTCTTTTCTTTTTTTTTTTGAGACAGTTTCGCTCTTGTTGCCCAGGCTGGAGTGCAATGGCACGATCTCGGCTCACCACAACCTCTGCCTCCGGGGTTCAAGCGATTCTCCTGCCTCAGCCTCCCGGGTAGCTGGGATTACAGGCGCCCCCCTCCCCCACCCACCACTGGCTAATTTTGTATTTTTAGTAGAGACGGAGTTTCTCAATGTTGGTCAGGCTGGTCTCAAACTCCTGACCTCAGGTGATCCGCCCATCTCATTCTCCCAAAGTGCTGGGATTACAGGTGTGAACCACTGCGACCGGCCTATTTGAAATAATTCTTAACATGAGCATTTCTTCAGATTTCAAGTTGACATTATAGAGGCCCAAGTGCTTCACAGAAACTTGAAATTATTTTTTAAAAATGTTTAACTCTCACCAAGGCACAACAGAGGTTATACTCTTCTCCCAAACAAGCTATTAAATTGAAAAGATTTTTAACTCACTCGAAGTTTTTGAGAGTAATTTTATTTATTATTATTTATTCATTTTTTTGAGATGAAGTCTTGCTCTGTCGCCCAGGCTGGAATGCAGAGGTGTGATCGGCTCACTGCAGCCTTGACTTTTGGGCTCAAGCTATCCTCCTGCCTCAGCCTCCTGAGTAGTAAGGGCTACATGTGTGTGCCACAGTGCCCGGCTAGTTAATTTTAAAGCACTGTGTCACTTCTCTGATTTCTATACTTTACTCCATGAGTGGAGAAATAATATCAAAGCTAATACAGAATGTGATAGTTATTGAAATAATACTATTAAAAGTCAAAAACTAGACAGCAGATTTTATAGTTTTTCAGTGAATTTACCAGTTAAAAACCTTAAATTTTACTTTTCCTAATTGTATGTTTATACTGTAATGTTTCAATGTAATAACAATTCATATAATAGCACATTCAGGATCATGGCAAAATCAGCTAAGTCATAGTTAACACACACTCCCTGTCTCCCTACTTATGTAGTGCTAAGTCATATTTTCAGTATAGCTAACAGAAATGATTTTTTTGTCTGTCTGCTGGTGGAGTTTTAATCTCCTGGATTTCAACTTTGGTTAAAGCTAAAATATACACTATCCAGACTTTATACAAGCATGAATTGGCTTTAATTCACATTCTTTTGCTGCAGGAGAGCTGCAGAAATATGGACCTCACTCAGGGATGATAACTGTTTTAGAAAGGAGAAAGGACAAGCTGTATAACATTGTCCAGAGTGGAGTTTTCATGTTGAGAGAAAGCCATGTATAGGCCGGAGTACATGAGAAGAAGGAATAACAACTTCCCCCCGCCCACACACACACAAAGGAACAAGACAGAAGAGAGAGCCAACAATAGTATTTTGACTATTAGTTGACGAGTATGGATTCTAAAAATATCTTTACATAATTGCAGAAATTGAGGAATAATCTAAATGTTTAAAAATGAGGAGACTGATAAATTTTGGTGTATCTGTATGTTGGAATGCTATGCAGATGTTAAAAACCGGTTTTCAAAACTATTCAGTAACATGAAAAAACGGTCATTATAGACTACTGAGTGACAAAAATAAGATATACAACTGTAGTAATTAGCAACTATATATTTTAAATACAGGAAGGAAACATGAGTGTTAACATTGGTTTTTCTCTGGCTGGTGGAGTTACAGATGACAATACTTTTGTGGTTTCCAACATTTCTCTAGTTAACACATTCTGTTTACAATTTTAAAACATTACTTTCAAAGAAAAAATGTGATATATGTAAATATGGTTATATAAAATCTGTATACATATGTATTTTATTTATGTATATCAAAACCAGACCAAAAATATTGAGTTTGACAGTTTTCAAAGAGACACTGTAACAGAATACTTTTCTTGACCCTCATTTTATGTTGAGCTCCTTATGGCAGTGAAAGGACTAGAGAGAGGCATGTACTTTCAGAGTTTCTGAAATGACATGTATAGTATAAAAAAGCATAGAAGCATTCTTCAGTTTTCACATCTTGAATTTTAATACAACCTGTTTTGTACATACTAAATGAATGTCTTAGTTTTCCAAGCTACAGAATTGGTGGCCAGTTAGCACTTAGTAAAAATATTTTTCAAAGAATAATAAATGAAAATATAGTTGGCCAGGTGTGGTGGCTCACAACTGTAATCTCAGCACTTTGGGAAACCAACACAGGCGGATCGCTTGGGTCCAGGAGTTCTTGACCAGCCTGGGGCACATGGTGAAACCCCGGCTCTCCAAAAAAAAAACAAAAAACAAAAAAAACACCACCACAAAAAATGAGCAGGGCATGGTGGCACGCGCCTGTAATCCAAGCTACTCAGGAGGCTGAGATGGGAGGATCACTTGAGCCTGGGAGACGGAGGTTGCAGTGAACTGAGATCCTGCCACATCACTCCAGCCTGGGCGACAGAGTGAGATACCATTTCAAAAAAAAAAAAAAAAGTTGGATATACTACAGATCCAAACTATTTGGAGGAATAATTGATTTTCTGGGCAAAACTAAGAAATAGAAGTTATTCATACTATTGGCTACAAATTTGCAAATATATTGGATTCTACTCCCTCCCAAATCAGAACTCTTAATCCTGCAGTTTTAATGCATTTTTCTGGGTATTTAATTTTGTGATGCTTTTCTGGGAGAGACCTAAACTCAGACTTTAAAATTAGTTTTTTGTTTTTGTTTTTTTTTTTTTACATTTTTCTAATTATTTCTGTCAATGAAACTGTGGCATATTACAAAATTTCAAGATAAATAATTTTCTGTCATATGTTTCATAGGTCAAGTCAAAAAAGGGTTCTGCAGCTAAAATAAGGTTTAAGGGGGAAAGTGGCAAGCGGCACATTCAGTTTATGAGCACAGACTTGGGGAATCAGATAGCTGTAGGTTCAAATTCGTATATACTGGGGGTAGGAAAGATACATAAACAGTGAATTTTAAAGTTTGAAGGGATTTTAGAGATCATTTAATCAAAATCCATTATTTTGCAAAGGAAACTTAACACCTGGAAAATTAAATATCTCACCTAAAGTTTCAATCCCAGCATTGCTACTTGTGTTATCTAGGTTTGCTTACTTCCCAAATTCAGCACTCTTTACTTTCTACTACAATATGCTATGTTTGAGGTTGGAGCAGACCAGATTATAGAAAGTACTGCAAATTAGACCAAAGAGTTTGAACTTACTTTAAATCTGTCTTTTTTTTTTTTTTTTTTTTTTTTTTTTAAATTTGGAGGAGTAGGCCGGGCGCGGTGGTGGCTCAAGCCTGTAATCCCAGCACTTTGGGAGGCCGAGTCAGGCGGATCACGAGGTCAGGAGATCGAGACCATCCTGGCTAACACGGTGAAACCCCATCTCTACTGAAAAATACAAAAAACTAGCCGGGTGTGGTGGTGGGGGCCTATAGTCTCAGCTACTCGGGAGGCTGAGGCAGGAGAATGGCGTAAACCCGGGAGGCGGAGCTTGCAGTGAGCTGAGATCCGGCCACTGCACTCCAGCCTGGGCGACAGAGCAAGACTCCGTCTCAAAAAAAAAAAAAAAAAAAAAAAAAGAAAATTCGAGGAGTAGTACTGGGCACAATGGAATGATAATGATCAGAGTCAGAAAAGATGTATAGAGATCCTATGTTTCCTAAACATTCTGTATCATACTCAGTACAACTTTAAACATTCTTAGGGGAGAACCCAACTCATTTCTTTGTCTCATTTAAATAATACTGAGTTTTTTTTTTTTTTTATGAGACCAAGTGTGCTCTGTCACCCAGGCTGCAGTGCAGTGGCATGATCTTGGCTCACTGCAACCTCCACCTCCCAGGTTCAAGTGATTCTCCTGCCTCAGCCTCCCGAGTAGCTGGGATTACAGGCACACGCCATCCTGCACGGCCAATTTTTATATATTTTTTAGTAGAGATGGAGTTTCACCATGTTGGCCAGGCTGGTCTCAAACTCCTGACCTCATAATCCGCCTGCCTCGGCCTCTCAAAGTGCTGAGATTACAGGCATTTAAGCCATCTAGCCCAGCCAAGACTGAAAGTTTTATTGCATTCTTAGTAGCACTGGTTATTAGCACTTATTTTCAATCTTTGTTAATCTGACGGGGGAGGGGTCTGTTTCTGTAATTTAATTAGGTAAAGTTGAATTTTTACTCACATATTCATAGGAATAACGTTACTACCTTAAGCACATGTAATTCTTTGTCTTTTACTTAAGAAGATTGCATTTACTTCTTAATGTATTTGTAGACAGAGCATTATTACTATTAGCTAGCAAGATCATACATTCTTTTTTAAGACCCTAAGCTATGTGATCCTGGTATCCTATTTTCTGTATTGAATTTATTTCTCGATGTGCCAGTTTCACTATAGCACTTTCCAAAATGCTACTAAATGCTTAGTTTATAAGGTTTTAAAAATTTTTTGAAATAATTTCCTCAACCCTGCTTTCATTCAAAATGTCTGGAGACAGACTGGCCCTCTTCCAATTTTCTTTCGTGTTATCATTACTGTGAAGTCATTCTATAGATAGGAGAGCATTCTGGCATACAGAAAAACAGCATCTGTGAAACTATATGGCACAGTTTGGTTGGGGTTGTTGCTCCTTCAGAACCGCATTATGTAATTTTAGTGTTTACTTAAGCTCCTTTGGGCTGCCTCCATGGTAGCTATGAGCTCAAAGAGAAGTAAGTACAGTTTGGATCTGATAGCAAAGTCTATCAGTTTATCCTGAATGCTGCATCCCTTTTTTTTTTTAATCATTACTGTACGAGAAACTTTAAATACAAAGGTATAGTTTCATTTTATTTTTTAAAAAAGCTACTTCAAACCTCATTAAGTAATACACCAAAAAATAAAGGGCTCATAAATATACATTTGCTTCTTATCTGGATGTACTTATTTAAAAACCTGTATTCTACAGTATGAACTTACAATGTGATTTTGACTCATCATAAATATAAATATGCAAAATTAGAGGGATTAGCCTTTAGGAAAGTACAAATTATCAAAATGGCCTAAGCACTATATCTAAGTAACAGAGGAAGCACATTTAGTATTTCTTTAAAAAAAAAAAAAAAAACCACCAAAGAGGTATAAGTTACTATCAGCTTAGGGAGAATTTTACAAGATACTAGGTTATAAGAAAAGATTATTTAACCTTGATTATTCAATGAAAAGTAGTATTTTTAGATTTTTAGAGGGATAACTCTTGAGCATCTCTACCAAACAAATAATTATATATGCTGGTTTAAAATAAAAATAAATCAGTTTGCATTATAAAGGTGGGAGAAGTATCCATTTTTTTATTGTAATAATCAAGTGTTACATTGCCTTCATAGGAAACATGCATATTCTTATGAAATACTTAAAGCCTCAACTGTTCCTTTAGAATTACTGACTTTGATGAATAAACAAGCCCCAATAAACATCAATATTGTAACATCTAAAAGCATATTGTCCCTTTTGGGAAATGTCATTTTGTTTTAATTATTATTATAAAATTACTTACTGGAATATTCTCCATAGCATTTTGCTTTTTTGAGAAGTAAGGACATTATGCCATTGATTGCTAGTGATCCTGTGAGGTCCAAAGTTGGGACAACTCATGGAGGTCAAAGAAAAAAGTTTTCATCACCCTGGAGGTACAGCTACTATGAATGTCCTATCTAGGTTGGCAGACAGGTATGTGTGTACAGGAGGCCTGATGTGGAGGGAATGGTCACAGGGAGAAGAAGGTATGGGAAGATTATGAGACAGACTGCCTAGTTAAGTTGGCTCAGGATTAGGTTTGCTGGAACATTTAAATGTTTGGGTTTTTATATTTCATTCTAATATAAAAAAGAGGGTATTTATTAGGTTTCTTATGTTTAAACTTTTCTAATGTACAAATGTACTGTTTATAAATCTATCTGAAGTTATGTGTGATTTTAAACATGCTGCAAATTCTTTGACACTCCTGCCATTAAAAGGTGGAGTCTAATTCCCCTCCCCAGAACATATATGGCCTTAGTAATTTGCTTTTAACAAACGGAAGTGATGGATATAATTCAGCATGGCTTCTAAGACTAGGTTATAAAAAATTATACAGTTTTGCCGGGTGCGGTGGCTCACGCCTGTAATCCCAGCACTTTGGGAGGACAAGGTGGGTGGATCACGAGGTCAGGAGATCGAGACCATCCTGGCTAACACGGTGAAACCCCATCTCTACTAAAAATACAAAAATCAGCCGGGCGTGGTGGTGGGCGCCTGTAGTCCCAGCTGCTCGGGATGCTGAGGCAGGAGAATCGCTTCAACCCGGGAGAGGTTGCAGTGAGCCAACATTGTGCCACTGCACTCCAGTCTGGGTGACAGAGCGAGACTCTGTGATACAGTATCCATCTGGTTCTCAGTCTTAGGACCTGTGGAACTAGCCACCCTGTTGTGAGGCAGCCAGACTACATGGAGAGGCCACGTGTAGGTGTTCTGGCTGATAGCCCCAACTAAGGTTCCAGCCATCATTCAGTATTAACCACTAGACAGGCAAGTGGACAAGCCTTCAGATGATGCCAGCCCCAGCCTTTGAGCTGCCCCAGCTGTCATCCAGTGGATTAGAAACAAGTTTTCTATACTGAGCAAGGTAATGTTTTAAGCCACTAAATTTTGGGGTGGTTTTTGTACTTGAGTCACTGCTTCCAATAAATCCCTAGTCAGGTTACCTGAAACAGGTTAACCTGTTGGAAGGAAGGAAATGGAAAAGGCAAAGGAAAACCATTTCCTTCCACGCTTGCTTCCTTATTTCCTTAGCCAGACAGTGATTTTAGCACCTTCTGCTACTAAATGTTGGAGATTAAGTGTGGTTTTGAAGTGCAAAAAACACCATCAAGGGGACTCAGTCTATCCCAACTCCTTTCCTTGAGGGCTTGGAGACTGAGCAGGGGAAAGAGAAAGTTTGATTTCTTCCATTTCTCCTTTTCTTCTTCCTTAGGTATCTCTAGTTTCATAAAAAGGGAAAAGCAAGATTTCATCCTCTCCTATCTTCACTGTCCTCCTAAATTCAAGAGAACACAGCTTTTTCAGTCATATAAAGGGAACAAAGCAGCAACATGTTTCTATTATCAAGGAAGCAGGATTTATTCATCAGTTATATGCTAAGGACACCGCTCTGTCTTTAGTCACTCATCACTGTTCTTCAAAGATTCCTTCTGCTCCCCTTCTTCCCCTGAATGTGAGTATTCCCAAGGTTCCCTCCTCAGACCACTTCTTACAAGGCACCCTTTGTGGTCTATCTAAGCCCCCACAAGGCTTTAGCTACCACCTACATTTTAATGACTCCAGAGAGCCAGACTACCTCAACACCCCCTGCTACCAATCTGAAGTTCTCTGATACTTCAGATTCTACAGGGACAAAACAGAGTTCCTTCCCCTGGACTTGAGGCCTACTTCTCCTTTTAGTCCACATCCTAAACCAGAAATCTGGGTATCCCTTGCTCTTGCCCTATACAGCCAACCAACCAGTTTTCCCATTCCACCAATGGAATTCCACCAATTTAATTATTTCCTTGAATTCCTCTTTTCTCTATCCCCACTATCCCTAGGTACACAGCTGTGGTCCTAATTGATTCTTACTTAGGTCACAGGCTGTTTTACATTCCATCTTCAAGTCTCCAGGACTTCAACCAGTGTACACCTCAATATGACATTTCCATTAAAAATCCTTTCATGGCTCTCCCTTTCCTATATTTTAGTCCTGAGGCAGAATAGGAATTTACTCACAAAGCAGAGTAACCCGCCTAAAATTATAGGCAAAACTTTAGCATAGGTATGTAAGCGCATTTTTTTTTCTTCTGGAAAAAGAGCCCATTGCTTTTTTTTTTTTTTCCCTCAAAAGGTATGTTTTCCCCAAAAACTTGTACGTCTCAGGCTAAAGTCCAAATTCTTCAGCATGCAACGTATACAAAGCCCTGCCCGACCTGGCCTCACCTTCCACCTATACTGATCTAGCTGTAGTTCTTCACTACAAGCCCGGGTACATGCCACTTTGCGTGCTCAGCTTCAGAGGCTCTTTCCTTCCTTCTTAAATGGCCTAACTTCTGCCATCCAAGAAACCACACCTTCTTTCAAGAAACACCTCCGGTCACACTACTTACAGAAAGCTGTGCAGGCTAAGCAAACTGAGGGTGAACTCTTGCCTCCCTGCAGCTAACCTGGCAATTGCTTTCTCTTAACATCTACCTCTCGGATTTACAAACTGGGGTGGAGGTGGGAAAAAAGAATCAAAATCACAAAGTGAAGCCAAAACTGTTTGTGTAGCATTTATACACTGTTGAAGAACCAAAGGCCTTTTTTCGTAGTGCTTTTCGGGAGGGAGAAATTGGATTATAAACGTGTTAATTTATAATCCCCAGATTTTTTATTCTAGATAAACGGCACCCACACCTTCCTGTTACAGAATATTGCATAGTAACTTTCAATATCATTCAGTTTTCTTTTATACCTATCCACCACATGATGTGTATTTTACAAATCCTGCAACTAACAACGCATTTCTCGATAGTCTGCGATGTACTGGGAGGACTGCTCGGTTTTCACCTGAATTACTGCTCGTGGTTCACACACTAACACCCAAAAAGACAGTCTACGGGTCATAACGTGTCCTTAAACTCCTCCATCTACTCCAGAAAACGTTCTAAACTTTTTCAGACAAACTGTTGTAACTAGTCTCCTGGCGAGGCCCGCTGTCTTATAGCACAGACTCTAACTGCCAAATCTTTTTCAGAAGTCTTTCAATTGTTGCCTCCAAACGGAGCTCTTTGCAGTCCTCGGGCGGAGGAACGGACGGATTCAAGCGAAGCTTATTTCCCTTCTCCTAACGCTTCTACCTATAAATAGCGCTCACCGCGCTGAGTCACCAAAACCCCGAGTTTCCCCAAATAGCGCGTAACGACTGCTGGGATCGCGTCCCTCGGGGCTGTAACAGACTCCAACCACACACCCGCTGGGCTGGACCGCGGGCCCGCACGGCCCAGCGGGTCTCTCGCCACCCGGCGCCCCGGGGACGCGGGCGAGGCCGCGACGTCCAGACCGAGTCGAGAGCGTCGGACTTCCCGCGCGCGGACGGCGCTCTGGGGAAGGAGAAGCTGGCGGGCGGCTGGACCTGGCCTTGACTGCTCAGGGTCCGCCCCCGCCCCCTCGGGAGCGCGGAGCTGCGGGGGGCCGGCACCAGCCTCCGCCCTGCGCCGCCGGCTCACACAATGGGACGCGTCAGGAGGGGGCGGCAGCGGCTCCCGTTCCGGTCCCAGGACGGGGACTCCGGACGGCGGGAAAGGCAGTCAGGGGCTGGGGCCAGAAGGAAAACCCCTCTCTCCCTCTGCCCACTCAAACTGCGAAAGGGCTCCAGCCGGCGGTACCAGGGGCTGGGCAGCAGCCCGGGAGGGAACGGAAGTGCCACCCCCTGCAGTCAAGGGTGGTGACGTCACCCCTGCAGCCAGCCTGTAGCGGGGGTGTCTGTACATCACATGACCCGGCCCCCCCATCCCCGCCGAAGCCCGCGCGCGCGCTCTCCCCCAGCCCCAACTCCCACCTCTCCCCCACCCCCTCTCCCCAACTTTCGCCCTCCCCGCTCCGGCACCGCTGTCAACAGCGCCAGCTCCGCCCCCTCCCCGCGCCCTGTGGAACCGCCACGGCGGCGCGGCGGGCGCTCGCGCTCAGGTCGAGGCTCCGAGAAGCGAGCGTGCCCCGGTCCCACCCTGCCCCCCAGCTCAGTGCTTGCTGGTTGCGTGGGCACCAGAGCCAAGGGGCACGGCGGCGTGCGGCGACAGCTCTTCTCGCTCCATCCTCCCACCGCAGTTAGAGGACGAGGCGGAGGCGCCGGGTCCGAGCTTGGAGGGAGCGAGGCGCGCGCAGCGGCCTCCGGGCCCTGACGCGTAGCCTCCGGGGGTCGGCCCACGGGCGGGAGAAGCAGCCGGGAGCCAGTCCTCGACCCCTGCCCGGCGGCCCGCGCCTCCGCTCTCCCTACCGCCCCGGTGGCGCACGCCAGTCCTGCCTCCTCCGTCTCTGGCTGCGGCGCAGACACTGGCCATACGACGAGGGGCCAGGCGGGGACCGCCTCCTTGAGCCCCCTCGGCCACCCCTGCCGTGGACTGCTGGGGTTGCAGATTTGGTGGCAGTTGCTGCAGCGCCTCGTTCTATTTTTCCTCTCAGTTCCCTTCTAAAAGTGGAGGCTCGGGGGAGGAAAAAGAAAGCCCACAGTGTTGAAAGGGGCGGTACGGACTGACCTGTCAACGGCGGAGGAGGAAGACCCCCGTTCCGGGCGAGCTCTCGAGCCCGCGCAGGGATCGGAGCTCTGGGCTCGCGCGGAAAGGCGCGGCGGCAGCTGTGCCTCAGCCAGGTGTCCCCCCTCGGCGGGGCCCGCGCCGCCGCGCCCGCCCCCTCCCCCGGCGCCGCGTTCCCCGCCCCATCGCCGGGGACCAGGGAACCCCCCGGCTCGATTTTTTGTGCAGTTTCAGCAAAGCTCCGAGGAAGTTGGTCCTTTTGTTCCACTATTTATAGATTGCGTCAACATTGCGAAAAGGAGAAGGCGGAGCGGTGGCCCCTCCCCCTACCCTCCCCCCGCCGGCTCCTGGGAGAGAAAAGCCCCAGCACACGACCTAAGTACACAGCGCGCCAGCCGCCCGCCCGCGGCCTTCTGCTCCCCGCTTCTTCCCCCTCCCAGCCAGGGCCCGAACGCTGCCAACCCCGTCACGTGCCCGCCCGGGAAAACCAGCTCCCCGGGGCTCCGCGCCGCCCGCCAGGCTTCGTGGCGGCGGCGGCGGCGGCGGCGGCAGCGGCCTCACCCAGCTCGTGGGCTCAGGCCACGGCTCAGGCGTCACGCACAGCGTGGGCACCCACGCCCTCGCCACCCGGCGAGGATCTTGGGCCCCGGACTTGTAGGAGTGCTGCGGAGCGTCCCGAACTTCCGCCCCCTCTCCCCTCCGGCTCCCCAATCGCCGCCCCGCTCGCTGAGTGTGCGCGCATTCGGGCCTCGCCTCGGAGCCGGGAGCCTGACCTGTCCCCAGGCCCCTCGCGCGCCGCTGTTCCAGACCTTGCAGTGCTAGCCCCTGCTCACGCGCAGGACTGGGGAGGGCAGAGGTGTGAGGGATGTGGGGGTGGCTCGCAGCCGCTCGCGGGCAGGCGGGCGGAGCGCGGGAAGCGCGGTGCGGGCGTTCCACGGCGCACCCAGACGCTCTCCCTCCTCCGCAGGTGCAGCGAGGCTTTGCGCGAGCTCGAGTCCCCCTTCCCGGACAGCTAGGGAGCCAGGAGTTTGCGGACCGGAGCTACAGTTTGAGGAATATAGTTTTTGAGAAGTTACTGGGAGTTAGATGTGAGACAAAAACAGACGAACTATCCTTCAAAACCTTATGACGAAATGAGAGGCCTTGCCATACCCTTGAAATGAAACTGAGCTCCCTACCGGCCTAAAGCCTCTGTTCCTGAGCTTGATGTAAACAAGGAGGGCGGTGAACACCAGAGGAAGGCCTTACAATAAAACCAAGTGCAAGTAGCTCAGTTGAGTGTTATTTGCCTTAGCAGCTTCCCTGAGTGATTTATGTATATTGCTGTTTACAGGGTGGGAATAAAATAATTTAGCTTCTCAGATCACTGGTGGAAGAAACTAGAGCTGAGCTAGGACGAGGGCAAGAAGCGCGTCGGACCTTTCCTGGCAGCTGAACAGTGTGATGAACAGTTTGGAAGGGTTAAGTTAACTTAAGGAATTTGGGGAAACCGTTCCCGCACACAGACCGTCATTCGGCCCAACTGCAGGCCGTGGGGGACTCTTCAAGGACTCGCACACCCCGAGCCGAGCTTCCTGGCTGGGCACTGGGCTCCTCCAAACCTGGGAGCGCTTTCGCTGGGGCAGTCAAGACAGTAGTAAGTTTGTCTCTATTTGGGAAACCTTTCCAGGCTTGCCTTTTAAGAGGGAGGCTTTAGGTGGTGGGATCATCAGCTGCCAATGTGTGCACTCGCTCTAAAGAAGGCGAGGGGAACCAAAGCGAACCTGTGCAGTGGTTGCTGGGTTGCCAAAACGTGGAGCTTAGTCGACCCCCCAGTTAACCGGACGGCGCTTTGGTCCCCTCACACCTGATGGTGCTCGGAGCCTGGTACGGGAGCTGGCGCTGTCTCTCCTGATTTCCTTCCAATTTAGGCAAAGGCCCTGGCCGCCCGTCTTCCTGCTTCTGCTGTGTCCTGCCACAGCCCTCCTAAGACGGCGAATTCGTTTCCGCCCCAATTTTGTTCTGAATATCTACAAACCACTTTTCCTTGCATGAAGAAAACTAGGCAGGGCCCCCTGGCCCGTCCCACACTAGCGAGAGGCAGAGATACCGAGGCCTCGGGCCTCAGCCTTCATTTCCCCGCCCTAGCTTCGGGCCAAGCTGCAGTGTCCCCGACACTTTGTCAGGACACGCGCTTTTCGCCACTACTTTGTTCTTGCGCAGTCTTCACAGCTGCGGAGAGGAGGGAGCGAAAGTAAAACGAAAGCACCCGGGGCGCATCAGTCGCAATAGCCTACCCGAGCGCGGCCGTGGGAGGCCAAGATCAGGGGTCGCGAGGCGAAGGTGGGGGCCCAAGCTGCGCAGAAACTGGGTGGGGGCGGTCCCTGGAGGGCGCCCGGGAGCTGCTAGAAGTTGTCCGGAGCCCCTCGTGCCTCTGGGAAAAGCGAACGCGGATGTTAATATACCAACCCCGCAGGGAACTTTTGGCCCGGGTCTTGAGCTGAAATTCCAGACTGAATGGGACCGTGCTGAAAGCACGACGAGGCAAAGGAGTGTGGCGCGGGGGCGAGCGTTGACCCCTGGCTGCGGATCCTCGGGAGAGGCCCGGACTCCGGCTCGGCCAGCGAGGGTGCACGGAGGCCTCCTGGGATTCGAGGCCCACAGAATTGTTGCTACAGTGAAGTTGGATAAACACCCCGCCTCCCCGCAAAAACCAGAGTTCTAGGCTTATAAACACTTCAGTAAACTCTGGTGACATCCTCCGCTCTCGCTCCTTGCCTTCGCGGCAGTCACTGCAGGGACAAAGGCGGCCTGCGCAGACTTGGAAGAGGCGCGGCCCGCATGGGCGGCTTTACCGGTCAATGACGTTTTCAGTTAAGGGGAGGCATCTTCAGAGCTGAGGGTAACTCCCCACGGCCACCCCGCAGGTAGGGCAGCCAACCCCAATCTGGTCAGCTTAAAAGTGTCCTCGGTTTCGCCCCCTTTCCCAGCGAACCAACACTGGCAGATTGGCCTGCGAGCCGCTCGCTCTGTTGCTCTCGCACATTTATGTAGCCAAACGGTCGAAAAACCCCATCTTTAAGCCCAATAAACACTTAACTTTATTTAATAACACGTTTTGTTGTGGCAATATTTGTGGATTTTGGCAGGTATTAACATCTATTGATCCTAATGAGTCAAAAGTGGAAATGCAGTATTCTCAACGAGTAAATGACTCTCTGCTTCCTCTCACTGGCACCTGACGCAGGGCGCAGCCAAGGGCTATTACACCTCTGGCTGCTCGGAGGCATCTTCACACTGCGCCCCCTCGCTCTTCAAACCTGGGAGACTTGTAATTGTGTACCTGTTTGCATTGGTTAGCCTATGCATCACAGATTATTCATTTTACTAACAGTACTCAAAAACAGCTGTAATTTTCAAAGATGCACGATGGAGTTCGATTAGGCGAACCTCGGGAAGGCAGTCTTGGTTTCCTGCTAATGTTTTGCAGGTAACAGGCAGTAGTCAATCCCAGATAGCTTTGTTGGTTTTTATTCCCCCCTCTTTACCACAACGGTAAATACCAGAAAGTCCCAACTGTAAAAAGGACGGCCCACTCCGCCCAAATTGACAGGCGAGCTACAGGTGAAATAGCCTCCTAGGCACTTCTTTTAGAAAAAGCCTTCTATTTCCTCTTTGAAAATACTTAGCAAAAGCTGTTTTTGACTTAACAGACTATAAAAATGCCTGCTTTCACCATGCTCGCCCTTTGGTTTCATACGAAGTCACTTTTCTCACTTTGTTGCAAGTTCTTTTTTTTCCTTTGTAATATATTTTTGTGAAACAGGTTCGATTGGGTTATCTTATTAAACTGTGCGTCTAAAATTATGAAGTTGCTGTTTTCTACTCGCCTTTGTTTAAACAAAAAGGACGCACACGGATGTGAAAGCCTGTGGTTGCCTTTGCTGTGCACCCCACCTTTTTTTTTTCTCCGCGTTCACAAACGATGCTCTGCCTGGGCTAGGTTCAGACTTCAGTACCTAAAACGTTATGCGTCTGGGCAGTCCCCAAGAGCTATCGAAAGCCCCAGACTTGCTCACCCCATTGGAATCGGCATCAGAAACCTCGATTTAGAGTCCAATTTGGAAACAAATCCGTGCCTTTCTCGGTGAAATGGGAAGTTGCCTAAACGATGCATCTGGCTTTAGATTTTATGGGGAATATGATCTGGAAAAGGGAACGCCTGTTTCAGCTGGGGCAACACGCCCCGCGTGGGTCCCCTGGGGCTTCTCCTGCAAACAAGGCACGGGATCTCGACCCGCAGGGCCTCAGTCGACCTCTGCGCGCCAGGCTTGTGGTTGATTGACCCCACACCAGCGCGCTCCCTTCCCGGCCTCGCCTGGGGTCGCTAGCAGTGGCTGACGAAGCTTTTCGACCAGAGGAGAAAGTTTGAGGCTGCAGATCACATGTCCTTAAAGGATCTGGGGAGAGGGAGAGGCTCTTTGCAGTTGGTGCCAAGAAACTCGAACACCCCGCTCTCGCCGCGAGGCGAAGAGAACTATCCTGGGGGAGCACAAGTGTTCCCGAGACTTTGCCAAAGTTTCCAGAGTCCGGAGGTAGCGTGCCTCCCACCCCCGCCCACCACCGGGTTATTTCCTAATCCCCTCTAGGCTGCCTCGGGCGAGGACCCAGGCGGGGCCCGGGGTGGCGGGGCGGGGAGAGTGGTGGGGAAGATGGACATTCTCCGTGGCCGGCTCCTTCGGCAGCGGAAACCTCTGAGGGGTTAAAATGGCGCGGCTGGATGGGCGTGGGGAATGTTGCCAGTGTTCGGTCCCGACGCGGGGGAGAAACGGGGTGGGGGTGTGGGATCCCGGAAAGGGCCAGAAAAGCCGGGAGCACCGGGAGGTGTGAGGCCAGAGTTTCTGCTACTGGGGGCTCTTCCAGGGAAGACGCTGGCTGGAATAGGATGGGGCTGGCAGCAGGGGAGCCCAGCGGTGGCTATTGCACGTCTCGGCCCCCCTGGACAGGGTTATGTCAGGAGAGCGCCCTGGCACCGAGCTCTGGCTGCTGGAGAAGATACTCCCTCGCCGGCTCTCTCCGTGAGCGGGACTGGGCGGGCGCGGAGGGGCGGGCGGTGTGCCTCGCCGAGCCCGGGGCGCTGAGGTCGGCAAGTCGCCTTCGGAACTGGCGGCGGCGCTTCTCCAGTCGACGTGGAAAAAAAATCTTCTCAAATAGCACCCCTCGGCCTGCAGTCCTTTAGCACTGGTAAAGTAGATAACAAGGAACTCTGCGGATCGAGGGAAACTCAGTTTAGAAGGTCCCAGAGTTTCCAAGTTTGTCAAGCGCCTGGGAATCTTGGTCTCCGCGTGGAGAGCTGCGCCCATTTCCCCTTCCAGAACAAAACTGAAGGCATGTTCCTCCAAAGGAAGGGTGAAGTCAGGCCCCACGCAGAACACAGGCAGTCCTCTCAGGCCGATCGCGGGCTCGCCTCTCTCAGGGCCATGGGGAGCATCTTTTCTGAGCAGCCCCGGGAGGGCAGCTCCGGGCGCTCTCTGCGCTGGGCCCTGCCGCGGTCGGTGCGTTACATCAGGAAACGCTTGGTCCGTTTTTCTGTCTCCTAGTCAAAACAATTGGTTGAATCTCGAAATACCTTTTTTGATAGTCCGGAAAATAAACACGATAAATAGACTCACCATCAGGCTTGCGTCAGAGAACCATTTTCCCCAGACTATAGTGAGATTGTTTTTTTCATTAGTTGCAGGAACTGAATTTTTGATAATTTACCTGCCTGCTGCAGTTCCTGACTATATTCTTCTCCCCTCCTTTTCCCCACTTCATCTGGTTGTCAACTCCTTTCCCTACCCCCCGCCCCCCATCCCTTTTAAAGCTCCGGGTACTGGAGTCCATTGTATCCAGTTGTGTGTGTGTGTGTGTGTGTGTGTGTATCCCGCTAGTCTAGCCCAGCCTGTATCAATGGTCAATATAAGCCACAGTGTTTGCATAGCCCTCACAAAATGGGTCATGTTTTCGGTTCCTTTGATCTACAGCGACGGAAAAGTTTTGCTTTGCATATTCTCTTTTTTGCACATCGAGTTTAGTGACGGTGCTCTCCTCACAAGTGATAAGTTCCTTCCCCTTTCAAACAGTTATAGGGATCTATTTTTACAGGGACCAAGAGTTAGGAGAAATCCAGCATGTGCTAAGACTCACCTTCACTTTTATTTTTTCCAGACTAGGATTAACATTAACGATGTAATCAGTTAAAACAGACTTTAATACCACTAAGCATGGATCTTCCCGTTAACCTTGGCAATTATGTCACTTCGAAGAAGGAAGTCTCAAGAACGAAATTCTTTCGAATTAAATAAAATTATGGAAATTGTCCATCTGAGGTCTGGGTGCAGAAGAAGGAGGTTTCGGTATTTTAAAAAAGAACCCCTATTGGTGGACAATTATTAATATGAAATGAAATTTGTAAAGCTAGCTCTATCAGGGTGCTTACATATATAGGTGCTTAATGAGTATTTAGTGTCCCTCTCTCCATTTTCTAATCCCCGTCCTTGAAAATTTTGGCAGGAAATACAGACTTCCCAGTGGCTAAAAAAATTATGCTCAAACTTCTCTTCTGGTTCATGTAATCTCCACTTATTTAAACACACACACACGCACACACACACAAAATGTATCCAGGAAACTTTAATAGCTTATTAAACCTTAATGGAAATATCTAGGCAAAATAAAAATAATGGTGATTACATGTGCTAAATCCAAAACACATTAAATTAACTCGAATTTTTTGGTGGTTCCAATAGGTAACTATTACCACCTGATTTCGTTTACCAGTTTCCACAGTAAAAACGAAATTTGTCAGCACTCGTTTGCTTCTACCATTTCTGCTAGAGCAGCCTTCGCCGGCAGACTGATCTATCTAGACCTTGTCTCTTTCAGAGCGCCAATTTTATATTGAGGCTATTCAGCTTTCCACTTTTAAGAGAGACGGGTGCGCTTTTTTTCCCCTTTAAAAATCATAAGAAAATGGAGAAAGAGTTTGTAGTACCCACGGGTGGAGAAAACCCATCTGCCTGATCCTCTTGTCCCGGTGCGGAGTCGTTGGAGAGGAGAGTCTCCTGGAGCCGCTTCGCGGATCCCACTGGGTCACCTGGTCTTGGCTTTTTTTCTCTGGGGCCCATTCTCGGGGAGTAAATAGACAGTAGCGAGTTTCCTGGCAACTTTGCACTACTCTTTAAATAGAAGAGAATTCCCTCAGTTTGCCTCCCCTTATAGGCTTTCCCGCCTCATATTGTTTTAAATGCTCCGCGCAGTCTTTTTGCCCCTTCTCCCAATGACAAGGCAAGTCTCAGCGAATGACCTTGGTGTATGCCGCAAGGGTTCAGGCTCTAGGAGCCTAGCTGCCCTGCTGAGAGAGCGGGAGGATAGTGGCACCTAATTAGTACGCGGCTGCGGCGGAGATGAGTGCGTGGGCACAGTGTGTGCATCTTGCACACGACACCCAAGTTCAAAGCGCCCTGCTTATGAAAACTTGGGGAATCAATATCGTCTCATCACTCGGGCGCCCTTAGGGAATCTGGACAGATCGAGGGGCGCAGTCTTGGCTTCCGGACCAGGACTTTATTTTTATTTTTATTTTAGTTCTATTTAGCTAGTTTAGAAAAATACACCTTACGTGAACATATACAGTTATTTCGCCCTCCACTCCAATGGTCTGCAAGCCCCGGGTGCTAGTGTGAATCTTTCTGAGTCCTGAGCGGGTTCCCGCTCACGCAGAGCCGAGAACACTGCGCGGAGGTCACTGTAAGTTCAGAGCTGTACATCCCGGTTAGAATTGGGAGAAAAAATTCTAAGTCCGGCCCGGAGCTGCTCTGAAAAGATGGATCTCGGTCCAGTGTCCCCTCAAAGTCCTCAGTGCGCAAAGGTCTTGGATTACTGTGCTTTGCGCAAATTGGACGCCACGCCTGAAGGGCCAGCGGAATCAATCGCTTGCCTTCTGTGGGGTACTGGCATCAGTGTGACCAGGACATGCTATTATTTTTGCAAACCGAGACTTGAAGTGGACCCCCAGCCTCCCACCCAAGCCCTGAGGCCAGGGAATAATTCTAAGGGCTCTCCCCTTTGGATGTCTAGGGTCGGGGCGGTCTCGGCTCCCTGGATCCTCTGGTGTCCCGGCACCTAGGGACGCTCGGCAGCGGGGCAGAGGGGACGGCTTGGCGACCCCGCCAGGGGCACGAAGGAACGGCGGCCAAGGGAAGCTCACGCGGGCTCTGGCGCAGCAGCAAAACTGGAGGCGTTTGCTTGGCTCTGCCCGGAGCAAGGGGCGCGCAGGGGAAACCGCTTCTAGAGCTTCGTAGCGCAGGCAAGTCTGGCGGGGAACGGATCAGGGGTGGAGGGAACTCTGTATTCTAGTTGTGGATCTTTCGGGTCTCTGTCAGTCAGCAGAAGCATTTGGGGTGTGGGTCCGGGACGCCGCTCGGAGCCGTAAAACCTTGCCTGACCCAGAGCTTCCAGCCACTGCAGTGCAGCGGCCTTGGCCTTCTGGGTGCAGGACACAATCTGGCCCAAGGTCGTTCACATAGGGGCCGGCCTACCCCTCAGAGAGAGCCTCTGCCCATGGTCCAATGGCAGGGAAGCCTCAGGCTACGGCCTGAACAGAGCTTTCACAAGGGCATTTCCAGGCCCCAGTGGCCTCTGAGCAGGGGGTTAACTCAGGTTCAGGTTTCTTCTGCGACCAAAAAGAATTACACAAGTTTCCCAACTCTACAATCTGGGAACTCAAGGCCGATTACCTTCTTAGAATCCTCTAAGTATTTTTGCCTGTGAAGTGAATTTGGACTTCCTTCTTCTCTTCCTCACACAGCTGGTCACAGACAAAAGGTGGGTTACAGGCCTGGGAAAGATTAATCATCCCCTGTTCACACATGTACCTCTTTCTTGGGACATTGTGTGTTCTCCACATTCCTGGGCCAGTCAGGAGAGGTCTTGTGCTTTGCTAGGGAGGTGGGCTTCCCTCTAGGAAGAGTGTGGAGGGAAAGGCCTATCTGGCCCACTTGATAGGGAGAGTCCCACATGGCCTGCAGAAAGGCATGAAAATGGCCAGGAGACAGGACCTAGGCCGGTATGTGTGAAGAGTGGGGATCTGGAGGCATTGGGAAAACTCTCTCCCAGTGAAAAGGAGGCCTGAGAAGTTCTGCTGCCTGTTGTAAGAAGACAGGATGCTCAGTCTCAAGGTGGGACAAGGCCAGAGTTCCTTGCAACCAAACTAGGATCGGAAATCTGTATTTTCCTGGCTGAACTTCTTGTATTTTAAGCTTCTTTCTCATTTGCTTTCCGTTTACTCTTTAGTCACGTGTTTCTGAAAATCTTGCCAAAAGGAAATCATTCAGTTAACAGATATTTATTGAGAGACTACTGCATGTCAGGCACAGGAATAGGATAGTGAAGAAGACAGTTCTTGTCCTTACAGCTTACAATCCAATTTTTATCTTAAGAGAAAAAAAGCAATTAAAGGATGCCATGAAAAGGGATACCTGGGTAGATCCAGGGTGAAGGGAGCGTGGCTATTTGGGGGCTACTCACAAGAAGTTCAGTATCCTTGAAACTTAGAGGGCAGAGGACCTGCTGGGGGAACAGAGAGACAGCTTGAGGAGAGGAGCCTGGGCCCTGAGAGGGGACCCAGGGGTGAATAGTTCATCATAGGACTTTCATGGTGCACAGCAGATGAAGCCGAGGGCTGTGTTAGATCAGATACCCCCTATGTTTCCTTCTGATGTGAAGATTTGAAGGATTCACTTTTATCAAGGGAGCTGATGTTTGCCTGCCAGGCCCCACATATATCCCTGTGCTATTGCACATGATTAATACTTCAGACTTTAAAATAACAATATGCAACTAAAAAGTGCTTTTGAGAGAACTCATCTAGCAGAAAGTTTTGTAAGAATATTGTAGTTAGAGAATTGGTGTTATAGATTAAATCGTAGATAGTGAACAAGACACTGTCCTGTCCTCACAGTTTACCATCCAGTGGAAGATACAGAGAAATATATACAAGACATATGAATTCACTGGAGAATAGAGAGCAGGCTTTATGCTATCAGAAAGTTGGGTTATAGGAGTGGGGCATTTAGTTCAAGGTAGCTTGGGGAGGTCCCATAAAGAAATCTGGGAGATCATTCATAGAAGAATGACTTTTGTGTATTGACTGAGCCCTTATTCTTATATAGCATTCAAAATCCTCTCTGCAGACACAGTATTTCTGGGGCTCAGAATCGCCGTAAATTAATAACTGTGCTAGAAAGACAAAAGAAAATTCTTGCAACTGATTAGACTTTAAAAAGTCCTCTCTGGAAATGTTAAGGCCTTCACAATATTT
This sequence comes from Macaca nemestrina, assembly GCF_043159975.1. Taxonomy (NCBI): domain Eukaryota; kingdom Metazoa; phylum Chordata; class Mammalia; order Primates; family Cercopithecidae; genus Macaca; species Macaca nemestrina. The sequence goes on along the minus strand of NC_092140.1, from coordinate 76,804,169 downwards.
CCAGGGCTCAGGATTGTCAAAGGCTACTAACTCTGCCAAAGAAACAAAAGAAAGGTCTTGCAACTAACTAGACTAAAAAAAGTGGTAGTTTGATGTTACAGTGATTAATTATGAAAATATTCAGGCTTGATGCCTTTAATTGAATCCTTTTATAGCATTATTGGTAGGGGCAGGAGGGAACAGCAATTCCTTGAGTGCCTGCTGTTTCATAGGCCCTTGACATATATTGTCTCTTTTAATCCTCATGACAACTCCATCAGGTAGGTATGTTTATTTCCATTTTTTTAGATTAGAAAAATGAGGCTCAATGAGGTTATGCAAGGCCACTTGGCGAGTAAGTGGCAGACCTATCTGATTTCAAGCCTGCGTTCTCTTCCCTTTTCTCATGGAGTGCCTTCCCAACCCAGAGGGTGATGAGTCTAAAAAAGAAACATATTAAGAGAATTCACGTTTGAAAATTTTAAATTCCTATGAAAAAAATAGGGTTAGATGAACTTATAATATCTCTATAAATTATATTTTAGGGTTACCAATATAAAAACTTAAGGAGATCAAAATAAACACCAAGAATGTTTTATACAAATTAAATTAACAGAATGCAATTAATTTCTCTTTACCATTGCTTGCTAGAAAATTTTCAGAATAAAGAGATGCTTACCTATTAGTTTTGCTTTATTATACAGAGAAGCACATGTGTGTCTAGCCTTACACTTAAGTGGAAATTCCCTTAGGTCACTTTCCCTGGGTTGTGACTGAAGATGGCTGTCATTAGCATGTAGGCCATGTGAGGTTTGTGACTGGAGAAGGGATTATGGTCATGCTATAATTTTATGAGTTGATAAAACTTTATAGGTACAAGAAAAAGCTTTTTACTTAAAATGAAAATCCTAGGATTACATCAATCAATCAATTCAGCAAATATCTGTTGAATATCTTCTGCTTACCAAGGACTGTGCTGTGTGCTGAGGATATAACACTGATCAAGACAAACTGGGTCCTTGCTACTGGAGACAACCTATCAGGAAGGAAGGAAAACAAGGCTTGCTTGGCTTCTGCCGTGTGCCAAACGCTCTCCTAGATTCACTTAATCCTTCAGACGAGACTGCTGTCTGTCCCTGTACATGCGCAGGATAAAAGTGAGCCTCAGAAAAATTAAATAACTTGTTCAAGATCGTACAGCTTATAAATGGCAGAGCTCCAATTCAAACCCAGCAATAAAGACAAAGTTTGTTTCACTATGCTATACTACATCCTTGACCATGAAACTAGTAAAAATTGTGAGTACTTGTTAGTCATTTTATCCCTCCTTGGCCTGTTTCCTCAATTAAAACAGCTGGGTGACTATTTTTATACTGTTCACCTCATAGAACACTCTTAAAACCCAAAACACGGTAAAAAGTTTTTTTTTATAGTGCTTTTTAATTGTTTAGCTTAATTTAATTTTATAGGAGAAAAAGCATATGAACCCTAATAACAGGTGTGTCATAATAATCTATTGGTAGAAAAACAATCCTAGTTCAATAGGATCAGATTTTGATAAATTATTATTGTTGTTTTTCTTTTATTAATTTAACACCCAACATTTATTGGAAACAGTAGAATTATGCCAAGCCTATAGATACAGAGATTTCTGAGCCTATAGATACAGAGATATGGGATAAGGGAAAATTCCTTATCCAAAAGGGAGCCCAAGTCTGGTGGGTGAGAGACATATAAATAGGTAAATTATAAAAATGTGCTGTAACAGATGCCCAAGGTCTTTGTTGCACAGACTGGAGTACAGTGGTGCAATCATGGCTCACTGCAGCCTCAACCTCCTGGGCTCAATCCATGGTCCCATCTCAGCCTCTCAAGTAGCTGTGACCACAAGTATGTGCCACCATGCCAGGCTAATATTTTGATTTTCTGTGGAGATGGGGTCTCCCTGGGTTGCTCGGGCTAGTCTCAAACTCCTAGGCTCAAGCAGCTTCCCAAAGTGCTGGGATTACAGGTGTGAGCTACTGTGCCTGGCCCCAACTCTTCATTTTAAAGTTTTCCAATAGTTCTTGTAAAGTCTGCTTCCACAGGCATTTGCGAAAGAGAGCTGGACCACTTGATTAGAGTCAGGTGGCCTAGAGAAAGACAGCTTTACAGCCTCTGACAATGTTGACAAGGATGTGGTTATATTCTACCAGCAGAGATTAAGGATTCAAACAGATTTAGATAATTCAGTGTGCCATGGATGGGAAAGGTTGATGGGAAGTCTTCAAAGCAGATATAGGCAACATAAATTATAAAACATTATATGGAGGGGGGGAGCATTTTGGTTAATAGTTTTACCCCTGAGTTCATTTAAAACTATTAGTGGATGCCACTCACTTCTAGGGCATCTAGTCGATCTAGTAAGAGTACAGCAAAGACAGGAGTTCAAGACCAGCCTGGGCAACATGGCAAAACCCAGTCTCTACAAAAAATACAACAATTAGCTCGGTGTGGTAGCACGTGGCTGCAGTCTCACCTATTCAGGGGGAGGATCACTTGAGCCTGAGAGGTCAAGGCTGCAGTGAGCTAAGATAGCACCACTGCCCTCCAGCCTGGGCAACAGAGTGAGACCCTGTCTCAAAAAAAAAAAACAAACAAAAAAAACAGTACAGTAAAAAGTTCTAAACATTTTTTTTTTCTAAGCAAAGGAATGTTTTATTCAAATAAAACTTTTAAAAAATCTAATATATAAGGAACTGCAGTGGCTGAAGAAGATGGATGAGAAAGAGGGATGCCCTGACAACCACCAGAACAGCCATGCATTCAGTAGACTGAGGGGCCTGACATCAAGTCTTGCCTTCTGTGTATTCCAGGCCTAGAAATAGGCAGCCACATCTGAGGTGCACAGCAAGTATATGATGACTGAATGAATAAATGAATGAAATGCCATCATTTTGCTTCAAAATGTAAATGAGGAACACAAAGCTGCTAACATTTTCATTAGTAAAAACCAAGGTAATGAATCCACTTAACAGCTCATTTTCATCACCAGATTCTTCTGGCTACTCAGGGTCCTTACTTGCCTTCTTTGAACATGAACTCATGAAGCATTTGGCTTTTACAGTCCAATTTCCTCTAGGACTGTTTCCATTTGACATAATCAGGAAAAGAACCCACATGAATTCAGGAAACTTGGTGAAATTCAGGCTGCACTTTAGGGGGCGAGTGGTGGGATAGGACCAAGAGGGAGAAAGAAAACAATTTTCTTGTAAGACTCACACATGGCTAATTTTAAAAATAAAAGTATTCATCTAATTATATAAATAATATATTGTTATCGTAGAAAGTTTGGAAAATACAGGAAAGCCCAACGAATGAAACAAAATTTACTTTCCCTGCCATCACCCAGAGATAATGCTGTCATTGATGTCTATCCCTCCATTTATATCTTTATAAAGCAGGATAACATATATAACATCCAAATATGTTTTAACTTGTTTTTATGACTAAATAATATATGCAGATATTTTTATGTTGTTAAATATTGTTCTAGAATATGATTTTTAAATTTCTGTATCCTCACCGATGGAAGAATGTACCACATTTTGTCTAACAAATTTCTTATTGTTGAAAGTTTGAGTTATTTCCCCTTTTTTCCTATTATGAATAGTGCTACATTGAGTATCCTGTAGTCTGAGTGTGTGTCTGTTGAGTATTTATGGCATGCTACTTTTTTTTTTATTTTTATTTTTAATTGTTGAGTAGGTGTATCTATTTATGGGGTACAATGTCATGCTATTTTTTTTTTTTAGACAGGGTCTCACTCTGTCGCCCAGTCTGGAGTGCAGTGGAGTGTGATCATATTCACTGTAGCCTCAACCTCCTGGACTCAGGTGATCTTCTCACCTTAGTCTCCAGAGTAGCTCAGACCACAGGCATGCGCCACCACACACTGCTGTTTTTGCAGTTTTTGTAGAGACAGGGTATCTCCATGTTGCCCAGGCTGGTCTCAAACTCCTGGGCTCAAGTGATCTGCCTGCCTCAGCCTCCCAAAGTGCTGGATTACAGGTGTGAGCCACTGTGCCCAGATGGCATACTACTTTTTAAGGCTTTTGATGCATATGGGCAAATTCTAGAATGGCTGTACTGAAGTAGACATTGTGGACAATGCATTTGGGTTCTTGTCCCACACACTAGAACTTCACTTTTCATCTGCAATGGCATTCTGACTATTTTCAATCAGCATTAGTTATTTGACACTGAGCATACCACTTTCCTAACTTTGAGAAGAAAGAGAGGTATTAAAGGCTTAGGTGTGGCTGTTTCTCAGAATTTGCAATTAAAAATCTATCTCAATATTTTGCTGTCTTTAAAAAGCAGTGAGGTCTGAGGAAGGATATTAGTGCATTCAGTGACTGCTGTTCATAATGCCTGCAGGACATTTTGAGTGTTTCCTTCCTGAGTTCAGAGCCTCATCCTCGCATCTCAATGAGACATTACCCTAGAACCTCTACCACCGTGACTACCAGCACTTCTGAAGTGAAACGGTCTTTGGCTGTCAATTCATTTTGGGGATCTTTTCTGGAAGTTAAATTCATTTTTGTGGAGGCTGAAACTAGTCAGTTGATCACATCTGTGATACGAGTCATGTTGGAATAAAGATCTAGAAGAGCGGTAGATAGTTCCTATCTAACTTGCACAATAGTAGAAAGTGAGATACTAACAATATTTCTCCTAGTCTCTCTCAGTTAAGTCTGGATTTGAGATTTACTTTTCATGATCTCACACCAAGTATGTGTGTGCATGTGTATTTTGAAAAATTTGGACAGCAGTCCCATATGATGTTGAATTAATCAGCTGTAAATACACACACGCACGCACAGAGGCACACACAAACACAGAGACACACACTTTATTCCTTTAGGGGAAGTATGCTTTCTTTTCTTTCTTTGCTCACAAAACTGAGAAATTGGCAGAATATTTTACTTGCAACTTGGCAGTGTTGCAATTTACAGGCGAGAAAGGCAAGCCAAATTGGGTGAAAATTGTTTGAGTTTTTTTTCCCAGTTTTAGACAGTGAAAATCATGTAGCTGAGCGTGCACATTCAGCCGTTTTCTGCTTGATTTTTAACCGTGTTCATTCATTGGCACTGCCAGAACTAGTTACAACTTCCCGGTGCGAGCATATAGATGGCCAGGGGAAGGTGTGGGGATTCATGGCTGTCCTCCCTATGCTGTTAATGTTAAAATGACTGTTGTTTCAATTGTTTTGAGATACTGATTAGAGAAATATGAAATGTGATATTATTTGAACTTCATAAATCCATCTTAATCATCAATATATAAACATAGACTTAGGAGGGGGAGATCCAAATCAGACATGTTTACAGGCCTGAGCTTTTTCCGTGAGTTTCTGGAACGTTTTGGTGCTGGAGACACAGCGGGAATCCCACGACTCTGAGAACGGACCTTCCCTCTTAAATGCTGGAGGCTTTGAAATCGTTTTCACAATGAGGGAGGATTCATGAAGTAATGAAAAGCTGTTTCCTTTTTAAAATGTACAGACAGCAGCACAAACATCTGGGAATTTGTTTGAATATTCGGGTTCCCTGAATTACCCATTTCCTTAACATGCATTTTACTTACTTTTCCAAGGGAGATACATTTCCACTTCATGTTTTTCCCAGTTTAGCTGTGTCAGGCTCTTCACTTTAGCATTTAGGTTGCTTCATATTTGAGGACACAGGTTAAGGCCATATCATGAAAGGTATGATTTGGGTTTGGGGGAGAGGATGTTGTTATGCATGAGGGGCAAAGCGATTTTTGTGTGTGACACAAGTTTCAATTACATCATGGTGTCATCCTTTTAAATTAAATATAAAAACAGTTGTGCCAAAAAAATAGCCACTAATGTCTCTTTTAAAAAATGATTAAGCAACAATATTTACTCAATACTTGAATTAAGCAAAACTGCCATCTTCTTTCTCCTTTTCAGAACATAATTCCTCTTTCAACTTCAGAAGTCATGAGACTTCCCTTTCTTTCTCCATTCTCTTCCTCACACTGCAGTGTCTCAAGGGTGAAAATGTCTGTGTGTGGGAGAGGGTGGTGGTGGTAGGGCAGTGGTCAGAACATTCTGGAAGCCAGGATAAGAAAAACCAGCTTGATTTCTGCACTTAGGACATTGTTGATGTTTATTTATTGATGTGCTATCAGGACTAATGTAAAAATTCGGAAATACTTAAATATTTCAGTATGTAATATTAGATGATGAGACAGTACAGCACTGATAGCTTCCTGGTTGTCAGTATGGCTCTGTATTTCTGGTTAACTTATCATATTTGTACTAAGACAGGTGTGGTTTTAAATGGTCAGTATTGAACTATTTTTGACTAATTAGACTGCATTACATGTGACTTGCCAGTTTATAATTAGTTAACATATGAGAAAAAATATGAGATATATTGATTGGTATAACTATACTAAATATAATTTAATCTAGTTGACTTTTTTAATAGGCATTTTAGGATACCACAATTACTGCTGTGAACTTCAATGGGTTATGAATGACAATTGTTACTCTGGAGCATCAGGCATGTAGGAAGTATAGGGATTGGGCTTAATACAAATTTAGAGTATAACCTGGCAGTTGCCTACTTGATTATAATTCTGCTGTTATTCTGAATGCTGTTCATCTGCCCTTATCTCATACAAGTAGGTCGCAGAACATATTTTTAAAATTCTGGCCGGGCACAGTGGCTCATGTCTAATCCTAGCACCAATCCCGAACTTGGAGGATGGCCTGAGGTCAGGAGCTCAAGACCAGCCTGTGCAACATAGTTAGACCCTATCTCTACAAAAACTTTAAAAAAATAAGGCCGGGCGTTGTGGCTTACACCTGTAATTCCAGCACTTTGGGAGGCCGAGGCAGGCGGATCACTAGGTCAGGAGATCAAGAGCATCCTGGCTAACATGGTGAAACCCTGTCTCTACTAAAAATACAAAAAATTAGCCGGGCGTGGTGGCGGGCACCCGTAGTCCCAGCTGCTGGGGAGGCTGAGGCAGGAGAATGGCGTGAACCTGGGGAGGCGGAGCTTGCAGTGGGCAACAGAGTGAGACTCTGTCTCAAAAAAAAATGAGCTGGGCTTGGTGGTGCACACCTATAGGCCCAGCTACTCAGGAGGCTGAAATGGGAGGATCGCTTGTGAGACCCTGTCTCTGTAAAATAAATAAATAAATAAAAATACATAAACAAATAAAAATCTGGCTATATGAACTAGCTAGTTTGTTTATTTACTTTAAAAGTTAAACAGCAGTTTAACAAATTGTGGTTTGTGTGTCACTTCTTCCCCATTCATTTAATCTCTGTTTGCTTAAATAAATTAAGGTACTGTATATTCTGGATTCTACTTCCTCTGCCTCAAATTTGGGAATATTGTGAAGGGAGACAATGATACTTGAGTGTGGAAAGGGATGTATTTGTACCCCATTACCAAGTTTTCTTCTTGGTGTCTCTAGTTCAGCTGGAACTATCATTTATATCTAGGTCTGATGAAATAGAACTGAGGGAGAGGGGCTTCCAGGTCCCCATTTCTTAAAACATCATGTTGTCTGACATGAGTGAATGCATAGCCACACTCTGGTTCCCTGAATCTGTCAGTCAGTTATGCGCATAATTCATAACTAGGATGGGATGCCCTGTGTAGGAAAGATAGGCATTAAGCCCCTTTAAGTGTGAGGATTGCTTGCGACATGTCCCAAGCAATTGTAGTTCATTGTTGAGATCAAGAATGACATGTTTGGCTGGGCTCAGTGACTCACACCTGTAATACTTTGGAAGGCTGAGGCGGGCGGATCACCTGAGGTCTGGAGTTCAAGACCAGTCTGGCCAACATGGTGAAACCCCATCTCTACTAAAAATACAAAAATTAGCCAGACGTGGTGGCTCACTCCTGTAATCCCAGCTACTCAGGAGGCTGAGGCAGGAAAATCACTTGAACCTGGGAGGCAAAGGTTGCAGTGAACCGTGATTGTGCCATTGCACTCCAGCCTGGGTGACACAGAGTGACTTTGTCTCAAAAAAAAAAAAAAAGAATAACATGTTTGGCTTTGTGGTACAAAGCAAGGTTTTCGTTAGCAAAGGCGAAAGTGCCCAATATCCTGTTATATCAAACTTGATTGATTAATGAGAGGGATGAAGGTTGTGGATGTTTTTGTTTGTTTTGGAGGGTGTGTATGTGTGTAGGGGATGTTTAATGTGAGTCAGGCAGTGTGAGAATAGTTTTTAGGGTCTGGTCCCATTGAAAGCAACGTGATTCTGGTAATCTTTGAATATCATTTAATACATTATGTGGCTCTTAATAAATGGGTCTGCTTCATAGTTGCAATAGAAATTGACCCCTGTGCCATGTGGTCCCTCCTTCCCTCCATTTGGCGTTTTATCCTTGGATTTGGGTCACAACCTTTGGGGAAGGGTGGAAAAATAGCAGAATTGGCAATTATCCCAGTAATCTGGATTCTAATTAATTAAGGCCTACTTTTTTTCTCCTTTTTTAGGGAATTGTGCCTGTAGGCATTTTGTGGGAAGGATGCCTTTCTTAATGAATAACTATACCTCGAGCTTTTCTTTTTTTTTTGGATCCAGGAAGGGATATAAAAAATAATTAGTTATGAGGGGCATGCTGAAAATAGAAGATTTACACTCAAGCCAGGAACTTTATTTGCATATCAAATAAAGGACAGAGTCATACATGATGTCTCAGAATCTCTGGTTATCCTAATCAGTAAAGAAAATGAAACCAGATGTGTTCATTTCAGCTTTGAATTGTGTTACTATTAGAATAAAAATTAAGTTCCCTTAAGTATCCTTTAGGTCGAATCTAATCATTTCTCTAGATATAATTCTCATAAAAGCCAATGGCATTTTGACACTGGAACCTGGTATTTTGCTGGACTTACCAGTTTTCTGTGAAGCCACATACAAATTTTATCCATTGGCCATTATGCTGTACATTTCTTAAAGTGCTATTTTTGTTGTGGTTTCAGTGATTCTCATCCAAAACATAGCTACATCATGTCATGGAAAAACACTGGACTGGGAGTTAGAATCAATTCTCATCTCAGCTCTTCCATTAAATGAAAAGATTTGTGCTTTTGGAAAATCACTTTAACTCTTTGGACCTCAGTTTTGTCAGCTGTGTCGGCCCACTACATAAGGTCCCTACCTTCATTGAACAGTTTACGTCTTTGTTAGAATATGCACAACATAGTGAGCTAAATGCAAACTCATCTGTAAAAATTTGACATCTTAAGCTTCAGAGTAACCCCGCTTAGTATTTAAAAACAAATATCAATGTCAGAAGGTTGAAGTCCAAACAGTATTAGAAAAGCAAATGCCATTAACTTATTGAACCTACAATTTTTAAAAATTTGTGTCTTAATAATATTTAATGTTTTTATCCGTTATACTGGTAATCGATGTTCACTGAGAAAGTTTATAAAATTCAAAAAAAATCGATCTTAATCTTACCACTCAGAACTAACTAGCAATATTTTGATATATTTCCATTCCTTTTGGTTCTCTATATTTCTCTCATATTCTATGCCATCTATGATTTATTTTTACAAAGTTGGAATCATATTTTTTCTATCATTTGTTTGTTTTTCCATTTGTTTGTTTTTAGATGGAGTCTCACTGTGATGCCGAGGCTGGAGTGCAATGATGTGATCTCTGCTCACTGCAACCTCCGCTTCCCAGGTTCAGATGATTCTCCTGCCGCAGCCTCCCGAGTAGCTGGGATACAGGAGCGTGGCACCATGCCTGGCTAATTTTTGTATTTTTAGTAGAGATGGGGTTTCACCATATTGGCCAGGCTGGTCTGAAACCCCTGACCTCAACTTATCTGCTCGTCTCAGCCTCCCAAAGTGGTCAGATTATAGGCGTGAGCCACCGCGCCTGGCTGTTTCTATCATTTTGTACTGTTTTTTTCACTTGGGGAAACATTGTGAGTTGCTTCCCATGTGTTGATTCCAAAAGATGGTTTTTAAAGGCTTTTAATTTTTGTTTTTGAATTATATATACTTATATATAATTATAATTATATATGTAGTTTTATTTTATAAAGCAGAAAATTAAACTTTCTCTCTTCTTGCATTCTGCCAACCCACTCTCTCTTTCTCAGTCATATTCCCTATAGGGAAGTCCATTTATAGTCTGGGGTATATTCTTAAGGTCTGTAATAGATGTAAGTAGATACATGTAATAGATGTAAGTATATAAATGTAATAGATGTAAGTATTTAAATATTTATATATGGCCATGTGTGAGAGTTTTTTACTTAAATCAGGCCATTCCATTCACAGTATTCTACACTCTGTGATCTTTCATGCTGCATTACTAGGAGTGAGGAGGTATTTTCTAGTTAATATCCACTGCCCCAGCTAGTTCACAGTAATGGCTCCACAGTGATTCCCACTGTGGATATCTGTTTTTTTTTTGTTGTTGTTGTTTGTTTGTTTTTGATGGAGTCTCACTCTGTCACCCAGGTTGGAATGCAGTGGCATGATCTTGGCTCATTGCAACCTCTGCCTTATGGGTTTAAGTGATTCTCCTGCCTCAGCCTCCTCAGTAGCTGGGATTACAGGTGCGTGCTACCACGCCCAGCTAATTTTTTTGTATTTTTTAGTAGAGATGGGATTTCGCCGTGTTGGCCAGGCTGGTCTTGAACTCCTGACCTCATGATCCACCTGCCTCAGCCTCCCAAAGTGCTGGGATTACAGACATGAGTCACCACACCCGACCGGATGTCTGTTTTTATTTACTCAATCTCCTATTGCTGGACATTGTGGTTGGTTGAAGTTATTTTATTTTGTTTTAAAAAGTGTTGCATAATATCTTGTATCCAAATCTTTGGGTGCATCTTTGATTATTTCCCTAGGATGAAGTCCTGAGTCCACTGGGATGTAAGTGTGGCTTTTGATATTGCGTTTCCCTACAGAAAGGTCATCCTGTTTTACATTCCTGCAAAATGTATATGAGAGGCCCTTCTCTGACCTTTTCCCACTCTGAACTGATCAAAACTTAAGGCATATTTTTCATCATTACTGTACCAGTTTTTTGTTTTTTGTTTTTTGTTTTTTTTTTTGAGACGGAGTCTCGCTCTGCCGCCCAGGCTGGAGTGCAGTGGCCGGATCTCAGCTCACTGCAAGCTCCGCCTCCCGGGTTCACGCCATTCTCCTGCCTCAGCCTCCCGAGTAGTTGGGACTACAGGCGCCCGCCACCGCGCCCGGCTAGTTTTTTGTATTTTTTAGTAGAGACGGGGTTTCACCGTGTTAGCCAGGATGGTCTCGATCTCCTGACCTCGTGATCCGCCCGTCTCGGCCTCCCAAACTGTACCAGTTTTTATCTCAATTTGAGTCCAGGACATTCCTTTCAGAGTATGGGGGAAAAGGTCATCCAGATTCCCTGGTGCCTTGATCATCTTTGACTTTTCTGATGAGACTTTGTAAAGAATCCTGGGAAGTTATAAGTTCCACTATACTATATTTCTATTTTTATTTGGTATGATGGACTCGTAGATTGATAATTTATTCCTTTGCTTAAATTTAGAAACTGACTGACTTAGATTTCCTCTCTTATTAAAATATAAAGTCCTTTGGGAATGATAACATATTATCAAATGTTGTGATTTGTATTCCAGGAGCTAGAGTCTGGTTTGATTGAGCTGCTAAAAATCCTTGTTAGGGAGGGAGGAGAAAAGTGTCCAAGATCAATAGGTAGGGCACCTGGTCCTAGGGAAAGAGTCTTTGTTGATTTACTACCATTAGTAATAAGCCATTCATTAAATCCATGAAGACAAATCATGTGTTACATTTTAGTTGAAAGTTTCTTGATCTTTAGATTTTGTGACTCTGAAGATACACTGCAGTTATTGCTATGCTTTTTTTTTTTTTGGAAAGAAAGTTCACAAATAGGCAATGTTTTGATATATAGCCAATATCATTTTAATATAGCACTCCACTGTGGGGGTTCAGTTTATGACAATGGAATACAGCCATAACTAGTCACAAAGGAACTGAGATCATTATATAATGGCGAACAGGTACAACCCTAATGCAGGATGCCTGCATTTAATTCTTGGCCCTGTGCAATTAGTATCCTGAATTACTCTGGGTAGGTAACTTAGGTCATGACAATACATGCTTTATATGCTTCTAATAAATAGCACTGTAACCAAGCAGTTCAAAGTGGGCTCCTAACACTCCATGACATCTTCATTAGATCAGATGATCACAATACAACTGGATAAAAAGATCACCTGGCCACTGTGTTCAGTTTATGCTATACAGATAGGCCTTTTATTCATCTGTCTTAATTTTTCCAGCTACAGAAAAGTATTGGTGCCAATATAACATGAGATTCAGAAACTATGACTTTTTGTCTTCATTTGTTCAGCAAATGCTTATTTGAACATGGCCATGTAGACTATGTGCCAGGTCCTGTGCTATCCATTTCAGTTTATAGTGGTGGGAGTCAGAGGAGTCAGGCCAGAAGACACATAAAAGGAGCCCACTGTACATCTGGCACCCCTGGATTCTACATTGCAATGTAAATGCCCCTGTCAAGACCTTCACTACCTCCGGCTCCGCAGTAGGAGGTAAGAGCCCATCTGTGCAATTTGCTGCCTGACTTTCTTTCAGTACCTGGAGGTTGGAAGAGGGAAAAAAGCAATATTTGGGTATTAAAAATATCCCTCTCCTTATCAATCTTGATTTCCGAATTTCATTATGGTGTTAATACCATTCGTCATTTATTATACAGATGGCAACAATTTGTTTTTGATAAGCAACTCAACCCTTTCAATCAGTGGTTAAGACCAACTCGTTCAACACAATAGGATGGTTAATTAAAGACACATTCTAAATATACACAAAACTCACAGATGTATGCAGGTACATGCGTACAACTGTTAAGGCAGCTGCCTTGGTCCTGAAGAATATAATTTCATCTACAGTTGAGAAATACAAACTGAATTCCATTTATTTGGGGAAAAATTATGCCCTAAAAAAGGCACTTTTTTTTTTTTTTTTTTTTTTTTTGAGGCGGAGTCTCGCTCTGTCGCCCAGGCTGGAGTGCAGTGGCCAGATCTCAGCTCACTGCAAGCTCCGCCTCCCGGGTTCCCGCCATTCTCCTGCCTCAGCCTCCCGAGTAGCTGGGACCACAGGCGCCGCCACCTCGCCCGGCTAATTTTTTGTGTTTTTAGTAGAGACGGGGTTTCGCCATGTTAGCCAGGATGGTCTCGATCTCCTGACCTTGTGATCCGCCCGTCTCGGCCTCCCAAAGTGCTGGGATTACAGGCTTGAGCCACTGCGCCCGGCCAAAAAAAGGCACTTTTAATAGAAATGCTGTATTTGAGAAATGAGAACTTGTGGAACGCTTCACTTTGTTAAAATGGGTATAACAGAAGTAGTATTTTGCCAAGGTGTTTAACCTTATTGAGGCTACAAAGTAGGAAAGGTTTCATTTTTAATTTTGCAAAAGCCAGCTTTCTTTCTTCCTCTTTATTTCCTTGTTATCCTCCCATCCTCCCTCTCTCTTTCCTTCCCACCTTCCTTCCTTCTTTCCTTCCATCTTTTCTTCTATCTTTCTTTCCTTCCTTTTTTCTTTCTCTGAACTCTCCTATAATAATCAAGAGTAAAAAGTTTAACTTTATACATCTGAATACATTTATTCATGGATTCTTATTTAATAAAAATAGAAAAAATACACTTGTAAAGAAAACTTTCGGTGAGTTACAAATGGCATGTTTCCTTTGGGGCACAGGAACTCAGGGTGCTCTTAAACACCTTGACATCTTCAGGACTTTCTGCCACCTGGGATTTCGATCAAAACTGCAGTGCGTGTCAGACCATCTCAGAACGAGGAATGTTTGTCTCAGACATTATTATGCCCTATCTCTTGATGAAAGACTGGGATAGAGTCAAACCATGTGTCTTGGTGTGTGTTTAATATTTGTGTTCAGCATTTATTAGCTGATGAGTTACTGGAGATTTGCATTCTTCTGAGTCAGCCAGTATGACCTAACTATTTTATTGCAGTCTAAAGTTGTACTGAAGGATGCCTTGGAAAACGTGTTCTCCAAATGTTGGTCAAGACTGACATTCACAGAATTTAAAGCTGGACATAATGTTATCCAATGACAGCCTTGAAAATATGATGAATCTGCAAGAAATTGGGGGAAATTTAGAATGGCTGTTAAGACCACTCCTAAGATTATCTTTACTGTGTGAATTCTTTCTCCAGTTTTTTCTCTCTCATCCCAGCTTGCCACCCCTAGCTCCTGCTTCACAGGCCTCGAACTCCCTCTCCAGTCCACTGTAGTGCCTTAACAGCTCAGATTTCACTTCCAGTAGTCTAGGGCTATTACACAAACTAGGGCAAGAAGAGAATACAGCGGGAAGAACAAAATTGATTAGAAGTTTGGAAAAATAAGACTTATGAAGAAAGGTTAAAGGAGCTAGGATTATTCAGCTTGGAAAAGAGAAACTAGTGGGTGGCTTAGTAAAAGTTTTCAAGTATATGAAAGGTTATTATATGGAGACTGGTGACCAGCTGTTCTCCTGCTGCTGAGAAGAGAACAAAAGGAAATAATCTTTAACTTCAGCAGCGGGGAGCTAGCTTGGAAATAAAGAAGGATTTCCCAATGGTGAGGTTTGTTAAACATTAGAAGGCATTACCATGGCGTCTCTTTTTCTGGAGATCTTTGGAAAAAAGACAGGAACTGATGTGGAAGGAATGGTTTAGATAGGTGGAGGCTTGCCTAAGTTCCTGGAGAATCAACCAGATGACCTGTGGAAGCTCTTTGCTGGTCCTTTGAGTCTACACCAAGCCAAGTGGACCTCAGCCAGACAAGATATGGAGAAGAGCCAGGCTAGTTCATGCCTTTGACTGTTTCAGCAGAGGCTGAGCCAGTGTTCACCTTGTCACAGGCTCAGTTTTCTTGATATCTAATTGTTATTTGGTGGTAAGTAGTAATTGGAGCAGGGATGGGAAGGAGGTTAAAAAATTCAACCAGCTAAAACATACATAAGATCTCCCTCAAACAATACTTCAGTGAATAAAGGTGGGGCCTATGAAGTGTGAAGGGTCCTTGTAGTTTTTTTTTAAGACTTCAAATGTTTTTCCTCAACACTATACCTTCTTCATGTAAACTGCTCCTTCCTTTAAGCTTTTGAGATACAGAGTGTATGTGTGTCTCTAAGAAATGGAAGAAGTGTTCCATTTAGTTCTTATTAATAAACAGATAAGGACTATGGGATTTTGGACTCAGATGGAATGTTGGAGAGATCATTTAGTTTAACACAGTGGGTAAGTTTTTCTAGACTTCTAGGCTTAATAATCCCAAAATTATATTGCCATGACATAAATACATTATTATAAATACCACAAGAATTTAAGTATAATCATGTTAACAAAAACAACTCAGTGCATTTATTATTTTTGTCAAACAATATGTTAGTATAATATTTTTCAATGAATTGAACTCTGTTGTTTAAATTTATTTCATTATTTATGTTGACAATATATTCCTTTTTTTTAGATTGAAGATTTTTTAAAATTGTGGTAAAAAAAATTTCACAATATTAACTATCTTAATTTTTCTTTTCTTTTCTTTTTTTTAATTGAAACAGGGTCTCACTCTATTGCCCAGGCTGGAGTGTAGTGGTGTGAACATGGCTCACTGCAGCCTTGACCTCCTAGGGTCAAGTGATCCTCCTTCCACCACAGCCTCCTGAGTAGCTGGGACTGCAGATGCATGCCCCCAGGCCTGGCTGATTTTTTAATTTTTTGTATAAATGGGGTCTCTCCATGTTGCCAAGGCTGATCTTGAACTTCTGGTCTCAAGCTATCCTCCTGCGTTGGCCTCCAAAAGTGCTGGGATTACAGGCATGAGCCACTGTGCCTGCCCATCTTAACCATTTAAAATGTATATTTCAACAGTGTTAAGTATATTCATATTGTTGTGCAACAGATCTCTAGAACTTTTTCATTATGCAAAACTGAAAGTATACCCACTAAACACCGATTCCCTCTCTCCTCCCCGCCAGCCCTTGGAAACTCCCTTTCTACTTTCTGTTTGTATGATTTTAACTACTTTATATACTTCATTTGAGTGGAATGATACAATACTTGTCCTTTGAGACTGGCTTGTTTTGCTTTGCATAATATCTTTGTGGATTATATGGTAGTTCTATTTTTAATCTTTTTGAGGGACCTCCATACAGTTTTTCATAATCACTGCACCATTTTACATACCCACCAACAGCGCACGAAGATTCCAGTTTCTCCCCATCCTCACAATACTTGTTATTCTCTGTTCTTTTGATAGTGACCATCTTAATGAGTGTGAAGTGATATCTTATTGTGGTTTTGATTTTCACTTCTCTTACGATTAGCGATGTTGAGTATCTTTTCCTGTGCTTTTTGGTCCTTTATGTATCTTTTTTGGAGAAATGTCTATTCAAGTCTTTTGTTCATTTTTAAATCAGGTTTGTTGTTGTTGTTGTTGTTGTTGTAAAAATACAAGTTCCCTAGATATTCTGGATATTAACACCTTATCAGATATATGATTTGTGAATTCTCCTATTCTGTAGGTTATCTTTTCACTCTTTTGGTTGTTCCCTTTGAATGCACAGAAGTTTTAAATAATTTACCAAGCTTTAAGTATTGAAATTTGAATCAAGGTTAAACATTTTCTTGATTACTTCAAGCATATTATTGAATAAAACCACAAAAGGTATTGATTCAGTATGAATCATTGATTATGAACACACACACACACACACACACACACACACAAAACCAAACATAAGCCCTTTATTCCTGAATAGTTATGAGAAAAGATTATACTACTTCAGTTGTTAGCCTAGAGATTTTTCTTTCAACTATTTAAGAAGGTTTGAGATTAAACTGTTTTATACTTCTGATACTGTTCTACAAAAATGTCATTAAAGAAAATGAAAGTAACTTTTTACTGTGCAGCATCAGAATAATGAACATGGTGTATTCTTTCTCTTTTAATCATTTCCTTTAATGCTTCATTCACAAAGATTCTTAAAGAAGCAACCACAGTGAGGACGTGCTTTGGCAGGCAAGGAGAGGACTTGCACTCTGTCTCCGACTCCACTGTCTAACTTTGAACTATTAATGTGAATCCCAGAAACCTGAACTGTTACCATTTCTTGCCCAACAGGGATAACAAGACCTATTCTCACTAACTTGGTGCACGTCCGAAAAATACATAGGTCAGTGTGATATTTTTGGGACTTCCTAAATTTTCTTTGCTTTTGCAAGACACTCAGATCTATAGAGCCTAATTGGTTTTTAGGAACACTAGCGGAGTACTTGAGGTTGGAGTTTTCGCCTAAAGAATATAACAAATGGGGAGTAAGTTTGAGAAACCAGAGGGAGCCTGGTGCTTCTGGCACAGGTAACACAGTTAACTCAAGTCAACAAGTCTTTTGGCTTCACTAACAATGGCCACCTGAAGCTTGGTCAACCCTCTGTATATGCCCTTTCTCTAATCAGAAAGGTCATATGCCACAGAAGATTTTTCTCAATTTTTAAAAATCCCCTGACTGGTTATCCTGATTCCTTAAAACAGTTTTTTGAAAGTAACAAAGGTAGAATGTTTGATGCATTTTATGGGTCTGTGGTAGAGTTAGATACATGTGCATATGAACATGTGTTCTTAAGACTTCTGTGTAGTCAAGAGAGCTGAGTGTTCAGAACTAAAAGTTGGCCTAATAAAAGACACCAGACTACAGTACTTGCTTTGTTTGTTCCGTTTGACTGAACCAAATGTCTTCAAGTTTCGTTTTCAATTTTTATCGTAAAAACCGTGAAAGCAAGGTGTTTGCTTACTGCTGGGATTTGATTCCATCTTAAAGACCTGGAGCAGAAGTTTATATGGATTTCAGAAAGCAGCTGTTTTATGTGCATACATAGTACAAGGTAGAAAAATGTAATGTAACCCAGTAAGATTAAATAACAGCATAACAAAAACTTAAAAAATTCAAAGTTGAATATGTAGTACACCTCTCACAGTAGAAGTCCTGGCTTTTAAGAAATTGCTGCAAGCATTTAACATGAGAAATCTGTGAATGTTCATTCCTAACAGAAAGAAGATCGGATATGATTGTAAGTTTCTGTGCTGTTGCTCATATTGAGCCAGCTACTCATGTGTTCAGATTCATCAGATTCATGGGAGAATTTCTAGCATGAGTTCTGTCTGGTATATCACTCTGTGTTATGGTTTCTCTATCTTTACGATGCACATCCTGTTGATTCTACTTATTATGGCAGAATAAGGAAATATATGTGCATTACGATAGTGTCATTGATATGCACTTGATACTTTGGCTAAGATAATCATAAATCAGGTAAAGCCAAGTGTATTTTAGCCTTTAAACCAAGGTATGCATTCCCCACCTGCTCAGACTGAAAACTGTCTTGTAGGATTAAAAGGATGGGGAGGGTGCATGGAAAATTATTTTTTAAAGGCAGAAGAATAATATATAGAGTTAGAAAGGAACATTATAGACTGTTAAAGGACCAATGTTTCAATGCAAATGACATCCAAGTTATATAAAAGCCCTGTGTATGATATGTTTATTGTTATTAGTTTTTAGCCTTTGCAGTCTTTGGAGACTTTGCTGGCCTGGATTTTGAGTTTAGTAGAGTACATTCAGCTGCATTGTGCATTTCAGCTCTATGGAACCGTTGTGCTTCGTCCCTGTTTACCTCATCCTGTGGGCAAGCATCTGCTTTTGTGTCTTACTTCTTAGAACTGCAGCTGGATTTCTGGAATTCTGTGGCTGTCTGGTATTTTCTCCTGCATATTAATAAGATTAAATTGACCAAAAGTTTTCTTTTTTTCCTCCAAAATTTTTCCTAATATTTTTAGAATATAAAGATTATATAGCTTTATATAAAAATATTCAAGCAGTATTGAAAAAATATAAAGATCAATAATAACAACAACAGTCCCAGAGATAACCACTAGTAGTATAACATATTGGTGATCATCCTTACAGATGACTCTCATAAAGATCAATACTAACAACAACAATCCTAGAGATAACCACTGGTAATATAACATATTGGTGGTCATCTTTACAGATGACTTTCAATGCATATATATTCACATATAAATATATATAGGTAAACATATACATACTCTTACAGAATGAAAAAATACAATACAAACTTTTGTAACCTTTTCCATACTAATCACTATAGATCTACATCGTTATTTTAATGGATGCATTATATATATTGTATATAGAATACTACCTGGCACTCAGTAGGCCCTCAACCAATGACTGAATGAATGAGCAATAATTTATTTAACCAATCTTCTATTAGTGGACATAATTTATTTTCTGTTTTTCACTATTATAAATCACATGGCAATTAATATGTTTTTGCATCTTCTTTGTTCACATGTACAATTATCTGTTTAAGGAAACCTTCTTAAAAGTTGGGTCAAAAGGTGGAAACATTTAACAGTTTGATAGTGATAAACTTGCTGAGTTGGCTGAGTTTATGCTCAAGTCATACAAATTTACATTATCATGAGCAGTACACAAAAGTGTCTGTTTCCACACATTCCCCTGCATGCGTACATTGCTGTTAGTCTTTTAGAGTTTGCCATTCTGATATAAAAATTGCTGTACTCATTTTCCTTGCATTATTTACATTACAAGCAAGGCTGAGCATCTCTTTGTATATTTGTTGGCCATTATGTATTTCTTTTATGCATTGTCTGTTCTTTGTCCAGTGGTTTTGTCTTGAAACACCAGAGACCTATTTTATCTTAATGAAGTCATTTACTTTTATAATTCTATCATATGCCCCCAAACAGGGAAAGATGCATCTTTTAGTTGGGTATACTGATAAGCGAACTTGTGTGGACCCATAGTTCTCATGTCAGAGGTAGCAAAGTAGGGAATTTGAATATTTTTACCTCTAGGTCAGTGTCTTTTTTTTTTTTTTTTTTCTGGAGATGGAGTCTCACTTTGTAATCCAGGCTGGAGTACAGTGGTACGTTCTAAGCTCACTTCAACCTCTGCCTCTTGGGTCCAAGCGATTCTTCTGCCTCAGCCTCCTGAGGAGCTGGGATTACAGACATGCACCATCACACCTGGCTAATTTTTTTTTTTTTTGATTTTTTAGTAGAGACAGAATTTCACCATGTTGGCAAGGCTGGCCTCGAAATCCTGACCTCAGGTAATCTGTCTGCCTCAACATCCCTAAGTGCTGAGATTATAGGCATGAGCCACCGCGCCCAGACCCAGTGTCTTTTTGTCTCTTAAAACTACTAAAGTTTTAAGAGATTTCTTAAAAAGGCAATCGTTATTTGGAAGCAAAGATTACCAACATCTGGATTCCAAAAAGTGGGGGAAAAATCAGTTATTCATATATATTAAAATGACACACTTCATTTCCAACTACTAAGTACAATGTTCACCTTTATTCTGTTTGTTTTTGCTTCATCGCGCTACTGAAACATGCATGCTTGAGAAACTCACTCTTAACCAATGAGAAACTCACTCCTAACCCCTGGTGGGACCATCACTTATTTAGTGAGGCTGTTTTTTTTTTCCTCCCCCCAGACCCGAGTTGTTGTTGCCCATGCTGCTGAATTCCCAATATGAATAAATCATATTCATATGATTATACTAAATCAGAGGTTTGAGTACCCTTCCACAAAGTGATAATAAAATGCTCATTTAAAAAAATAGTAGGTTGTGTTCAATGGTGTTAGTTTAAAATTTTAATGCTCAGGCCAAAATGCCAGAAAGTGAACCTCAGTTTCTTGGTAATAATAAAGTGAACTGGCTTCCAGCAGAGAGATTTTGTGGTTTCTGTGTCCTGCTCCAGCACTTCTCCCTTCTCCAGCCTCCTTTCTACTTGGTGGTGCAGAATCACCTTGGTCAGCCCTTTGACCTTGCCTGGAAAAAAGTCCTCATCAGTGAGTGAGTGTGAGGTTAGAGTGATAAAGATTCTAAAGGAATGCCTTGTTTTGATTCAAATAGTTGGATTAGTCACAAAGTTATTTAATCCACACACATAGTAGAATCCTCCAGCAAGCTTCTTTTTTTCATCAGAGCTTTTGAGAGATATTATATTATATCTCTATCTTTTAAAGATAGAGTAGAAATTTTCTATCAAGAATAGTTTTAGGTGCATTCCTGCCTGAACACACAGTTGGACAGTCTTATAATTATGTGTCTTCCCAAGATGCATTATGAGCCATTTCTACCCAGAACTTAAAAAAATATTTCATATGAGTGCTGGAGGTTCTTGCTTCTCTTATCCCACTAACTTTTTGAAGCCATAAGAATATCTTATTAAGGATTATGCAAAATAACCTCCTATAAATCCTGACATTATTACACTGCCCAAAAAACTTCAAAGCATCAGGAAAGTTTTTTTTTTTTTTTTTTTTTTCTTAACTAAACCAGATTCAGCTGGCTACCCCACTTGGCTACAGAGTACTAAAGAAGAGACTGAACTTGATCCTGCTGCCCTTGCATACACAACACTCCCATTGACACTAGTGAAGACTTAAGTGCATGAAAGGATTCCAGGATCAAAAGGTTAGCTCTACGGGGAGCTGTGTCTGGCTCAAGCAATCCATTTTTTTTTTCTATTGACAGTGAAAACGTTTTATAGTTCTTTTTCAAAGTTTTCCCAAACTTTTACAATAACAGGCAACTTGTGAAAAAGTGAGAAGTCATCTAATTGAACTATATCCAGAGGAGATCATGGCAGAGACCAACAGGAAGAAAAACATTTCCAAACCACAGTGATATTGGTCAAATCAACTGTATTTGAAAAATAAAGCTTTTGAGGTGTCGTCTGAGAAAAATTTTCATTATGAAACTTGGTTGGACTATGAAGTAGAATGTGAGATAAAATAAAACACAGAGCTCATGAGTTTTTATCTTTGTCTGCTAATGACTTATGCTAGCAGGGTTATACAATTTTTGCATTTTATGAAATGTATGAGCTAGGAAGAAAAATACATGCTATATCTAAATGGATTAGATGTGCAGATTCTTAACTAACATTTAATTCATTGCTAGTAAAACAAATACCTTAAAACATTAAAAAAAAGTGAAATTATCTTGAGATAATTAACAAGCAGAGTAGAATAGCATTTTTGAAGAAAGTGTAATATGGTTCTACATTGGCATTTTCTGCATTTATTGAAGATACTTAGTCTATCCAACAATTCACTCATTCATTCTTTCATTAAACATTTCTTTGTGCACTTACTATATGCCCAATGTTAATCTAATAGTTTTACAAAACCTCAATTGAACAAGTGTCTAAGGAAATGGATTGCATCTGATAGAACAAGACCCACCAACTATGGATGGGTGGTATGTCTAGAGTATTTTGCATTCCTAAATCATTCTTCTGGAGAAAATTTGTATCAAGAATTTTGTCTAGCTTCACCTGGAGTGTACACATTTTGATTGGCAAGTGGTTTCTGTGATTTGCCTCTTAGAAATACATTGTAATGTTATCTTAATATATGTACTAGGACAGACAAGTTGAACTAACTTGAAAAGCATATTTTATAATCATAAAACTGATCTAATATTATAGTTTTGATCTTAAGCCTCCTCTATTGTACGAGTAATGGAAAGTCTTGGTGAGGAGCTTGTCTAAACAGTTCTCTTGCATTTTCACATAATTGGGCTTGACAGTTTCCTGCCATTGTACAGGATAACTTCAGTCAATGGTGATCATGTTTTTGCTTAAGGGTCATCGAATTGTATTAGAAATTTTATACTATATTCTTGTAATCCTATAAGTCATTTTTGAGTTACATTATTGAAAGTGAATAATAATGTACCACAAAACAAAAATTACTCATGCAGTTAAAGCTTTTTTTTTTTTTTTTTGTATATAGTTTTAGAAACAACAAGTCCACAGAGAATAGGGCTCATGAAATAAATGAAAATACACGCTCATCTCCACCCACTCCTTGTTGTTGGGGCCTGGTCGCATCTGGTGAAAACATTAAGCCATTTACCTTAAGTGGTATTGGAAAGTTAATTTATTCAGCTTCTGGAAGGTACCAGGCTAATGCTTGCAGAGGCAAGATTTTTTTTTGGGTGAAGGCAGCAAACTTTTCTGGACGTGCCCATGGAAATCAGGTACTTCTTTTTTCAGCTACCTTAGCTTCTCTTAGGAATTTGAGGGTGTTTTACGGGTTGTGTTCTTATATGGTGGTTAAGTAGGCTTGCTGAAATGGATCTAGAAAAGACCCAGGTCAGTGACTGGTTGAAAAACAGTTGAGAGAAAATTAAGGAGGTATGACTGAGAGCAGTTTCTCTTTTAGGTCCCCAAATTTCTCCTCTAGCCAGTTCACATTAAGGTCTGAAATTTCCCCCATTGGTGTCATTCTGGCCATTGTTTCCAGAAGGGACTTTCATAAATGCAAATGTGTTCCTGTGGAGCATTTGCACATTCGGTGAGTTTGTCAGGCTAAATGAGCAGTTATCTTTGGAACTAAGAAAGAAGGGTCTTAACAGAGAACCAGGTTGGAGGAAGAAAGATCCTGAGAACATTCATGGGAGGTAGGTCAGGGGAAGACATACAGCATGAAACTTTGGCAGTTTAGAAACAAGGGGGATTGTTGTTAAGAGAGCTTAAGGGTCACTGAAGACAAATATAGGTCATTTCACAGCCTAATTTGGAGTTTGGTCTTCACGGTAGCTCTTTATGGGAGATCAGAAGGCCTTAGCTCAGGTATGGGGAAAAGACTTCCTGTGAAGTCTTTATTCTGCTTGATCGAGGCTGCTTGAAGGTGCTTAGGGGTTCAAGAGAAGTTCTCAGGCCAAGTTCAGACTCAAGGGAAAGAATTCCCTCATTTCATGATTTGTGCCATGGATCCAGGAAGGAGTGGTCATCACAACTTGGGACTCTGCTGCATTTTTGGAGGGTTTAGTAAGTCGGCAATGGCAGTGACAGCTCAGTCCAGTTCTCACAGTGTGAGAAGAACTTGGGATATCCAGCTAATGGATCTACAAGAGTTCCAGGCGGCCCTGATGAACTTCAGCACTTCTCCTTGCATATTTGTATTAACCTGGAAAATTGCTTCTTGAAGAGAAAAGGAAGTGATATTTTGAGAACAGGATCAGTATTTCCAGCACATTTATTGATGGGCTAGCTCCTCAGTGTTTACATGGCAACAGGATGAACTATTATTAGTACTGTTTACATCATGAGGTATCAGGATGTTTTTTGGTTTGGTAGACCAGCTATTCAGGTGAGGAAGTAGAGTGCATCCATTTATGAATTTATTGTTGACATTTTAACTGTGATTCTTTCTCAATTTCTTCTCTAATGTCAAGATACAAATTTTCATATCCTTGAACAAGGATTTTTTGGGAGAGGCAATGAAGACAAATTTTAAAAATGAAAATAAATAAATTGGCAATCCCACAAAGTTCTTGATCATCTTGAGCAGTCAATGTTTCTTGAATGTTTTTGGTGTTTCTGATCCTGTGCTGAGCGCTGTGGGGAATGCAAATGAAAGAAAGAATACATGGTTTCTACCCTCAAGGAACTTACAATTTATTAAGAGACATAAGGCACTTGAACCAGTTAACTAATGAGAAAAGACAGTATATGACACATAAATGCTTTAGAAGTTTAGAAAAAGGAAGGAACAGCAGGGTTATTTAAAGAGTTAAAATACCTGTAGCTTGCTGCTCTTACTTTATTGGTGGATGATTCCAAAACTCTGTGAAGAAGGGGGATAGGGAAAATGGAAGGAGGCTTACCCATCTCTTACTTCCTTATGCAATGTTGTTCATGTACAGTCGGTGTCTAAGGAAACTTGAGGACTGACAGGAAAATTATTTTCAGAAATGGAGGTGAATGAAAGCAGTCATGGTGGAATATTTTCCAACCATAACTCTTGCCTTCTGTTCATCCATCCATTCAGAGAGCCAAGTGTATGTATGTACTCTTCTAACTACTAAATTCCATTCCTAGATAGTCATAGGCCTTCCAAGACCCAAAAGCTTACCTTAATTTCTGTTTTTTTTTTTTGATGAGTCCCAGTCAAATGGCTGTCACAGAAGACAGAAAGCCTTATATAGATTCTCCCTTTCCTCCTCATTGCTTCTTCCCTTCTCTGACCCCCATGCTCCATTCCTTATCTTTTTACTGATTTCTCTGTCCCCCTTCCTCCTAGTCATACATCTACTTTTTCCTAGTATTCCTAGTTTTTTTTTCTTACAGCTGTTCATGGCTCTCTGCACACCACTGTCTAAGTCTGAAGAAGTAAAAAGAGAATGAAATAAGTGTTGCCAAGCAAGACTCTTCTCTTCCTTCCATGTTTGGAAAACTACCTCTTGGAATATAGCTCTTGAAATGTAGAGATTGAATTATCTTTGTGTTTTGTACACAGCCCAGTGTGCTCAAGACATTCCAAAAAGGTTAAATGACTGTAGTAGCAGTCACCCCTCTTATGCAAGACATTCTGGGCTTCATCCAAGACAGGTGGAGCTTTGCTCTATCACTCTCATGCATTCATTTGCTCATTTATTCCCTGAATAAAGAGATAAGCAGAGGCCAGATTCCGTTAGGCCTTCTAGACCATAATGAAGAATTTGGTTTTGATTCTAAGAACTGTGGGAGGCCAGGGGACTGACATGGTCCGATTTGTGTTTTTACAATCTGTCTCTGGCTGCAGTGTGAGAATGGATGATAGAGGTCAAGGGCAGGAGCAGGAGATCAGTTAGAGAAGTTATTGCAGAATTCCAGGCTAGAGATAATTAATGGTGGCTTAGACTAGGATGGTTGAAGTAGAAATGAAGAGAAGTGGACCAATTCTTGCCAAAACATATATTTGTAAGCTGAACCCTGTTTCTTGTATTAGTGTTGCCTTCATTTAAAGTTGGGGGCTGGCTCCAGCATTTTGATGCTTGGGTTAATGTGCTAGAAACTGGCCTGGAAGCCTAGAAGCCTGGCCCCGTTGGACCACCTTACAGGGTCAGATGTAATCCTGGCCCACTAGCCATTCATGCCTCTTGCAGAGTCCTGAAGCTGCTTAAAATGTTTGGTAACTTAATTACTGTTTCACTTACATTCCACTGGCTTAAATTATTTTCTTTCTTTCTTTCTTTCTTTCTTTCTTTCTTTCTTTCTTTCTTTCTTTCTTTCTTTCTTTCTTTCTTTCTTTCTTTCTCTCTCTCTCTCTCTCTTTCCTTCCTTCCTTCCTTCCTTCCTTCCTTCCTTCCTTCCTTCCTTCCTTCCTTCCTTCCTTCCTTCCTTCCTTCTTCTTCTTTCTTTCTTTCTTTCTTTCTTTCTTTCTTTCTTTCTTTCTTTCTTTCTTTCTTTCTTTCTTTCTTTCTTTCTTTCTTTCTTTCTTTATAAAAGAGATACTGGAACTGATGGTTTAATACATTTTAAAATTATTTTCCCACCTATTTCCTACTCTGTTTGCATTGTCATATGGGATATTTCATATAAGCAATCTGTTGAAATGAGAATTTTAATGTTGCGGGCATAATGTTGCCAGTATTGCTTTGAAAACACCACATCAGCTGTCACCAGCACTGGACACGGCAGAATTTATTTCCACAGATATTTGCTAAGGGCTGGGTGTGTGGAAAAAGAAAAAAAAAAAAAAGATGTGGCCTCTGCTTCCAAGGAGCTTGAGAGGAAGGGAGAGTAATGCAAATTCTTGAACATCTTTTATTTATTATTATTATTATTATACTTTAAGTTCTAGGGTACATGTGCATAACATGCAGGTTTGTTACATATGTATACTTGTGCCATGTTGGTGTGCTGCACCCATCAACTCATCAGCACCCATCAACTCGTCATTTACATCAGATATAACTCCCAATGCAATCCCTCCCCCCTTCCCCCTCCCCTTGAACATCTTTTAATTGCTAGCCTTTTACATCCATGACTCATTCAGCTGTTGCAATACCTCTGAGGTGAGTGTTACTCTTATCCTTGTCTTAGGATGAGAAAAGGGGCCCAGCCATCTGTCTCAGATCACAATGCTGTTGTGTACAAGCCATGAGGTAAACCCAAAGTCCATGGGCTTCCCACCTCATGCTGTAGGTACTACTTCAAAAGCTGTCATGTCTTCTGTTTGAATACCACCCCTGCCTCTTCACAGCTGAAAGATCTTGGGGAAAATGTCTTCATCTCTCTGAGATTCAGTTTCCTTATCTTTAAGATATAGATAATAGTATTTACCTCCAAAGGGTATGCATGAAGCATGTATGAAAGTTCCTGGCACATAGTAGCCAGGAACTAAATTTTGTTAGTTTCCTGTTTTGGGGAACCAGCGTATGGCAAGATAATTTGTGATGTGATTTTGGTTTATAGTCCTAAGCAAGCATGGCAAATATTTTTTGTCTGTTTTCAACCTCACAGATGTTAGAAAAACTTGTGTTGTACATTTATGTTTAGGTATTAGGAGAGAGATTCTTTCTTGGGTTGCAAGATTGTAGGATTTGTTTGCAGTGTATCTGGATCTGGGCAGAGAGGCATTCTCAAGCTCCTGGCCCATCCTACCCAGTTCAGGTAGCAACAGGAGAGAAAAGAGGCAGTTGTTTGTATAAGGCATGTAAATGAAGGCTGAAAATCCTGTAGGGTCAATTCGTGTGTCCTTTGGAGATGAAATTAATGGATATTTTCCTTTGAAGGATCAACTCTACAGGCTATATCCAATAGAATACGGGGACCTCACACTGTCTTTTTGTGAGGGATCATACTTGTTTTTTCAGTCCTTGATGAAAACCACTTTGCCTTTCCTGAAACTAGACATTTAAGCTTTGATGAGCTGACAAAGGGGGGACGGACAGACAACAATAACCTTGCAGTCTACATTAGGCTCTTAAAAATAACACATGGGACAATAGTATTACTAGCTTCTCTACAAAGTGCCCCTTTATAAGCATGTGTGCAAGATTGGAAACTACCAATATGAGGGGAAAAGAAGGCCAAGAGGCTGATCTTAATTATTGAACTGTGCTGTGTTGGTTTCCGAAGTTCTTTTAGAGTGGATTGTAGAGGTGACATTTGTAGGAGATTCTCGGTTGACTGTAGTTTGTTAAACTCATTGAGACATAGGTGATTTTAACTCTTTTTTTTTTTTTTAAGGCAGAGTTACGCTCTTTCACCCAGACTGGAGTGAAGTGGCGTTATCTCAGCTCACTGCAATCTCTGCCCCTTGGGTTCAAGCAATTCTCCTGTCTCAGCCTCCCAAGTAGCTGGGATTATAGGTGCCTATCACCACACCTGGCTAATTTTTGTATTGTTGGTAGAGACGGGGTTTTGCCATGTTGGCCAGGCTGGTCTTGAACTCCTAACCTCAGGTGATCCACCCGCCTCGGCCTTCTAAAGCGCTAGGATTACAGGCATGAGCCACCACATCTGGCCAAGTTTAACCCTTTAACATTTACTTTTACTCTTTAAGAACGACATTTACTCTTTAAGAAGACTTTTACTTTTCTTCTCTTACACAGTGTCTGCTTTGAACCAAGTCTTTAATATATAGAGACCCTATTAAATGACCCATCAAATGTCCTCTCAGCCCTTGAATTATTTCTCTTCCAACTCTGTTTTCCTATAAGGTGATCTACTACATACCAGAAGTCAGTCTCGGGCAATATAATGAAGGCTAGCAGTACGTTCACATGGTCATGCGTATTTCTAAATTTTGCAAAACCAAGATGTGTTAAGTGTAGTCACTGAAGATCACTTTCTTTTTCCATTCTGACTTCCTCACCATCATCATTCTCCTCCGGTCAGATGGTATCTAAGTGATGGGCACGTTTTGGATCTGGCTAGAGGAAGTTGAATTGGGGATACATGTATTTTAGTGTGATATTTTAATGTAGTTCGCAGTCCCTTTCATAGTCATCTGGGTGAGGAATGGCTTGTAGGAATATTCCTACAACCCACTGGACAGCTCACCAGCATGGATGGGGAACAAAGGTTAAGGCCAGAGGTCCTAAGGCTAGGAGCCAGTCCTATGGCACTCATCCTGGAAATATGGGGTAGTGGAGAAAAATGAGGCTGGAAACAAGGTTTGAGAAGCTCAAATGTAGGAAATTCTTACCTCTGTAGACATAAAATTGTGAGCAGAAGAATTGATGCCAGCGAAATATATTCTCTCCTGTTTGGAATATGTGCAGTGATGCTGAGTATACAATTATAAACTCACCGTGTGTGTGTGTGTGTGTGTACTTTTAATTTTCTTTTTTGTGAGAATAGTGTGGAATTGATTTTATCAGAACCCCTGTGTTTGTAGGGCCACGAGCCTGAAGGCATGGAGCAAGAATGTCTGCATGAGAAGACACATGATTTTTACCTTCTATTCTGGATCTCATATATTTATCTTACTGTATCTGTTGCAGCTTGTCCTGAGATAGCCTGATGGTTCCAGAGGAAAGGGTGTGCAAAATTGCCACTAAAGCAAGAGTCATGCTCTGAGAAACAAGCATTCCATGACAAACTGTCACACATTTTCATCAATAAGTCCTGGTATACAGTATAAGAGGAATTCAATGATCCAATTATGTAGTTTAGTGCAGCGTAGGAACGTTTTAACTGTTCTCATATATGCCTTAATTTCAGGTTAATTGTGTACTTTTATTTCAGAATTACTGTTCATATCAAAATTCAGATATGATTTGGGTAATGAATTTATTAGAAGCCCAAACCCCAGCATCGCACAATATACCCAAGTAACAAACCTGCATATGTACCTCCTGAATCTATATTTAAAAAAAACAAAACAAAAATAGCCAGGCACAGTGGCTCACACCTGTAATCTCAGCACTTTGGGAGGCCAAGGAGGGTGGATCACCTGAGGTCAGGAGTTCGAGACCAGCCTGGTCAACATGGTGAAACGCTCTCTCTACTAAAAATACAAAATTAGCTGGGTGTGGTGGTGGGCACCTGAATACCAGCTACTTGGGAGGCTGAAGTAGGAGAATTGCTTGAACTTGGGAGGCAGAGGTTGCAGTGAGCTGAGATCACGCCACTGCACTCCAGCCTGGGTACCAGAGTGAGACCCTGTCTCAAAAAAAAAAAAAAAAAAAAAAAAGAAAAAGGAAAACAAAAACAGAATTCAGATATGACAGGACATATTCCTGTTGAAAGCCATAGTGTAACAATTGCTACAAAGAGAATAAAATACCTAGGAATCCAACTTACAAGGGATGTGAAGGACCTCTTCAAGGAGAACGACAAACCACTGCTCAACGAAATAAAAGAGGATACAAACAAATGCAAGAACATTCCATGCTCATCGACAGGAAGAATTGATATCGTGAAAATGGCCATACTGGCCAAGGTAATTTACAGATTCAATGCCATCCGCATCAAGCTACCAGTGACTTTCTTCACAGAATTGGAAAAAAACTACTTTAAAGTTCATATGGAACCGAAAAAGAGCCCACATTGCCAAGACAATCCTAAGCAAAAAGAAGAAAACTGGAGCATCATGCCATCTGACTTCAAACTATACTACAAGGCTACAGTAACCAAAACAGCATGGTACTGGTACCAAAACAGAGATATAGACCAATGGAACAGAACAGAGGCCTCAGAAATAACACCACACATCTACAACCATCTGATCTTTGACAAACCTAACAAAAACAAGCAATGGGGAAAGGATTCCCTATTGAATAAATGGTGCTGGGAAAACTGGCTAGCCATATGTAGAAAGCTGAAACTGGATCCCTTCCTTAAACCTTATATGAAAATTAACTCAAGTTGGATTAAAGACTTAATGTAAGACCTAAAACCATAAAAACCCTAGAAGAAAACCTAAGCAATACCATTCAGGACATAGGCATGGGCAAAAACTCCATAACTAAAACACCAAAAGCAATGGCAATGGAAGTCAAAATAGGCAAATCAGATCTAATTAAACTAAAGAGCTTCTGCATGGCAAAAGAAACTACCATCAGCATGAACAGGCAACCTATAGAATGGGAGAATATTTTTGCAATCTACCCATCTGACAAACGACTAATATCCAGATTCTACAAAGAATTTAAACAAATTTACAAGAAAAAAACAACTCCATCAAAAAATGGGCAAAGGATATGAACAGACATTTCTCAAAAGAAGACATTTATGCAGCCAACAGACGTAAGAAAAAATGCTCATCATCACTGGTCATCAGAGAAATGCAAATCAAAACCACAGTGAGATACCAATTACAATGGTGATCATTAAAAAGTCAAGAAACAGCAGATGCTGGAGAGAATGTGGAGAAATAGGAACACTTTTACACTGTTGGTGGGAGTGTAAATTAGTTCAACCATTGTGGAAGACAGTGTGGCGATTCCTCAAGGATCTAGAACTAGAAATACCATTTGACCCAGCAATCTCATTACAGGGTATATACCCAAAGGATTATAAATCATGCTACTATAAAGACACATGCACACGTATGTTTATTGCGGCACTATTCACAATAGCAAAGACTTGGAAACAACTCAAATGTCCATCAATGGTAGACTGGATTAAGAAAATGTGGCACATATACACCATGGAATACTATCCAGTCATTAAAAGGATGAGTTCATGCCCTTTGTAGGGACATGGATGAAGCTGGAAACCATCATTCTCAGCAAACTATCACAAAGACAGAAAACCAAACACTGCATATTCTCACTCATAGGTGGAAATTGAAGACTGAGAACGCTTGGACACAGGGCAGGGAACATCACACACTGGGACCTGTCAGGGGGTGGGGGGCTGGAGGAGGGATAGCCTTAGGAGAAATACCTAATGTAAATGACGAGTTGATGGGTACAGCAAACCAACATGGCACATGTATACCTATGTAACAAACCTGCACGTTGTGCACATGTACCCTAGAACTTAAAGTATAATAATAAAAAAGAAAGAAAGAAAAAAAAAGAGATTGAGAAAAAAAAAAAAAAAAGGAAACCATAAGTGTAAGTTGAAAGAAAATATTTGTGGTATTTGCTAGCGTTAAAAAGTTAGTGAGTTGTGTGATTTCTGTACTCATTCTCAATAAATGTTCATTTTTTGTATCTAATTTTATAGATATAAAATTAGGGATTTTTATATCTATAAAAATAAATAGGGATACAAAATTTGTATACACTTTAGGTTTCGTAAAGCCTGGACTTGCCCTGCTTCATACCAATGTTGTGGACAGATTCATAGCAGTCTGACAGTACCTGTGAGATGAGGAAGCGACACGCTGTAGTGGAAGAAGAAGCCTTGATTCTGCCACTAGGAGCTGTGTAACTTCAGCATGTTTCTTAGCCTCTGTGAATTTTGGTTTCCTCAGCTGTCAAGTTTGGATGGTGATCCATCACAGAATTGTTGCAACTTAAAGGAACCCTCAGTGTAGTTCTTGGCATGTGATAAACACTCAATAAATATAATTTCCTTTTTTTACTTGAGCTCTCTCTGATGGTTTACAGATTCTTCTTAGGTCAGGGACCCAGGTGAGGAAATGCGTTGTCCTTTCAAAATGAATTTTGACATGAGGATAGTAGGTAGAGAATTGGGGTTTCCCCTGGGATTTTTGTCTTTAATAAACCCGAGACAAAATGAATCACAGTGGTGTTTTCTCTAGATGTAAAGCAAAGTATGCAGTGCCTTCATCAGCTGCGTAGAATATTGGGCTGAAAGTACTCCAATTTAGTGTGTCTGCCACCACACACACACACACACACACACTCATTTGGCATGAACCAAGGATTACATTATTCTGAATCACTGCAGGTTTTTGACACAGCTGCATTCTTCAATCAAAAATATTGATGAACAAAGCCCTGGGCCAGGTGCTGGATTCCCTTGAAATGTAGAAGTCTGGGAACTAGGATTTGGCATTCCTGGGTGTCCTAATGAGCCTGGAACAGCACATTCTTTCCGATATGTGTGCCTTGGCTATATGCACCAACGATAACCTCTGTGAGGTGGGGATGGGACGGGAACCCTAGGTTAGCTAAATACTGACTTGCTGTCAGGGTATGATTTAGTCATCATAGCAGACTAGGTGAGTGCCTATGATACTGGACTATGAACTATTTTCTTTAAGGACAAGACCCAAGACCACTTTTTTCAATGCCTACCATGGCTAGTACATAGTAAGTGTTTGTAGTATTTATTGAATTGATTTACAATCTACATTCAGTAGAAGTAAAAAAAAAAAAAAAAAAGGATTTTCCTTTTTGAAACAAAACTGCAGCTTTTGGCCGGGCGTGGTGGCTCATGCCTTTAATCTCAGCACTTTGGGAGGCCGAGGCGGACGGATCACCTGACGTGAAGAGTTCGAGACCAGCCTGGCCAACATGGTGAAACCCCGTCTCTACTAAAAATACAAAAATTAGCCGGGGCATGGTGGCAGGCGCCTGTAATCCCAGCTACTTGGGAGGCTGAGGCAGGAGAATCGCGTGAACCCAGGGGCAGAAGTTGCAGTGAGCTGAGATCGTGCCACTGCACTCCAGCCTGGGTGATAGAGTGAGACCCTGTCTCAAAAAAAGAAAATTGCAGCTTTTGATGAATAGCCCTTACCCTGCTGTTGTGGAGGAAGAGGAGTCGTTTTGAAATGGGGAATCAGAAGCAGTGTGCTTCACACTTTGCTCACAAACGATTCCTCTGAGTGAAACAAGTCAAACCAAAGCAAGTCCAGGGAAGTCTGAGAAGTTAGCATACTTGCAAAGACAAAACAGCCACAAGTCAACTGTCAGCTGAGTGAGCGCCTGTCTGGACTTTATCCTGCAGGCAGTTAGGAAGAAACATTGTTTGAAGACCCTTGTCACCAGCACACATGACTGATTTCTCATCAGAAGAGGGATTGTGAGTGAAATAAGAAAAAGTCTGTGTAATATGTGTCATGATGAGTTATATATTTACCTATTAACTGTATACAAAACCAATGTGCATTTAGATTATCCATATTTTATTTGGGGGCCAGCTGGTTAATTTGCCTGCTTTCTAAATTATTGTGTCAGATAAGCTCACTCAGGTATTGTCAGAATGAACCCACCTAATCTGGTGAACATTTTGGCATCTGGGCAAGGTCTACCCAGGATCAAATCTGTTGACACCTTTCCCCCCAACCCCGGCCCTGTCCCTACCTATACACACGCTTTGTTTAAAAATACTCATTGGTGCGTACTTTGTGTCAGGTGTCAGGTAGTGTGCTAGCAGTGAGGATGCATAATCCTGTCCCTCTTTTTTTTTTTTTTTTCCTTTGGGACAGTGTCTCACTCTGTCACCCAAGCAGGAGTGCAGTAGTGGATCATGGCTCACTGCAGCCTTATCCTTGACCTCCTGGGCTCAGCTGATCGTCCCACCTCAGTACCTCCTGAGTAGGTGGGACTCCAACTGTGCACCACCACCTGGCTAATTTTTCAGTTTTATGTTTTTGTAGAGATGGGGTCTTACTATGTTGCCCAGGCTGATCTTGAACTCCTGGACTCAAGCAATCCTCCTGCCTCCCAAAGTGCTGGGATTACAGTTGTGAGCCACTGTACCCGGCCTCATCATATTCCTCTTGAAGCTTGCAGTGTAGGACAGATGAACCCAGCAGCCACACCTCTTATCTGGGTATTGCAGGAGACCAGCATCCAGCAGTGTTTCCAGAGTGGCTGGCCTTGCTGCTTCTCCTCACTTGCTCCCCAAGGGCAAGATGATATGCAGATTCCCACTGAAGCAAATGTCCTATCCATTGTCTTCTGGTCCGCTTAAACCTTGATCCTGTAATTAATTATATGAAAGAACAGAAAAAGTTTCAGAGAATGATAATCTCTTTTAACATTTTCTTGTTCATTTTTAATAGTTGTGTTTTTGGGGTACATGTGATGTTTTGATACGTGTATACACTGTATAATGATCAGATCAGGGTAATTGGGGTATCTGTCACCTCAAACATTTATTTTTTCTTTGTGTTGGGAACATTGCAATTCTTCTCTTCTAGTTATTTTGAAATATACAATAAATTATCATTAACTATAATTTTCCTACTGTAATATCAAATACTAGAACTTATTGCTTATAATGATAATCTCTTAAATAGTCATATTTAAATGCCAATTTACAAATGGAGTAAAATATTTAACAGAATTGAATTGATAATTTTGAGGCCTTTGTTAGTAACTAGTCTTAATTGCAGCAATTTTGTTTTGAACAGAGATTATAGGAATAAATTTTAATTCTGGCTGGAAAATAGTACTGAAATAGCACTTGTCTTATTCTTTCAAATTTTTAGTACTTGGGTATTTGGAGTCATTGAGATTTACTCTTTGTCTATTCAGGAACATTAGTAGTTTCAGATTGGACAATGGCTGGTTATAACCAGTTGAATAAAATTCCTGCAGTTCATCCATTCTTCTCCTACCAGCAGGTGTCATTATGGAAATATGAAAATAGTGTAAATTCCAGAGTTGTAGGAACTAGCTGTGAGAAAGAAAAGTAACACTTTGGATATTAAAAAGCAACAAAAAATGAAAAAATCATTTGGCACTAAGCAAGGATGGCCTGTTTAATTACTGATTTGGCAGTGTTCTACAGTATGATGTAACTGACACAGGATTTTAAAGCACATAATTTATTTTAATTAGATTAAGCAAATATTTATAAGAACCAGTCTAGCCGGGCGCGGTGGCTCAAGCCTGTAATCCCAGCACTTTGGGAGGCCGAGACGGGTGGATCACGAGGTCAGGAGATCGAGACCATCCTGGCTAACACGGTGAAACCCCGTCTCTACTAAAAAAAACACAAAAAACTAGCCGGGTGAGGTGGTGGGCGCCTGTAGTCCCAGCTACTTGGGAGGCTGAGGCAGGAGAATGGCTTAAACCCGGGAGGCGGAGCTTGCAGTGAGCTGAGATCCGGCCACTGCACTCCAGCCTGGGCGACAGAGCAAGATTCCATCTCAAAAACAAACAAAAACAACAACAAAAAAACCATTCTAGGCTCATAGGAGTCTCGAAAGAAAAGTAAGACGTGATTCTTATTCTCGAGGAGCTGACATGATATCCGAGAAGGATACATTAATGAAATAATTAGTTCATTGAATGAATCAATCTTTCTTTTTTACATGCTGGATTGAAGAACATAGACAGTAAAAGTTGCAGAAGCTGAGGGACTGAGTAGTGTTTTTGATTGTGGGTTAATCAAAGAGTAAGTTTTACAAATTCAAGTAGAGAGGAACTTCAAAATTATTTGGTAAACTTGATAGCTCATTCCTTCCTTTCTTGCTAACTGCCTATCTCTCTATATAATCTAAAGTAATAATTATAATAATGACATATTGCATATGTATCCAAGGATGTAACAATTGGATTTAACAGTTTGCTATAATCGGCCGGGCGCGGTGGCTCATGCCTGTAATCCCAGCACTTTTGGAGGCCGAGGCGGGCAGATCACGAGGTCAAGAGATGGAGACCATCTTGGCCAACATGAAGAAACCCCGTCTCTACTAAAAATACAACAATTAGCTGGGGGTGGTGGTGCGTGCCTGTAGTCCCAGCTACTCGGGAGATTGAGACAGGAGAATCGCTTGAACCCGGGAGGCGGAGGTTGCAGTGAGCCGAGATCACGCCACTGCACTCCAGCCTGGGCGACAGAGTGAGACTCCATCTCAAAACAAAACAAAATGAAAAAACAAAACAAAACAAAAAAAAAACGGTTTGCTATAATCAGCTGACTAATATGATCAAATCTTCTAAAAACTAAGGTAAACATTATAAGTGAGCATTTGTATTAGGAGACTTTTCCAGGAACCTGGATCAGGTTTTAAGTGTGCTTGGTCAGGGTCAGTGCTTCATTCACCCTCTTTTCCCCTCTAGACTGTGAGGTTCTCTAAGGCATGGGATATTTGGCATTCCTCTTTGCATTCCTGGCACTCCCAATTCTGCCTCTGGATCTGTAGCGAGCTCTTAGTACATGTTTGTTGAATGACAGTATCACCAAAGGATAGGGTATTTACAGTCCTTTGTACATTATATTGTTAGAATGAATGCATATTGATACTAGACTAGGCAACCTTAGATTGAATATTTCAGAAAACCAGATTTAGAAACCTGGCTTGAAAAATTGATAGCATAGATTCTGAAGTTTTCTCTTTTGATTCCACTTGTCCATCCAATGAGATATATTTCAAAAAGTATTTCAGTAAGCGATGTGATTCCAGGACATTGTCCATGAGATATAGAGGACATTGTACTTCATCTAAATAAAACTGGGCCTAATTTTAGGCAGAAGGATGTACATAGTGTTATTTTATTACCTTTTCAACAACTTTCTATGTTAGTAATCAATCATTTTCAATGAAGACAGTTTGTTCACCACCATATTGGAAGGATATTATTAATCTACCAGCTGCCATATGGTAAGGGGTCTGTCCTCAGCCTACCTTTGGTATTTTGAACTAGTTATACTGTGTTCATCATTTTCTTACATCTCCAGCTGCTTACTAGACTTCTCTGTTTTGATTTTCCATTGTCACCTCCAATGTAACATGTCAAATCGGGAAATCATCGCTTTTA
This sequence comes from Macaca nemestrina, assembly GCF_043159975.1. NCBI lineage: Eukaryota > Metazoa > Chordata > Mammalia > Primates > Cercopithecidae > Macaca > Macaca nemestrina. The sequence goes on along the minus strand of NC_092140.1, from coordinate 76,766,600 downwards.
CCTATAAACCACCTCTTCCTTTAAGGCCATACCTTTTCTTTTAATGTTACCATTATTTTCCAGTTCCCCAGGTGAAAAACTTTGATATTTCGTTGTTCTCAACCCCTTCCCCAATCCAATCAATCAAAATAGTATCTATACTTCCTTTGTGATGCCTATGATATCTATTCTTTTCTTCCTTTCCATTTCTTTTACCAAGACCCTGGATTAGACCATGCATGAATGACATAGCTTCTTGAATCATCTTATTAGCGTTTTCTTCTCTTTTTCCCCGTATCAATGAGTAGGAACATTTTAGTTAGAATTATTCAAATATCAGTACCAAGTCCACACACTTAATCAGAGTTGCTAGGGCCCTGCATGACTTGCTATCTGATAATCATTCTAACTCAACTCTTGTACCCTTAAAATTGTTTGCTCTGGTCATATGGAAAAATGCAATTTTTCAATCTAGTCGTGTTCTCTTTGACTTCCAGATTATTTGTGTTGTGGTAGAATATACATAACATAAAATTGACTATTTTAACCATTTTGAAATGCACGGTTCAGTGGCACTAAGTACATTCCCATTGTTGTGTAACCATCACCATCATCCATCTCGAGGAATGTTCCATCTTTCTAAACAGAAACTCTGTACCCATGAAACACTAACTACCCATTTCCCCTCCTCCCAGCTTCTGGCAGCCACTATTCTACTTTCTGTCTCTATGAATTTAACTACTCAAAGTACCTCATATAGCTAGAAGTATACAATATAAATCCTTTTGTGGCTGGCTTGTTTCACTTTGCATAATGTCCTCAAAGTTCATCTATGCTGTAGCATGTGTCAGAATTTCATTCCTTTTTAAGGCTGAATAATATTCCATTTTATGTCTGCGCCACATTTTGTTTATTAATCATCCACTGAGAGACATTTGGGTTGCAGTTTCTTCTCTTTAAGTGTATTCTGTTCATTAAAAACAGGTTAATCCTGCCACTTCTTTCAGTCATGTTATTTTGCTGCTCAGAAGCCTTCAATGAGCTCCTTTTTACAGATAGGATCAGTCGCAGCATGCATAGCCTAACACTCTAGGCTCTTGCCTCTCTGGGCCCTGACCTATGTATAAAACCTTTTTGTTCATTATTAGTCCTCAACATTTATTCATGAAACATAGTTTTTGAGTGTCTGGTATGTGTTAGGCCTTGGGGTAAGTGCTGAATAAACCAAATAGATATTGTCCCTTACCCCATGGAACTGACTTTGGAGTTAAGCGATTCCTTCGCTTAAGCCAGAAGACTCTCCTTTTTACCTTGGAAGCTGGTTACTTCACCCAACATGAATATACCAAAAACCATTTGGTAAATGACCAGCTCACCAAAGCTAATTCTGCAAAAATCACTTGACCAAATAATGATTTTGCTGAAAAATTGAGGTTTATATTTTTTCCTTTGTCCCTTTTGTCAATGCAGTTCTCCTCCTGGACCTGCATTGGCCAACTGCTGTTTAATATGAACTTTGCCTGTTTTTCACATTCTAGACTCTGAGAATTTTGAGAATGTTCAACATTTTCTATGGGACGGTCAACTGTTTTGTTTATTTGTTTATTTTTTAAAGCACTGTTTTTTGTCTTACTTTTGCCCCTGTCCCTATTGCTTCTGCTTCTGCACTTTCCTGTGCCCTAGTGCAATGATTATGACACATTTCTCTAGACCCTGTGTAAAGTATTTGCCAAATGATTGCTCAGTGAATCAGTCATTCATTGAGTTAGTCAGTAAGAAGTTGATCACTTGGCAAATTAGTTTCCAAACATTTTAAAATTTCTTCTCTCTCTTGTAGGAAATCAAAGGGAAGCATTTTCTACTATTTTTTTTCAGGTCTATCCTCTCTGTTTGAACCATAATATCTTTTTTTAAGATGGAGTCTTGCTTTGTTGCCCAGCCTGGAGTGCAGTCACACAATCTGGGCTCATTACAACTTCTGCCTCCCAGGTTTAAGTGATTCTAGTGCCTCAGCCTCCCGAGAAGCTGGGATTACAGGCACGTGCCACCACACCCAACTAATTTTTGTATTTTTAGTAGAAACAGGGTTTCATCATGTTGGCCAGGCTGGTCTGGAGCTCCTGACCTCAAGTGATCTACTCGCCTTGGCCTCCCAAAATGCTGGGATTACAGGCGTGAGCCACTATGCCCAGCCAAACCATAACCTCGTTTAATAGCTCTGTTGATTTGTTTTTGGAAATGGCCTTCTTATATCTTGTGCTCAGAGTCAGTAGTTGCTCAGTTAATCTAAAGAAGCTGGTTAAGGTGTAGAATCATAAAAACGATATAGACACATCTTTTAAAATAAAACTCCAATGTGCATTCTATTAGCCAGTCCTTTAGGATCAAGGCATTTTCTTCCAAAATGGGTCCACTAATTATTATATCATCTCTCTTTCATAAACCATATTCATTATGAATTACCTATGATTTCTAGTTTCAGTTTCTTTAGACAGGAGGGAGATCTTAAAGACACTGATGCAATGAGTAAGGAATCCTGGTGTATTTTTACTATTTTTCCCTGCCATTAACACTTGTCATACAATTTAAGAGCAGATTATCTTAGCGACATATCTGTATCGATTCTTTAAAATAATTCAATCTATTTTTTAACAAAAGCCAAAATAGACAAATGGAATCTAATTAAACTAAAGAGCTTCTGCACAGCAAAAAAACTACCATCAGAGTGAACAGGCAACCTACAGAATGGGAGAAAATTTTTGCAATCTACTCATCTGACAAAGGGCTAATATCCAGAACCTACAAAGAACTCAAACAAATTTACAAGAAAAAAACAAACAACCCCATCAAAAAGTGGGCAAAGGATATGAACAGACATTTCTCAAAAGAAGACATTCATACAGCCAACAGACACATGAAAAAATGCTCATCATCACTGGCCATCAGAGAAATGCAAATCAAAACCACAATGAGATACCATCTCACACCAGTTAGAATGGCGATCATTAAAAAGTCAGGAGACAACAGGTGCTGGAGAGGATGTGGAGAAACAGGAACACTTTTACACTGTTGGTGGGATTGTAAACTAGTTCAACCATTATGGAAAACAGTATGGCGATTCCTCAAGGATCTAGAACTAGATGTACCATATGACCCAGCCATCCCATTACTGGGTATATACCCAAAGGATTATAAATCATGCTGCTATAAAGACACATGCACACGTATGTTTATTGCGGCACTATTCACAATAGCAAAGACTTGGAATCAACCCAAATGTCCATCAGTGACAGACTGGATTAAGAAAATGTGGCACATATACACCATGGAATACTATGCAGCCATCAAAAAGGATGAGTTTGTGTCCTTTGTAGGGACATGGATGCAGCTGGAAACCATCATTCTTAGCAAAGTATCACAAGAACAGAAAACCAAACACCGCATGTTCTCACTCATAGGTGGGAACTGAACAATGAGATCACTTGGACTTGGGAAGGGGAACATCACACACCGGGGCCTATCATGGGGAGGGGGGAGGGGGGAGGGATTGCATTGGGAGTTATACCTGATGTAAATGACGAGTTGATGGGTGCTGATGAGTTGATGGGTGCAGCACAGCAACATGGCACAAGTATACATATGTAACAAACCTGCACATTATGCACATGTACCCTAGAACTCAAAGTATAATAATTTAAAAAAAAAAGTGACTATTTTTATTGTCACATTCATCAGACAACATGATATTTAATTAAATATGACTATAATAACAAATACAAGTGGCACAACTTTTCTATCAATTGCCTGTTGGTAAGTGGACCATGCAATTGCTGGGAGTAGAAGCCTACAGGCTTATGAGGGAGGAGGCTGTGAGCCAGGAGCACTGAGCATGCCTGGTATCAGCCAGTATGTTTCCCTGAGGACATAGAGAGCACTGGTTGAATGTGTAGTCATTTAGTGCAGGTAGGCTATACAGGATTTTACCATATTTGTTCATCCTTATAGACAAAGCTGTGTTATTGCTTACTATCTTGTAATGAAGTAGGAATTGAGGTGAGATCTAGCAGAAATTGATATGGGGAACTGCACAAATCCTTCAAGTTCAAATGACAAGAACAGGGAATATTTACATTTGATGTAAATTTGCATCACTTCATCAGAGGTCCAGAACCTGTGGGAATCGGGGTGGAGAGAGTGAAGAAACAGTTTTAGACTGTCATCATTGTCAACTTTATCTTGGGGCAGATGGACCATCTCTGCCAGGAACTCTACTCCTCTGCCTAAATGACCATGCAGCCCCCCTTGCAAGGGAAGTCCCTAGGTGGATGTCATGTGACTGCCCACCCCTTGGCCTGCACCCACCTTCCCTGTAAGGAAGTGCTAGTGGCCTTCTATCAGGGTCTCTTCCACTGACTTCTGTATATGTGTATGGGAAGGAATTGTGTGTTGGGGGTAGGAGGTGGGGTCAGGCCTCTGTGCCTCTGTAGTGCATCCAGAAATTCCTCAACATTTTTGGCATTGGATATGCCCTCTCTAGTTTCCAGTACTGATAAAAGCTTTTTCCTATTTTTATATTCCACTTGTCACTTCCCTGGAAATCCACATATAAGGGATTGGAAGTCTGTCCTCTTTTATTCCAAACCTTCCTTTCCCCCTTCACCTCAAACTTTGTACTTCGGCCTCTTAAATGGGTCTGTACATAACTTTTTCCTCTGCTATAAGCACATAACTAATAAACTATGGGTTAGAGTAAGGTAATTGGCAGTTCTATGTTTCTCAGTGTTTGTACTATTAAAATGATTTTTCCAAATCAGACTCAAGGCAATGGAATAATAATAATGATAATTTATTTTGCACTGTGCTTTATGGTTTTTCCATAGTTTAGTGCTTCATTTAATGAGATAAATAACCAGACAAGCCCGGGTGTGGTGACTCATGCCTGTAATCCCAGCACTTTGGGAGGTCAAGGTGGGAGGATTACCTGAGGTCAGGAGTTCAAGACCAGCCTCGGCAACATGGTAAAACTCTGTCTCTACAAAAAATTAAAAAAATCAGCAGGGCGTCATGGTGCATGCCTGTACCTGTAGTCCCAGCTACTTGGGAGGCTGAGGTGGGAGGATCACTTGAGCCTGGGAAGTCGAGGCTTCAGTGAGCTATGATTGTGCCACTGTACTCCAGCCTGAGCAACAGAGCAAGATCGTGTCTCAAATAAAATAAAATAACATAACATAACTTAACATAAAATAACATAAAATAAAATAACCAGACTACTTGAGTGGAATGTTTTTGGAACAAAACATTACCTGAGATGAGAGAGGTGTTATCGTCTGCTTTCAGCAGGACACTCTGCTTGGAGCCCTGGTCTGGGTACTCTTTGATTTTCTGCTCTCAGCATTGTCTTCATGCAGGTACAGTTACATCAGGCGATTATCTTGTTGGGGCTATTACTTTAAAAAAATAGATATAGTTTTTGACAAAAAAGAAAGATAGACAAATAAAATGTCAAGGACAGCCAAGACAGACCCTAGCTTCAGTCTTGAGGATGGCTTTCAGAAAATCACGGCTGGATTTCCTTGCCTGTGATCTTGTTTCCGAACTGCTTAAATCTGCACTGTTGCAGATGGGCACATTTTTGCTCAATCAAGGAAAAGATGAATTTGGTGGCTTTGGAACAACGTTTTCTTCATTTGCTCAACCACAGGGAGAATATGAGCTATTTGAGAAATAGCCCTTGGACAGCAGGCATCTTTCTTCCAACAGAAGATGAAATGGATCCTCCATCTGTCTCACCATACAGCCCTTACTGTGTGTGTCAACTTGGGTTGAAATCTTATAGATGCTGTCCTCGATCTCTGAAAATCTCTTGTATTACTGTAAATTAGCCTCATTGGCTTCCCTAAGTGTTCTCAGATTTCTCTTCTAAAAATGTCCCTCCAGGGATCTGCAGGGAAGATGAAGTGTTTTTTTTGGGTGGATAGGGGGAACACCAAATGCTATGAACTCAGTCCCTACTTTGATTTGGGAAGCTGACCATATCTGAGGCAATTCTCCTACATCTGTGGTTGAATTCTCCTCTTCTTTTCATTACCTCTTGGGCTGGGATCCTCTGACTGTATGAAGATGGGGTAAGTAGCATGACTCTCCATAAAGAAAAGCCCATGCTTACTCCCAAGATGAGGCAGTGAGCCTTAATAAAAAAGGCGCTGGAAGTAATCCCCCTTTAAGAGAGTCTAACATGAGAAATGCCAAGAGAATATTGTGCACATATTAGACACCCAATCAGTATTTGTTGAGTGAGTACAGCAGGGAGTGGCAGCAGGGGGTGGCAGTCATGCTAGGCCATCTCTGATGCAGCCTCCATTTCTGTTAACCTCTTCAGACCTTAATTCTTCATCTCCTTCCCTCTCCTTATCACGGTTCCATTGTTGCTCTGCTTTTTCTTGGTAACTCAGGGGAAAAGACAAGGGCTAGTTTGGGGATTATATTTCAAGGTTGCGCTGGGCTGATGGCAATTGGAGGACAGAGAAAGGGAACTGCAAAGGATGCTTCTGAACCAGATTCCTATACAACTTCTCTCAAATGCAGACGTAGACACCTGCCTCTGCCTGTCTTGATGCTAGGACAGGGCTGGGGTGGTCATAGGTTGCCAAAGAGCTTTTTTTTTTTTTTTTTTTGGAGACAGAGTCTCGCTTTGTCGCCCAGGCTTTAGCACAGTGGTGCCATCTCAGCTCATTGCAACCTCCGACTCCTGGGTTCAAGTGATTCTCCTGCCTCAGCCTCCTGAGTAGCTGGGACTACAGGCATGCACCACTGCACCTGGCTAATTTTTGTGTTTTTAGTGGAGACAGGGTTTTGCCATGTTGGCCAAGCTGATCTTAAATTCCTGGCCTCAAGTGATCCACCCACGTCGGCCTCCCAAAATGCTGGAATTACAGGCATGAGCCACCATTCCCAGCTCCAAAGAGCTTTCTTAGAAGAACGGCTGCTCAGTGCCCCAGCTGGGTTTCTAATACTTTATAAACCAAGGTGTTGAAAGTGTGCTCAGGTCACATCTCCTTGTTCTAGCAGTGTTAGGATGAGTTGCGAACTCTTGACTCTGAAACTGGGAAGTGCTCTCTTCTAACTTCTCAGCTTTTAAAAACATGGCTTGTGTCTGTTCCCATTGTCATTTCTGGCTGTCATATGGCCACAACTATCTGTTAAGTCAGTGGAAAACAGACTGTGGCTTTTCTTAGATGTTTTCCTAAATTAACTTCTTCTGGGGCAACATCAACTCTGGAGGCACTGCCTCTTTTCTCCACCTTTATGATAATTCTGAGACTCTAAGGACAAAATGGTTTCTTTTTAGGCTTTCAGACAGGTGCATTTGCTGTGAGGCTAAACATCCAAATAGATTTAGAGTGAGTGACAGTGAGTATTCAGGTCAAGTCCACCACTTTGATGTTCCTTCTTTTCCATGCTTTTTTCCTTCAAAATACAGTCAAGTCCCCCCAAAATGTGTGTGTAGCTTAACTAAATTCAGTTGTATGATATAATTTTTCTTTCCATTCCAGCCAGTGAGTGTTTTCCCTAGAGTACGCAGAAGATGATAGAACAGAACCTGCTGTTACCTTTATCATTTTTGTTCCCATGTGCTGCTCAGAGTGTGACATTTTCATTGTGCCAAGTATGATTCTAGTATTTATTGATACAACTTGTTGCCATAGTCTCTATACATGATCTTAGCCAAAAGGCCGAGAGGTGATACCACATGTCTCTAAATGGAATCTAGGTCTCTGATCTCAACCAAAGTCATAGTCATTTGTTCCAACTTTGGAGGAAAATCTGGATGTATTGGACCAACATGGTGCATTCCTTAGGGATTTTCAAGGGTTAAATTTGAAGATATGTAATTTTAGTCCTAAGTGCTGACTTTTGAATGTAACTGCGACTTAAGATATTATACAACAGTAGTGTCTGATTCCTCTTTATAGTGCCTTTTGTGATAGGTAATTCACAGACTGGTTACAGTCTGCTTTCCTTTTCTTTTTTAACCTAAAATATTTTCTAGTCTTCTCAGGTGATGAAATTGTAGGTTAAGCTGGTCTTTGTAACCTTCTCTACATTTGCTATATAGGGTCTATGTAATCTTTCTATTGGTCTGAGACATTGCAGAGGAAACCTATAGCTATGCCTGGAGCCAAAATGTTGTACATAACCCAATTTGCTTTTTGTTTTGTTTTGTTTTTAGAGTTAATTGATGGGTGCTGAGATACTAAGGCACTAAGATTTATAAAAATAAGGAAAGTCTTCTGAAATAGACAACAGAAAATACCAAAGCTCAATTCTTTCACTTTTCTTGATGATGACTCCACTGTTTATAGTGGATTGTAGGTTGTTAAATAGCGATGGGAAAGGTCTGTGTTGATGGGCATCGGGAAAGATGTTGTAATCCAAAGATGGACTTTGCCTAATGCAGTGTAACCGACAAAGCCAGGTCTCCTGGTATGGGCTCGGACTCTTTGTAGTTTAACATTCAAAGAAACAACAGTCCAACTTGAGAAACTTTGAAAAATAATGTAAATATTTCCTGTAAGTTTTATTTTTAGGAGGCTTTGCATAGGGATTTTATATAGTGAAATGATACAGAAAGCTTCCTGAACAGTTCCTTGACACCTCTTTCCTTCTTGCCAGTTTCCACTCATGACAACTGTGAAAATCTCTCTCTTGCTCTGCCTAGAGTGTCCTCACTCCGGGTGGTTCTCTCAACCTGTGTGCCGCTGCACACCACACTGAACTTCCCTGGGGTATGCCGTCCTCCGGAACATGTTCTATCTAGCTCTGGCGGGTTTTCTTGTGAGAATAAGCCACATTGCTCCAGAATTTTGGTGAATGAAATTTTCATATTAGTAGGAATATTTTGCTTATTTAAAACTCTTTTATCTTGCCTTGATACATATTGCTTGTTCGCACTTTGATATGATGTGTTCAATAAAGTCATCTAAGACCCTGCAAACCAGATCCATCTGCCGTCACACTTTCATTAAATTAGTAAGGTCACTATGAGGAGAGGTATACAGTTACTGTTACAGTATTTACCAAACAGTGGGCCCAAAGTCACACTCCTCACTTATCCTCTTGGTCTCTCCTTAGATATAAAGTTGTTTAAAACCACTTGCTTCCAGAAGGCCTTATATAAAGATAGTAAATTTAGGCGTTAATTCTGAGCATGGTGGTGGTGCTGTGCCTCATTCCTTTCTAGTCTGAGGATGCCTTCTACCCCAAATTATTCTTTGAGTTACTCCTAGTGGGATGAGAGCAGGGCACAGGGCTATAGGGGAGAGGAAAATGACTAAGATGATTTAGCATATCTTTATCCTTTACGCAGCTTTGCTGTAGATTTATAGATGCATCTGTATTATCCAGGGCTTTCCACAGAACAGAACCAACAGGAGAGATATAGGTTCTCCATATATACATACTCACACACATCTCTCTCTCTGTATATAAATACATTTATTATAAGGAATTGACTCATGTGATTGTGGAACTTGACAAGTCCCAAAAGTCCAAAGATTTGCAGGGTGAGTTGTCAAACTGGGACCAGGAGAGCTGATGGGTCTTAAGTTTTACTTTAAAACTTCCCTGTAGGCTCAAGACTGAGGAAGAGCTGATATTTCAGTTTGAGTCCAAAAGCAGGAAAAGACAGATGTCCCAGCCTGAAGGTAGTCAGACAGAAGGAATTCTCTCTTATTCAGTCTTTTTGTTCTGTTCAGTCTTCAACTGACTGAATGAAGCCCCCATACATTAGGGAGCGTGATCTGCTTTACTCACTCTACCAATTCAAATGTTAATCTCACCCACAAACATTCTTATAGACACACTCAAAAGAGTGTTTAGCCAAATGTCTGGGCACCCTATGGCCCAGCCAAGTTGACACATAAAATTAACCATCACAGCATCCACGGAGAGTATAGGAGCATGTAAATTACAATTGAATTTCCATGCATATATATGGGTATTACTTGATGGATATGATCATGTTTTTAGAGCTCAGTGAAAAATAAGGCATTAGGGAATTGCAATACATAGTAATAAAATTATTTATTTTGGGTGCTTTTCTCAAAGAGGTATATTAATCTCTTGATCCCTTTCCTCTGCTTCATCTAACTTATAGGGTATATACTTTATATTGCTGTGCTTGGCATCGGGAACTGATGTGACAGCTCTTCCTCTGTTCTATGAAAAGGTGATGTACTTTAAAAAAGGTTTCTGTAGAAAGTGCTTATATCCACTTAATAAAACCTCTAACAGGTCTAGCTACTTTAAAAGGAACAGTTAGGCCAGAGGTTTTGCTTGAATGATAGTTTAAAGAATTCCTGTGTTTTTTCCCATTAGCTCCATCCAACTTGGGTTGTCTCAGAGAAATCCACTGGAGCTGACCTTCCTCAATAAGGTGGCTTGTGGTTTTGTTTTATCATTCCTCATCTGAGAACCAGAGAGAGAAAGCTGTCAACAAGTTATAGGTTTGTCCAGTTGGTGGAGCTGTTTGGGCCACAGCACAGGGAATACCTTTTGGGTGGCAAGTTCTAGGTAAGGGGCTCTTTTGTTTGCAGGTGGCTTATCCAAGAGGGCTGGAGATGTAGCTCCTAATATTCTTAATCCAATTAACTGGGATGCTAACATGTTGTAGTGATGTTCCTTCTGTGGCAAAACTTCTCAGAGATCTTGGTCCAAAAGAAAGACTTGAGAGGAAGAATGGCTTTACCTGAAGCCTATGGTTCTCCTTATTGCTGTTTTTTGTGCCTTCAATTCAGACTTCCAGCTTGGTCACTGTTCTTCTCTTCTTCTCCTTCCTGTATGTGGTTGGGGGCTGGCAAAGGGTGTCCTAGTTGTCCCAGACCCTATCCTGGACTGCTCTTTGCTCCTATCTATCCAACTTCTCAAAGTTCAGCTTTGCTTTTCCTTTCCTGCTTTCCTCCTTTTTCCACTCACCCTTTGGGCTAATGAGATTCTTAGCTTTTTCCAAACTCTGACTCTTCTCATCTCTAGGTCCTTTGGGTAAACATCTCTTCCAGCCTTGATCTAATTTTTAAAAACTGCCCCTTACCACTAATTTTAGAAGCAGCAAACTCATTATATAATAATTTAGATTAAAAATATATATATAGTTATTGTGTTCCTGGATTTTGTTCTTTTCAGGCTTCTTGTTTAGTTCTGAATTTTGCTCCTCTAGGATGTTCTTAGTAAATCTCTAAGGAAAAATCTTCCACTAATAAAAGCAGCCACTGACATGGATGGGGTCTAGGGTGAAAGCAAATGGGGAAAAATGGGAAACTTGAAAAATAAGAGAAATGCCTTTTTTTTTTTTTTTTTTTTTAAAGCCAGAGACATGATTTTGCTATGTTGTCCAGGCATTTCAAGCTCCTGGACTCAAGCAATCCTCCTGCCTCAGCCTCCCAAAGTGCTGGGATTGCAGGCATGAAATGCCTGTTTTTGAATGGATACTCTTAAAATTATCTACTTATCTAGCATGCTCCCAGCATCTGAAGAGCAGGTAAGAATTCACTGATGAAACGGCAAGGTGGTTAAAACATACAGGAGGCCAAGCCTAGTAGTTACCCTGTGTAGATATTACAGAATTGCTTGGGTCAGAGACTCAAGCAAAAGTCTCTTTAAAGCTTTTCTAAATGATAAACATTGTTGGAACGGGGTAAGATTGTTCTACTGCAAGAAAACTCTTCATCAGAAGAAATTAAGAATTAATTATCCTTATCTAATTAGACTGGGTGTTTCTCAATAACAAGAAAAAGTAGTTGCTGCTTGCATTGCTTTTACTCTGGGACTAGTACAATGCAGTCATTATTGGTCATAAAGCACTCTAAAACCAATTAATTTGTAAAGCTTATTTTGACAAGAAGTAAATACAAAGGTAAGGCATAGTTAGCACAGTGCTGCTATCATGGCACTCTTGGGCATAATTTATATACAAAAAAATAAAAGGGCAAGTATAACTTTCAAGCTGATTGCCTGTAAAGGACTTAATTGAAAACAGTTTTCTGCTTTTAAAAAGTGATTTATTTTAGTTATGCTTTAAAAAACAAAGGTCTTATTAATAACCATTTTGAGTATATTATCTCGATGTGGGATTTAAGTAAAAGGTCAAATCTTATAGAAGTATTTTTGGTATGACTCAGTTCTGATCACAGATAAACTTTATCAAGAAAATGAAATTAGTTAAACATTTTCATGCCTGAGCACTAGTTTAAAGAGGCAGCAATTTTTTTTTTTTTTTTCAGAAAGACTTCAAGAAGAGAACTTTGGTTGAGAAACCTGGAAAACAAAGAACTCAAGATGTTATTGTATAAACGATCTTTAAACAAGTTAGTATTATGAGAGGAGAAAAGCATTAGATATGTTTCACTAGAAGAATAAACAATTCATATGTGTAATTTTTGCAGTGGATAGACAAATCTCAGATCTTTTCTGCCTGATATCATTTGCATTTATTCAGCTTATTCAAGTAAAAGACTTATATTTTATTTCAGAAAAGCTAATGTGGAACTTTTAATTTAACATTTAATTCCTGTCTAGTGTTAATTCTCACTACCCCAGCCCCTGTAGCCTCCTGAACAGCTCTGACTTGCTTTTTTTCTGAATCCAGACTAACTCCTACAATTAGTCCATTGGCCAAGTGATGGTCATGTGCCTGGTTAGAGTAGGGCAGGCTCCATTTGGGCTGTGCGACTCAATGTTCACAAATGTCTAGTCATTCAGCTCCTTTCCAAGGAATAAGCCTGGATCAGGCAAGTAATTAACCTTTGCTAGTCCCAAGGTTTGTTCATTAGAGGCAGGGAAGGAGGAATCTTCTCACCTTTCTTCTCAGTCCTACTGCTCGCCCCAGCTTTATGAAACATGAGCTGTGTGCTAAGGGAAGAGCAAGTGGGCCTGTATTGTGATCCTCAGAAAGCACTACAAAGCTCTTAAGATATTAAGCAGTAAGAGTCTATTGTTCCTTTGTTTTTCTGGACAGGGAAACCTCTTTAACATTGGACTTCATTGTCTTTACTCCATTTCCTGTTCTTACAGTGGCTTTTCAGTCAACATGATGGCCGGTGGGACCTGGAGGTCCAGCAGCAGCTAAGACATCCAGGCCCTACCTCTGTTTGTATCCTGGTAGCATTCTGCCTTAGATATGAGAGACACTTGCAGGCTCTTCCTGAATTTCCATCTCATGCTTTGGCAAGCAAATGCCAATCTTGGCTCTTTTCCATTTAAAATAGTCCTTCTACTTTTTATCTGCTGCGTGAATTGGGGTTAGAAATATCGACTTAAATTGCACCAGATTCTGCTGCCAGTTTGCCCATTCTCCATTACTCATGTCTTCCTCACTAAAAGAACCCAGAATTTGTTCATATGTTGGCAGCAATGTACTCAGCCCAGGCAATGGATCCTGACTGGTTTCAGCCAATTAGAATATCTACTTTTTAAGGATAAGGATAGCTTCTTTGCCTAGTTCTGACCAGTAAGATTTAAGCAGCAGAAGTCCACTAGGAAGAAGGGAATGGGGAAGGAAGACTCCTGGGAAAGTTTTTGTGCTCTTGATAAAAGAGCATAGAAACTGCCGTGCTGCTTGCCCCTTCATCTTGGCTTGAAAGCGAATGTATTGCCTGGAGCTGGGGCAGCTGTTTTCTGACCATGAAGTAATAAGACTTTATTGTTTGACATGTGAATGCAATAAACCTCCAGCCACATAAGCTACTGCCATTGAAGTATTCCATTATTTGGCACAGAATTTCTAATGGACACACACTAAAATTCAGATATGCAAAGAAAATAGAGTTTCTGTAACGTTTTGGTAACTGATTTCACCTTCTTCCTGAACGTTTAAGGTTGAAAGTCGTGGCAGCAGAGGTGGCAGTAGCCACTTACCTTTACCATTAATGATAAGTTAATTTATTTTGGGGAAATGACTCAGTTGTTCAATTTTCCTTCCACCTGCCTCTCTAAGATGATATCTGGGGTAAATGGGTGTGAGCTCTTAAGCAGTAGCATGATCTATTGGCTCACGCTTGCTTATCAGAGCTGATTGTTAAGTTTAGGGGAATTCTGCAAGTCAGTTGTTATATGCAACCATTATTAGATAAATTACATAAACTTACAATATTAAAAAGGAAGGTAGTACTCAAAACTCACCACTTTTTAATTATATAAGTTCATTTTACTATTATTCCTGCAATTGAGGTTATTTATGTCTTTTGGTTTGTTTTAGAGACAGGGTCTTGCTCTGTTGCCCAGCTTGGAAACCCAGGCTGGAGCACAGTGGCACAATCATTGCTCACTGCAGCCTCAAACCTCTGGGCTCAAGTGATCTTCCCATCTCAGCCTCCCAAGTAGGTGGAACTGTAGACACTAGCCACCACGCCTGGCTAATTAAAACAAATCTTTTTTTTAGAGACTGGGGTCTTACTATGTTGCCCAGACTGGTCTTGAACTCCTGGCCTCAAGTGATCTTCCAGCCTCAGTCTCCCAAAGTGCTGGGATGACAGGCCTGAGCCACCATACCCAGCCTATTTATGTCTATCGTATCTGTAAATGGAAATACTATATAATGCCGCAGTTAACATGAGAGTACAGATATCTCTTTGACATACTGATTTCATTTCCTTTGGATATATACCCAGTAGTGGGATTGCTGGATCATATGGTAGTTCTATTTTTAATTTTTCGAGGAGTCTGCATACTGTTTTCATAATGGCTATGCTAATTTACCTTTCCACCAACAGTGTACAAGGGCTTCTTTTTCTCCACATCCTTACCAACATTTCTCATCTCCTGTCTTTTTGATAAAAGCCATTCTTGTCCGGAGCTGCACGCCCCGGCCATAGCGAGTAGTAGCTGACGATTGAAGACGCCTGAGCTATGTTCGTTTCCACCCCACACCTTCTCCCTATCTTTGCCTTTTCTCCCTGTATTAATACCTCATAAAAGATGGCGCTCTTCCTGCTTCTTCTTCACCTATTTTTCCCGCGCCCGCGAAAATTGCTACCTGACAGCGCAGGTGCAACATGACGTTCGACCAGAGAAACCAATACCTACTTGGTCACGCCCTCTGCGATGAGATCATCTCCGCCTCTGGCCCAACCCCTTTCCCTCCAAGTGTATATAAGGCACTGCATTACCGCCATTAAAGAAGACTTGACCAGAGCACTGTCTTGTCTCCATTTCTCGTATCTCTTGTTCCCCAAATTCCCACCCCCTCCTCCAGGGCCTGCTTCGACTATCCCGCGGGCCGGGAGACATTCTTATGGATGTGAAGTGATATCTCATTGAGGTTTTTATTTGCATTTCTCTGATGATTAGTGATTTTGAACTTTTTTTTTTCATGTAGCTGTTGGCCATTTGTATGTCTTCTTTTGAGAAACGTCTATTAAGATATTTTGCGCATTTTTAAATAGAAAAATCCTCTACTTTTGACTTTTCCCTTAACCTTCACCTAAAACCTCTCAATTTGAGATTTGGGTCCAAGGCAAAGAAACCATGTTTTCCTGCTTATGTCTGCATCTTTTTAACATCTTCTTACTCATGAACTTTTCTTTCCCCTTCTGTTTGGTAGAAAAAGGTTTTAAGTTGTATCATTCTCCTTCCTGAGGAGTTGCTTTTTCCCTTTCTCTGAGGCCATATTGGTGAAAAGACTGCAGAGAACCTGATTCATAGTGGAGAATGAATTAAAAGTACATTTTAATGTATATAAAAAACTATCACCATCATGCTTGTAACTATGAGTCACCTTATCCAACCTTCCACTCCTCACTACTCCAAGGTGCCATAGACCTGAGAGTAGGGACTTTGGTGAATGACTGGCAGCACTGAAAAGGCATCACACCTTTATCTTAGTTGCATTACCCTTTATACATCAGCACTTAAAAAGGGATCTTTTAAATAACATCCTTGAATCCTTTTGGGTGGTAGAAATAAAATTGGGGATAAACAAGAATGAAGTGGCCTTTAGAAGTTAAAATAAGATGTTGCATGGGCAAATTTATGAGGCAGGAAAAGAATATTGTCACTGCTTCGCTATCTCCATTTTCAACAGCTCTCTCAGTGCCTCTGGCATCTTTTTCTTCTGCTATGTACCAGCCCTGTCACCTAGTCCCTCCCACTATTAATCATTAATGACTTAAGATGTCACGACCTCCTTAATTGTATTTAAAACTTAAAAAACATGCTTTGTTTCCCATTACAAATAACAATTCGTATTCATTTTAGAAAAATACAGATAAACATAATAAAAGTCACTTACAATGCATTGCCTTGAAACAACTGTTACTACACTTGTATACATCTTTTATTAATCATTCTTCTACAGATTATTATTATTATTATGGTTATTTTTAATAAGAGAGGGTCTTGTTCTGCTGCCCAGGCTGGAGTGCAGTGGCACAATTATAGCTCACTACTACATCGAACTCCTGGGCTCAAGCCATCCTCCCATTTTAGCCTCCTGAGTAGCTGGGACAAAGGGCACATGCCACCATGCCTGGCTAATTTTTTCTTTTTTGTAGGGACAGGGCCTCACTATGTTGACCAGGCTGGTCTAGAACTTCTGGGATCAAGTGATTCTCCTGCCTCGGTCTCCCAAAGTTCTGGGATTACAGGCATGAGCCACTGTGTCCAGTCTACAAATTACTTCAAATGGCTGCAGGGCAGAGGTCATATTCATCCTTATCAACTGTAAATAGCAACTTATTTGTGGTCAAATAATAACTTCAAAACCATTAGTTAATATTCAGAATCTACTGACAAATGATAGGGAAGATCTTTTCGTCAGGGAGGTCTTTCTGGTACACCTCGAATCACTCCATGCCTTTATTGTTGTTTTGCTTGTCAAACCTGGAAATCTCTTTCCTCTCTTTGACGTCTATCAAAATCTTTCCTGTCTTTTAGGTCCACTGATGTTTTTACCTGCCTAACCTCCTTTAAACTTGCTTCTCATAGCTCTCATCCCTTTCCCTGAACCCTTGATCACTTGTACTGCTCACCTAGCACTCATCTGTACATTTTCTCAAATTGTTGCCAAACTATTTAATGGATCACAGAAGTGTTTATGGCCAGGAAGAACTTTGGAGATCATCCAGTGTCTTATCTGTTCTTGCTGCTATAATAAAATAATAAAATACCACACACTGGGTAATTTATAAAGAATAGAAATGTATTTCTCATAGTTCTGGAGGCTGGAAAATCCAAGCTCAAAGTGCTAGCAGAATTTGGTGTCTGGTGAGGGCTTGCACCTTCTTGCTGCATTCTCACATGGTGGAAGAGGCAAAGGGACCAAACTGCTCCCTTGAGTCTTTTTATAAGGGCACTAATCCTATCCATGAGGCAGAGCCCTTATGGCCTAATCATGTTGTAAAGGCTATACCTCTTAATGTTGTTGCACTGGGGATTAAGTTTCAACATGAATTTCAGAGGGACTTCGAACTACTACATCGAACTCCTGGGCTCAAGCCTTCCTCCCACATCACCCTGCTGAGTAGCTGGGACTGCAGGCACATTCTACCATGCCTGGCTAATTTTTGGGGGGTCTCACTATGTTGGCAAGGTGGCTGTCAGACTTCTGGGGTCAAACAATCCTCCTGCTTGGAGGACACAAATATCAGAGGGACACAAACATTCAAACCACAGCACCTAACCTATTTAAAAATGAGACCCAGAGATCTTGTGATTACACAAGATTCTGAGGCTAAGATTACATCCCTGCTACTCTGACTGTCCCCCTACTGGCCCCCACCAATCCAGCTTTCACTATCTCATATTGCATCTTTCTCTACCCAGTTAGCTAGTAAGCCTTAAGCATTGGAAGCTATTATTAGCATCATTTCTATTTTAAGGGTGAGGAAACTGAGGTCCAGGTAGGTCAAATAATTCAACTTAAACAGTTTGTAATTGTTGGAAACTGTAACCAGGTCACTGACTCCAGTGTCCATGCTTAATCCTCCTTGTACTACCTTACCCGTGTCCATACTGTAGCTTCAGAAAGATTAAGACCTTTGGAGGAGAAATAAAGACCGAGTTTGACAATTAGGAAATAGTTAATTTTTGCCAGGGAATCTTCAACATAGGAGGAGGATTGGGAGCTAAATTATGACAAATTGAGGGATGAATGGGGAGGTTAGGCAGTGGAGGGCATGAGTACCAAAAATAGGTGGGTACTCATGGAAGGGCAGCCATAGGGTGGTGGTTTGAAGAGTACCTAGGACTGAGGGAAGGCTTGCTTTAGTGATTGATTTTTTTTGAATGAAGACGTCTGGAGTTCATGAAACATCCTAGAAGAGGAAGGCCAGGATCAACATGCTGATGGATTGACTGGCCCTGGATAGAAGTGGGATACTTTCTTTTTGAACAAGAAGTGGGGAAGATAAGTGGAAGTAAAACTTGAAAGGGATAGAAACTGTGGATGACTGCTTTTTTTTTTCTCTTGGAAATTAGGAAGCTGTGTTGTCTTATGAGGGTCAAGGGGCTAGGATTGGGATAGGAAACTTGAGCAACATGGAACAAATTTGGAAATGCTACTATAAGGAAACACAATACAGGAATATGAAGAACAGAGCTGAGGTTTGAGCTTTAAAATGTAATTTAGATAATCAACATAGTTTTATGATTTTCTTTTCCAACAGTGCCAGAATATTCAGAATTGGGGAAAACAGAGTTGCTGTGGAATGTCAAGGGTGAGCAGAAGGACTAGGCAGGAGGTCAAGAGAATGGAGATGTTGAGAGTATGGTTGAAGCGATTGACTCGGATAGGCTCTGTATTATTGATAACCAAGGGTTCAGAACTTGTTACATATAGATCTCATATGCTTTTGCATTTTTGTCATTAGACAAAGAACATACATGCGTACACATGCTTTCACATTAAACCACAGAATTCTACTTTGTTTCACTCCCCAACTCCCCCTGCAAGCCTTAGTCTTGAAGAAGAGGGAAGGGAGGTCTCTACTGAAGGGCACACTTTACTGTCACGCTCATTCAGTGGTGCATGTTGATGGACAGTAAAGGGAGTGAGAATTTTTTCCAGCCACTTGTGGAAACCCTAGGGTGCTGAGTCATCGTCTTCAAGATGGAGGGAGACAGCATGTCTTTCAGTGGATGCCAGCAGTGACATCACGGTCAGAATGCGCTCCTGCTGGATCAAACAGCCCTGAGAGGAAGCTTGGGGCCTCATTTTTATGAGACCAACTGGGAGTAGCCATGGTTCTTATCATGTGCCACCTGCCATCAGCTGTTTTCTCTTCACTTGGTTCCAAAGAATCTATCACACTTATTAAAGTTCAAACCAGCGCTTACATCACCATTAGAGCATTGCTTACAATTTTAGGCCTAGAGGATTTTACTAATTTAATCAGTAGTCTGGTGATCAAAGGGAGGGAATTCATTGCATGGGCACTGAGCCAAAGAAAGAGTCTCCTGAGGATTTTCTCAGCATTTCCTCTGGCCACAGGTATGGAAGGAAGAAGCATCAGGAAGGATTGATACATTCGGAATAAAGACAAGCATTGAGAGGTTGGACATTTGATGAGGCCAAGGAAGAGGTTTGGGGGGAGAGGTAGCAAGGCAAGAGTGTATGGTCAGAGACCAGGAGTTTCAGGATTTACATTTCAGATGTGTTCTGAGGCTGTGCTCTAAAGAGAGGAGAGCATGGACTTGGGAGTCTGGGCAGCAGGTTTAGAATCCTAGCCCCTATCTAGTCATTATCTCTAGGTTGGGCCATCTCTACATAGGAGTGC
This sequence comes from Macaca nemestrina, assembly GCF_043159975.1. NCBI lineage: Eukaryota > Metazoa > Chordata > Mammalia > Primates > Cercopithecidae > Macaca > Macaca nemestrina. The sequence goes on along the minus strand of NC_092140.1, from coordinate 76,746,855 downwards.
TGTAGCCTGACTTTACATTCTCTGTGAGGGTTACAGAAAATGATGTGAAGTTACTAGCATGGTGCCTGCCACTTGGCAAGTTCTGATATATAGTCACGACTTTTGTTATTATGCAGGGTGTGGCCTCAGGAATGAGTTAACCAAAGATAAAGACGGCCATTTGGAAACAGGAAATGAGACTGGCTAAGTCATCAACATGAATGTTGAAATTACCCCATTAACTGGCAAGAGTCCAGGAGACAGAAAACCAGATATTAAGGCTCCCAGGCACACGTGGGAGAGGATGGGCAAGTGATGGTGTTACAGGACAGCCTGTAGTTCAAAAAAAGAGACTACTGAGGAAGGCAAGAACAGCAATATTTTGGAAAAGGCAATGAAGAGTGAGAGGGATGGCCTTGTGTCTTACGTCTCTGCATCACTCAAAGGTCTATCTACTCCAAACTCCAGGGCCGGTTCAGATGCTCATCCTGCCTCTCAAATGTTTTGGCTTTTGTTTTTTTTATCTGCTGCAGGCTTCTGGGATAGGGTCTGCTTTTCTTTCCTTTTAACAGTTGCCAATACTCCTTCTTGCCCTTAGGTTTCTGGTCTCCTCAAAATTAGTTGTAGAGTGGGACACATTTACCTGGTTACCCTTCACTTTTCTTTATTGACCTTGAAGACTAGAAAATACCATTAACCTTTTTTTTTTTTTTTTTTTTCTTAGAGTCTTGTTCTGTTGCCCAGGCTGGAGTGCAGTGGCGTGATCTCGGCTCACTGCAACCTCCACCTCACGGATTCAACGATTCTCAAGCCTAAGCTTCCCAAGTAGCTGGGACTACAGGCTAATTTTTGTATTTTCAGTAGAGACAGGGTTTCGCCATATTGACCAGGCTGGTCTTGAATTCCCGACCTCAAGCGATCCACTCGCCTTGGCCTCCCAAAGTGCTGGGATTACAGGCTTGAGCCACCACGCCCGGCCCCATTAATTTAAAAAAAATTGTTGTAAAATATGTATAATAAAATATACCATTTTAACCCTTTGTAAGCATACAGTTGAGTGGCATCAAGTAGATTCACATTATTGGGCAACCATCCCCACCATCCATCTCCAATACCCTTTTCATCTTGTAAAACTGAAACTCTGTACCCATTAAACACTAACTCCCCATTCTCCACTTCCCCAGTCCCTGGCAACGACTGTTTTACTTTGTCTCTATGATTTTCTATGATGTCCATCTCTATTTAATTTTTGTTTTAAAGACTTAGGAGCCATTTATTACAAAGGAGTGAACAGAGAGGAGAGCAAAAAGAACAAGTGCAGAAGGCAGCAATGGTAGCCTTGTGTTGTAGGAGCTCCTCCTTCCTTACTTCTCTAGAGTGTTTATTGTCAGTACGCTGATACAGAATTTCAGGAAATGTAGACTTGTTGTCTGTTATTTGGAGACAGGTTGGGGGATGTCTTGGCTGCTGCAGGACTATATCTACCCCACTGTCCCTAACTCTTGCAGTCAAATGATACCCAGGCCTCCAGCTCTGATCCCATTCATCAGGCCAGTCTTTGCCAGAGGTAGAGGACCCTGGATGATGACATGATGATTCTGTTCTTCCTCAAGGGCCTCCTGCCTTGAAGGTCTTCCTTAGGCAGAACCCACATAGGATCATGATGGATTTGGGTGGTGGATGTACCTGTTGGTATAGAAGGATCAAGGGTTATGACTTTATCCAACATACTCATTATCTCCTTCCCCACAGATAGATATATTTCCTTGGGAGAAGACATACTCTCCCTCTTGGCTGGAGCTGGAGCTCCCTCATCCCCTGCCTCTCTTTCTGGCTCATGCTCAGTCCTTCTGTCCTCTTTCCAGCCCCCTCTTTCAACCTCCCTGTCCTGCTGACCTATGCCTTCTCTTAGGAAGGGCTGTCCCCATCCTCTGGAGGGGTCATCCTGCTGCTGTATCCCTTCTTATGTCTCGCACACTTGAGCTCATCAGGCTTTCTGGCAGCTAATAGAATACCCTTCCTTGGGGGATGGGGTGACCTCTGGGCCTTATTGCATGGAAGGGGCTTGCTGGCCTCTGGAGGTGGGAACTCCACAGTGCCTTCTCTCTTGTGGCCTGGGTGGGCTTGCTCAAGCTGGACTCTGAGGAGCACTGGAGGCAGCTCTCATGTCGTCTCTGAAAGGCTGAGCTAGCCCTGTCTGGCAGAGGCCTTCACTTCACAGCACTCTGTTCTGTTTTGTATCTCTAGGATCAGACTTCTGTGTGTGTGAGAGAGAAATGTTTAGAGCTTCCCTGTTCGCTAAGGAATAAAATTGAAAACGATTGCAGCTCAGCTCTATATTCTGAAATCACAGCCAATCTGATAGAGCCATTTTTTAAATTCAGATGCTGCTTTTTTAATAGTCAGGCACTGACATATTTTAACTCTCCCTTACCGAAGTGAAAAGGCACAGGCAGATTAACAATTTATGGTTTAAACAACAAAACAAAACAATGTATTGGCAGCATTATATTCCCTAGAATTTCACACATTTAATTTTGTTATTTTTACTTTCTTGTATCAGGCCTGTTAAATCCTGGAAGGAGAGCAGACATTTGAGAATTTTTTTTTCCTGTTCTGTTTGGAATTCAGTTCTCTTAATGTGACAGCTGAGACAAGCTGTTTGGACTGCCTCCAGGGAGTGCTCCAGAGGTGGGCAGGGAGGAGGCCTCCTGGTTCCATGACTAAGGCATGGCTGCACTGGGAGCTCGGCTCAGCCATCCCTAGTGAAATACAGTGGAAAGTGGCAGCTGGAATGAGACCCACAAGGAATAGCCTGAGTTCTCCAGACCAAAGTTATATTTTTAGGTTTAGGTTTGCCTAACTGTTTAAACCAAGTCACAAGCAGGGCAATGGCAGTCATTTATTTCTAGGTATCATCCCAGTGGGACTTGTGTACCTGGGATCTGATGGTGGGACTGCTGGCTCTGGAGGGCTAGTCGGTGAGAACTTCTGATGTCTTCTTTGGGCATCAAGTGGAAACATTTCCTGTATCTCACATGGGCTGGCAGATGCTTCCATTTACCACTCTGTATTTTTGCGGAAATAATTATACCTGATGTCACATATGAAACTTCCTTGCCTAGAACAGTGGTTAGAGCAGGAGTCTGTGTAGTTGCCTGCCTGAGCTTAGAGACTGGCTTTACTCCCTAATAGGCAAATTACTTAGCCCTTTGGTGGCTCTCTTTTTCCATTTATGAAAGATGGATAACAGCACCCAGTGTTTAAGCTTGTAAAGATGAAATGAGTTAATACTTAAAAAGTGCCAAGACATTGACAATGTTCAATAAAACTGTGATTACCACGACATCTTAGAAGCACTTGAGAGACAAAGCTCTGGCTAAAATTGTTATTTCTGTGTTAGGCAGAATGTTGGGACAGGCTAAGCATTACCTTGAGTCCTTTTGGATGTGTTGTCTTGTGACCCTCTTCTTGGTGGCATCTCTCCCACTCCCTCTAACCTGGGGTGGTGACACTTTTCGTTCTCCTGGAAAGAGCTCCCCTGTTTGCTAAGGAATACAATTGAAAACTATTGCAGCTCGGTTTTATATTCTGAAATCATAGCCCATCTGATAGAGCCATTTTTAAGTTCAGACACTCAGATGGCCAGCACCCTGAGACGCGAATTTTCCAGGGACATACACATTTTAACAAGGACAAAAGGATGAATGGATTGAGGAGAGCATTTGGGGGACAGCCTAGACTCTGCTCTAGATCCCTGAGAGTGGGGACAGTCACCCAGAGCCATCGAGTAACACCCAAAATGCACCTTACTGAAGTCATTTGTCCCATAAATTCTGCCAAGTAGAGATCCTTTTACAAACTCCTCGGGCATTATATACACTTTTGTGTAAATTGCTTGAGGTATTCAGGTTGCTTTCTTCTGAAAATCTAGCAACAATCCCATTCTGAAGGCCCAGGAGTTTTGTTTGTGGATCAAAGAGAAATGAAGGGGCAGAGGGTGCATTTTGTTTAGAACATATGGTTCTCTGGGGGAGGCTGGCTTGGCTTGGATAGGGTGCTGGAGTGGGGGCTGTGGCAGAGGGCAGCATGGGGGCCTTGTGTATCTAAGGGCAGAGGAGAGGCAAAGGGAAATGGAGCTGGAGTGCAAAGGGAGGTGAAGGCCTGTCAAAGGCAGCACATAGTAGAGTGACTGTCTTTGAACAGGTTTGTGTCAAACCTTAGCTCTTTTGCCTAATAGCTCTGTGAGCAAATTATTTCATTTCCCAGTGATAGGAATTTTTCTATTCTGGGTCCTAAACAAATAGCTGCCTGGTGTGGTGGCTCACTCCTGTAATCTTAGCATTTTGAAAGGCCAAAGTGGGGAGATCTCTTGAACCCAGGAGTTTGAGACCAACCTGGGCAATATAATGAGATCTTGAGTCTATAGAAAAACAAAAAAAATTTGTTGAGCATGGTGGCATGTGCCTGTAGTCCCAGCTACTTGTGAGGCTGAGGTGTGGTGATCACTTGAGCCTAGGAGGCAGAGGTTGCAGTGAGCTTTGGTTGCTCCACTGTACTCCAGTCCAGGCAGCAGAGTGAGACCTTGTCTCAAAGAAAAAAAATAGAATAAAATAAATAAATAAATAAATAAATAAATAAATAAATAAATAAATCTGATGCTACGACTTGATTTCTGTGGCTTAGCATTTTTTGTCTCCAAACAGACCAGGATTTTGGAAAGTGAATTCTTTTATTTTTTTAGTGTTTCACACCTTTCTTTCTGATATTAAAGGGGACTGAAGAGATTCATTGGTTTGCTCAGGCTGCAACAAATCACAGTTCTGGAGGCCAGAAGTCTAAATCAGAGTGTTGGCAGGATTGCTTCCTTCTGAGGACTGTGAGGGAGAAATGTGTTCTGTGCCTCTCTTCATTTCTGGTGGTTATCTTCTTTCTGTGTCTCTGCACATCATCTTACTTCTATATGTGTATGTCTCTGTGTCCAAATTCTCCCTTTTTTATAAGGACACCAGTCATACTGGGTCATACTGGCCCTCCCTACTCCAATATGGCATCATCCTAACTTAACTAATTGCCTCTGCAATGGCCCTATTTCTAAATAAGGTCACATTCTGACTGGAGGTTAGGACTTTGACATATGGGTTTTTGGGATACATAATTCAAATCACAACAGGGAATTTGGAAGAAGTCAGGGTAATTTGACACTTATTTTTTTTTCTCAATCAGAAAGGGGAGGATCATCTCTGTGCATCAGCTTATACAACACGAACCAGTTTTCTCCAGATTCTGTTCCTTAGTTGGCGACCAAATCAACAGATGTCATATGTTTCCATCCTTCCCCCTAAGGTGTCTGTTACATATATAGCTGCCGTTTGATAATCTTGTCATCTGCATGTATTTTGAGTATGCAATGGCTGTGCTAATTCTCTGCATGCTAAGGTTTTATCTGACGATGACTGCAAGACTTATTTCCCCATGGGTCAGTCCCCTTGGGGCAGTTGTATAATTACTTGCCTAATTAATTTATAAATATAATTTAACACTGCTAAGTGCCAGATGACAGGATAAATATTTGGGGCTATCTTTACTAGCATCTCCATTGTATGGACCAATGTTGTAGACTATATTGAGTGAATCTAACACCATCGCTGGTGCTCCAAAAGCAGCCATTTCTTCTCACTTGTACTTTTGACCTAGTGGTTCCCGGGCTCATTCACACACAAAATTATACATTTTAAAGTAGGGAATTAAGCAGACTGCAGAGAAAGGAAGGGCTTTTCAGTTTACTCAGTGGCTTCCAGTTGGCTAAGGGCATCTTATTTGAGTAAATATGGGTGTGGTCATTAGGCTTCTGATTTCAAAAGGACGCCTGGTGCCCACAAGAAACCCAGAAACTCTGGAAAACTAAGTTCAGAATGCTAAGTTTAAGGAGTCATGCTGCAGAAAAGAATACGGAAGAATCACTCAAAAATTTATCTGATTCTATCTTATTATAAACTTCTTACCAATGAGAAGCTCCTTCTAATGAGTGGAACACAGCAAATTTTGAAGATCTTTGGGAATTTATCCTAAGGAGATGATTGGACAAGTAAATATAGAATTTATGTAGAAGAGTGTTCATTTCAGTGTCTTTTATAGTAGCCAAACCCCAGAAATCATTTAAACACCCAATGGCAGGGGACTGTTTAAATAAAGTATGATGGCATGGCCATTTACTGGAATATTACATGTTTATTAAAATGATCCTGTAAAATGTATTGACATTGACATATATTTATAATATTTTGTTAAGTTTATAAAATAGTATTTATAAATAAATGAAACACTTTTTACTGGATGGAAATATGGCAAAATAATGACAGTAATTATCCTAGAAGATTGGGTTATTAATTACCCTCTTCTTTTTCTTTTAGAGACAGTGTCTCACTCTGGCACCCAAGCTGGAGTGCAGTGATGGGATCATAGCTCCCAGCAGCCTCAAACTCCTGGGCTGAAGCAATCCTCCCAACTCAGCCTCCAAGTAGCTGGGACTACAGGTGTGCACTACTATGCTTGACTAATTTGTGCATTTTTTGTGGAGACGGGGTCTCACTTTGTTGCCCAGGTTGGTATTGAACTCCTGGCCTCAAGTGATCCTCCCACCTTGGTCTCCCAAAGTGGTGGGATTACAGGCATGAGCCACCATGCCTGGCCTTAATTAACTTCTATTAAAAACTATTTTGCCATATTTTCTGAATTTTTTTGCCATAAGCATTTTAATAATAAAAATAACAATGAATTATATGAAAATTGCCGTTGGAGTCTTTTGATGCCCACTTGACATCTGGAAGATTTGCTTTTCCCAACTCCATAGTTCTTAAACAGTTGGCCCCATTTTAGACTCTGGCACGATAAACCTCCACACTTTTGATGAAGAAGCTTACATTTGATAAAGCTTAAGGATGACCTTTTGCTACCAAAACAGTTTAATGCCCATTCAACCCAGTCAGCTCTGTTCTTCCGTAGGTTGCTGACCTTGATTAAATTCATGGGTCTGAGTCCATCTGGATGAGTCCAGAGCAGTTTACCTAGTTTTCAAAAAAGATCAATACCTCACCATCTGCTTGTGAGATTTTTGAAGCATATGGATCAGCTCAGAGCACCAGCATTCCAGGCTCTGCAAGAGCAAACCATTTTAAATTGTCTGCTCTTCATCACTTTCATCAAAGGTTGGCTGAGAAACGTGATATTTATGGAAGATGGTTTAGAATACATCCTTTCCGCTAGACGCTACAAGTTCTATGCTTGAATCAAGCCAAACCGACAGAAATCTCCATTCTTGGAATATGTGTCTAAGCTGATCCTGAAATTAAATATTCATTGGTTGCATTTTAGTATTATCCAAGAAAAACAGGAGGTTTATTAAAAGGCCACAATGGTGTTATCTCACAGAACTCTCTGGAAGAAAGTCCCTAGGCTTCAAGGAGACCAGGAAGAGGAGCTGAAGGTCAGAAGGATGCCCGTCTCCACCTTTAGTTTCTGCTTCTCCATGTGTCAAATTTGTTCCACTCTCTCTTTGCAGAGCCAGCCTTCTGAGCATCCCTGATCCTGTAACCACATGTCTATAAGTAGAACAAACAAGGTGGCTAGGGTACCCTCTTTCCCAAGATTGGCCAGGGTTGGGGAGAGAAACAGGTGATGGGGGGATTGGGAATAGTGTTCAGAGAAAAAGCATCTATTACATTATAGAACTTTAAAAGAAAAAAGTGTTGCCATATTTTTCTCATTTTTCAGGCATAGACTATGAGATAAAATCTTATTTTATTTACTTTTATTTTATTTACTTCTATCTAGTCCAACCACCCTTGGAGGTTGTCTATATTTGTATCACCTGGAATTTTCCTTTACTAGAAGTTCTTGCCTTTGGGATAACCATTATTGTGCTCTAGATTTTTTATTCAACAATTTGTTGAGAAATAGATATAGAATATCTTTTACCAAATCTTATTTCTGTAGGAATGGTGTTGAGAGGGCTGTCAGTGATATCACTAAATATTCTCCAAAATTTCAAGGACAAAATTACTTTAAAATATTGAATTAAATTAGAAAATTCAGCATAATTGATAGTTTCTTTTCTCTGTGATTCAGAGACAAATATTATGTTCAACTGTAGCTGTTATCCTAGGCTCCCTTGTTGCATGCAATTTGTGTTTTTCTTTTTCTTGGTCTAAAATTACCACTCTGATTTATATTTTCCCTAGTCCTGATGCTCTCTTCTTATTATATTTTATCAATCATTGCACATATTTTTATTGGAAGCACTTCAAATCCTTAGGAGGGAGGACAGTCATAAATAAAGACCAAGTTATTAATATCCAATAAGAATTTAATCTCTCTCTCTCATCTACCTATTCATCTATCTGCTTTAAGTTGGTTTTCTAAATCACTGCTTCTTGTAATCTAATCTAAAGGTGTTAGTAATGTGGAAATGTCATATAGGGATAGACACAGGGGAGATGTAAGGGAACTGTTTTTATCACCCTTCTTCTAACATGATATATTAATAGCAGCTCCTTACAATACCTGTCCATAAGCTTGGTGCTCAGTGTATGTATTTCTGTGCATGCTTTTTATGTGTAAAACTGAATTAACAGATAAAATGTCTCATATTGACAGAAGTCTGTCTGTGTGATAAAATAAAATCTACTTGATGCTCAGTTTAATTCATATGATGCCTTTTATTCTATTATTTTAATATAAAATTGGAATTTTTTACTATAAAACTGGAATATATGAGTGTATGTATCTGTGGCATATATACAAGTAGGTTGTATTCTATTAGGTTGGTGCAAAAGTGATCACAGTTTTTGCCATTACTAATATGTATATATCATATGGATATGAAAGTCAGATGTAACACCTGTCTTCATAATACCTATATATAAAATCTCATATCCATCAACAATTCTCAAATGCTTTAAACCAACATTTTATTATAAAATTTTCAAACTTACAGAAAAGTTGGAACAATTTGACAGTGAACAACCCAGTTGGATTATCATTTAGATTCTATAATTAACATTTTACTATGCTGTTTCATCACATGTAGATATTCATCTACCTATCCCTCTATCCATTCATCAACACATCCTATTTTTGGAATATATTTAAAAGTAAGTTGCAGACATTAAAATACTTCATCCTTAGACACTTCAGCATGCATATCTTTAACTAGAGTTAAATAAATATTTTCCATGTTTTTTTTCCCTTTGAGGTCAAATCTACATACATTGAAATGCACAAATCTTAAATGTACCACTGAAAGAGGTTTGATAAATGAATACAGCTGTGTAACCCAAACCACTATTAAGGTATAGAACATGTAAATTACCATCATTCCAGAAAGTTCCTTCATGTTCCTCCCTAGTCAACCCCCATCCCCTCACCCCCAAAGCAACTGTTGAACATATTTTTTCCTATCATGTATTAGTTTTGCCTGTTCTGAAACTTACAACTTGAATCATACAATTGCTTTTGAGAACTAAAAGGAGTGCTTTCTTTTTATTGTTAACGCTATTTAAATTTCTGGGATGATGAAACATGGCCTCAGTGTCCTAAGGTATATAGAATTATAGATTATTATAAGTGGGGTATTATCCAGGGCAGAGCAGTAGCTTACCCTTGGGTCTGGTTGACAGGGATGGGGTTCCACCATGTTGGCCAGGCTGGTCTTGAACTCCTGACCTCGACCAATCTGCCTGTCTCGGCCTCCCAAAGTGCTGGGACTATAGGCTGAGTCTCTGCACCTGGCCTGGATATGGTGATAGATTTTTAGCCAGTCACAGCCTCTGGTGAGGACAGTTGGCTAATTTAAAAAATGCTTGGCACACACATGAGCATTGTATCCTGCTGACTGTCTTCCACAGATTCGTCCTTTTGTCTAACTTAGAGTTCTCTTGGTGAATAGATAGCTTGAAGTATGTTCTTAAGCAAGTCACTTCCATGACATGTTCTCCTTTGTGGAGTGAAAAAGTGAAAGGCTTTTGGATGAGAATCTGGTGAGCAATCAAAAACACACAAGTTTATAGGCTTCAGGCCAAAGTATTTTAAGGAGACACTGCCTGGCTGGTTGGTTGCCTCCGGGGACAGGGGCATCCTGCAGAGGGGCCTCCAGCTAGGGGAGGGGCAGGGAAGAAAATCTCAGGGCCAGGAAAGCGTGGGCAGTCCACTTTTGACTACTCCACTTTATGCACTTCTTTCTTTTCTCTTCTTCTCCCTTCGCTTTCTCTGTCCTTTTGACCTTTAATTTCCTTTCTTTACTATCTTCCCCGTGGCAGCTGTGAACATGTGGATCCCTTGTGCCTGAGGTTCTGCTGGTAGCTCCTGCAGTCCGCCAGACTCCAGGCTCAAGGCTTAGGGGTGTTTCTTCCCACAGTCTTCTGGAGAGTGTACCGACAATTTCTCCACGCTCCCTGGGGTTGCTCAGCTCAGCAGAGCTGGAGAAGTGAGAGCTGCTAACCGGCTGTGGCTATGAGTCAGCATTTCTCCCCACGGACTCAGGTCTGGGGAGAGACCCTGGGAGAGGATGTGGAGGAGGCACTTTCCTTTCCCAGACTGGAGAACTGGTGTTCCCAGGGGCAGGGGACTGGGGGTAGAAGGTCGGGGTGTGAGGAGTTGTGGAGAGTGAGTGGTGTCTGGAGCATAACTGTTGTATATACACATCACTGAATTTGTTTGTGGTGACTAGAATCAGTTCTAAAATGTGTTCTTGTAAAGTCTTAGGCTCCTAAAAATCATATGAATATGGATTTTAAATATTCTCAGAAGTTTGAGAAAATATTCCTACTAACTATGACAGGGAACAAATACATACAAATTAGTTAAATAACATTGTCATGCTAAAACGTATAATGTGATTTTCAAAACATGCTAAAGAGTTAAAAAGTCTTTTTAAAATTTATTTGTTTATTTTTCATTTCTCTTCCCTGTTAGAGTGTAAAAAGTTTTTAGAAAGGTTTTTTCTTTTTTCTTGATATTTAAAATTTCTGTTTGATGCTGAGAAAAGCTTTCCACATACTAGGCACATAATTGGTATTCAGTATTATGTGATCACAGGAAGGAAAATAAATTAAAGAGATCAGAGAGATTATTCTATATTTAAAGGACTGAGATTTTCTACTATTTTTAGCCAAAGAACAATATGCAACCTTGAGTTAAAAGATTCCTTATTACTGATTGGGAATAACCAAAAACAGTTAACTGTTTTGCAAAAACTGTACTTGCCACATATTGTCAGATGATGATGAAAAATCTAAGTTTAGGTTTGACATATAGTGAATTATGTGGCTTTCCTCAACTTGAATAAACACACTTTAAAAAATCCCACTGGTTTATTTATCTTCATGTAACTTGCTTACCTCACAAGGTTTATTTCAGCAGTCATTTAAAACCAAATTTCTGAATTCTTACATTGTATAGAAATATCCCAGGAACCATTTTTGGCTTGAACAAGGCTTTTATATTAGTTCCCCAGTCATAACAATATTTTCTTGAAGTTGCAGTGATATATTATTGAAGGTATAATAATATATTCTTGAATATATTACTGAAATTCAACTTATATGAGAATATGTTAAGAATACATGAGAATATGTTAAAGAATATATTAAATGGTGATACTACTTATATATTACTTATCACCATTTCTGGATATAGTGATATGATTTTTTTTTGTTTGTTTTTGAGGCAGGGTCTCACTCTGTCACCCAAGCTGGAGTGCAGTGGCAGGAGCGCAGCTCCCTGCAACCTTGGCCTCCTGGGTTCAAGCAGTTTTCATGCCTCAACTTCTTGAGTAACTGGGACTACAGGTGTCCACCACCGCACTCGGCTAATTTTTGTATTTTTTGTAGAGACAAGGTTTCACCATGTTGGTCAGGCTGGTCTTGAACTCCTGACCTCAAGCAATCTGCCCATCTTGGCCTCCCAAAGTGCTGGGATTACAGGTGTGAGCCACCATGCCCCGCCTGGATATGATGATACGATGTTTAGTTAGTCATAGCATCTGGTAAGGACAGCTGACTAATTTAAAAATGCTTGGCACACACCTGAGCATTATATCCTGCTGACAGTCTTCTACAGATTTGTCCTTTGGTCTAACTTAGATTTCTCTTGGTGAAGTTTAGACTCATTTCTTTTTGTTCTACCCTTAGTGGTGACTAAGAGACCAACTGTACTCCAACTTCTGAATACTGGCAGAATTCTGAAGCAGTAGCTCTTCCAAATGGGCCTAGCTTACCTCAGAGAATCAGTCTGGCCCTTGTGTCCTTGTCTCCTCTATGGAGAACATGGAGTTGCTTTTGTTTGCACTTGGTTGTAGCTTAAACCATACTGCATCACTGAGTCGTGTAATGTGTGATTCATCAGGCGTCAGGTGACAACAGTGGATTTCCTTCATGAATGAGTAGCAAGCATTTTGGCCCCTCTTTGGGTGCCAAGCACCATGAGGTAAGGGAGTACTTTACAGACCCCTAGAGATCCACGGGTGCTCTAGATATAGCCATATTTCAGCCCCTGGATCCTTTGTTAGCGCCATATTAGGAGGATGTCTGTGGAAATGGCTTCTTTTCTCCACACAAGGGTTTTCTTTTTCTATTTTTAAAAATTTGGACTACCGGGCAAGAACACATCAGGAATTTTTCTGTTTAACTTGAACGCATGTGTTAAGAGGCAAGATTATAGAAAGTGGTCTGAGACTAGAGAATCTATTGGAGTAACTAAGAGAGTTTACACCTAGGATATTGGAATGAGCTATGTCCTAGGCTATAAATCTAAGGTATCTTTGTTCTAAAATGAAACGTGACACAGACATGAGAGATGACAAAGAGTACACTTTATTGTAGAGCCATATAATACTGAGAAAATTATTTTTCTGCAAATCTCCTTGGAGATCAGGATGGGATTGAGCCTCATCTGAACCTTAAGTCGTGGACAGTGAAGGAGAATTTTAGGATGGCATACAGTACAATGATCTTTAAAATGAACTGCAGGGCCAGGCACAGTGGCTCATGCCTGTAATCCCAGCACTTTGGGAGGTTGAGGTGGGTAGATCACAAGGTTAAGAGATCGAGACCATCCTGGCCAACATGGTGAAACCTTGTCTCTATTAAAAATACAAACATTAGCTGGGCATGGTGGCACGCAACTGTAGTCCCAGCTACTTGGGAGTCTGAGGCAGGAGGATCGCTTGAACCCAGGAGGTGGAGGTTGCAGTGAGCCGAGATCACACCACTGCACTCCAGCCTGGGTGGCAGAACGAGACTATGTCTCAAAAAAAAAAAAAAAAAAAAGAGAAAATGAACTGCAGAACACTGATGTTCTTGGCAAAACCAAGTTGTTTTGCCACTAAGATATTGGAAAAATAAGTGTCTTTTCTTGATTTTAAGAAAAACGCTTTCCCAGAATTATGTATGCTTTTCTCCCAATACTTTTTAAAGCTTTGGTGTTTGTTTCCATACTAGAATCTAGTGTAAGAAAGATCTGACTGAGGGCACATGTTCTCAGGATCTCCTGAGGGCTGTGCCACAGGCAAAAAGATGGAATAAAATAAAATATCCGACTAAGCATAACACATTAACTTTAAAAAAACCTAAGTGTAGCAGTATTTCATAGTGTTTTACAAAGATACCGTTACTTTCATGACACCTACCACTGAAGAAGTTTGAGAAGGACCAGGTTCTAATTGTGCAACTGCCATTAACTAGCTAGCTGTCCGTGGATAAGCCTAGAGAAGCTACATAAAGGAGGAAGGATTTGAATTGGACCCTGAAAGAAAGTCAGATCTTAGAAAAGCAGAGAGGGGAGGGGGAAGTTATTTCTAATGAGAGACGAGGAGGGTAAGGAGATCAAAGACCTGAGAAGTATAAAGAATATGTGGGTAATAGAGAGGACATCTGCTTGCCATGAATTTCTCTTGAGTTTGTTTTGGCCCAAATGCAGAGCTAGTGTCTCTGTTCTCTGCTGTGACCTCACCTGGAAATGTCTATTAGTTTATCATGCCATGCTGGATTAAAGAAGAACCGCAGAGGGGGGAGTTCAGAGATTTATGTATTATATAATACATTATAATTATTTTTATTTAAATTATCAATTATTTTTATGAATTAATAAATTAGAAAAGAATCATTTGTATTATTTACATAGATATCTTCCACCTGAAGTGTGTTTGGCAATACATTCTCTCATCTTTATTTTGTCTGAACCTGTCTGTATTTTTGAAGGAGTTTTAAAATTGGATATAGAATTAGACATAGAATCATAGAATTTTAGGTTATAGCTTTTTTTGCATTGTTTTTGTGAGAAATCAGTGGTATTTTAAATTATTGCTTTCCTATCTGTAATATATCCCTTTTCTCTGGGATAATATATCCCTTTTCCCATTATCATTTGTTTTCAACAACTTGATTATGATGTGTCTTAGTGTTTGATTCTGTGTATTTGTTTTACTTGTGATTCATTGAGCTTCTTAGAGCTAAGGTCTTGCAGCAATCCAGGGAGCATTTATTCAAGAAAAATGGCTGATTTTTAGTAAAAAATACAGAGCTTTGTGGTGTTTTAACTTGACCTATTACAATCCCCTCCTTCTCCAACTCCATAGTAGCCTTGAAAATCAACAGCCCATAAATCACAGTGAAAACCAGCAGGCTGGTAGCCACATGAGAGCAAAGAATAGGGTCGGAGTTACTTCAAATCCCCATTCTCAGAGACTTTTATTATTTGACTTGTCTGATTGTTCCCTGGAAGTTCCTACTAATGGGGCTGTCTTTATTTGACCTGACTCAGAGGTCATCTAATGTGAACAGGCTTTTCCTTAGGGGTATTAAAATTATGAGAAGCAAATGTTGAAATTTCAACTGCCTGAAGCACTGAATAATAGTTGTGGCAAACAGTAGGCTAACCAAAAGGCTTAAAAGGAAATGCTGGGGAATGATATGTTCATAGGGTTCTTTGAAAGACTCCAGCATATTCCTCAGAACCCAAAAGGTCACATGCATGTGTGGGGTTGTTTACAAGCCTAGAGCCCATACTCAGGAAAGGCTTCAAAGGTCCCACCTTTGGCTCTTTGCTTTTCTGGCTAGTCATGAGGTTCTGCACAAGCAGGAAGTGAAGGCTAAGGCAGAGTTATAAATGGCCTGTTTTAGCATTGCCTGTTGAAGCATGCCTAGACATACAGAGTTCTTCGGCAAAGACTGGTAAACTTATTGATTCCAGACATCTAAGGAAGTCTCTGTCTAATCATTAGCTGACCACTATGCTAACTGAGCAGAGATTTCTGTGGCAAAACATGACAGAATAGTAATACAGACTACAGAATTAGTTCAAAAAGTCACTAAACCACTACCAATACCACCACCAGCAAACAGTAACAACCAGAAAGTATAGGGAAGGAGGGGAATTTGTATTCCAGGCTTTCCTCATTATATTAGTTAAAATATATAGTTTTCAACAGAAAATTATGAGATAAACACATAAGAAAGCATCAGGAAAAAAAAAAGCAGACCATAGAAACTGTCCCCAAAGAAGTTTGGACTTTCTGAAAAAAAGACTATAGATTAGCTATTTTAAATATATTTCAGGAACTAAAGGAATATATGAGAACAATATCTCACCAAGTAGAGAATATTAAGTAAAAGATAGAAATGATAAAAGGGGCAAATAGAAATTACTGAGCTGAAAATTATAATAATTGAAATAAAAAATGCACTTCAGAAGGAAAGTTGAGTAAGCAGAAGGCAGAATAAGCATACTTGAAGATAAGTCAATTGAGATTCAGTCTGAGAAGCAAAAAGAAAAAAGAATGGTGAAAAATGAAAAAAACTCAGACTTATGGGACATCATCAGAAGTACCAACATATACATAATGGGAATCTCAGAAGTTCAGGAGAGAGATAGAGAAAAGAAGAAAGAATATTTTAAGAAATAATGGCCCCAAACATCCCAAATTTGAAGAAAAATAGTAATCTACATATCCCTAAAGCTCAGTGAACTCCACATAAGATAAATACCTTAAAAAAACCCCATAGCTTGCCAGATCATAATCATACTATCAAAAGCCAAACATAAAGAGAATATGGAAAGTAGCAAGAGAGAAGTGACTCATCATTTAAAAGGGACTTTCAATAAAATCAACAGCTGATTTCTCATTGGAAACCCTGGATCCCAGAAGGCACTGAGATGATGTTTTTAAATTGTTGAAAGACAGACTGTCAAACAAGAATAAACAACTATCCTTAAAAGATGGAGGTGAAATTAAGACATTCCCAGATAAAGAAAAACAGAATGTATTACTGTCAGACCTTTCCTATAAGAAATACTACAGGGACTCCTTCAGGCTGAAATGAAACCAGACAGTAACTAAAATTCATATGGAGAAATAAAGAGCACCACCAGTAAAGGTTACAATATAAGTAAATACAAATGTTTAAATGTAGTTTTTATTTATAACTTTTTTCTAACAGAGTTAAACGATAATTGCATAAAGCAATGATTATGTAACTGTGTTGATGGGCATAAAATATATAAAGAGGTAATTTGCATGATGATAGCACAACAGTGGAAGGGAAAGTGGTGTTGAATAAGAGCAATGTTTTTATATGCTATTGAAATTAAGTTGATATTAATCTAGACTACATCATTATAAATTAAGGTATTATAATTTGCAGGGCAACTACTAAAAAAAAGTAAAAAAAATAGTGAAAGAAGAACAGAGAATTAAAATGCTATGTTAGAAAATATCTATTTAGCAACAAAAGGTTGTAATGGAGGAATAGAGGAACAAAAAAGATGTGACATATGTATATAGAAAACAAATAACTAAATTTTACCTTATCAGTAAATATGTTAAATATAAACGGATTGAACATTCCAATTAAAGACAGATATTGGGAGGCAAAAAAATCATGATTAAACTATATGGCATCTACAAGAGACATACTTTAGATATAAAAACACAAAAAAGTTCAAAGTTAAAGGGTGGAAAAAGACATACCACACAAATAGTAAACAAAAGAGCAGGAGTGGCTTTGTTAGTATGAGACAGAGTAGACTGTAAGACAAAAATTGCTACTAGGTAAAAAGAAGGATATTTTGTAATGATTTAAAAGATGAGTATATCTGGAAGATGTAAGAATTTTACATAGCCGCAGAGCCCCAAAATACATGAAGCAAAACCTGACAGAATTAAAGGAAGAATTAGAAAAATCTAACAATATGTGGTCAGAGACTTTAATACTATACTATCAATAATGGATAGAACAACTAGACACAAGATCAACAATGACAGAATTGAGCAACACTATAAACCAAGTAGATATTAACAGACATCTCTAGAGCACTCCACCCCAAAATAGCATAACATACATTCTTCTCAAAGTGCACATGGAACATGGAGCATATGTCAAGCCATATAACATCTCAATAAGTTTAAAAGGATTGAAATCATACAAAGCATGTTCTCTGACCACAATGGAATGCAATTATAAATCAGTAACAAAAAGACATTTGTGAAACTCACAAACGTGGAAATTAAACAGCACACTGCTAAATATCTAAAAGGTAAAGTAAGCAGTTACAAAGGACATTAGAAAATGCTTTGAGATGAATGAAAACAAAGACGCAACATACCAGAATTTATGGACTGCAACAAAAACAGTGCTTAAAGGGAAAGTTATAGCTATAAATGCCTATGTTAAAAAAGAAGAAAAAATCTTAATAACCTAATTGGAATAACCTAATTCCTTAAGAAACTAGAAAAAGAAAAGCATACTGAACCGAAAACAAACAAAAGAAAGGAATTAATAAAGATTACAGTGGAAATAGTGGAAACAGAGGCCAGAAAAACAATAGACAAAATTAGCAAAACCAAAGTTAGTTCTTTGAAAGATCAACAAAATTAATGAATTTTGTCTAGGTTGACCAAGAAGAGGAGAGAGAAGACTCAAATTACTGCAGTCAGGAATGAAAGGCAATACGTTACTACCAACCTTATAGAAATAAAAAGGAATATACAGGAACACTATGAATAATTGTATGTCAACAAGCTAGATAACCTAGATAAATTGGACAAATTCTTAGGCACAATCTACTGCAATAGACTCAAGAAATAGAAAATATGAGTAGATCTGTAACAAAGAAAGAGTTTGGGTAAATAATCAGAAAACCTCCCACAAAGAAAAGCCTAGGCCTGCGTGGCGTCACCAGTAAATTTTACCATATGTTTAAAGAACACCAATTATTCACAGACACTTCCAGAAAAACCACACTTACCCACTGATTCTAACACCAAAACTGGACAAAGACATTACAAAAAAAGAAAACTATAGACCAGTAATTCTTATGAGTATAAATGCAAGCATCCTCAACAAAACACAAGCAATCCAAATCCAGAAGCATATAAAAAGGCTTATATACCCATTAGTAGGTGAGATGTATTCTAGAAATGCAAGGCTGGTTCAACATGTTGAAATCAATCAATGTATGTGTCATTAATAGAATAAAGTTAAAAAAATTGTATGATCATTTCAATAGATATAGGAAAAGCATTTTACAAAATCCAGTACCCTTTCATAATAAAAACATTCAACAAACTAGGAACAGAAGGGGACTTCCTCAAACTGATAAAGAACATTTACAAAAAGTTCAAAGCTAACATTATACTTAATACTGATACTCAATAGTGATGGATTGAAAATTTCCCTCCTAAGATTAGGATCAGACAAGGATATCCACTTTCACTGCTTTTATTTGACATTGTCCTGGAAGTTCTAGCCAGAGTACTTAGGCAAGAAAAATAAATTGGCATTCGCATTGGGAGGAAAGAATTAAAATGATCTTTCTTTGTAGATAGTACGATCTTGTATCTAATAAAAATTATTAGAGCAAATAAAGCAGTTCAGCAAATTTACAGGACACAAGATAGATATACAAAAATCAATTGTATGGTTGACCCTTCAACAATATGGGTTTGAACTGTGTGTTCACTTACGTGATTTTCTTCTTCCTCTGCCATCCCTGAGATAGCAAGACCAACACCTCCTTTTTCTTGCCTCCTCAGCTTACTTAACACGTAGACAGTAAGGATAAAGGCTTTTAAGATAATCTACTTTCATTAATGAATAATAAATATATTTTCTCTTCCTTGTGATTTTCTTTTTTATTCTTTTCTTTTTATTTTTGGAGACAGGGTCTTGCTCTGTCGCCTAGGCTGGAGTGCAGTGGTGGAATCATGGCTTACTGCAACCTTGAGCTTCTGGGCTCAAGTGATCCTCCCAACCTCAGCCTCCCCAGTAGCTGGGACTACAGGGGCATGCCACCCTGCCTGGCCAATTTTTTATATATTTTTTTGTAGAGACAGGGTTTCACCATTTTGCCCAGGCTGGTCTGGAACTCCTGGGCTCAAGTAATCTGCCTGCCTTGGCCTCCCAAAGTGCTGGGATTACAGGTGTGTGCCACGACACCTGGCTAAGTTTTCTTTTTTCGTTTTTGTACAGACAGGGTCTTGCAATGTTGCCCAGGCTGGTCTTGAACTCCTTCAACAACAGGCTATTAGTAGTAGTTAAGTTTTTGGGAGTCAAAAGTTACATGCAGATTTTTGTCTGTGAGAGGGGGTCAGTACTCCAATTCCTAGTTGTTCAAAGGTCAATTGTATTTTTTATACACTATCAATAAATAATTCAAAATAATTTAATAAAGCTTTTTTTTTTTTGACAGGGTCTACCTCTCTTGCTCAGACTGGAATGCAGTGGCACGATCTTGGCTCACTGCAAACCTCTGCCTCCCAGGTTCAAGCAATCCTCCTGCCTCAGCCTTTCGAGTAGATGGTAATACAGGTGCACACCATCCTGACTGACTAATTTTTAAATGTTTTTGTAGAGGCGAGGTCTCACTATATTGCCCAGGCTGGAAAGGAATTCCATTTAAAAGAGAATAAAAAAGAATAAAATACTTAGGAATAAATTTCACAAAGGAAGTGCAAGAGTTTTACCTTTAAAACTACAAAACATTGTTGTAATGAATTAAGGAACACCTAAATAAATGGAGCAATATTTCAGGTTTATGGATTGGAAAACTTAACATTGTTACATTGTTAAGATGGTAATTCTCTCCAATTTTATCTATAGTTTTAGTGTTATCCTTATTAAAATCTCTGGTTTTTTTCCCCCCCAGATATTAACAAGCTGATTCTAAAATTTATATGGAAATGCAAGGGATTTAGAGTAGCCAAAACAAGATTGACAATGAAAAACAGAGATAATTCACACTTCCCAATTTTGAAATTTAATACACAGCTGCAGTAATCAAGATTATGTGGTATAAGCATAGATACAAAGATTGATGGAATAGAGCTGAGAGTCCAGAAATGAACTCAGACTTTTATGGTCAATTGATTTTTGACAAGGATGCCAAGACAATTCACTGGCAATAGAATAGTAGTTTCAACAAATCGTGTGGGAACAACGTGATATTGATATGCAAAATAATGAAGTTAGATCCTTACCTTGCACAATATGTGAAAAATAACTAAAAATAGATATCAAAAACCTAACTATGAGAGCTAAAAATATAATTCTCGTAAAAAAAATAGATACACATTTTTGTGACTTTGGATTAGGTAATGGTCTCAGATATGACAGCCAAAGTATAAGCAGACAAAATGTAGATAAATTGAACTTAATCAAAAGTTAAAACTTTTGAATTTCAAAGGACACTATCAAGAAGGTGAAAATAAACTCACATAATTGGATAAACATTTGCAAATATTTTCACATCTGATAAAGCTGTAGCCAGAATATGAAAAACTGTTACAACTTAACAATGAAAAGGCAAATAACCCAATTTAAAAAATGGACAATACATTTGAATAGAGGTTCTTCAAAAAAGTATACAAATGACCAATAAGCACATGAAAAGATGCTGGACATCATTAGATACTGGGAAAATGAAATTCAAAACTACAATGTGATATGGCCTAGTACCCACCAGAATAGTTAAAATAGAAAAGACAAACATTAGCAAGTATTGATAAGGATGTGTAGAAGTTGGAACTCTCATACATTGTTGGTGGGAATGAAAATGTTGTAGCTACTTTGGAGAACGGTTTGGTAATTCCTCAAAAATTTAAACACAGACTTGCTATACAACTCAACAATTCCACTCCTACATATATACCCAAGAGAACTGAAAATATATGTCCATACAAAAGCTTGTACACCAATGTCAATAGCAGCACTATTTATTATAGCCAAAAAGCAAAAACAACCGTATGTCCATCAAGCGATGACTAAAGTGTTGTATATCCATATGATGGAATATTATGCAACCATAAAAAGGAATTAAGTCTTCATATCTGCTACAACATGGGTGAACCTTGAATACATTATGCTAAGTGAAAAAAGGCACATATCATATGATGCCATTTATCTGACATGTTCGGAATAGGTACATCTGTAGAGATGGAAAGCAGATTAATGGTTGATAGGGGCTGGGCAATAGGGATATAGTGAGTGACTGCTAATGGGTACTGGGTTTCATTTGGATATGATGAGAGTATTTTGGAATTAGATAGTGGTGACAGTTGTACAACTATATAAATGTATTAAAAACCACTGCATTGTATATTTTAAAGCGTCAGTTTTATGACATGTGAATTACATCTCAATTTTTAAACAACCAGTTGAGAGACAGTATACAAAATACCTGATCATTAATACTCAAAACTGTTAAGGTCATCAAAACCAAGGAAAACCTGACAACCTGTAACAACCAAGAACAGCCAAAGGAAATAACAAAAAAAATGAAATGTGGTAACCTGGATGGGATCCTGGGTTAGAAAAAGGACATTAGTGATAACTGAGGAAATTTTGGTGAAGTCTCTACTTTCATTGATAATAATGCATCAATATTGGCTCATTAATGCTGACAAATAAACCATACTAAGGGGAAGCTCATGTAACAGAACTCTGTACTACCATCATGATCATCTAATTGTTCTAAAATAAAAAGATTACTTAGAAAAAAGGCTGGCTGGGTGCGGTGGTTCGCACCTATAATCCCAGCACCTTGGGAGGACGAGGTGGAGGACCACTTGAGCTCAGGAGTTCGAGATCAGCCTGGTCAATGTGGTGAAACACCATCTCTACTAAAAATACAAAAAAAATTAGCCAGGCAAAGTAGCAGGTGCCTGTAATCCCAGTTACTTGGGAGGCTGAGGCAGCAGAACGGCTTGAACCTGGGAGGTGAAGGTTGCAGTGAATTGAGATCACACCACTACACTCCAGCCTGGGCAATAGAGCGATCCCTGTTTAAAAAAAAATAAATGGCAGAGAAAAAATATTACTAAGAGCCTATTGGATTATTCGACATGAACTCCTAGAAATAAATACAATCTTGAAGATCCTTCTAACTTCAGAAACCTGTGATTTCTTGCATAGTTTGGCTAGTTGAGTTTTGTACTGGAAGTTTCACCAGTCAGCTTCTCAGCCAGACCTGGGTAATTTTTGTCCAGGGTGACAGGAAGCACTGAGGAAAGAGCATTCTCATCAGTGGTGATGTGATAATATGTACACCAAACCCTCATGACACGTGCTTGTCTATGTCACAAACCTTCACATGTACCCCTAAGCCGAAAATAAAATTTAGAAAAAAAAGAGAGTCCGTTTCTCAGACCCTTCCAAACCAACATGTGTGAAACATAGTGAGTTGTCCTTTTAAACTTTTATCATATCATGTAAAGGTGATGTACTCCATAAGCAGCAGGTATTTACTGAGTGCCTGTCATGTCAGGTATCTGGGAGAGACTAGGGTGAGGCCATAAAGAGTATGATGAAGAACAGGATGTTTTGAGAGCATATAACAGGATTTCACCTGAGTTGGCAATTGGGGAAGGTTTCTGAGGCAGGGCAGTGAAGCCAAGAGGAAGGAGCAGTAGGTGAACCTTTGGGGGAAGATGAGGGAAGTGCTTTTCCAGCAGGAGGAATGGCATTGGGATGTTCCCATGTCTGAAGCGGGCAAGGAGTTGGGAGGAACTGACAAAAGACCACTGAGGCCTGAGGTGTGGAGGCAGGTGCTGCATGGGCAGTTGGAGAGGGAAGATGCAAGATTAAGCTGAGAAGTACAAAGGGAGCTAGGAAGGCTTTGAAAACTTTTAAGCATGGAGGTGTCTGGGCTAGATCTGTATTAAAAACAATACTCTGGGCCAGATGCAGTGGCTCACACCTGTAATCCCAGCACTTTAGGAGGCTGAGGCAGGAGGATTGCTCAAGCCCAGGAGTCTGAGACCAGCTTGAGCATAACAGTGAGACCCTGTGGTGTGCACCTGTAGTCCTAGCCACTCGGGAGGCTGGGAGGATCCTTTGTGACCAGGAGTTGAAGGCTGCAGTGAGCTATGACCATGCCACTGTACACCTGGGTGACAAAGTAAGACTCTGTCTCAAAATAAACAAATGATACTCTGAATGCAGCATATGGAATGGATTTTGGAAGCAGTGGTGGAGTGGGGGACCAGTGAAAAGGCTGATACTGAAGGCAAAAAGTGATGGGGTGGTGGTGGTGGACAGAAGTTGAGTTGAGAACAAAATTAAGAGGTTGAATTAACAAAAAAGTTTATGGAGGATAAAGAATATAATTTATAGATACTGATAACATAAATATAGAGGTAGCTGTATGAAAAAAACAACCTAAAGTATTTTTTAAAAAACAAAAGACAAAACCACCAACTAAAACAACCAACTAATCCACCTAAGATTAAATTAAAACCAAGACCAAGGTCTGGAAAGAAAAAAAAAGAAAAAGATCAGCTTTAACATTTGAATACATGGTATTATTAAGACACAATTGTTCCTTCAAAATAGTGCCTACAGCATCTTTCAAAAAGTTGCCTTTCTCTTTTTTCAAATCGTGTAAGATGTGTCATATAAGATTTGGGTGTTTTCCCTTTGCCGATGGTTGGAGAGTGGTGATGTGTCTCGCGAAGTTAGACCACAGAGAACATCAATTTGAAACTTTCGGAGGTAGCCCTAGCTCAGCTGCCAGTGACCAGTGAGATGGATTCAGAATGCTGTCCCAGTGAGGGTACTCAGTGACAACGCAGGTCAGAGGCAGGGCCGGCTGCGACTCCACAGACAGACTCACAGCCACAGCGTCTACAATACACACAGCTGCTGCCTGGCTGCATGACAAAGGTGTCTCAGCAGAAGCATTTTGGCTGTCTGAAATACAGCCTTTGCACAATCCTGAGACTATATTTTACAAGTTCATTTTCTAACATCCAGGCACGCTTTTATGGCATCTGGAGTGTTTTGCTGAATGACTTGCTAGTGCACTGCTGACCAGACAGCACATTTCCAGATTTAGATTATAAGAGAAAAACAGCAAGTGGTAAGTTCAGCTGCAGGTCAATGGATACTTATACTACAGTTCCCTCACTGAGCACTGGGCTACTTTATCCCATGGGGACCAATCCTGTAAAGCATATTCAACAGAGATGGCCCTAGGTGTTTGCTTTTATGGTTGTTAGCCACATTCACACTGGGAACGTGCTGTTATCACATTGTAAACATTATTCTTAATATCAGAAAGAAAATTGGGGGGAGTGTTAAGAATTGACATGCACAAACTGATAGAATTGCCAGTGGACGTTCTTATTTTCTGAGCATTTATGAGCTGCAGGAGGTAGGTGCAGCCTGTAAAACAAAGGTGATGAGAAACCTTAACCATTGTTTATTGATTTTATTTCAAACTGTGTACATCTTACATGTTTTAGGTTCTTGGTAATGTTGGCATAATTTGGAGGGGACGTAATGATGTTCGCTGACAAATAGCTTTCTAAAAAGTCAGGAGTTCGTATATCGTTCTGCATTGATCAAAGCCTTTCAGACCTTTCAAAGCATTATTAGACTTACTACTTAAAATTTTTGTCCAGCTTATTCAATTTTACTTTAAAGAAGAAGGGAGGGTTAAAAAAATAGTAGTATTAAATATGTGAAATCTTATTTTTAAATGATGGCTGTCAGCAAGTGTGCCCTCAATGAGAACAAACATTTTTATACATTTGTACTAGAGATGCCCAGTATTGCTTGCTCACCCGCAGTTCCCTGTTGTCCTTAATAATCGTGTTATATACAACACAATTTCACCCTGTCTGTTCCTTCAACCTACCCCTGCTCCATACCTTCCTGAGCTATTAGACTTGGGTGGTCCCTTGACTTCACATCCAGAAATGTCTACAGCCCAGACTGACCAGTTACCGGGTTCTGTGTGCACTGGCCTACACAGAGTCCTTCAGAATCAGAAGATGGGAAACTGAAGCCTAGGCCAGCCAGCCAAAAAGATCATAGGTAGACTGATAGCTAAGGCAGCCATTTTGGTCACGTGCAAGAAATCAGTTGGTAAAGGGAAAAAAACGAAACTCACATGTAGAGAGAGATGTGATTAAAGAAAGAAAAGAAGTAAGTAACTGCTTAGGATCCTGATAATTTCTGAGTCAGACCTAGGCTATTTATCTTTAAAATAAATCTACTTTTTCCTTGAGGTAACCTGAATGAGGCTCAATCTTTACAGCCAAAGAAAAATTGTGCTTATCAGTGATGTTTGCCTGTGGCAGGTGAATGTTAAAAACTGGCAGGAGAGACAAATCCAGTGGGAAATCAAGTTCAGGTAGGAAATTTGGTTTTAAACTATAGAGAATATTTAAGATTGCTACTTCCTTATTCAGACCTGGTCACTATGTGGCAATCAACATTACTCCCATTTATCCAAGGCATAGCTGTATATAAGTTTTGTCTCACCTTGGGTGAGATTTCCTTAAAATAAAATACTATGATCATAATGGCTTACTAATGCTTTGGCTTTCATAAAACAAAACAACAACTATGCAAAACCTACCTGTGTCCTCTGTGGTTGGATTGAAAAAAAGGGGTAGGTTGTGAAATTAAGCTGAGGATGTGACCATGTGTCTGATGACTAAGATGGAACCCATGTAGGAGTTGAGTCAGTAATAACATGCCTCTTGCTGCAGCTCAAGTTGCCTGCAAACCCCCACGCTTTTTAGCAAATATTATTTTGAATGTCAGAGTGCACAGAGCCGTTCTCTAGGGTTGGGCTAAATTTGACTCTGTGGGAGAATAAACCTAGAATTCCAAATGTGGTGATCCCAACAGAGTATGTGATGCAAGACCATTTTTCTACTTGTGCCGGGTGGGTTTGTTCAAATCTCACACAGAAATGAGAGATGCCAGATGGGGTGTTGACTTGCCCCAAACATAAGGTAGTAATTTAGGTTTTATTTTAAATAAGAATTAGAGTCTGGGTAATCCAAAATTTTAATTTAAGAAGGAGCCTGGGAGAATGGCAGAAGACAAGAGCTAGGCAGCCCTGTGAAGAAGGGTCAGGAGTGGAGGGATGAGGCCTCGTGTGCTTCAGTCCAGTTCTGGAAGAGCTGCTTTGTAGTAAAAAAGAGGCAACTCTGAATCTGTGTCTTAATATGGTTTTGTAGAAAAGGCTAAAGGTGATTCTGGGTGCTGTGATTTGAAGTAGTAGTTTCTTTCTTTAACATGCAGATGATAGAGTAAACTTTAATGATTACAGCATTATAAGCTGACTGCAGTGTTTAAACACTGACCCAGTTTCAGCAGTGACCTAATAAGGGTGGCCTGGAAGAAGGGGGGGCTCAGGGGCAGCTTGGAAGAAATAGGTCAAAAGGATTTCTCCCAGTTCTTCTCAGGCAGACACAATGGGACTTGGCATTCTTTATGCAAAGCCCGGCGGTTGCATGAAGAATTTTCTCCTGAAATGCTCCTCTGTGCAATTTACTCTTGGTTCAAGTTGATGCTTGTGATGCTGGGTCATTCTTTTGGTTTGAGGAGGATGCACAGTGTATTCATTCAACAAATATTTATTGAGCACCTACTATATCTGAGCACCATGTGGATGGCTGAGAATACAGTAGTGAATAAAACAGTCTCTGTTCTCACGGAGTTTACTTTCTAGTGGAGAAAAGCCTGAGTTCAAATCCTGACTCAATCAGTTATCAGCTTGGTGAATTACTTAACCTTGGGTAAGTTAACCTATCTGTCCCTTTGGTTTCTATATCTGTAAAATGGGATGACAAAATTGTACTTACTCCATAAGACTGTCATGAGGATTAAATTGAGGCCACACATGTAAAGAGCTTACAACAATGCATGCTTTATAGTAAGGACTTCATATAAACAATTACATGTCAAAGTGAGTGAATGAGCTTTAGTTGTCCAAAGATGGAAGAACAATGAAAACATTCATATGGAATTCTCATGGGTCTGGAATAAGCAAGGCCTTCTACTGAATATGGCTATCACTTGTGGAGTTCAAAATGTGTGAAAAGTCAGGAGACCCAGAAACCATCATTTAAGCAAACAGCCTTTGAAACAGAACCCTGACTTTAGCTATGACATTCATATTCTTACGCCAAGAGAGATCCTGCATAGAATTAGTAGGTAATATTAAAACTTTGGTTCTTTTTAGGGAGGGAGATGTTACCCTTGCCCCAGTGGAAGATTTGTCATGTCAATTTGCTGATGGGCTCCCTGGGGTTGTGAGACACTGACACCACATTATACTTTGCATGGGGAAGAGTGATTTGCTAACTCAGTTTTTATATGATATCCTGAGAAATCTGTGATTTCTCATCCTGCTGTTAACGTACATTAGACTGTTGGAGCTGACCTGTCACTCCACCACCTCTCAGCTCAATTTCTTTATCTGTAAAACAAAAGAAGCTGAAAGAGTGACCTTTGGTTAAAGCAGCAGGACCCTAGGAACCAATCCTCCATAAATTTATGTCCACATAGCTGAGATACTTGCAATATTGCATCCCAGATATCAAAGCACACATATCTCACTTTAAGTTGATGCTTACTCATACCTGGAGTAGATGCTGATGGGTGTTGGTTCTGTTATGTCTATAGACACGATGCTCTTTAAATAGAAAGGCATTTGTTCATCCCACATGCTTCAGTTTGTATGGTCTGCTCCTTTGAGATTTCCAAATATGGCTCTGGAGAAAATGGGTACATATTCTTTCTTTTTGGAGCAAAGGTTTTTTGGAACAAGGGCCATGTTGCTGTTGAAAATGTTATATTGGGTCTCATGGCAATTCCTTTATTGCTTTCTTGACCCTGTGTCATTTAGGGGGTGTCAAAAACCACATGGTGCTTCTGAGCCCTACAATTTTTGCATTTAGGTCTCTGATTTAGCTGACAGATGTTGAAACACAGATATAGCCAGATAACTCCCCCGTGACAACACAGATGCAAAAACTGAAAAGTGCGGTTACTCCAGCCTGGGGAGGGATTATATTGGATATTCAAAATTTTCCCTACTGATAGCCCTTACATTTTTCTTGTGTTTCTGTTAGGCTAGTGTGGCTTAGGTTAGAGGAAACTGAGTCTCTTTCCTTCTGGTTGATTTGATCATTCATATCCTCAAGAAAATGTGCCAACCTGCAGTTCAGGAGACCCTGAGAATATTAACAATAACAACAGACTCAAGACTCTTTTGTCAGGGCTCTGACAGAGCAACTTTGGCTCTGAAGAGAAATAAAACAAAAAGGATCTGAGATCTGGAGGGAAATTTCATTGGGACTTACCCAGTCATTTTATAGATTAGGAAATATGAGGCCTACAGTGACTTTCTCGAGGTCACACATAGGAGTAACAGAACCAGGGCTAGATCTAGGTCTCCTAATTTGCAATTGAGTCTTTCCCCATTGGGTTCTGGCCTCTCGTGTGTCCCCTGCATCTCCCTGAGGTTTACCCTTGAGATTGGTGTTGGGGACAGGAACACATGGTGGAGGCTTCTGTAGGACCTCTGGCTCTCTCCTGTCTTGGGCATGCCTCATCTCAGCCCATTGCCTTTGGGGATGTGCTAGCCACAAACATAGTGAGTTAAATTCTTGGACTATCAGATACAGCTCAGACTTTCAAGTTGATAAATAAAGAAACTGAGGTTCAAAGAGGGAATGTGACTTACTCAGCAATTCAGAAAATCAATTAACAAATAATTATGGAGCACTTAGGAGGTGCCAGGCCTGTGGAAACTGCTGGTTGGTGGGTGGGTGTGTGGGTGGGGGTGGGGGGCAGCATTTGACTAAGAATAAGACAGACGGGTTCTTACCCTGGAAGAATTTACCATCCAGGAACAAGAGAGCAAACAAACAGCCACAAGTGGGAGGAGTATTTCGAAGCGTGGAGTCCCCTTGGAGAACTTGACCTAGTCTGACAGTCAGGAGCAGACTCGAATCTTCCGTTCCCTCTGTCAAGATGCTTTGTCTCTCTGGGTCTTGCTGACTTGAATGTGTGTGGAGAGTTCAAAGCCAGAAAAGGATACGTTTGAGGTAACCTGCTTTCCTACCCTATTTAGATCTTTAGGTTAGTTTTAAAAATGTTTCCCTTTTGTATAAGGTTATTTTGATGCTTGTAGACCCTGTCATTACCCTATTATTTATTACACTGAAGAATCTATTTAAATATTGGCCTCACCACAGGCCACCCGCAAAGTGGGCCAGTTCTTAGGGCTCATAGGGGAACTATGACCCAGAGTGTACCCCTAAGGAAAAGCCACAGTCTCCATGGCTTCTGGTTGCCTCCAAACAGAAATCTAAAAGCCCACTGATGAGTTTGTGACAATTGGCAATTTAGCAATTGCCAACCTTTGCCTAGACTACCATCATGTGTCCTGGGAAGATGCCCCCTTCCTGATCCACAGACCTCTTTTCTCCATGTTGTATTTCTCAGGCTTTGGAACTTTTCTAGATGACAGTTGTTTTGCTCGCTAAAAGGGAGGGTAGGATGCCTTTCTCTGAGCCATGTTCCCCTGCCCCTTTCAGAGCCCGCCTCTTTCTGACCAGCTCCACCCGCCCCTCCAGCAGCCCCACCACCCTGTGTACCAGCTGCAACTGGTTTTGTGTGTGATTATGTATTTAAAACAATTTGTGTTCCTGTCTCTTTTCATTGTGTGCGTCCTCTCTACTCTTCTGGATTACAAGTGTCCTGAGAAGGGGGGTTGAGGCTCCTATTTCCTGTAGGGCTTAGATTACTGAGAGCGCAGTTGGCTGACGGCTGGGCAGACTGAACCCTGCTGTTCAAAGGCAGATGGGAGAGCCGGGGCGGGGGATCTGAGCCACCAGCCAAGTGGTCCAGAGCAGTTGTCTGAGGCAGGACACCAGGCTGCAACACTAATTTTCCATGTGACTTTATTTTATTTTATTTTATTTTATTTTTGAGACAGGGTCTCCCTCTGTCGCCTAGGCTGGAGTTCAGTGGCACGATCTCGGCTCACTGCAACCTCCACCTCCTGGGTTCAAGCAATTCTCCTGCCTCAGCTTCCTGAGTAGCTGGGATTACAGGCATGCACCAACACGACCAGCTAATTTTTGTATTTTTAGTAGAGACAGAGTTTCACTATGTTGGCCAGGCTGGTCTTGAACTCCTGACCGCAAGCAATCTGCCTGCCTCGGCCTCCCAAAGTGCTGGGGTTACAGGCGTGAGCCAGAGCACTCAGCCTCCATGTGACTTTAGATTTCAGTTTCCTTGTCTATCCTAGTGTCTCCTCACCTCGGGATCCTGTGGTGTGATGTCTGGGAGAGTACCCTGAACTTAGTACTTGAAGTATTAAGACTATGTCATAAAGTCTCATTCTTAGACCCTGTCGAGTATGTGTAGGGCCGGAAAATGTCCTTTAGGCTTCTTTGAGTTGGGTCCGGATCCTGAACCACTAGGTTTTAATCCTTGTCCTCATCAGAGGGACAGACAGTATTGACTGACCCAGGGGACAGAGTCAACATAGCTGTGGGCACTGGCAAGAGAGGAGGCTCTCAAATAAGAAACAATGGCATGAAAATGTTTTAACATTTGATATATATATATATATATATAATAGTTAATACACATACTTGTATGTTTTTGTGTATGTTCACGTGTGCATGTGTATGTATATGAAAGCATCAAAATTGATATATACCATAGGGAAACCCAAAACTTGGTAAGATTTAATTTTACCTGTTTTACAGTCTAAATCTTAAAACTGTTTGCAATTTTAATTATCAACGAGGAATGGGCATAATAATCTGTTCAGTGCTCAGGGGCTCTGAAGGCCTTAAATTATTGATGTAGGAACTGTCCCTCCAACCCAGAGTGCCAGGGTTTTGCTTGCCACCTCTTCTGATCTGTCCTCACCTTCTCCGTGTTTTCCATTGGTGAAGATACATCTATGTCTCAGCTCAAGCCCTGCTCCCATTGCATTGAAACAGGGTGTAGCTGTAAACACTGTCCACACTCAAGAAAGGGTGATGCCAGACTCAGAAAGCCTTGGGGAAGAGAATGCTCATCCCCTCTAGATGAAAGAAATCCTGGAGTGAGGCCAGGTGGAGTATCCTCAATTCATTCCTGATGTGTCATTTGTCCACAGCAGAGCAAATTATGGCTGCCTTTTATGGGTATTTGAAAGGCCAAAGGCAGCGATCCACTCTCAGTATATACCCCAAAGAATTGAAAGCAGGGTCTTGAAGAGATATTTACATACTCATGTTCACAGTAGCATTATTCACAATAGCCAAGACTTAGAAGCAACCCAAATGTTCATTGACAGATGAGTGGATAAACAAAATATGGTATGTACATATTCCATACATATGTCTACATTAGGACAAGTGAATTAACCAGTCATAAAAAGATGAAAACTGTAGGATTCTAGTTGTATGAGGTACATAGAATCGTCAAATTCATAGAAACAGAAAGTGGAACAATGATTGCTTGGGGTTGTGGGGAGGAGGGAATGGAGTGTTATTGCTTAATGGATGTGGAGTTTCAGCTTTGCAAGATAAAAAGAGTTCTGAAGATTGGTTGCACAACAGTGTGAATGTACTTAACACTACTGAACTGTACACTTAAAAATGGTTAAGATGGTGAATTTTATTTTAAAGGTATTTTACCACAATTAAAAACAAACAAATCCTAATGCCCGGGCTGCACCACAGACCAATTAAATCAGAATCTCCGTGGGTGGCTTTCAGATATCCTTATTTTTTCAATTTCCTCAGGCTAAACCAAGGTGGAGAACCACTGGACCAGAGGCAGGAAATGCAATCTTGAGGTGGTAGCTGTAAACCAGGGGTGAAATGAAAAGAATGGAATCACAGAGAATAAAACAAATTGGATGGTTTGCACAGTCAGTCTTCAGTGATAGATCAGATATGGAAAGAAGGAAAGAAGAAGGAAAAAGAAAAATAATGGATCAAGGAGGTTTCCAAGGGCCTAGACTAAATTGTGGATTTATGGAAAAACTGAATGTTTGTGGTAGGTGTTGGGAGTGATTATTTATTTTAGTTTATGGTAATACAGGTAGAAATTTCTTAGAGGCAGCTGGAAATTTTCATAGCCAAAATTATTCATGTGTTTCCCTTGTAGAAGTCAGAGTTTCATTTTACAGTAAAAATGAACTTAAAAAAATTCGTTCATTTATTTGTTTCTTTTTAAGTGTTTAATTGTTAGAGGCAGCTGGAAATTTTCATACTCAAAATTATTTATACATTTCCCCCGTAGAAGCCAGAGTTTCATTTACATTAAAAATTAACTTTAAAAAAATATATGTTTCTTTATTTGTTTCTTTTTAGGTATTTAACTGACAGATAAAGAATCAATACATTAAAATTATACAACATGATGATTTGATATAAGTATACATTGTAGTGATTATCATAATCAAATTAATGAACACATTCATCACCACCCATGCTGTTCATTAGATCCCCAGACCTTGTTCATCTTATAACTGAAAGTTCGTGCCCTTTGATCAACATCCTCCCTCTTTCTCCAGTCCCCGGGCCCTGACAGCCAGCATTTTACTGTCTGTTTCTATGAGTCTGACTTTTTTAGATTCTACATGTAAGTGGGATTATATGGTATTTGTCTTTCTGTGTCTGGCTCATTTGACTTAGCATAATGTCTTCCAGGTTCATCCATGTTGTTGCAAATGACAGGAATTCCTTCTTTTCATGGCAGAATAATATTCGATTGCATATATGTATCTTTATCCATTCATCTGTTGATAGATGCTTAGGTTCATCCTCTATCTTGGGTATTTTGAATAATGCTGCATTGAACATATGAATGCAGATTTTTTTGAGATATTGATTTCGTTTTCTTTGTATATTTTTATCCAAAAAACCCCAAAACAACAATAACAACAAAGGAAGAAAATTTGCCCAGCGAGCATTATATCTTCAGGAGCCAAGAATAAACCTAGTTTCAGAGCTTCTTTTGGCAAAGCCATGAAGTTGGAGAGCTTTATCTGTGGCAACCCTTCTCTTGCTGTCTCCTACCTGCCTCTGAATGTTCTATGGGCCTCCCCTTTCTCAGGATCCCATTCAAGTCACGTTGCCCTGTTCCTCCTCTCTTTCTAGAAATTCCTGGTAAACAGGTAAATCCCATAGTAAACATATTTGCACGAAGGCAATAGAAACTCCCACACTATTTTTTCTAACAGCATTCACATTTTAAAAATAAACAAAATGAAGAGATCAATAGTTAATATAAAAGAATAAATCTAGAATTCTGATATTTCAGGAAGGAGAAATTTTGGATAAGA
Organism: Macaca nemestrina; assembly: GCF_043159975.1. Lineage (NCBI taxonomy): Eukaryota > Metazoa > Chordata > Mammalia > Primates > Cercopithecidae > Macaca > Macaca nemestrina. Next base: position 76,713,225 of record NC_092140.1, on the reverse strand, counting down.
TTGCCATTCTCTGGCCTCTTGGAAGTACCTCTGTAAACAGTTCTGCTTAGGTGTTCAGACCTTGGTGGGCAAGTGGGGGATTCAGTGATTTGCATGGACTCAGAGAGGCAGATGGGTGCTGGGAGGAGGTTACCGAGTCACATACGTGGTCTAGACACCTGGATGATGGGAAACAAAAGTCATGTATGACATTAAATATATCACCTTCCAGTGTCACTAAGTCATGTTTTCTGAGCAGAGCAGAGTCACAGCTCTGCACTTTACCCTACAGTATTCAGCAGACCAAGGATTTAAGGAAGAACTTAAAAAGTGTCCTTCAGATGCCTTCATCACAGTGCATGAAATTGCATGCTGTGACTTCAAGCCTTTGTCATGTTTACTGATATGGTTTGACTCTGTCCCCACCCAAATCTCAACTTGAATTGTATCTCCCAGAATTCCCACGTGTTTTTGGAGGGACCCACAGGGAGGTAATTGAATTATGGGGGCCAGTCTTTCCTGTGCTATTCTCGTGATCTTGAATAAATCTCATGAGATCTGATGGGTTTATCAGGGGTTTCCACTTTTGCTTCTTCCTCATTCTTCTCTTGTTACTGCCATTTGTCTCCTACCATGATTCTGAGGCCTCCCCAGCCATGTGGAACTGTAAGCCCAATTAAACCTCTTTTTGTTCCCTGTTTCAGGTGTGTCTTTTTTTTTTTTTTTTTTTGAGACGGAGTCTCGCTCTGTCGCCCAGGCTGGAGTGCAGTGGCCGGATCTCGGCTCACTGCAAGCTCTGCCTCCCGGGTTTACGCCATTCTCCTGCCTCAGCCTCCCGAGTAGCTGGGACTACAGGCGCCCGCCACCTCACCCGGCTAGTTTTTTGTATTTTTTAGTAGAGACGGGGTTTCACGGTGTTAGCCAGGATGGTCTCGATCTCCTGACCTCGTGATCCGCCCGTCTCGGCCTCCCAAAGTGCTGGGATTACAGGCTTGAGCCACCGCGCCCGGCCTCGGGTGTGTCTTTATCAGCAGTGTGAAAATGGACAAATACAGTAAATTGGTACCAGCGCAGTGGGGCGTTGCTGAAAAGATACACAAAAATGTGGAAGCAACTTTGGAACTGGGTAACAGGCAGAGGTTGGAATAGTTCGGAGGGCTCAGAAGATAAGAAAATGTTGGGAAGTTTGGAACCTCCTGGAGACTTCTTGAATGGTTTTGACAAAAATGCTGATAGTAATATGAACAATGAGGTCCATGAGGTCCATGGTGAGGTGGTCTCAGATGGAGATGAGGAACTTGTTGGGAACTGAAGCAAAGGTGACTCTTGTTATGTTTTAGCAAAGAGACTGGTGGCATTTTATTCCTGCCCTAGAGATTTGTGGAGCTTTGAACTTGAAAGAGACAACTTAGGGTATCTGGTGGAAGAAATTTCTAAGCAGCAAAGCATTCAAAAGGTGACTTGGGTGCTATTAAAAGCATTCTGTTTTAAAAGGGAAACAGAGGATAAAAGTTCAGAAAATTTGCAGCCTGACAATGCAGTAGAAAAGAAAAACCCATTTTTCTGAGGTGAAATTTAAGGCAGTTGCAGAAATTTGCGTAAGTAGCAAGGAACCTGTTAATCCCCAAGACCATGGGGGAAGTGTCTCCAGGCCATGTCAGAGACCTTCATGGCAGCCCTTCCCATCACAGGCCCGGGGGCCCAGGAGGAAAAAGTGGTTTCACGGGCCAGGCCCGGGGTCCCCATGCTGTATACAGCCTAGGTACTTGGTGCCCTGTGTCCCAGCCGCTCCAGCCTTTTCTGAAAAAGGCCAACGTAGAGCTCGGGCCGTGGCTTCCGAGGGTGGAAACCCCAAGCCTTGGCAACTTCCACGTGGTGTTGAGCCTGTGGGTGCACAGAAGTCAAGAATTGAGGTTTGGGAACCTCTGCCTAGATTTCAGATGTATGGAAATGCCTGGATGCCCAGGCAGAAGTTTGCTGCAGGGGCAGGGCCCTCATGGAGAACCTCTGCTAGGGCAGTGAGGAAGGGAAATGTGGGGTTGGAGCCCCCACACAAAGTCCCTACTGGGGCACTGCCTAATGAAGCTGTGAGAAGAGGACCACCATCCTCCAGACACCAGAATGGTAGATCCACCATCAGCTTGCACTGTGCACCCAGAAAAGCTGCAGACACTCAACACCAGCCTGTGAAAGCAGCCAGGAAGGAGGCTGTACCCTGCAAAGCCACAGGGGTGGAACTTCCCAAGACCATGGGAACCCATCTCTTGCAACAGTGTGACCTGGATGTGAGACCTGGAGTCAAAGGAGATCATTTTGGAGCTTTAAAATTTGACTACTCCACTGGATTGAGGACTTGCATGGGTCCTGTAACCCCTTTGTTTTGGCCAATTTCTTCCATTTGGAATGACTGCATTTACCCAATACCTGTACCCCCATTGTATCTGGGAAGTAACTAGCTTGCTTTTGATTTTACAGGCTCATAGGTGGAAGGGGCTTGCCTTGTCTCAGATGAGACTTTTGACTGTGGACTTTTGGGTAAATGCTGAAATGAGTTAAGACTTTGGGGGACTGTTGGGAAGGCATGATTAGTTTTGAAATGTGAGAACGTGAGATTTGGAGGGGTCGGGATGGAATGATATTATTTGGCTGTGTCCCCACCCAAATCTCAACTTGAATTATATCTCCTAGAATTCCCACATGTTGTGGGAGGAACCCAGGGGGACGTAATTGAATCATGGGGGTTGGTCTTTCCCATGCTATTCTCATGATAGTGAATAAGTCTCACAAGATCTGATGAGTTTATCAGGGGTTTCCACTTTTGCTTCTTCCTAAGTTTTCTCTTGCTGCCACCATGTAAGAAGTGTCTTTTGCAGGCGTGGTGGCTCACGCCTGTAATCCCAGCACTTTGGGAGCCCAAGGCAGGCAGATCACCAGATCAGGAGTTCGAGACCAGCGTGGCCAACGTGGTGAAACACTGTCTCTACTAAAAGTACAAAAATTAGCTGAGTGTGGTGGCACATGCCTTTAATCCCAGCTACTCAGGAGGCTGAGGCAGGAGAATCACTTGAACCCAGGAGGCAGAGGTTGCAGTGAGCTGAGATCGCACCATTACACTCCAGCCTGGGTGACAGAGTGAGACTCTGTCCCTTTTGCCTTCTGTCATGATTCTGAGGCCTTCCCAGCCATGTGGAATTGTAAGTCCAATTAAACCTCTTTTTGTTCCCAGTTTCGGGTGTGTCTTTATCAGCAGTGTGAAAAATGGATTAATACATTTACTTTGGACAATTTAAGCAGGAAAGTTCAGGCTTAATGAGGATAAGAAGAAAGAGACAAAGCTCCTGAAAAAGCATGTAGAGTTGTTGAGCTTTTATCTCTCTTTCCGGTTCAGCATCTGGCATAGTAGGTGCTGGATAGATACTTGTTGAATGAATGGAGGTATAGTAGAAGTAGCTTCTCTGGGATTAATTTTACGGTTTGTAGTTTTGTTGCACTATGTATGGGTGGCATGCTGAAGGAAAACCCTGAAGGCCTAGATTCCAGTCCCATTTTCGCCACTCATTACTTCTGTGACTTTGGCCCAGACACTTTGGCTTCTCTGGATCTCATTTCCTACTTGTAAAACGGGAACAATGATGCTGTCCTTCTCATGCACATGGTTGTTACTTGCATTAAATGAGATAATGGGCATGAAAGCAATGGAAAACTCTCAGGTACTCTACAAATATAGAATACAATCATTTTGAAAGCACCTGGCTTTGTAGACAACTGTGTGAACTAATGTGTATTGATCAAGACATGTGTCTCGTTAAGTAAAAACTGAAAGTAAAACTCATACACTTAAGATGTGAAAATAAACTCAGCATCAGGCATAACACTAATTTCAAAAAGTGGTATATTAATTTCAAGTAGGAAATTAAAACAGTAAAACTGCGAAGTGAAAAGTGTTCAACATTGATGCCTCTGACCTACTCCTGATGTCCAACATGTTTATAATTCTCCCTAACTCATTTCTATCAGGTTAAAACCCATTAGTATTTGTGAACAAACACAGAGTTTCTACCATGCACTGGGCACTATTAGGTACTAGGTGTCAGGGGATGTTTCTATTGCTGTTCTTAGGCCTATTGCTGGTTTACTTGGCCAGTGGTTGCTGGCTTTGCCAGTGTGTGTATGTATGTGTGTGTGTTACTTATCACAAGTTTCATTAGCTTGACAAAGAGCTGTGTATATTCATTTACATGACAAATGCTTTTTTTGGATTAACAACTCTAATAAGTACAGGGTATGCAGAAACTGTGTGCATATTTTTCTACCTGCAGTCCTAGTCTTAAATATGTTTCTTAATAGCTATTGAATATAAATTTAATATTAGCTGGATGAATAAAGTATGAGTTACTGAATTCTCTTGAAAATAGACATAGCTTTGTTACAGCATAGAAAACTGAGCTGACCTCTTACTAGATTGGCTAAAATGAGTTCTGATTAAACATTTTGTAATGGTTTATAAGGTTTGCTTCTCTATAGTATATTAAAAGGTTTGTTTACATGTTGACTGTAAGTTTGGTAAAAATGACAAAGCGGCTTACACTTTTTGATGATGTTCATTTTCCCCAAAAGTACAGCTAAAGCTTTATCATTACAATGAGAGTTCAGAAAAGGCAAATGACCACCTCTTTTTTCAAACCAATATGTCTCTGAGCAGTAATTTTCTTGTGGCAAGTGGCATAATCTGGGTCAAGGTAGTGATAAAACTCAGATACATTTCAAGAAAGTGAGTAAACATACTAATGACAATATTCGTATATTACATGCATCTGCTGCTTATGTACTTAAAAACACTAAATAGGAAAATCTTACTCATCTCTGTAGAAAAACAGGGTAGAGAGATTACAGCTTGGGGACTTCGTGATATTTTGTCTGTGTGCAGTTTGTCAAAAGGCAAAATTTATCTAAAGCTGGAAAAGGATATGGTTTGGCTGAGTAAACTGTGGAGTGATGCGAGTGATACGTAACGATAAAAATGCTTAGGGGAATTTTCGGGGCGCTCAAGTCAAGTGTACAGTGCTGTGTGGGTGTAAAAAACAGACTTCTCTCTCTGTGAAAGTTGCTGACATTTTATACCACATGCTGGACCGTTAAATCACAATTTACGTGGTCACTTGTAAATATGCCTGGTGGTGGAGGGCGAGCTTGTTTGTGCACACTTTGACATGCTTCCCTGTCGTGTGCCTCTCCCCTTTTAAAATTGCACTGGATACTTTTGTTCTGGAAGCCGTGGCTGTCTAATCTGAGAGCAGTTTGGGTGAGAATTCTGGAACTGATTTTGTTTCATAGGTGCTCCCTGAGGGGAGGTTTGAAGGATAATGCAGGAAAGCAAGCCTTCCAATCCTCCAACTAAAGTTCTCTAACTTGCTATTAACATAATTTCAGTCAGGCTAGAATGCCTGAAATTCTGACATGAAGGGATTCCTTCCTCCACCACTGGGATTTGGAAGTCTCTAGGATGTTTGAATGGGGCAAATGATTTAAACTCATTTTCAGTCTCCTCATTGGTAAAATGGGGCTCATACTTATTAAAGAGGGTTTTGTGGAGCTCAAATGAGACAATGCAAGTCAAGTACTTGATATATACTTAATAGTGACAAACATAGTGATATATATATTAATAGTGATAGTTACTGCAATTTTTCTTTTTGTTAGGGGAAAGAGGCGGACAGACAGGCCTTTAACACAGTGGAGGATTTGTTTCCCTTCCAAGTAGACTTGGAGGATTACAGAGTTGATGCTCAAAGAGAAAGCTTTGTCGTTCACTGCTTAAGAGGGTTTCTTGGAGAGGGTCAGCAAGAGAATCATAAAATGAGATGTGGAAAGGGGATGGGGAGGGAGACTGCATACTAATGTGCTTCATTTCCAAGTGCTTTAACTTTTCGAAGCACTAAGTCATCTGCTGACTTGTTTTCATAATATATGGGTAAAGTTGGCAGGGTGGGTATCCCTTTCTACAGGTGAGGAAACTAGAGTGTGGACAGATAAACTCACCTGTTGTCACACAACAAATCAGTGATACGATTGGGATTAGGACCCATGTCTCAGACCGTGAGCACAGCACTCTCTCTATTAGGTGACATTCTCAGAGTTCAATAATTTCTTTCACGGTTTTGTGTTCAGACCTGGGGTCCCCATCGCTGAGCCTATTATTGGCACCTTACAAAATATCATGTGTGCGAAAAGTTGTAATCTCCTGGTCCAAAGGACTACTTTCAGCTGGAGATGGTTGGAGTTGTAGTATCTGAGTTAGATAAGTGTTCACTTCATGGTCATGGGTGGAGGTCCTTCTTGGACTTGGGCCAGCCAGAATCATTGACCAGGAAGGTCACACAAGGCCTGAGTCCTTTCTGATACCATCTGTGCACTATATTTCAGGGCCTAGTGGCTGCGTTGAAAGGAATGGAAAGGAGTTGCTGGTTATGTTGAGAAGTACCAGGAAAGTGTGATTTCTTCCTCCTGTATTCCCTCTTCCCTCCCTCATTTTTTCACTTTATTGATACAAAATAATCCCAAAAGATCAGAGAGTGGTTTTATAGATGTTAAACCACTGTGTTATGACTTCAACTACAAAGCCCTTGGGGGCATTAGATTTCCTAATGTTTTGGGGTAGCTGCAAAATTTAATTTTAGGTAGAAAAGGGTTAACTTAGGGGCAATGTAATTCCCAAATTATCAGTGTGCAAATCATCTAACTGTATGTGAAAAACCCAATAATGTTAGGTAATTATCTGGGAAAGTAAAAATAATACACAGGTCTTTGGCCAGAAATAAGGATTTGGAACATTTCTCTATGCATAGAGGTCTCTAGCAGGCAAATTTAGATTCATGTCAGTCATTGAAGGTCCCTGTGAAGATTTAGTTTATTAATTTAGCGCTACATTTTTCTACAAAGTAGAGTTGGAGTGGTTTAGGTAAGAACACAGATATGCTAAAACCAAACCAGATGAACCCAAGACAGAAACTGGAAAGAAGGCAGAAGGAGAGGATGAAGGTGTAGCAGTGAGAAGCCTGTTGGAGGAAAGCTTGAGTTAGTGAATGTAAGCACTTGAGCTTCCTTGTGGCCTGGAGAGCAGGTATTTTTTGGCTATTTTCTTTTTTTACACATGTATCTCCAGCACTAGAAGAGTACCTGACCTGTAGTTGCTCAATAAATACTTGCTGAATAAAAATATATGAAAATCTGTCAAATACAGGGTTTAAAAAAGCTTGACTGAAATGTTGAAAATGATTAAAGCTGGGTAATGGGTTGATGGGAGTCTATTAGACTATTCTCCTCTACATTTGTGTGTGATTGAGAAGTTTTATAACAAAAGTTTAAAAAAATACCAAAAAAGACTAGACTGCTATAATCACTGGAAATAACCAGACATTAAAAAAATCTTTGTTTCCCTTTTTGTTTCAGGGCAAGCAAGTAAAAGGACATTTTATATTACTAACCACTATCATATCCCAGAGAGTAGTAAAACTATAGTCCCCAAAAGTCTATCTTTGAAGGACTCCAATGGCAAGATTTTTAATAAACAAAGCTGATCATCTCATCTGTATCATTCTTTCTTATTATCACTCTATTACCGTGCACTCCCAGGAATCTTGGAGATGATTATTTGTTCACCTCCGCTAACAAGAGTCATCGTCATTGTCCACTCCCTGTCAGCACTTTTTTTTGTTGTTGCTGTTTTGTTTTGAGATGGAGTTTCACTCTTGTTGTGCAGGCTGGAGTGCAATGGTGTGATCTGAGCTCCCTGCAACCTCTGCCTCCTGGGTTCAAGCGATTCTCCTGCCTCAGCCTCCCCAGTAGCTGGGCCTACAGGCACATGCCACCACGCCTGGCTAATTTTTGTATTTTTAGTAGAGTCGGGGTTTTACCATGTTGGCCAGGCTGGTCTTGAGCTCCTGACCTCAGGTGATCCGCCCTCCTTGGCCTCCCAAAGTACTGGGATTACAGACGTGAGCCACCACACCCGGCCCCCTTTTTTTTTTTTTTTTTTTTTTTTTTTTTTTTTTTTTTTTTTGAGACAGAGTCCTGCTCTTTCACCAAGACTGGAGTGCAGAGGCACAATCCTGGCCCACTGCAACCTTCACTTCCCGGGTTCAAGCAATTCTCCTGCCTTGGCCTCCTGGGTAGCTGGGATTATAGGTGCGTGCCACCCACCATGCCTGGCTAATTTTTGTATTTTCTAGTAGAGATGGGGTTTTGCCACGTTGACCAGGCTGGTCTTGAACTCCTGAGCTCAAGTGATCCGCCCGCTTGGGCCTCTTAAAGTGCTGGGATTACAGGCCTGAGCCAACGCGCCCGGCCCCTGTCAGCAGTTTTGCTCTTCCCCTCTCTCCCTCCAGGCCAGAGGCCATGATCTACATCCAACTTCCCTGCAAATTCCTGAACTCTGACTCGATTGTCCCTGTCAATCCTGCCTTTGTGTCTTCCCTTTGAGCCTCACTTTCTGATTCTCTTGGCTTCTCTTCTTGACTCTCCCTTCTTGTCTTGCCCCAGGTGTGGGAACCTGGCCTCAGTCCTGATGAGGCTCCTTGAGGATGCAGCCTCTGTGAGCTGCTTTTGGCTTGCCATGTGACAGCTCTGGCTAGGACTGTGCTGTATAGGGATTGCCATCCAGGCACCCAGGGTTGCTGGCCACTACTTTCCTCCTGGTCCCCTGCCCTTTGGGGATGCATGACCTGATAAGGAGCTTAAGGAAACCCACATTAATAACAGTAAATTAGGCTCTGTGGAAAGAGAACTCCACAGTCAGGATCTTTGTGCTTTCAGGATGGGAAGCATGGATGCCCTGGAGAGCATTTGTACTAACGTGGGCATTTAAAAAGGTCATACAGCTTGGTGCTGTGGCTCACGCCTATAATCCCCATACTTTGGGAGGCTGAGATGGGAGGATTGCTTGAGCCCAGGAATTCAAGACCAGCCTGGGCAACATAGAGAGACCTTGTCTCTAAAAAAAATAAAAAAAAAAGAAGAAAGAAATTAACTAGATGTGGTGATGCACACCTGTAGTCCCAGTTACCTGGAGGCTGAGGTGGGGAGGATCAATCAAGCCCAGGAGTTCAAGGCTGCGGTGAGCCATGATTACACTACTGTACTCCAGCCTGGGTGACAGAGTGAGACTCTGTCTCTAAAATAAATAAGTAAGCAAGTAGGTAAGTAAGTAAACAAACAAACAAATAAATGTTATACAGTTGTTTCTCATTATTCATGGTAGTTATGGTCTGTAAAGTTGCCATGAATACTGAATTAGTGAATACTGAACCATCCCTTCTGGGGTAAATACAGGGTTAAGTTTCAGGTTCTGGTCACAACAGTTCCTCAACTGATCAATATATAATCTTGTTTTATGTGTATTTCTGTTTAAAAAGACCTTATTACTTATGTATTGCTGATTCATTAACATTGAGCTTACAGCCTACAGCACTATTCCTGAATAATTAATTCCAGAATAAAGCTAATCTAACATACATATTTTCTCCTGAGGCACATCTCAGCCTTCTTGCACTTAGAAACACTAGTCAGAATGTTAGCACTATGCTTGGGGTCCATTTTAAACAGTGAAATCCTCAAAAAAAGCACAAAAATGCAAAAAACGTAGCACAGCAAAAAGGACACTTGTTTATACTACAAGAGCTGAAACAAGAAGGCAGTGTGTTGCTTTGTTTGACCTCAGCTAGGAATGTGTGCATTGTGTGACTCAAATTTTATGCGGCTCTGCACATGTCTGCAAATGTCCACGAAAGCACTGTATTGATTTGGGGGTTATAAAAAAATTTTAATGAGCAAGGGAATTCACAAATACAGAATCCATTAATAATGAGAATCAACTGTATCTCCATTAAGTTAGCATGATATGTCATTATGTTTAATAAAATAAAACATGTGGTTTCCTATGTGTATGTTATAAAATATATATAGCCATGTAAAATCGTGGTGCTTAATTCCATATCTTTGATCCAGGATATCTGAAATGATAAAATTAGATTTCTAGATGAGCTATAAAAATTTAAAATATATAATCTCAGGCTTTAAATCTTTATACTGTAGATGTTTATCTACTTCTGTATACTTTATATACATATGATATATATTTTACCACATGTATAAGTGTACAATCTTAAAGCTTCCCTATTGCAGTGGAAAAAGTTGAACTGAGACAATTTTCAGTGATTATCTGAAATATCATGTTTATATCTAAAGAATATATTAAAATCTAAACACTATAAATCTGACCTAAAATATTTTTTATTTCTTCCTTCACCTTGGTGAAGAATTGTGAGCAGAAGGTATATATTATTATTATCACACCATAAAAACTATTTCCAAATTTATGTCTCCAATCTCTTCAAAGGGCAGAAAACTTTCACATTTAAAATACTATAAAGATAAAGTGCCTTAGCTTTAAGCAAAAAATTAACCGTTCCAAGGGCAGTGATCATATGGAATACATTATTAGGAACTTTCCCTGAGAAACGAAAGAGAATTTTGTCAAAATTTTGGTTTAGCCAAACAAGGGATAGGCAAATGAAAGTTTCAGAACAGGAAGGCACCCTGAACTCTGCAGCTGGAGTTTTCTCAGATGTATTTCTGTTTGCCCAGTCTCGAGTGCTGGCCTTTGGAAACTCACTGTTACAGGATGATTATACCATTGTCACTTCATCCTCCATGGGTGCAGCAGGATGGTGGAATTTTGGGGGTGGCATGTTTTCAGTGCATTTTGGTCATGAAAAGAGTCCCTCTTCAGAATCTACTGGTGCTTGATGCAGTGGTAGGAAAAGCTATCCAGGAAGACAAACTAGGGCAATATATAATCTTTTCCCACCAGCCATCCAAAATTTTCCTAAATATTACATAGACAAGGAAAATAAAGCATTAAAAATTCATCTAGATACTAAGGAGGAGTAGGGAAAGATGTTACAAAACACAAAATGACTACAGTCATGTGCCACATAATGATATTTGGGTCAACAATGGACCTCATATACAACACTGGTCCCGTGAGATTATAATGGAGCTGAAAAATTCCTATTACCTAGTGATGTCATTGCCATCATGATGTGGTAGGGCAATATATTACTCACGTGTTTCTGGTGATGCTGGTGTAAACAAACCTACCATGCTGCCAGTCATATAAAAGTCTAGCACCTATAATTATGTACAGTACATAATAAACAACTATGTTACTGGTTTATGTATTTACTATTTATCATTACATTAGAGTGTACTCCTTCAACTTATATTTTAACAAGTTAATTGTAAAACAGCTCAGGCAGGTCCTTCAGGAGGTATCCAGAAGAAGGTGTTGTTACCATAGGAGATGACAGCTCACACATGTTATTGTCCCTGAAGACTTCCTTTGGGATAAGAGGTGGAGGTGGAAGGCGGTGATATTGATGATCCTGACTCTATGTAGGCAGAGGCTAATGTGTGTTTTTGTGTTCTGGTTTTTAACAAAAATGTTTACATTAAAAAAATTAAAAAACAGAAAAAAGCATATAGAATAAGGATATAAAGGAAGAATGTTTTTGTGCAGCTGTACAATGTGTTTGTGTTTCAGACCAAGTATTTTTATAAAAGTCAAAAAGGCTAAAAAATGAAAGTTATAAAGAAAAAAGTTACAGTAAGGTAAAGTCAATTTATTATTAAAGAAAGAAAAATATTTTTTATAAATGTAGGGTTGCCTAAGTGTAGGTGTTTCTAAAGTCTACAGTAGTGAGCAATCATTACTAGGCCGTCACATTCACCCCTCACTCACTTACCGACTCACCTGGAGCACCTTCCGGTCCTGCAAGCTCCATTCGTGGTAAGGGCCCTATACAGGTGCACCATTTTTCGTCTTTTACACTGTGTTTTCACTATGAGCGATACATCTCTCAGCCCCTAGTGTGTGGTCAGGCTCACAGAGCACAGATTCCATCGAAAATAGTTTTCATTTTGCACCCTTAAAAATTCTTTCCAAACAAGTGTTTCTTTTTAACATTCCCAAAGCAGATTGACTTTTTGAGTTTTGTATTGCTTCCAACTCTGTCAATGTCAGAGGCCTCAAATTAATTCCAACATCCCCTTGCTGTTTTCCCTTAAGAAGTCGTGGTGGTGTTGCATTCACTTTGGATTCAATCCATTTGTGTTTATTGGAAGTCCCCTTGAATCAGCATTTCCACTGCTCTCTCCCACTTGTCGTGGTCCTAGAAATGCTTATGATTAGGATGGGCGTCTTGATAGTAGTCTGCATCACCTTTAGTTCATTCCGTGGTTACGAACAGTTGTATCCAATTAAAATAAGAAAGAAGTTATGTGGAGAAAAGGGGGACAATTGAATATTATTTGAGCCTCGAGGAAGGAAGGAAGGCCACAGGGTGAAAACCATTGCATATTAAGTAGCTAAGCCTAATAGAAGCCAAAGGAAACAGCAGCAAACTGTTACAGAAAATTCTTTTGAACTGCCCTCCGCCCACTCTCTGCCTGCTGCTGTTGGTGACATGTGGACAGAAATCCCCCTGCACATAGATACACATATGCCTGCCTTGACTTCTGATTGACCTCATCCCTTGGACATCAGGTTTAGGCCACTTTCATGGCTTCTCATGTGAACGCTCATGCTTAATCCCCGATTGCATGCCCTCCGCACCAGCCACTAATGAGAAGAGGGCTTCCCCTGGCCACCCAAGACGAGGCAGTGTCCACCTTCCCTCTTGTCGCATTCTATTACATCATCTCATTTTATTTCTCTGCCTAGCACTTACCACTCTCTCACGTATTCATTAGTTGACTTGTTTATTATCTGTCTCCCACAACCGGGATGTAATTCTGCGGAGAGGCTCTGTCTTGTTTAGTGTGATCTCCAAGGCCTAGCACTGTCCTTGGTATGGAATAGCCCCCAGGAAATATTTGTTGACTGACTATGAAATGGTGGAAGAAGAACTTTGCTCCATGAGTTGTGAGTGTATGCACAGCACAGGTGTTCAGAGTGATTTTCCCTCCCCTACGCTCACTGCAAAAAGTACCTCAGTTACAGGCCCAGGGGTAATGGCATCACTGTATTGTTGACTCAACTTGTAACTGACTTCTAGCTCTGTTTCTGACTTAGTTTTGGCCTTTGGGACAGGTCAGGAGGGTGCAGCAAAAACAAATACACCAGATGACTAGATGCTGGGATCTTGAGTTGCAGGCTTGGTTTCAGCTCTGACTCACTGTGTAAACCATGGGTGACTCACTTAACCTCTCTAATTCTGCTTCTTCATCCATCAAATAAAGAGATTAGATAGATGATGCTTCAGATCCCTTGTAATTCTTCCAGTCTATAATGTTCCCCTTTACCTTTCTTTAAGTGTGAGCACAGACTGGTCTCTTCACGCAGGAGTAAACGTACTTACAAAATGTCCTTCAACCCTTAGGGAAATGCCACCACAAACATTCCAAGAGCAGCATCACTGTGAATATGCACCACTCTCCTTTTTGTTCCATTGAAGATCTCAGAGCACATGCTTCTTTGCCCTGCACTTTAGGAATCTTTGTACTTGAAGTGGATTATCCTTTGCTTTTTATAGCATTTTAATCTGAGGATATCAAGATTTTTTTGCAACCTGCCATTGAGTACTATTGTGTTTTAAAAAATGAAAGATGACTTGCAGAAATTGTAAGAATCACTCATACTGTAGACACTGTTGATGCTACACATTGGAAATTCAGTTACAGAATATTTATTTATTTATTTATTGAGATGGAATCTCGCTCTGTCACCCAGGCTGGAGTGCAGTGGCACGATCTCCGCTCACTGCAACCTCTGCCTCACTGCAATGCCTCCGGGTTGAAGCAATTCTCCCACCTCAGCCTCCTAAGTAGCTGGGACTACAGGCATGCGCCACCATGCCCAGCTAATTTTTGTATTTTTTAGTAGAGACGGGGTTCCACCATGTTGGCCAGACTGCTCTGGAACTCTCTGGAACTCCTGACCTCAAGTGATCTACCTGTCTTGGCCTCCCAAAGTGCTGGGATTACAGGCGTGAGCCACCACACCCGGCCAAATATTTATTTTTTAAATTAATACATGCACAGCAGAATTCCATTATAAACACCATTTATTACATGAATTAAGACTATCACTTGCCAAAATGTTTGAGCCCCACAAGTGACTGGGTCTACTGAGTCTGCTTCCCGACCCCCCCCCCCCTTTTTTTTTTAAGGATGGAGTCTTCTTCTGTTACCCAGGCTGCAGTGCAGTGGTGCAATCGCAGCTCGCTGCAACATCCACCTCCTGAGTTCAAGCGATTCTCCAGCCTCAGCCTCCCAAGTAACTGGGCTTACAGGCGGGTGCCACCACGCCGCGATAACTTTTGTATTTTTTGTAGAGACAGGGTTCCGCCATATTGCTCAGGCTGGTCTTGAACTCCTGCGCACAAGCTATCCACCCGCCTCGGCCTCCCAAAGTGCTGGGATTATAGGCATAAGCCACTGCCCCCGGCGCCGATACTCATTTGCTCTTCAACCAACTGAGATTTGACCCTTTCCCTTTAGTTTGCTGAATCTTCTCTTGCTTTATAATGGCTGTTGCCATCTAAAAGCCAAACTTACGGTTGTGTGTTAATTTCTATCTTATTTGATAGATTCACAGCAGGTTTTTCTGTGCCTTCTTACTAGGTCCCACTTGGCATTCATGCTGGGTTACACATCTATGTTCTCTACACTCTTTTCTCCGTACCTGGAATGTCGTTCTCAACCTCATCTGCCTCGCATATCCATTTTTGAAGATACTACTCAAGCATTTCATCCTCTCTGAAGCCTTTCTGACCCACTTTTCCTGTGCTGGGAAAAACTGGCTTCTCTTTTGTGAACTGATGTTATGCCAATAAACACCAGAGTAAGGGAATTTATTCCGTATTCCATTTTTTTTTTTTTTTGCATGTCTGTATCACCCACTGAGAATTCATTGTGGATAATTATTTTCTTTTTAATTTTTATATTCTTAGGCATTGCCTAGTACTCTTAATAAGTACTTGTTGAATAAATAAATAAATGAATTACTGAAAATACAGTGACTTAATTTCTGGCCCCAACACTTATGTTTTAGAAAGGTTTTGATCTCGGCCTGTGAAATGCTCTTTGAAATGGCTTTCTGAGTAGTAATGGGATTGGAAGGTGAGTTCGGAGAATTCCATGTATCCTATGGTGATGTCTGGAGTGAAACATGGTATGAATCAAATTGCATTTTAGTTTAAATTAACTCATCCAGTTAAGAGAAGTTAATTAGATTAACCTGCCAGCAAGGGATTAGAACTGGTATTATGATGACTAGTTTCTTCCCCATAATAATGAATGTGAAATTTCACTAATGAAGTGAAATTTGTGCAGCCACCCATGGATTGATTGAATTGGCAAAAATTCAAATAAGTTTTAAAAATATGGCTCTCATTGCTTTTGACTGATTTATAATTTTTTAATTGAAGAAATGATTTATTATCAGTGTTAAAGAAGACTTAAAGAAATAAATAGATCACTGATAAATCTGTCATCCTAAGAGGCAGATATTTTTGAGTTAAATATAATTTTTGCATACATGTATATTTTTATATAGTGTAATCATGGTGTGTTTTTCATTTTTCTATAGGCTTCCCATATATGATCATCTATAATGAATGTATAGCAATATTTACCAAAAGATATTTTACAGAATACTATTTTCTTGAGATTTAATTGACATTACTTGGGGATAATAAAACATCGCTGAAGTCAAATAAGTTTGGGAAATTATAAAAGTAAATAAATTTCTTCATTGTGGTATTTCAGAAAGCTTATAATATTATAAAATGCTTTTTTAAAAGATGAGGATTTGATACATATTCTCCAAATTAATTTTTACGTGAAACGTTTTCTTTTTACACTATGAAAAACTGTCCCAGTAAAAAGTGTTAGGACATACTTTGGGAATCAGTGATGGGTAGAATTCTGTGGTGCTGCAATAAACTAATTTACTACCCCATTCCTCTACTATTGGACAAGCATGTTCAAATCCAAGATGCTTAACATGGTCGACATATCCATGTATGGGCTGGTGCCTCTTGGCCTCATCTCCCACCCTCTTCCCCCTTGCTCACTGTGCTCTAAACACCTTGGTTTCCTTCAGTTTCTGGAACTCACTAACCTCTCCCCCCATGTCAGGCAGGGCTTTTGCACATGCTAATTTGCCTCTTATCGATAATAGTACTTTTTTTTTTTTGAGATGGAGTCTCACTCTGTCACCTGGGCTGGAGTGCAGTGGCGTGATCTTGGCTCACTACAACCTCCACCTCCCAGGTTCAAGCAATTCTCCTGCCTCAGCCTGCTGAGTAGCTGGGACTACAGGCATGTGCCACTATGCCTAGCTAAGTTTTGTATTTTTAGTAGAGACGGGGTTTCACCATGTTGGTTGGCCCGGGTGGTCTCCAACTCTTGACCTCGTGATCCACTGGCCTCAGACTCCCAAAGTGCTGGGATTATAGGCGTGAGCCACTGCACCTGGCTGATAAATAGTACATTTATCATGTGTCCTTTTATCGAATTATTTCCCAAGTTAATACCCATTTTTAGGAGACATAATTAGTAACATAAAGAAATCTAGTACTATTGGTTTCATTTTTGAACCAGCAGTGTGCTTCATGGCATTTTCCTGTCTTTCCGGTAACAGCCAATCACAGCTCACTGTTGTGGATGTCAGCCTCAGCAAAACTGAAAGAGCAAGGCACATAATCGATCACAATGTCAAGATTTCAGACCAGTTATTCTATTCTCTCTGTGGATAAGATCCATTGAGGGTCAGCCAGCTGTCTTTTTTCAGGGGTTTTTCAGAATATATGTTTCATGTTGTTACACATCATTGCTCATGAGGATTTTGCTCATTGTGACAAGGAAGTGGCAGTTTGCTTGCCGCCTTCCACACTCTTGAAGGCCTATGGTGCTCTAAAGGAAGTGAAGGGTGACTGTTGACCTAGTTAGTGCAGCCTCCCAAGAATGCAAAATGAGACCTAGGGGACACACATCCTCTTCTGTATTTTGCAGCTCATCAGTAATTTTATTAGTAAAGAGGATGAAAGTATAGAAGGAATAATTATCAAAAAGTGTAAGTGATCCCAAATCATAGACTAAGGTTTTTGGTCTAACCCATTGATTTTACAGATGAGGAATGGCAGATCCAGGGCTAAGGCCACAACACAACTTGAGGAGGAGGCATTTGCATAGACAATGGGATGAATGGGGCCCCCTGGAGTTGTTCAATGGGGCAGCCTTGTTCAGAGAAGTTAAGACACTTGCCCAAGGTCACTTTGTAGGCTCAGCCCGCCGTTCTCTCATGTTTGATGATAGAATAGGCATGAACTAGAGAATTACAATTTTGAACTGGCTACAGTGATGGTCTAAAATTAGTGTAAAGTCAAAAGTATAAACTCGGTTTAAGTTTTGAAATGAATTGACTCAATCAAGGTGGGGGACATACTGGCTTGACGGCATTTAAATTAAAAATGTCTTAGTGTGGAGTTAGTTGGCCATAAGCACTGTGTTAGGCAACCTGAGGTCTGCAGTGGTGAAATGGTTTATTGGAATCCTATGCTGGAGTGATAGAGACAGTGTATCCCACACCCCTGTACTGGCTAGGACACAACTGAAATTTTGCCCTGAGTTCTAGGAGTCATATTTTTTAAAGGGACAATAATAAATCTTTGATCCCCAAGGTCATGTGCAGGGCACTTAGTACCAACTCACTGGATGTTTATTCAGTTAGATTGTTGCTAAACTAACTATGCTGCATGTAAAGTGCCTGACACATAGTAGGTGCCCAGAAATGTTAGTTTTTATTCTCTTTTCCGGAGGAGGACAATCAGATTGCTATAGATTCTTGCAAACATGCTGACTAAAGAACCCGTGAAGAAGTTAGCAGTTACTGTGAATCTTTGAGTCTTCTAACACTGAAAGCCTGATTCTCTGCTTTATGTAAATAATAATAAACAGGATTTATTATTATTAAGATCATATTGGAATTGTAGAAATGCCAGTGAGGCTCCCTCCTTCCCTCCCTCCCTCCCTCACTCCCTTCCTCTCTTCCTTTCTCCCTTTTTCATTTCCTTCCTTTCTCATTATTGATTATCCTGGCAATGTGTTAAACTCTGGGAATTCAAAAATTAGTGATTTATGATTACTCTTAAGGGACAGACATGGAAACAAACACATTACAATATAGTGTGATAGTTGCAGCAATAGAAGCACATGGACAGCACAGATATAATAATTCAATTCAACAAATACTTGCCGTGAGACCTTCTATGTACCAGGCACTGTGCTAAGCTCTGAGAATACAACTGAACACAAGACAGACACATCTCTTGTGGGGAGATAGACATTAAACAATTAATTACATATGTGGAAGTATTCCACAAGCTACCATGAGAGTGAGGGTTGTGAGAAAAGAAAGGCTTCGCTGAAGAAGTAGTGTTTGAACTGAGGCTGAATAAAGTGTAGACATTGGCCAAGCATGAAGGGATGGGAAGAGAATCCCAGGCAGATGTCACCAGTGAACTTCCCTGAAGCCCTGTCATCAAGGCTTCCCTGAAATCGTCTTTGTAAAGAACCATTTTTTTTTTCTTGCTTTGTTGCCCAGACTGGAGTACTGTGGCATGATCAGAGTTCACTGTAACCTTGAACTTCTGGGCTCAAGCGATCCTCCTGCCTCAGCCTCCTGAGTAGCTAGGACTATAGGCATGCACCACTGTGCCTGGGTAATTTCCTTTTTCTTTTTATAAAGACAGGATTTCACTCTGTTGCCCAGGCTGGTCTCAAATTCCTGGCCTCAAGTGATCCTCTTGCATTGGTCTCCCAAAGGACTGGGATTACAGGTATGAGTTACCACACCTGCTGATTTCCCTAAAATCTAAATGTTCTTTTGCAAAGTTCGTGTATGAGGATCACTTCAAATTCTCATATTTGCTGGAGAGAGAAATAACCTAAGATGCACATAGAGGTATTATAGTAAACTTGGAGACTCATGCTTGTTTTGGCAGTTTTGGCATGACTTACAGACAGAATAAAAGGTCTTGTTTGTTATGAATTAAAGAGTTTGGAGCAGATCTTCCACACTTATATGGAGATTCATTTCTTAGGGTGACAATTTCTCTCAAGGGCCTCTTATAAAATTCACATATTCTAAGAAAATATAGCTTATAATACATTAGCAGAAGTGAGTGTAACATTACTTTTTGAAGAAAGAGAAAGGAAAGAAGGGGCAAAGGCCTTGTTGGGGTCGGGGGAGGGAACCAAAATTAAAGGATAATGAAGGGGAGGCCATGGAAGAAGATAGCACGTTTCTCTGGACTCAAACTGTCTAGGGCTGGCCTTGAGGAATGAGTTAAAAGAAAATATAGAAAAAAAGAGAAATATTGAAAACTAAAATGATTTGCATGGGTTCTCTGAATTCAGGAATCATCTACAAAGAAGTAAGAGTGAAAAATCTTCCTTGAAAAATCCATTCAGTGACACTTCTCTGACCACCCTCTCCTGGATAGTGTTAATCACCTTTTCTTCTGAACTATCTCACTTCTTTGTATTCATCTGAAATTTTGCAAATGTTACCTACTGTGTTATACTGTTTGCTTGCAGTTTTTCTCTTGCATTCATCTCTGAACTGCTTGAGATTCTTTCAGGATTCTCGGCACGTAGCTCAGCACCTGAGATTTGGTACTTTTTTGGGTGAATTGATGAGCAATTTTGAGGGAATGGAAGAGAGAAGAATGATTTAGGTAGAGGTTAGACAAAAATTAAAATGTTGTGGAGAACAGATAGGGAATGAAGTGTCAAGATAAAAGAGCTATGACAACAAAGGGGGCCTGAGGCAGTTTGGGCCCTCAGGAGGTCTCTGAGGGAGTGCTGTTGAGTTGAGATCTGAAAGACGAGCAGGCATGAACTAAACCAGGAGAGGAACCCACCCAAACAAGGCTCCTGGATAATGATGGAAGTGAGTTAAGAGCTAGATGGAAGGTAAAATCAATAGGGCTTTATTACTCATTCAACAGATGCTATATTCCTTACATCCCTCTAGCTCTGGAGACACAGTGGGAAATGAGCAAGTCCAACATTCAAAGGACTTACATTTTAGTAGAGAGAGATAGATAAACAAACACGCAAATATTATTTGTTGATGGTGCCAGAGATAATTGACAAGGATGGCTTCCAGCTTTCTAAATTGGGCAACTGATGGATTGTGGGCTATTTGCAGAGACAGGAAATGCTGAAGGAGGACCAAGTCTGTCCAGGTGGGGTATGGATTCCATTTTGGACATGCTCTATGTAGTGGCTTTGAGATGAACAAATGGATTCCAAGTAGTCAGTTGTATATGTGGGCTTGGGTTCGAAGTTGTCTGGGCCTGAGACATACATCTGGGAGTCAGTAACGTATAGATGGTAATTAAAACCACGGGGGTAGGAAGAGCTACCCTTACAACCACTCAAACCAGGCACTTTACAATTCAGGGGGAGCCGTTCACATAGACTGTGGTCTGAATGGTGTCTCCTGCATTTATACAGAGTGGTGACCATGGGTGCGGACAAGATGACCTAGTGAAAAAATATGGAGTAAGAAGAAAAGTGAGTTTCTGGGACTAAATCTTTAATTACTTCAACATTTAAAGGCCAGGCTAAGAGGAAAGAGTTCTCAAGGGAGAGTGTGGTAGAGCAGCAGAGTTGGGAGGAAAACCAGGAGGCTAATGTCAGTGAAACCCAAGGAAGAGAGGGCTTTGAGGAGGAAGTGGATAGCAGGGTCAACAGCTGCTGAGAAATCTAGTAAGGTAAGAACTGGACACATGTCATCTCAGCTCATTGGTGGCCTCAGTAAAAGCTGTTTTGCAGGAATAATAAGAGTGGAGTAATATGGCCAGATTGAAACAAGTTGAGAAATGAGTGGGAGGTGAAGACATGTAGACAACTGATGTGCCCCATAGCATGACATTTGAAGAATGTCCTCACCCAGCCACGTGGGATGAGCCCCAAGTTGAGGCAATTCAGCTCAGAGGGAAGTGGTAATCTTGCAAGAAACCCAATTTGGAGTTGTTGGGCTTAGAAGTGATTAGGGCTCTGAGAAATAGAGTTTTCTTTTTTCTCTTCCTCTGCCATTTTATTCTCTTAAATATGACATTGGTTAGAATGCCAGTGTTTGAGGTGGTGACAAGAGAGTGTTTTTGGAAAAGGGACTGGAATTTCCAGCACACACATTGAGTTGATTCTACTGTTATATTTGAATAGCACTAATAAATTGGGAAAACATGGCGCAGACCACACACAACTGTTGGAACGTCCTCTGCTGATGTAAAGATTATATGATTATATTCCCCAGACCCTTGCATTTAAATACACCCTACAGTCCTTGCCCAGTCTGTCCACTGGCCTTTAAGGAAATACCAATCTTGTAATCACTCCCAGCTTATGATGTTTCTCGGCCTCTTCAATGGCATGTGGGCATTAGTGTTTCTCGGGTGAATGTCAGTTTGGGGGAAGAGTCTAGATAACTCAGTGGCTTTAGGACACATTTGTTGGGACCAGAGGTCCCACATTTGCCCTTGTCCTTATGGGATCTGTGGGTTGTCTTTGCCCTTCATTGTGAGACTGCCGTCCAAGAACCTGTTCTCTATATCTACAGCATGGAGCTATCCTCCAGAGTGCTCTTTCAAAGAACTCTAATAATTGGGAATTATGCAAGTTTAGAAAAGGGTATTTCAAGTTTATTTTCAGTCACTTCCCAAGATATTTAAAAATACACTATGGAAAAAAATCATTTTACCTTTCATACAGGCTTGGAATAGCCCATTGCCAAAATTCAGTGCATGTCACAATGTAATTCACTGGAGGAATATATGCTATCAACAGTATTTTCAAGCAAAGAGCCTGGCACTAATTATTGCCTTCTCTTTGGTGTCTTTATCTGCCAGATCTAACACGTGTTAACCTTATACAGCATAGTTGTAACACCAAACGTTAATCTCTCATTCATACAAAATTTGTGTGAGCTTAGGAATTCACCACTAAGCACATCTAAGCAATGTTAAAAGAGTAGGCATATATTCACTATTCTGATAAAACTGCACACAAGAGTCGGTAACTTGAAAAGTGAAAAATATATAACATGGTAATGTGAAGCAAAAAATTCTACTGAAGTTTATAGAATGCAGGTGTACCTATCAACGTCACCTGTATTCAGCCATTTTAAAATCTCTCGTTTTACACACACACACACACACACACACACACACACACACACACACACACATCTTTGCTCTAATCAAAGATTTCCACTTAAAATTGAATGTTTCCTTGGAGGAGGATATTGTACTGTTTCAAAGTAGAGTTACAGTCAATATAGTCTTTAGTTTTACATACAGGTTCACTGGAGGCTCTTCTGCCTCGGTAGCAGTCCCTCAGTTTGAAATAAATTAGTGTTTGGAAAAGCTGTGGGGTGGAACACCTTCTTACTCTTTGGGAGCAACTGGGAAACTAAAGAGAAAGAGATGTCTTGTCTTGAAGGAAATTTATTGATGATATGCTTAATAGAATGATGATATTGAAAAAATATGTATTCATTTTTCAGTCTCTGAACATTCCCATCTATTTTGTGTTGGATAGGAGCATCTAATATGAACATCCATTAGTAGATAGAAACATCTACTATGTGTTCTACCTGTGTTCTCTATTTGAAGAGGAAGATCTCTCAAGAACAAGTATTATTCTTTTAAGGAAAGTACCACTGCTATCAGTGATCCCCTTTTTTTTTTTTTTTTTTTTTTTTTTTAGTTTTATTCTTGTTCTCAGTGTCACTTTTACCATATCCTCCTCTTGTATTCTTTCTTTGAATGGTCAGATTTCAAGCACTGTAGGAGTTTTGGGGCAGGAAACTTTGGTCTGCTAAGTCTGTGAACTATTGCAGGTCGCTGCTGCTGTGATACGTTGGGAATGGAGTCCCAATGACACCTCTAAACAGTCATGGCTGTTTGAGCTCTCTCGGCTACTGCAAAGAATTCACTGACCTGCACAGTTAGGACTACCAAGAGATTTTTAAAAGTCATGTTGCCTGGATAGAATTGAGAAGTTGTAGAAGAAAAGAGGGAAGGCCTATTCAATATTTTAAAGATTTATTATGTTTTTCTGATTATAAAAGTGATACTGGCTGATTACAGACAACTTGGAAAAGACACATCAAATATTAAAAGAAAAACATTCTATTTATGGAGCATTTGGATACTATGTTTTTGATGTTGTGCATGTGTTCTTGGGGTCTTGACTTCATGTCAATAAAGGACAGCAGCATCTCATAACGCCACTGCCATTGGCCTTGCACCTCTGCTCCAGTTTTCTTTCCTTTCACAACATGATAAACAAAACCACATGTTATTTGTGTGGTCAAGTTAAAGGAAAGAATATCTCACCAAAATGAAAGAACTACAAGTGGAAAAAATAAACCCAGCCTTATGGTTTTCCTTTGCTCACTGTTATGTTTCTTGTAGGAGGCTTGAAGTGGCAAATGTGAGCCAGTGGTCATAGCTTGAGCTATCTGTTTTCTTTATGCACTACACCCAAGGCTAACTTTCATCCCACTAAAGAAAATTTATCCCAAACAACAGGACTTTTGATTTTCCAAGTTCCTTTTCAAACTCAGCATGGCTTTATTGATGTTGAATATATTTATTCACGGTGTTTGCACTGGTTTTGGAGCTGTCTGTGTGAGTAGACCTGACTACATATTGAATTATACATTATTCATTTGCTGTAATTTCTTTGACAGCCATTTTGTCTTTCTAAATCCTGTTGTAGAATGCAGATGTACCTATTAACATCACCTGTCTTCAGCCATGTTTAAATCTCTCTTATCATATGTGTGCACGCACACACACACACACCCTTTTGCTGTAATCAAGGATTTCCTTTTAAAATTCAAATGTCTGGGCAAGGGCTTCATGATGAAAACATCAAAAGCAATGGTAACAAAAGCCAAAATTGACAAATGGGATCTAATTAAACTAAAGAGCTTCTGCACAGCAAAATAAACTATCATCAGAGTGAACAGGCAACCTACAGAAAGGGAGAAAATTTTTGCAATCTACCTGTTTGATAAAGGGTTGATATCCAGAATCTACAAATAACTTAAACAAATTTACAAAAAAAATCCAAACAAACTCATCAAAAAGCGGGTGAAGGATATGAACAGACACTTCTCAAAAGAAGACATTTATGCAGCCAACAGACACATGAAAAAATGCTCATCATCACTGGTCATTAGAGAAATGCAAATCAAAACCACAATGAGATACCATCTCACGCCAGTTAGAATGGCAATCATTAAAAAGTCAGGAAACAACAGATGCTGGAGAGGATGTGGAGAAATAGGAATGCTTTTACACTGTTGGTGGGAGTGTAAACTAGTTCAACCATTGTGAAAGACAGTGTAGCGACTCCTCAAGGATCTAGAACTAGAAATACCATTTGACCCAGTATAAATACCATTATACCCATTACTGGGTATATACCCAAAGGGGTATAAATCATGCTGCTATGAAGACACATGTACACATATGTTTATTGCAGCACTATTCACAATAGCAAAGACTTGGAACCAACCCAAATATCAATCAATAATAGATTGAATTAAGAAAATGTGGCACATATACAGCATGGAGTACTATGCAGCCATAAAAAAGGATGAGTTCATGTCCTTTGGGGAGACATGGATGATGCTAAAATCCATCATTCTCAGCAAACTATCACAAGGACAGAAAACCAAACACCACATGTTCTCACTCATAGGTGGGAATTGAACAATGAAAACACTTGGGCACAGGGCAGGGAACATTACACACTGGGGCCCACACTGGGGCCTGTTGGGGGGTGGGGACCTGGGGGTGGGATAGCATTAGGAGAAATACCTAATGTAAATGACGAGTTGATAGGTGCAGCAAACCAACATGGCACATGTATACCTAGGTAACAAACCTATATGTTGTGCACATGTACCCTAGAACTTAAGGTATAATAAAAAAAATTCAAATGTCTCCTTGAGAATGGTGGCTTTCTAAGGGAACTAGTGGTTTTCTAATAAATGGCTAAAAGAGAGACACTCATGAAATGATGTAGAGGATATATTTTTGAGAGTGGAGTATAAAAATCAGCATGAAGCAGAAGAGATAGAAACAGGAAGTAGTAGCATGCCAAAGGCAAGCCTCCATTCGTTTAACCAGCACCTAGATCAAGAAAGAGACCACTGCCAGAGCACCAGGAGGCCTCCTGCATGCCTCCTTCTTATTATTAACTCATCAAAAGTAACTTTTACCCTCACTTCTAATACCATAGGTTGGTTTTAAGTGTCTGCTGGGTTTTGCTGTGATGACAAAGAACCCTGTTTTCAGTGGTTTATACTGTTTTGGATGCTGATATTGGAATACTGCACGCTCAATTTCAGCTTTGCCTGCTGTGCCTATGTCAGGTTCTGTATATAGCCGGGACTGCGGGGAGCCTGCAAGCCTGGAGGGAAAGAAGGATTTGCTTCCTCCTAGCCATTTCCTATTCTTGTGGGCATTATTCTAGTAATCCTTCTATATTGTGGTGATGGCAGTTCCTTGCTCTTGCAGAAACTGAATCCAGTTTGTAGTTCTTCCTAAACTTGTGGGTCTGGCGTCATGGCATCCCCAGAGAGCACTAGCTGAGCAGCACCTTAGAGCTCTGGGTTTCAGTCCTGTGGGGCCTCTCTTCCGCACTTGGAGACCCCAGCACCAAATGGTCACAGGGCTCCTCCAAAGGCTTCCTCTGTTCACACAGACCTACCTCCTTGATGCCTAAGAGCTCTCTTTTTACCCTAGCTTTACAAAGTCAGCTTTGTGCCTAGTTAACACATTTTTAATGTGAAATGATCTCTATTCAAATAGCTGGTAAGATTTCTGCCTCTTAGGTAATAAATTTAGATTTCTTTTATCTTTTTTGCTTTCATTATGTAGACACTCATTTCTCATACCCCTATTCTACTAATATAGTTAAACCATTTATTCATTCACCTAAAATATTGAGCACTAACTTTGACCAATTTAATCAAATTGTCTTGCAAGAATACACTAGTTTTATAAGCCTTCTTTCCTTATGCTTGCAAAAATTAAGTATTCTCTCAAATCATTTTCTTGAAGAAGTATCTTCTGGAACATATGACCTGCTCCAGGCTGAGCAGGGTCTACTGCATAGCTATTTCCTTGTAAATCTTCATTGATCAGCATTTTGGAGATTCCCTCTCTTGTATGGGGTAATTTGTTATCTAGAGCTCATGTTTTCTCTTTCTTGCTTTGTTCCCTTTTATTTGCTGGAGTACATCCTCTGGTAGCTTTTGAAGAAAGAATGCAAGGGAGAAAAAAATGTTTTGAGATTTTTTTATGTAAACCTCTCAAAGTATAAAATTCAAGGCTAGAAATTGTTTTCTGTCAATTGTAAAGTGAATGCTTCATTGTTTTCTTGCCTCTGGTTTCTCTGTTGAGAAGTTTATTGTCCTTTTGACTCACTCCTTTTTATGAAATTTTTTTTTTGCTATGTTTTCAGGATCCTCAATTTGAAATCTTCACAATTATATGTTTTGGTGTGTGTATACTTTCAGCCATTGTACTGGACACTCAGTGGGCTCTGTTGATGAGTAAACTCATGTCTTTCATTTTCAGGAAATTTTCTTGAATTATGTTGCTGATAATTTCTTCTTGTTGTTTTTTCTCTAGATTATATGTATATAGAACTTCCTAGACTGATTCTCTGGTTTTCTTAGGTTTTTCTCTCCCATTTTCCATCTGGTTTTTCTTCTTTCTTTCGTTTTTCCCCATAAGTGCGATATTCTCCTTTATCTCTCTGAAGTTATTACTGATAGATTTTTTGAAGCTTTTTTCCCCCTGCACACTCTGTTTCCTACAAGGTGCTTTTTTCTTTTTGTTTATTTGGTATTTGACTTTCATTATAGAAGTTTTCCTCATATATCTTGTATCCTTAATTGCCTGTTCATATGCAAAAATGGGACATAGAAAACCTATTGAAAACCTTGTGTGTGTATATGTGATACACTTGAGGGTGGTTTGGCTGGAATATTCTTTTGGATAAATTTCTGATGCTGATAACTTTAGTTTCTTTTTCTCTTGGACTGGTTGAATTCCTAGAGAAGACTCTTCCAACCTACTGCCAGAGGGTAGAAGCCTGTTCAGTGTTATGGGAGCTGAGTGAGAAAAGAAGCCTGGGGGTCTCAACATCTTGCATTTTACTTCATCCACCTGTTTTCAATATGATACATCCACACTCATTAGTGTCTATTGTCTTGCAATCCAGAGACCGTCTTTTTACCCTCTCTAGAGAATAAACCTTTGTCATATAGTGGGTAAAGTAGGAATTTGAAGACTTTTAAGCAAACCGGTTTTAGCCTAACATTATTCCCTATTTCCTGAGATACCTGAGGTTCTGAGGTAGGAATTGGGTTGCTTCTGGGCTTTCCCTGATGTAGATAAGGATTTAGCTTTCCTTGTACTGTGATGTCAGTTACCACTTTTTCATCAGCTTTCTAACTTCCAAAAATTATTTTTTTTGCTATTGTAGCATCTCCCATCTTCACATTTTTCCTTATGGGCTTATGCCTTTAAGCAAATCTCTGTATTGGCATTTCATTATGGTTTTGGGATGGAGAAGAATCCGAAGTGTGAGTTCAGTCCACCATTTTTAACAGACGGTCTTCTATGGAGATTTCATGGATGTTCACCTCTACTTTTTTTTTTTTTTTTGCTAGGCTGACACTATGTTCTGTACTCTAACACAGGGATGTTGCATGTACATGTTTTCACCTTAGGATGAATCATTTTCAACTGGTTTCTTACTTCAGTCCCTGAAACCAATATGTTTTTTTTCTTTTTATTGAGACAGAGTCTTCTCTTGTCGCCCAGGCTGGAGTGCAGTGATGCAATCTCGACTCACTCCAAGCTCCGCCTCCCAGATTCACACCATTCTCCTGTCTCAGCCTCCAGAGTAGCTGGGACTACAGGCGCCTACCACCACACCTGGCTAATTTTTGTATTTTTTTTTTTAGTAGAGATGGGTTTCACCATGTTAGCCAGGATGGTCTCAATCTCCTGACCTTGTGATCCACCTGCCTTGGCCTCCCAATACGTTCTAATTGAGTCACTCCACTTATCTTTCAGACGTAACCCTACAAGTCTGAATTCTAACCTTGGACACAGCTCTCAAGCTCAAACCAGAATTCTTTTCCCTCATGATAGCCTTCTCTTTCACTAGAGGAGTCAGAGGTGGGCTGTTCAAATTGGTTCTGGTGTTACACTGTTGACTCATTAATAGAAGCATGTTTTCCCTAGTGTGACCATTAAAATCCTAGTTATAGGGCACTCACTTTGCACATAATTGCATATTTTGGGACTCACTAGTAGGAAACTGGTTGAGGATATTCTGATATTCTAGAACATTTGTTTCAAAAGATACCTTGCTATGTTAGAGGCATCACACTCAATACTACAGCTATAAATATAGTTATTTTCTGAATTGTATTTTTAAAGAAACATACTTGCTGATAGGAACATTTTTACCTTGGATGGCTGGTTATATAATATCATATAAACAAAACAAATAATATAATATCTAGAGAAATCTGTATAGTCTTATAAAATTATGATTATCAACTCTAGTACTTCCAGCCTGCAGAAATCTTGGTCCTTCGTAAGACATGAAGTTGCCAAAAAGATATTCAGAGTGGTTTCATCTTAATATTTTCATATGTACATCAAAAGAATATGAATGCTTCCAAGATGTTAGTCTGTTTTGTTGAATTTCACAGCTTTGCATCCCGAGTCAGGAAGCTGTCATGGCGTTGTGCTGGTACACCAGTGCGGATGCCAGCATGTGCATATGCTGACACATATGCTAAACCAGGAGTCAAGACTCCAGCACTCAGATGAATCTTAGACATCTCTCATCTAAATTCAGAGCCAAGGAGGTCCTTGTAGGCAGGCTTTCCCTAAGCTTCCCTTCTGGCTATGATTTGAAATTAATATTTAATCATAGGTTAACATCAGGGTCCATGTAGTTAAGACATAAGGCTTGACAAATTTTCATAGCCTAAGGCTACAGTCTTTATTGCCAGAGCAGTAAGCCATGGCACATAGTCATTGTGGTAGGAAAGACTTTTGTCTGCCTGACGTCTTTGTGGGTATCATTCCTTCCCAGTTCTCAGGTATGGATGTTCTGATGGGGCTATCTGCAACCTTTGGATCCAGAGGCAGGCACATGACCCAAGCCTGGACCATCAAAGTGCTCATGCAGTTGATGGCAGTGATGGCTCAGGAGCCAGCACCTGACTCAGCAGGCTTGTCTGAGCCTGCCCATGAGCTCCTTCTGGAGCTGTCTGGGATAAGGTGCTGTCTCTTGCTTGGCTGGTTGGCTGTCAGGACACCATGTCTAAAGCTGCTGCTGGTCATCTTTGCTACTCCTGGGAGAGAGAGTTTGAGAAACAAGTCAATACAGAGAAAGCAGAACCAAGGGATGGAGGAAAGGAGGCAAATTCCAGATGATATTCTTTGTACCCCAGGAATATCTCAAATCAGAAAAGCCCCTGAACTTCCTAATTTTGAGAGTCTGATAAATTCTCTTTTTGAAAAGCTGGTTTAATTGGATCCTATACTTGCAATTGAAGGAGACTGACTAATATGGTTACATTGGTCTTCACCAACTGTAATTTTTCTGCAAACTATGTATACTGGTCAGATTTTAGATGGCAGTCAAGTTGAATTACCCAACTAAGCTGTCTGTATTGATGAGTTTAACTCAGTATTTTCTAAATCTCTACTTTGTACAGTGTAGACAGCTGTAAACCAGCAATAACAAACTGATATTCAAGCTGCAAATGGTCCACTTTGACAAATTATCCACCTCTCATGGTTTAGAGTCATCCCTTGTAAATGATTACGGAATTACCTATTTCATAGAGACACTGTGGTAAGTATTTCAAATAAGTCCTTTAGGACCCTTGAATATATATATATGGGTTTTTTTTTTTTTTTTTTTTTTGAGACGAAGTCTCACTCTGTCGCCCAGGCTGGAGTGCAGTGGCACGATCTCAACTAACTGTGAGCTCTGCCTCCCGGGTTCAAGCGATTCTCCTGCCTCAGCCTCCTGAGTAGCTGGGACTACAGGCGCCTACCACCATGCCCAGCTAATTTTTTTGCATTTTTAGTGGAGATGGGGTTTCACTGTGTCAGCCAGGATGGTCTTGATCTCCTGACCTCATGATCCACCCACCTCAGCCTCCCAAAGTGTTGGGATTACAGGCGTGAGCCACTGCACCTGGCTGATTATACTTAATTGTAATAGCAAAAGTTATTTTACTGTCATTATAGGATGCCTGTTAATTTCTCTATTGATCAGAATGTAGTAAGAATTTTCTCAATCTTATCTAACTCTAAACAGATGGATCTAAATATATTTTTTTCAGTATAAAGTCTGAGAAAAATTCAGATAGGTTTATTCTATTGTGTGTTCAAGTTACAAATATGGCTGATTTATGAAATGTTGACAGCTAGTATTCTAGGGTTTCAGCATGGCAATTCTTAAAATATTTAAGGAAAAGAGTTTTAAAAATAAATCCAATATTAAATGATGTAACATAACACATTGTTAATGAGAGACATTAGGGTCTCCAAAGAATATGCATACAAAAGAATCAAATATATTTCAGATATTCATTGACTTGCTAAATCCTCTTCCAATCTCTTTTTCTTTCCCTTTCTGTCTTTTCTTTCTTTCTTTCTTTCTTTCTTTCTTTCTTTCTTTCTTTCTTTCTTTCTTTCTTTCTTTCTTTCTTTCTTTCTCTCTCTCTCTCTCTCTCCTTCCTTCCTTCCTTCCTTCCTTCCTTCCTTCCTTCCTTCCTTCCTTGCTTCCTTCCTTTCTCTCTTTCTTTCTTTCTTTTTTTTTTTTTTTTTGGACAGAGTTTTGCTTTTGTCACCCAGGCTGGAGTGCAATGGCATACTCTCAGCTCACTGCAACTTCTGCCTCCTAGAGTTAAGCAATTCTCCTGCTTCAGCCACCCAAGTAGCTGGGATTACAGGTGCCTACCACCACGCCCAGCTCATTTTTGTATTTTTTGGCAGAGACAGGGCTTCACCATGTTGGCCAGGCTGGTCTTGAACTCGTGACCTCAGGTGATCCACTCGCCTTGGCCTCCCAAAGTGCTGGGATTACAGGTGTGAGCCACCACAGCCAGCCCAGTCTCTCTTTCTATATAACATACTAGAGCTCTTCCTTGTCTACATTAATTTGGTCCTCTGTCCTCCCACCCTATTATTCTTTTGTAAAGACAGCTTTATTGATATAGAATTTACATATCATAAAATTCACCCATTTATGGTACACAATTCAATGGTTTCAATTCCATTATTATTTTACAGAAAGTAAACTACACTGTTTATTTTCTTAATTGCACTTATCAAAATTCGTAGTTATCTATTTACTTGTTTATTTATTGCTTATGCAACATAATCCCAATTTTATGAGAAAAAAATACTGTGTGCACTGGACAAAGATCAAAAGAAATACAGGATTATGGAGAGTTTTATTTTCTTTCTTGAAATTCCTGTTTTCCAAAATTTCTCCAATGAGCATCATTTCTTTTTATCAGAAAATATACACTACTTTAAAAGTGATCTTTAAGTACAACAATATGGGTGAAACTTAGCAATATAATATTAAGCTATAAGACGTTTCAAAAGAGCACACACAACACGATGTACTTTTATATGTCATACGTTGTTTTATATGTCAAAACCAACCAAAATGAAAATATTTATTTATTTATTTATTTATTTATTTATTTATTTATTTATTTTGAGATGGAGTTTCGCTCTCGTTGCCCAGGCTGGAGTGCAATAGTACCATCTCGGCTCACTGCAACCTCTGCCTTCTGGGTTCAAGTGATTCTCCTGCCTCAGCCTCAAGAGTAACTGGGATTATAAGCATGCACCACCATACCTGGCTAATTTTTGTAGTTTTTTTTTTTTTTTTTTTAGTAGAGACAGGGTTTCACCATGTTGGTCAGGCTGGTCTTGAACTCCTGACCTCAGGTGATCCGCTTACCTTGGCCTCCCAAAGTGCTGGGATTACAGGCGTCAGCCACCGCACCTGGCTGAAAATATTATTATGTTTTGAATGAATATAAATGCAATAAAACTTACAACACAAAAAGCAAGGGAGTACTGAACATAGGATTTAGAATGACTGTTACTTCACGTGGTAGAGCCAAGAGAATGGAATCGAGGAACCATATAATTAGGTAGCGTTTATTGTTAAGGATCTAGTTTTTGTTTTATGAGTTCTTGTAACATTATTAAAATAGGAGATAGATAAATAGACAAATATATAAAATATATTTTATACATTTATAAAATATAAATATTTTATAAACATATTGTCTTCTTATTCGAGTTGACTGTCTTGTGGGTTATAGCAGTTTTTGCAAGTAGATTCTGTCACTACCAGGGCCAGCACCACCTAATGACATCTCTGTGTCCTCCATCCCCGGGAAGAGTAATGTGAGATGGGGTAGGGCCCAGTCCTGCGGCATCCCAGCCTGCAACTGTGCTGCTGATTGGGTGTCCATCTGATTGGCTAAAGCCCTGCCTTGGTTGTCCAGTGTTTTCAGCATTTTTCCCAGCATGGGCAAAGCCACCAAACTCATTCATTACCAGGCCTATCCACATGCAGCAGCACACCCACCATCAACTTGTACTAAGGGCAATGATGACAAAGAGGGGGAGAAAAAGAGATGATTGTAGGAGCATGGAGATAGCACCTTTTCTGACGGTCAGTTCGATTTCAGAGTGAAGAATTTTCAGTCAGAAACTGCCTCGACATTTTGTGGTGCTCCTGATGTCTGCACAGCCCTACTTGCACAGTCTTTCCTGATGTGAGATGTGTCATCACGTCTTGCCTCTGCTAGTCATTTGAGACACATACCTTAGATGAAAAGGATTTCTGAAGAGAAGAAGTAGAAATATGCCCTTTAATAAATCCTTCCAATTATAGAACCAGGTGTCTAGAATAGTCCTCAGAGAACTCCCCACTCAACTCTCTTCACTACACAGGCATCAGACGCAGGCCCTGAGAGATTGAATGTCTCGGCACCACCCGGCCGATCCGTGCCACACTGGGAGGTCACCTGGCCTCTGACCCCCTGGCTCCCTTCCCAGCCCGCTTTCCACTACACCATACTTTGGCATGTTCTACATGTAGAGAAATGTGGTTTATAACCCCCCCGTTATCATTTATACTGCCTAATTTAAAAAAGAATTTATGACTTTACACTGCCTAATTTAAAAAAGAATTTAAAATAGTTTACCAAGTTATAATACCCTAAAATATAGAAAAAAATCTCAAAAGGGTAGAATCTGCTTGGAGGTAAGAGCCCGGGCTGACTTGGTTTCTGTGGTGGAGCCTTGTGGGTGTCCCAGTCTCCAAGGAAGTGAAAGTTTGGGAGTATCTTCATCCGTGTGTCAAAAAATAGTGAAAGCCTGCAGAAACACAGATGCAGCTAAAGCTCACTTCACCTAACAGAACTACTACTGAAAAATCGCCTAATGTCAAAACAAATCCCGTGTTGTATTGGATATATATCTACGGTCTGCAGACTTGGTGAAGATAAGTCATGTTTGATTTTCTGAAAACTTTGCAGCTTGAGGGGCCAGGGTGCCAGGGGCATCTGACAGGGAAGTCCTTGTCATACATGCTAAGAATAAAGTCTTCTCCCTTTTAGAGGCTAGCCCAATGGAACTGGCTCCACTCCCTCCTCTCCTGTTTTATTGATTGATTGATTGATTGATTGCTTGATTTAGAGACACAGTCTCATTCTGTCACCCAGGCTGGAGTGCAGTGGTGCGATCTTGGCTCAGTGTAACCTCTGCCTCCTGGGTTCAAGTGATTCTTGTACTTTAGCCTCCTGAGTAGCTGGGATTACAGGTGTGTGCCACCATGCCCAGGTAATTTTTGTATTTTCAGTAGAGACGAGGTTTCGCCATGTTGACCAGGCCGGTCTTGAACTCTTGGCCTCAACTGATCCACCCACCTTGGCCTCCCAAAGTGTTGGGATTACAGGTGCAAACCACTGAGCCCAATCCCCACCCCTGTTATTGACACTTAACTGCAAACCTGGGAGAGAAAGGCCGAAAGGAAGGAAGCACGTGGCTGGAGTTAACTAGATAAAACTACAAGATGTACTGGTAAGTGGTGGAAACAGGTGTTTGGTTATAAAGAGTGGTATCTGCTATTGTGCTGGGTTTCACGTGATTTGTGTTTTCTCTGTGAGCCCTGCTAGTATGAAGACAGTAGGGCTTTGCTAGAACTAATGTGTTCTCGGGGTAGTAATGATCTCTTACTTGAGTCCTGGGAATATCTGGGTCTCTTCTTTTTTTAATAACAAGAACTACTCCAATAACATTTTTGACCCTGTGATGTTCATAGATGGCATTAGCTTTTTGGTTTCATTCTTCAAGGTAAAGTTGACACCTTAACAGGATCCTTTGGGGGTATTATTCCAAAGGGGAGTGGGATCTGTGAATTTCAGGTTGTTTCAGGATAACGAAGAAAGTAGTTTGTGGAGAAGGGACTTGGAAACCACAGCACATAGTTCCCAGCTTGTTCTACTTTGCAGAAAGCATTCTTAGGGGTGGGATGTGGATGGTGTGTGTTCTTGCAGAAGGTGGTCTTGTTACTCAGAGTGCAGGAAGTTCCTTTGCTTCTTGGTTTGCGTTCTTTAATAAAAGGTAACTTTAGGTGAATGAAACCTTTTTGTACATTTTCAGAAATCTCCAAGGTTTGAATTATGCCAGGATATCAGCTTTTTACAGCTGAACTGCCTGTTGTGAGGGAGTCCCAAAATATGTAACATCATTACCTCTGTAAACACCAGTTTATCAGCCTCTAGACCCACTGTTCACAGCTGCATCAATCCTGGAGAAGATCCACACCTTAGAATGATTTGGTTTGGTTGCCCTGTTGGGACCTTCACTGAGTCTTATACAGGGGTTCTTACAGTGTGTCTGAGGTGTGTTCCCCAACTGGCCCTGGGTGCAGAAATTATATTTGCAGTCAGATAATTTATAATTTGCTACATATGGCCAGTCTTTTTTAAGCAGTTTTCTTTTGCATTTTGACACACCTACTTCCAATTTACTGTTAGCCGCCTTCCTGGTACCTTCTCACCACAAGGGACTTTATATTAGATATCCGTAGGCTCCGAGAGAGAGTGATTGAGAGAGAAAGAGCCCAGTCACATTACTTGCCTCCTGTTTTATTTTAATATCATTATTTTTTACATTACTGTTCCTTGACTCTTGTACATTAAACATTAAATAGAAGTCAAGGATATAGTCATGGGACCAGAGAGAGGAATCTACATTTCTTGATGACTCTAGGCTGGAACAGGACTGAAGGGAGCACAGGAGTGTCTAGGGCTACAGCCTGTGCTTCTACAGAGAAGCATGTGGAACAGAAGGTTGAGGCGAGAGGCTGCGTGACACAGATGAAAGAGCATGGTATTTTGGAGTTGGACAGACCTTAACTGGAATGCTAACTCGGCCACTGGACAGCTATGTGGTCTTGGGCAAGTTACCTGGTACCTCCAAACTTTAGTGACCTTTGCCTTATCTGTAAACTGGACTTGCAAGATTGTTATGGTAATCAAGTGGAATAATAGATAGTAAGTACTTATTGTCACATATAAGGCATTTCATAAATATTATTTTCTCTTTCTTTCCATTATGAGGGAATGAGAAAAAAAGGCAAAGACATGAAAATCCCCATGTTCTATTAATGACAGCTTCCAGTTTTCTTTCCTATATTTAATTAATAAATTTATTTTTTATTATACTTTAAGTTCTAGGGTACATGTGCACAACGTGCAGGTTTGTTACATATGTATACATGTGCCATGTTTGTATGCTGCACCCATTAACTCATCATTTACATTAGGTATATCTCCTAATGCTATCCCTCCCCCCTACCCCCTCCCCACAATAGGACCCGGTGTGTGATGTTCCCCTTCCTGTGTCCAAGTGATCTCATTGTTCAATTCCCACCTATGAGTGAGAACATGCAGTATTTGGTTTTCTGTTCCTGCAATAGTTTGCTGAGAATGATGGTTTCCAGCTGCATCCATGTCCCTACAAAGGACACGAACTCATCTTTTTTTATGATTGCATAGTATTCCATGGTGTGTATGTGCCACATTTTCTTAATCCAGTCTGTCACTGATGGACATTTGGGTTAATTCCAAGTCTTTGCTGTTGTGAATAGTGCCACAATAAACATACGTGTGCATGTTTATAGCAGCATGACTTATAATCCTTTGGGTATATCCCCAGTAATAGGATGGCTGGGTCAAATGGTATTTCTGGTTCTAGATCCTTGAGGAATCGCCACACTGTTTTCCACAATGGTTGAACTAGTTTACAGTCCCAGCAACAGTGTAAAAGTGTTCCTATTTCTCCACATCCTCTCCAGCACCTGTTGTTTCCTGATTTTTTAATGACTGCTGTTCTAACTGGTGTGAGATGGTATCTCATTGTGGTTTTGATTTGCATTTCTCTGATGGTGAGTGAGGATGAGCATTTTTTCATGTGTCTCTTGGCTGTATGAATGTCTTCTTTTGAGAAGTATCTGTTCATATCCTTTGCCCACTTTTTGATGGGGTTGTTTTTTTCTTGTAAATTTGATTGAGTTCTTTGTAGTTTCTGGATAGTAGCCCTTTGTCAGATGAGTAGATTGCAAAAATTTTCTCCCATTCTGTAGGTTGCCTGTTCACTCTGATGGTAGTTTCTTTTGCCATGCAGAAGCTCTTTAGTTTAATTAGATCCCATTTGTCAATTTTGGCTTTTGTGGCCATTGCTTTTGGTGTTTTAGACATGAAGTCCTTGCCCATGCCTATGTCCTGAATGGTATTACCTAGGTTTTCTTCTAGGGTTTTTATGGTTTTAGGTCTAACATTTAAGTCTCTAATCCATCTTGAATTAATTTTCGTATAAGGAGTAAGGAAAGGATCCAGTTTCAGCTTTCTACTTATGGCTAGCCAATTTTGCCAGCACCAATTATTAAATAGGGAATCCTTTCCCCATTTCTTGTTTTTCTCAGGTTTGTCAAAGATCAGATGGCTGTAGATGTGTGGTATTATTTCTGAGGGCTCTGTTCTCTTCCATTGGTCTATATCTCTGTTTTGGTACCAGTACCATGCTGTTTTGGTGACTGTAGCCTTGTAGTATAGTTTGAAGTCAGGTAGCATGATGCCTCCAGCTTTGTTCTTTTGACTTAGGATTGTCTTGGCAATGCGGGGTCTTTTTTGGTTCCATATGAACTTTAAAGCAGTTTTTTCCAATTCTGTGAAGAAAGTCATTGGTAGCTTAATGGGGATGGCATTGAATCAATAAATTACCTTGGGCAATATGACCATTTTCCCAATGGTCATATTGATTCTTCCTATCCATGAGCATGGTATGTTCTTCCATTTGTTTGTGTCCTCTTTTATTTCACTGAGCAGTGGTTTGTAGTTCTCCTTGAAGAGGTCCTTTACATCCCTTGTAAGTTGGATTCCTAGGTATTTTATTCTCGTTGAAGCTATTGTGAATGGGAGTTCATTCATGATTTGGCTCTCAGTTTGTCTATTACTGGTGTATAAGAATGCTTGTGATTTTTGCACATTGATTTTGTACCCTGAGACTTTGCTGAAGTTGCTTGTCAGCTTAAGGAGATTTTGGACTGAGACAATGGGGTTTTCTAAATATACAATCATGTCATCTGCAAACAGGGACAATTTGACTTCTTCTTTTCCTAACTGAATATCCTTTATTTCTTTCTCTTACCTGATTGCCTTAGCCACAACTTCCAACACTATGTTGAATAGGAGTGGTGAGAGAGGGCATCCCTGTCTTGTGCCAGTTTTCAAAGGGAATGCTTCCAGTTTTTGTCCATTCACTATGATATTGTCTGTGGGTTTGTCATAAATAGCTCTTATTATTTTGAGGTATGTTCCATCAATACCGCATTTATTGAGAGATTTTACCATGAAGGGCTGTTGAATTTTTTCAAAGGCCTTTTCTGCATCTATTGAGATAATCATGTGGTTTTTGTCTTTGGTTCTGTTTATATGCTGGATTACATTTATTGATTATGTTGAACCAGCCTTGCATCCCAGGGATGAAGCCCACTTGATCATGGTGGATAAGCTTTCTGATGTGCCGCTGGATTCTGTTTGCCAGTATTTTATTGAAGATTTTTGCATTGATGTTCATCAGGGATGTTGGTCTAAAATTCTCTTTTTTTGTTGTATCTCTTCCAGGCTTTGGTATCAGGATGATGTTGGCCTTGTAAAATGAGTAAAGGAGGATTCCTTCTTTTTCTATTGATTGGAATAGTTTCAGAAGGAATTGTACCAACTCCTCCTTGTACCTCTGATAGAATTTGGCTGTGAATCTGTCTGGTCCTGGACTTTTTTTGGTTGGTAGGCTGTTAATTATTGCCTCAATTTCAGAGCCTGCTATTGGTCTATTCAGGGATTCTACTTCTTCCTGGTTTAGTCTTGGGAGAGTGTAAGTGTCCAGCAAATTTTCCATTTCTTCTAGGTTTTCTAGTTTATTTGCATAGAGGTGTTTATAGTATTCTCTGATGGTAGTTTGTATTTCTGTGGGGTCGGTGGTGATACCCCCTTTAGCATTTTTTATTGCATCTATTTGATTCTTCTCTCTTTTCTTCTTTATTTGTCTTGCTAGCAGTCTATCAATTTTGTTGATCTTTTCAAAAAACCAGCTCCTGGATTCATTGATTTTTTGGAGGGTTTTTTGTGTCTCTATCTCCTTCAGTTCTGCTCTGATCTTAGTTATTTCTTGCCTTCTGCTAGCTTTTGAATGTGTTTGCTCTTGCTTCTCTAGTTCTTTTAATTGTGATGTTAGGGTGTCACTTTTAGATCTTTCCTGCTTTCTCTTGTGGGCATTTAGTGCTATAAATTCCCTCCACACACTTCTTTAAATGTGTCCCAGAGATTCTGGTATGTTGTATCTTTGTTCTCATTGGTTTCAAAGAACATCTTTATTTCTGCCTTCATTTTGTTATGTACCCAGTAGTCATTCAGGAGCAGGTTGTTCAGTTTCCATGTAGTTGAGCGGTTTTGATTGAGTTTCTTAATCCTGAGTTCTAGTTTGATTGCACTGTGGTCTGAGAGACAGTTTGTTGTAATTTCTGTTCTTTTACATTTGCTGAGGAGTGCTTTACTTCCAACTATGTGGTCAATTTTGGAATAAGTGCGATGTGGTGCTGAGAAGAATGTATATTCTGTTGATTTGGGGTGGAGAGTTCTGTAGATGTCTATTAGGTCCGCTTGGTGCAGAGTTGAGTTCAATTCCTGGATATCCTTGTTAACTTTCTGTCTCATTGATGTCTAATGTTGACAGTGGGGTGTTAAAGTCTCCCATTATTATTGTATGGGAGTCTAAGTCTCTTTGTAAGTCTCTAAGGACATGCTTTATGAATCTGGGTGCTCCTGTATTGGGTGCATATATATTTAGGATAGTTAGCTCTTCCTGATGAATTGATCCTTTTACCATTATGTAATGGCCTTCTTTGTCTCTTTTGATCTTTGATGGTTTAAAGTCTGTTTTATCAGAGACTAGGATTGCAACCCCTGCTTTTTTTTGTTTTCCATTTGCTTGGTAGATCTTCCTGCATCCCTTTATTTTGAGCCTTATGTGTCTCTGCATGTGAGATGGGTCTCCTGAATACAGCAAACTGATGGGTCTTGACTCTTTATCCAATTTGCCAGTCTGTGTCTTTTAATTGGACCATTTAGTCCATTTACATTTACGGTTAATATTGTTATGTGTGAACTTGATCCTGTCATTATGATATTAGCTGGTTATTTTTCTCATTAGTTGATGCAGTTTCTTTCTAGCATTGATGGACTTTACATTTTGGCATGTTTTTGCAATGGCTGGTACCTGCTTTTCCTTTCCATGTTTAGTGCTTTCTTCAGGATCTCTTGTAGGGCAGGCCTGGTGATGACAAAATCTCTAAGCATTTGCTTGTCTGTAAAGGATTTTATTTCTCCTTCACTTATGAAACTTAGTTTGGCTGGATGTGAAATTCTGGGTTGAAAATTCTTTTCTTTAAGAATGTTGAATATTGGCCCCCACTCTCTTCTGGCTTGGAGAGTTTCTGCGGAGAGATCTGCTGTTAGTCTGATGGGCTTCCCTTTGTGGGTAACCTGACCTTTCTCTCTGGCTGCCCTTAACATATTTTCCTTCATTTCAACTTTGGTGAATCTGACAATTATGTGTCTTGGAGTTGCTTTCTCGAGGAGTATCTTTGTGGCGTTCTCTGTATTTCCTGAATTTGAATGTTGGCCTGCCTTACTAGGTTGGGGAAGTTCTCCTGGATGATATCCTGCAGAGTGTTTTCCAACTTGGTTCCATTTTCCCCATCACTTTCAGGCACACCAATCAGACGTAGATTTGGTCTTTTCACATAATCCCATATTTCTTGGAGGCTTTGTTCATTTCTTTTTACTCTTTTTTCTCTACACTTTTCTTCTCACTTCATTTCATTCATTTGATCTTCAATCGCTGATACTCTTTCTTCCAGTTGATTGAGTCGGTTACTGAAGCTTGTGCATTTGTCACGTAGTTCTCGTGTTATGGTTTTCATCTCTATCAGTTCTTTTAAGGACTTCTCTACATTGGTTATTCTAGTTAGGCATTCATCAAATCTTTTTTCAAGGTTTTTAGTTTCTTTGTGCTGGTTACATAGTTCCTCCTTTAACTTTGAGAAGTCTGATCAACTGAAGTCTTCTTCTCTCAACTCATCAATGTCATTCTCCATCCAGCTTTGTTCTGTTGTTGGTAATGAGCTGCATTCTTTTGGAGGGGGAGCTGCACTCTGATTGTTTGAATTTCCAGCTTTTCTGCACTGTTTTTTCCCCATCTTTGTGGTTTTATCTGCCTTTGGTCTTTGATGATGGTGATGTACTGATGGGGTTTTGGTGTGGGTGTCCTTTCTGTTTGTTAGTTTTCCTTCTAACAGTCAGGACCCTCAGCTGCAAGTCTGTTGAAGTTTGCTTGAGGTCCACTCCAGACCCTATTTGCCTGGGTATCAGCAGCAGAGGCTGCAGAAGATAGAATATTGCTGAACGGTGAGTGTTGCTGTCTGATTCTTGCTCTGGAAGCTTCGTCTCAGGGGTGTACCCAGCCGTGTGAGGTGTGAGGTGTTGGTCTGCACCTAGTGGGGGATGTCTCCCAGTTAGGCTACTCAGGGGTCAGGGACCCACTTGAGCAGGCAGTCTGTCCGTTCTCAGATCTCAACCTCCATGCTGGGAGATCTACTGCTGTCTTCAAAGTTGTCAGATAGGGACATTTACCTCTGCCGAGGTTTCTGCTGCTTTTTGTTTGGCTATGCCCTGTCCCCAAAGGTGGAGTCTACAGAGGCAAGCAGGCCTCCTTGAGCTCTGGTGGGCTCCACCCAATTCGAGTTTCCCAGGGGCTTTGTTTACCTACTTAAGCCTCAACAATAGTGGGCGCCCCCCCCAGCCTCGCTGCCACCTTGCAGTTAGATCTCAGACTGTTGTGCTAGCAATGAGGGAGGCTCCGTGGGCGTGGGACCCTCCAGGCAAGGTGTGAGATATAATCTCCTGGTGTGCTGTTTGCTAAGACCCTTGGTAAAGTGCAATATTAGGGTGGGAGTTACCTGATTTTCCAGGTGTTGTGTCTCTCAATTTCCTTTGGCTAGGAAAAGGAATTCCCTTCCCCCTTGCGCTTCCCAGGTGAGGTGATGCCTCACCCTGTTTCAGCTCTCGCTGGTCGGGCTGCACCCGCAGACCAGCACCAACTGTCCGACAGGCCCCAGTGAGATGAACCCTGGTACCTCAGTTGAAAATGCAGAAATCACCCGTGTTCTGTGCCACTCATGCTGGGAGCTGGAGGCTGGAGCTGTTCCTATTCAGCCATCTTGGGCATGCCCCCCTCTTTCCTGTATTTTTATAATGCTTTAAACTATGTGGGTAATTGTTTCAACATTTAATCTTCCCACTGAATTGCTTAATTACATTTATGACAACCACATTTTAATTTTGAGTACATCAGTGGAACTGTTAATTTATTCTAATGAGCTTACAACATGGCCGGATATTTTTTTCACCATTGAGTTTGTGGTGATAGAAAACTATGCTGCCTGTCATAGATTTATCTTGCTTTAATCATATTTTAATCAAATCAAATTCCTTAAAAGTCCAGATAAGGGTCCCCCTGGAGGAAAGGAGTTCAAGAAGATTTTCTCTGAAAAGCGTATTTAAGCCTGATGGTTTATCAGCCTGGTTGAGTCCCACTTCTGCTCTCAAGTGTTAGCATGGGAAACTTGGCGGACATTTTTTTGGAGGGGTTGGGAACTCGGGAGGAACATTTTTCTGGAGGGTTTGGAGGCTTGGGAGGAATGCATAGTGGTGGAGGAGAATAAATGAGATTAGAAATTTCTTTTTCCAAAGAAAATGGCCATTCTGCACATCTGGAGAGGGTGCCGTCATTTGTTTGGTTCCCAGATGCTTTGCAGTCCACACTTCTGGGAAGACCCCTGCCTGCCAAGTCATCATTGCCTTCAAAGGGATTTCTTTCTCAGCAAGGTGATAACGTTCACTGCCATAGCCTCCCCTGATTAATGCTTTAAGATTGATTGCTGGTCCTGCCTGGCAGACGGGTGCTGA
Organism: Macaca nemestrina; assembly: GCF_043159975.1. NCBI lineage: Eukaryota > Metazoa > Chordata > Mammalia > Primates > Cercopithecidae > Macaca > Macaca nemestrina. The sequence goes on along the minus strand of NC_092140.1, from coordinate 76,670,420 downwards.
ATTTCCCATTTGGTACTCTCAGGTTTTAAACATTCAAAATGGCAGTAAATAAAACACATGCCTTTCAACATCCCTTTTTCCCCTCAGCTCACAGCTTGGGAGTTTAGGTTAATCTTTTTGTTATAACCGGGGTTTGAGATGAACAAGGAAAGCTCCCTAACAGTTCTTTCTGTGGTTTGTTTCTTATTAAATTAAAAAATTTGTCATTTATTTATTGGAGAGGAGGGAAGAGGCTTGGTCATGGATACTAGTTGCAAAAATGAATTCTAAGCACAGATAGTGGCATATTAAAAACATTTTAGCAATTAGTATTTTCCACGTAATGGTTTAAAACTGAAAAAAAAAAGATCTCCAACTGCTGCTAATATTACAAAGTAAGAACAGGCTGATAGATCTTGCATACAAAACATCTCTCTCTGGGAAAATCTTCACCCTTCTCATTCTTAGTTATAAAAAGGCAAGGCAATAGCCTTTTTAGTTTGTGTGTAATGATAAGAATTTCTCCATGAAAAATTTATGAAAGCTACTAAATAAACACATGGAGAGGTATAAGAACCCTAACTCTATGAAACACACAATTTAGATCCACCTATCATGTTAATTAAACATTCCTCAGAAGAAACAGTTAGAGGTATGTTAGAGCTTTAAGTAGGACTGTTTATATTAGGATGAGGTAAAGACTGACATTCAAAAGTTATTAACCAACATGTGTCTCCCCTTCTATGGACTTTACCTAATAAGATTTTTTTAAAAAAAATTCGATATTATTTTGAATTAACAAATCTTAATTGTATATATTTATGGGGTACATTGTGATGTTTTCATATATGCATACAATGTGGAATGGTTAAATCAAGCTAATTAGCATATCTATCACTTCAGTTACTTGCCATTTTTTGTGTAGAGATATTTAAAATTTACTGTCTTAGTTCTTTTGAGATATGTAATACATTATCATTGACTATAGTCACCTTGCTGTGCAATAGATCTCAAAAACTTATTCCTCCTGTCTAACTCAAACTTTGTCCTCCTTGACTAAGAACTCCTTGTTCCCCATTCAGCCCCCAGCCCTCTACCTCTGATTATCATCATCTAATAAGAACAGTTTGACACTTAGAATTTGAAGAGGTAATTTCAATGACATGAAGACTTTTCATAATTGTTAATGTTTTATCACAAATGTATCATTTCTTTACATATATGATTTCAAAGGCTTTGTCATGTTCTTTAACCTAGTTATATGTCTTATGCACACATGTTTATTTTATGGGAGTGTAACTTAATGAAAACTAAGGGCAAATATGATTTCATTTCTAGAAATTTACTTTCCCTAATAACATTGAGTTATGCTTCCATAAATTTTATTCCCTCTCAAGTAGGTAGGGAGGATGAAGAAAACAAAACAAAACAACTCTGTCCTTCTAAGTTCTTGAAGATCAAAGCTGCCATCTTGAGGAGTGTCTCCTCTCACCTCAAACAAGTGGGGACCCTTCCAGCTAAGGTCCAGGACACCTTTGTTTGCCCTGGAATACTCTTCTTTGATTCCTCCCTGAGGCTGCATCTGGGGCACTGTAACTGCCCCCTTCAGTCTGTCCCCAAGCTACAGGGCAAACTTCCATGGGATCCATGGTGAAACCCTAGGCTGGGAGATAAGACTGCAACATGCAAAACAGTTTTCTCAGATCACATTATGTCTGAACACCTGAGCACTTGGGGAAAGAACAAAGTAAAAAGCTAGCATGAAGGCAGTTTACATCAAGGTAAAGCTTCCAGAATATATTTCAAGTCAGCCTGAGCTATCAAAGTGATTGGAGCCACTAAAATAATTTATGTCTTCATGAGAGTTTTCTTGAAAAGCAGAAGTTCCAAAAGCAATGCTGAAGGCAGTCTAGGGTGTCTGATGATTCTCTGGACACATTGTAAAACACCACAAGCAGTTAGTGCAAGGGTATGAAACACAGCGCCTTTTTTGAGTTATATCTGGCTCTTTAAAAGCATGATTTTAGGGGGAAAGAGAGAAGAGGGAATCAAAATGTTCTCCCTCCTTGTTTCAGTGGGAGAGCAGATGCCCTCCCACTGCCATGGCCAAGATGCCCATGGATGGAAGAAAAGGTGTTGGGAGGGGCAGTGGTTAAGGACATAGAGGGGCAACTGCCTTGAGAAAGGGAAACTTAGTCAGAGATGGAAAAATTAAGTCTTGAACTCCTGGGGGAACTTACTTTGTTTTTTAAGGTTTGTATAACTTTCTCCCATATGCCTACCCATTTCCCAAAATGATTTGAGATGGATTGTTTTCATCCAGGCCAGTCTTGGAATAGGGATGCCCAGCAGGGCCCAGGGTCTGGCACCCTCTCCTTGGCCTTGAGGTCAGATACGTGGGGTAAGTGATGAGTCCAGGCCAGAGGTAGGGAGGTGGGGGGAGAAGGGATGGTACCACCTGCGGGTGCTAAAGGCTCTCATCTACTGGCCCCATCGAGTTTGTGTGTCTGTTTGCACGCATGATGTGTGCACACACATGTGTATGTGTAGGGTGGCTGGTGGAAACCAACTCCTTCATTCCTCCACGTGTTCTCCCGGGGCTCTAGGCTGCCATTTTGGACAAAGCCTCACCTGTATTTGTTCTTCCCCCACTGTGGAACACCTCTGCCTTCGGTTTATTGCTGCTTTCTCTGGTTACAGTTTTGGTTCCATTGAGTAAAATTGGCCTTAATGTTCATTTACATGAGATTTTGCCTGTATTTGCCTGCACGTGTGTGTGGCACACATACATAGATTTGCATTTGTATGGGGCAGATACGCCTAGTGGTCCCCTCTGTGTTCTACACCTGTGAGAGAAGATCCCAGCTGTTTCCCAGCTTAAATTTAGCAGGGAGGCAAATGGACCCTCTGTGGGTTTAGATAAGGTGTATGGTCGAGCAGATGTTTGTTTTTCCTTCTATAACTTGCCACTGACCTTCTCATTAGGGGCTGGAATAAAGTCATGAGATTATAGTCTTATGTTGCTAAGAAGGGGAAACAACAAATCTACTAGCATTAATTTATATACCATGTTGACTCAATAAAAATCTTTGTAGATCTTGAACCTTAATCAAAGGAATAACTCTTATGGTGGAAAAATTAGGCTAGGTGGAGAACGTTCAGTGTCCTTCAGTCATACATAGTAGTTTTCACTTGCTGATCCCAGGAAACTGGTAATGCTTTAGAGAGAATGGTTGTCAGGTTGAGTTTGAATTACCTGTAGCTATTCAGATGAGTATGTGGATAGATAGTTGGGAGTACAGTTGTGGAGCATGAGAAGGCAGGTGAGGGCCAGAGGTGTGAATTTGGGGGCCATTGGTCTGTGGGTGATAGTGAAGCAGTGAACATTTGCAAGATTACAGAGAGAGAAATGAGAGGCGAAGCTGCCTAGGGTGAGCTGGGATAGAAACGTGGGCTGCACGGATGCAGGGACCGTGCTCTTGGTGACTTGTGAGACTGATAAAAAACATACACGAACTAATTGCATAACACTGCAAGCATAAGGGCCATGTTTAGTGGAGGGTTACATGGTCTTTGTAAGTGTTACTGAAAATACATCTGTCAGACGGGCCATTTCATGCAAAGATGAAAGTTCATAGAATTCAACTTATCAAAGATTTACTAACGGTCAAATACCATGTTCCATGCCAACAGAGAAAATTCACACATGCATTAGATCAGTTCTTGTTCCTAAGAAGTGAGGGAGACAGATGTGCAAGTGTCTTACTAGAATATAAGGCTGAATGAAATAGGGTGATAACAGCTGGAGGCAGTGGGAACTTAACAGAAAGAACAATTCATCTCAAAGCGGGACTCCAGGGAAGTTTTATCCAAAAAGTGGAAGGCTAAGACTCCAATAGACAAGGAAGTGAGGAGAGAGAATCTGAGAGTGAGGACCCCTCTCAGTCTCAGGCTTGCTGGTCTAACACTGAATATTAGGGAGATCTCTGGTCATTCTCCAAGCACAGCCTCTCTAACTTCTACACACCAGGCCCTATATGAGAAAATAAGAGCCGACAAAACACAAAACCCTCTCCCCAACTGGCAGTGAATGGTGACTTTCAACAAGTACTTTCCAATGATATTTTCAAACAATGAAAATGGTACTTCATGGTTCCTTAAGCATGGCAGAGACAACCACCAGAACACATAATGCAACTCACCTGATATTCCTATTGAAATACAATGGGAATCACTTTAATAGCACTGAGAAAATTCCTGTGAGATAAAGTCTATTTTAAAAAGTATTGTTGGCCGGGCGCGGTGGCTCATGCCTGTAATCCCAGCACTTTGGGAGGCCAAGGCAGGCAGATCACGAGGTCACGAGTTTGAGACCATCCTGGCCAACATGGTGAAACCCCGTCTCTACCTAAAATACAAAAATTAGCTGGGTGTGGTGGCTCACGCCTGTAGTCCCAGTTACTCGGGAGGATGAGGCAGGAGAATAGCTTGAACCTGAAAGGCGGAGATTGCAGTGAGCCGAGATGGCGCCACTGCACTCCAGCCTGGCAAAAGAGTGAGACTCCATCCCAAAAAAAGTATTGTTTTAGTAGTTGAAAAAGAACAAAATAATAACTGACCAAAGCCGACCAGTTTGGTGGAGTTTATTCTAGTGGAGACAGTGCTTGGAGGCCACATCCACTCTGTTCTCGAAGGGAGAAAGAACACCAGTGAAAAGTGAGGCATTGCTTTCCTTACACTTACATTTTTCCTGGCATGCACAATGTTGCCAGTGCATATGTTGAGGTCTTTGCGTTTGAAGCGTGGGTGCTGAAGTTTAGCCCTTACTGCATATATTCATTGTGTGAGATTTATTTTAAAAGAGTCTGTGAAGCTGGACATGGTGGCTCACATCTGTAATCCCAGCACTTTGGGAGGCCAAGCTGTACGGATCACTTGAGCCCAGGAGTTCGGGACCAGCCTGAACAATATATTGAGACCTTGTCTTTTCAAAAAAAAATTTTAAAAATTAGCTGAGCATGGTGGTGTGCACCTGTAGTCTCAGCTACTTGGGAGGCTGAGGTGAGAGGATCTCTTGAGCCCAAGACATGGAGACTCTAGTGAGCTGAGATTGCACCAGCCTGGGCAACATAGTGAGACCCTGTCTCAAAAAATAAGAGTCTCTCAATCTTATATATGGTTCTCCCTTCTTTGTATCACATTTTAGCTAGTACACTGGCTAAACTGGAAATCAACCTGGGCAAGATCTTGTTTCTTTTCATGCTGTCTCCCTAAAAGTGAAGCGCTAATCCATTTGCTGACATAACAAAAGAAGCAATCAGAATATGATTAAATGTAAGTAGTAAATGTAAGTAGAATCAGTAAATGTAAGTAGAATATCTTTTGCTCTCTCAAGCCTTCCTTGGCTATCTTAGACTTCATAGTTCTCTTCTTTTTACTGGTTTTGTGCTTTCTAATTACAACTGTTACATATCATGTTGGGTAATAAGAATTAAATTACTGCCATCTTTGACCTGAGTGACCTGAGGGCCTGAGTTGTCTTATTCAGTAGTTCCAGCACCCAGCCTGGTCATAGGCACATAGCATGAGCTCCATGATTCCTCATAGGAAGATCGGAATACTATAGAAATTATAGCATCTTAAAAACCCATTTGGATTTTCTAATGCCATTCTTCTCTATACTGGTCAACCTGCTGGAGAGTATTTGTGAATACAAATTATGTTCCCAAATACATCCTAGCCCAGATAAGACAATGCTTGGAGGAGCTGTCATCTGGTGGGAAAAATTAATGGTCTAGATACCACTGGGTCCTAATCCTGGCATTGTACTACAATCCTTGCAGCTGAAGGCAGTTTGTTTACCTCTCTAGGTGCTGTGCTGACATCTTTAAAGTCATACCACTGGACCACATCAGTATTGCAAGCTGCGTGGGTATTATTAATGAAGACAGAGTGGGATTATTATTTTCTATGATTTGGGCTTTTGTGAGTTTATTTATTAATGTAGTCTTACCATCACCCCCCCCCTTTTTTTAAATAGGCATGCCATATTACTGCATTTTAGTAAGCTTCTGATTAATTAGAATTTCTAGAATATTCAAATTGAACTGCTGTTCACATTTTATGACTTTGCCGTGTACTTTTGGGACCTGAAAAGGTCTTCACAATGACCTAGTTAAATTTAATTCTGTTAGTTTTATCTAGCATTTCACTGGTGATGATACATTTGAATCTTGATTCTATATTCTATCATATTAGTTATCCTGCCCACTTTAAGATCATCTGTAGATCTGATAAATGTGTTTTCTATATTTTTGTCTAAATCATTAACTTGAAATACTAACTAGAACAGATTTAAGGACAGACCCCTGTAGTACTTTGTGAAAGACTTTCTCCCCGGTTGATAAATGATTAATTAACTCCCTGGTTATACTTGTTTATAACTAAAGTCACGTGTTGCTTAATGATGGGCATATGTTCTGAGAAACATGTTCTTAGGTGATGTCACCATTGTGCGAACATCAGAGCGTATATTTACACAAAGCTAGATGGTATAGCCTACCACACACCTAGGTTGTGTGCAATAGCCTATTGTTCCCAGGCTGCACACCTTTATAGCATATGACTGTACTGAATATTGCAGGTAACCGCAACACAATGGTAAGTATTTGTGTATCTAAACATAGAAAAGGTACAGTAAAATATGGTATAAAAGATAAAAAATGGTATGCTTGTATAAGGCACTTATCATGAATGGAGTTTGCAGGGCTGGAAGTTGCTCTCGCTGAGTCAGTGAATGAGTGGGGAGTGAATGTGAAGGCCTAGTAATGATTGTTCACTACTGTAGACTTTAGAAACACCTACACTTAGGCTACACTACATTTATAAAAATGTTTTTCTTCAGTGATAAATTAACCTTAGTCTTCTGTAACTTTTTCACTTTACGAACTTCTAAATTCTTTATACTTTTGACTTTTTTGTAATAACACCTAGTTTAAAACACACACACACACTGTACAGCTGTACAAAAATATTTTCTTTATTTATATCCTTATTCTATAAGTTTTTTCTATTTTTAAAATTTTGAATTTTTATTTACTTTTTAAACCATTTTTTTTTACAAACTAAGACACAAGCACACTTAGTCTTGGCCTCCACAGGGTCAGGACCATCATTATCACTGTCTTCCACTGCCACATCTTGTCCCCCTGGAAAGCATTGAGGCAATAACTGGCATGGAGCCGTCATCTCCTACGATAACAATGCTTTCTTCTAGAATATCTGCTGAAGGACCTGCCTGAGGCTTTTTTGTGTTTTCACATTAGTGAAGACACTGAAGATGTCAATAGGAATTTTTGACCTGTATTATAATCTCATGGGACCACCCTCTCTCTGTATGTGGGCTGTCCCTGACCAAAACGTTGTTGTGCAGTGTGTGACTGTAGTTGTAAATCAATGCTACTGGACTAGCTGTCCGTCAATCATTTGCTTATAAAGATTCCAATCCTATCTGGCTCAAGAATTTCAGGGGACTCACTGGGTTGGATTGGTTTTAATTTGTACTACTTGAAAATTCAATATCAATCTAAATGTGAACTTCCCCTACAGGAGTAATCAAGACTCCTGAGGGGGCCCTGGGACCCCTTTGTCCTCCAATAGAGGTTCTATGAGTTTGCAGGATCTTAAAATTGGTGTATGTAAGGCCTTGAAAAGCTCAGCTGCCTGGTTCTATCCTGTGATCTTGGAACAAAACTGGCTTTGGGGCAAATTAGAAAGTAGATTCAAATTATTTCATTCCAGTTTGATGGCAGCTTTCCCTTCTTCTGTGACCCATCTTCTTGCTACTGGAGGTGGCTGGGGTCTTCCTGATTTCTTCCAGCTTTTCCTCTTCTGTCTCTCACTAGCCAGGTCACACACTCCTCTGGACTTCCCTCTTCTTATCAAGAGTTTGTGTCTCCTTTTTGTTCCTCGGTGACCATTGCATGCTGCTCGGTAATAGAACGGAGGTACTTGCTTGCACAAGTGCTTGTGTACACAGACATACAGACATACACCCACAGACATATACACCCAGACATACATCTACAACAGACATAAAGATGCACATAGAGACATACATGTACAAACAGACATACACACACAGACAGACACAAAGACACACCCACACACCCACACAGACATGCAGACACACATATACATGCCTCCCTCACCACCCAGACACACATGCTGAGTCACTGATGGGCTAGGGAACCTCTGTTCTCCCAGCCACACACAATCTCTGAGAATTGTCCTCCGGCTAATGTCTGCACCACCCTCCCTGGCCCATTTTCCTGTTGTAGATGAAGACAGAGCAGGGCTGGCCTCGTGGGCGTGTGACTGCGCCTACAGTTAGGAGGGTCCTGTATTTGTTTTAACGCTCTGCTCTTGTCACCTTGAAATCCGTAATTCCTTTCGAACAAGTGATCCTGCATTTTAATTTTGCACTAGGCACCACAAATTATGTAACCAATTCTGAGGAGGAGTTATGTGCTCTGTAGTGTGATGTACCTGTTCCCTATATCTGGGGACTCTGAATGCTAGCAGCTGCTAGAAGAGTCTATTTCACATTAATTTTCCTGCTGCATATTTTCCAATAAACTGTCTTCCAATAAACTATCTTTTAAAGCTGTTAACAAGTGTTTTCTAAGAAAGTTCACTCAAGAATTCACTCTGATGGAACTATTTGTTTTACTATCCTGTGGTTGTAACTGCACAATCTGTTCTCCTTGCCTGCTGCCTAGACAGAGCCAATTTATCAAGACAGGGGAATTGCAGTAGAGAAAGAGTTTAATTCACACACAACCAGCTGTACACGAGACTGGAGTTTTATTATTACTCAAATCAGTCTTCCAAAAAACTTGGGGATTGGGGTTTTTAAGGGTAACTTGGTGTCTAAGGGTCAGAAAGTGGGGAGTGCTGATTGATCGGGTCAGAGATGAAGTCACAGGGAGTCGAAGCTGTCTTCTTGAGTTAGTTCCTGGGTGGGGGCCACAAGACCGGATGAGTCGGTTTATCGATCTGGGTGGTGCCAGCTGATCCATCAAATACAGGGTCTGCAAAACATCTCAAACACTGATTTTAGGTTTTACAGTAGTGATGTTATTCCCAGGAGCAATTTGGGGAGGCTTAGAATCTTGCAGCCTCCAGCTGAATGACTCCAAAGCCATAATTTCTAATCTTGTGGCTACTTTGTTAGTCTCTCAAAGGCAGTCTAGTCCCCAGGCAGGAAGGGGGTTCGTTTTGGGAAAGGGCTGTTATCCTCTTTTGCAAAGTTAAACTATAAACGAAGTTCCTCCCAAAGTTAGTTCAGCCTGCACACAAAAACGAACAAGGACAGCTTGGAGGTTAAAAACAAGATGGAGTCAGTTAGGTAGTTAGGTTAGATCGCTTTCACTGTTACTTTCTCAGTTACAATTTTTTCAAAGGCGGTTTCTTGGTCACAGTTGTCTCCAATTCTGATTTTATTTAATTTTAATGTCCATATGATCCCAATGTTTCTTTTTACTTTTTCCTTGTTTTTTTTTTTTTTTTTTTTTTTTTTTTTGAGATAGAGTCTTGCTGTGTCTCCCAGGCTGGAGTGCAGTGGCATGATCTCTCCTCACTGCAACCTTCACCTCCCAAGTTCGAGCGATTCTCCTGCCTCAACCTCCCGAGTAGCCGGGACCACAGGCGTGCGCCACCACACTTGGCTAATTTTTGTATTTTTAGTAGAGACAAAGTTTCACCATGTTGGCCAGGCTGGTCTCAAACTCCTGACCTCAGGTGCTCCGCCCACCTCGGCCTCCCAGAGTGCTGGGATTAGAGGCATGAGCCACTGTGCCCAGCCTGTTCTCTAATTTTTAAAAACTCCAACCAGAACAAGTCTATACATAAGTCAGGAAAAGATGCAACAGACATTTGAGAGTCAACAAATATTTACTTTCAACATTTGAGAGTCAACAAATATTTACTTTGGAACTACTAGGTGCTGAACACTGTTCTAGAGTCTGAGGATGGAGCAGAGAATATAATAGCATCCCTGACCTTTTATAGCCTACATTCTAGTGAGGAGAGACAGACCATAAGCCAGCAAAACAGAAGTAATAAAGTAGCAAGCACATAGATGAGTGAGAAAATTGCATGCATAGACAAACGCTAATCAGAAGGTTAAATAGGGTGATGTGGTAGAGGGTGACTAGAGGTGGTTTTAGCTTGGTGGTCTGACAGGTCTCTCTGAGGAGTTGACTTCTGAGTTGAGACCTATGTAGTTTTGGTAGGGGTTTAAAGTATTAGCTGTAGCTCAAGCATGTTCACTGTTTTTGTGAACTATGACATCCATTTAAATGATGTTCAAAGAGGAATAGTGGGACATCTCAAGTCAAACAAACATCCTGCACTCAGTGTATGAAGTCTCCAACAGGTTTCACTGTAGGGCATTTCCGTGCAAGTTACACCTCTCCTTCACTTTGCTGTCAAGGCACCAGGCTTTGTTATGTGTCCTGTAGGGGGTAGGGGTGGAGCACTTTACTAGGAGTGGTTTGTAGTTTCAGTGAAAGTGGAAGCTTCAGAACCTACCCCTCCAATTTGCTGAAGAAGGCAGGACAGAACCAAGGAAAGGCAATAAAACCATGAACCACAGAAACACCTGCATCACCAAGTACATGCCCCAGGGCCAAAAGGGATGTTAGTGCCACTGGGACCAGATGGGATCAATTTCTCCATGTGCACTGATTTTTCCTACACTGCTTCAAGCTAACCTCCCACTCTCACTGTCTCCATTTCAGAACCCAGTTCCTTTTCCCTCTTTCAGTTCATTTTGAGAAGACAATGTCAGAAAACAGAGTGACATATGTGTCCAAAGGCTCAAGGGCTTGGCAAGCACTGGCTATAGTTTTTACCACTTAATTGACAATTATTCATGGCCTCTTGTGATTATTTAATTACATCCCCAACTGAACTTATCATTTTACCCCAGTGCTCCTCCTCTGACTTCACTATTCTATTCCTCCGTCTTTCAAATTCTGCTGGTCACTCATTTGCAATTCCTACATGTTTAAAGCAACTTTTACTCTCCCTATTTCTGACCTTTTCAAACACCCTTGTAACTAAGTCCTTGTATTATATTCCATCTGTTTGAAATTTATGGTATGACCTCTGGTTTCTTGATTGTGTGATAATGTAAGCGATTTCTTTCCTCAGTTACTTCTTTCTTTTTTACTATTGTGATATATACTTTTATTTCTCATTGATAAATGGTTACAAATCATACTCCTAGGTTTATATAGCACTAACACTTAAACACATTGTAAAGCTTTTGGAAGGCTTATAATACCTTGTGTCTTCCAGTGTTATCTCCCAGACTGGATCTCATTTTTTTCTTTCTACTTTTCTTCCCTTTTTTTTCATAAAAATTGTATATATTTAAAGTGTACAACATGATGTTTTGATATACATAGTAAAATGATTAATATAGTCAAAAGAATTGATTATCTATCACCTCACATTGTTACTTTTTTTCTTGTGGTGACAGCAACTGAAATCTACTATATTAGCTAATTTCCAGTATCCAATACAATATTGTCACCATTCTGTACATGATATGTCTAGACTTATTCATCCTACACAACTGCAAGTTTGTATTCTTTCACTAACAGTGACTTTTTTTTCTTGAGTCATCAGTTTCTTTCCTTTTTTTCTTAACTTTTATTTAGGTTTGGGGGTACATGTGAACGTTTGTTACATAGGTAGACTCGTGTCACAGGGGTTGGTTGTACAGATTATTTCATCACTCAGGTATTAAGCTCAGTACCTAATAGTGATCTTTTTTGCTCCTCTCCCTCCTCCTACCCTCTACCCTTAAGTAGACCCCAGTGTCCATTGTTTCCTTCTTTGTGTTGATTCATCAATTTAAAACACTTTTTTATTGACTCCCTGCTATAAATAGAAGCTTAAGCTACTTACACAACACCCATCTCTCCCCTCTCTTCCAAATTTTGGTAATCATTATTTTAATTTTTCAATATTTCTTTGAAAAATATATCTGTAAACCTCAAACCTTGTGCAATCAGCTTTAGAGAAGGTCTCTGACTCCTCACCATGCTAGATGGGTCCATCTATATTCTTATCCTTCCTTCTAACTCTTCCATATTATCCCGCCTCCCATCTTCTGACCATGAACTTTGATTTTTTTAATTATCAGAGTTGTTAACATTGACATTTTGTTCTATAACAATTTTAAATCTTATATAGTAGATTGATTCTAAAGCGAAGAGCTATTTTATTATTATGCACGAGAATAACACATTGCCATTTCACAATCAAACATTATATTTTCTAAGATTGTATTTCCACAGGCTAAGGTTATGTTTTCTTCTCTTTATGTCTAGCATCACAAGCTCTTGACCCTCAAGACACACTATATTCACTGTACAGGTCAAAAGGATAAATGCTTTTTCTTTTCTTGTAATTTATAAACTATTCAAAATCATGCAATATTTTAGTATTTTAGTTTGTTTTGTATTTGGGCCATGATTTTTTTTTTTTAAGATAGTGTTTTTCTTGGAGGTCCTAAATGTGAATTCATTATTGAGATAGGGCACTTCTTTCTCTCTCTCTCTCTCTTTTTTTTTTTTTTTTACTGTGTCACTAATAACAAGCATCATGGTCATTCTGTACATTTGTACATTGCTTGGAAGCTATAAGTTTTTTCTTGGAGATATCATTCATGGAATGTGCTGACATCCTGTTCCAGTTGGACCAATTGCTTTCTCAGCCTCACACACAGATATCATCCTAGAATTTCTTTTTATTGGATACTTGGTTGAGTTTCATTCTTCTTTTTTTTTTTTTTTTTTTTTTTTTGAATTTCACTCTTTGTGTTTGGCTGTCATTTTTCTGGAGTAAATCCTCAAGTAACTTTCTCATAAAAATTGCAAAGGGGTAAACACTCTGTATATTCTCTGTGCAAAATTGTTATGATGGTGTATGTAGGCATTACCATTTTGCTCTGCTTAGATGGTCTTCCTTCTAGGTATCTGCTATAAAAGGAAGGCTGACTGGACCTCTGTGTTTGAGGGTGGAATACATTGACTGTCAGGCTTCACTCTATGGGAAGCTGGTAGGGAGTCAGCCTTTAGACAAAGAGGGGACTTGATATTCTTGAATGAGGAGGGCCACTGGAGTGTCATTGTCTCCTAAGCAGCCTTAATTCTTCCCAGGAAGTTGACTGAACTTCTTGAGAAAGGAGTCCTCTAGTTGTTGTTTTGTCTGGGGGAGATGAAGGTAAAGACAGATGTCCAGTGAGCCTCTGGCTTTGTTCTCCTCTTTGCCATGCCCATGCCAGACTTGCCAGCTCCTGGTCTGTAGGGCTAGTTATCTTCCTTCTGTGTGGCTCTTCTCACCCTTCTCTCAGTGTCACTCATTATCCTCACTTTTCATTTGCTGTCTTCTCTACTCCTCACTTGCTTGCTTCTCATACAATGTTGTAGCATATTTCTGCTTTCTTTGGTAATACCCTAAATGTCTTTTCTGTTTTCCTCCGTTTTTCATATAACTTGAGCCAGATTTTCTCAGGCAAGAACACGTGCCATTGCCCTAATGAGATTATAAGCCTGGGCATGGCGTTAAAGGTGGCTTGTCCAAATCTCCTTGGTACAGGTTAAGGCACTGAGGACTCAGGAGACTGAATTGTCCATGTTCGCACAGCTAAGCTCATGACAGGGCCAGGGCTGTGTCCAGCTCTCCTGAATGTCCTGCCTGTGCTTACTCCCTAGATTGCAGGTTTCTTCCTGTGCCTGGGAGAATTCATGTGAAATTTTGTCACCTTAAGTGGAAGATCTGTTTATGATGAAAAATGCCCTTTAGTGTAAGAGATTCCAAAAGGCAGGTTCTTAGACTATGTTGGGTAGATGTAGTAACAAAATTTTAAGTCTTTCCATAGCTCCAAATTATTAAACCTTTGTTTGGAAATAATAGAGTTTGGGGATTAGAGATACAAAAGGAGGATGAAGAATCTGCCCTTATTGAACAGCTCTGCTACCATCATATTTTTCTTCTTGTTTGACCTGATTTAACAGTGAGGCAAGCTCTGATGAGACTTATAGACTATTTGCAAATGGTTGCAAAACTGCAGCCCTCCCAGAAGCTGGATTGTTTTTTCTGTTTAGTTTTTTTGTGTGACTTTGTGACAAAATCATATGCAAGTAGAAGTTAGTTTAGTTTTATTCACATGTGTACACTTTCGAGAAACTTCGTGTGGAGAACTTGACTGATATACTTTGCACCAAACTGTTAGGAACATTAAGTGAATTAAATGGAGAGGGGAATGCATCTGTTTTATAATAGGTGCTGGAAAATGGACTATCACCAATACTGTGTAGTCAAGGATGGAAGTAGGAGGCTAATAGAGTTGCAGTGTGTATGCTGAAAAAAGACAACTTTCATTCCAAAGAAATGAGAAAGAAGTAAGAAATGAGTCTTACTTCTGTTGTCTTCCATGGAGGACCTTGACAGGAAGAGCAAGTTTTGTCTCAGTGATGTGCAGAGTTGGTCTTTAAGTTGCATGATACCATCAATATCTTGCTCTGGCTTAAAAAAAAATTATCAGCTTTGAGAAAAATAGTCTCTAATAGTAACTTAGATTTTAGATTTCTCCTTCCCTGCCAGTCTAGGGTGATACGAACATTTTGAAAAAACTAGAGGTAGCTTTTTATCACACACACACAAAAGAAAAAATTCCCTCCTGCACATTTGTTTTTTGAAGGACAGGTTTCTGCTTCTATCTTTTTGTTTTCTAGGATGAGGATGATGAATGGCAGCTTTCAGATGTATTTCTCAAAAAAATGAATGAGAAAGAGCTGTTTCTGATTCAGGCTTCCAATTCCTGGGAGCAATGGATGAAGTAGGAAGTAGAGAGAGCTGTGGATTACAGAAAGGTCAATATGAGGAGCTGCTTTTCTTGTAAATGCATTTCATTTGGAAAGCATGTGTACTTAATGAAGGAATTAATTTGTGTGGAATTTAAAAAACCAAACTTTTGATAATACATGTGAATAAAACTCAAATTGCACTGAAGTATTTACAAATTTTAAGTTACCGTCTTTGGCATTCTAGCTGGATTATTTCACCTAAAATGCAGATCTAACTTTGTTACTTTTCTGATTGCGGTCTTGTTGTGCTGCTCCACAAATTCCTAAGCAATAGTGTCTGAGCCCGTTGTACATTGCCTTCTCTCTCTGTCCGAAGCCTTATTTTCCACCCTTCCTGCTTGACACCTGATGCATTATACTGTAGTGGTTCCTTCATACTCTGCTGCTCTGCACTTCACAAAGATCCTTCTCTCTGGAATACCCTTCCTATTTTTATTTGGCCAACTCTTGCTGGATAAACCATCATTCTGTCCTGAAAGTCTTCCCTTAAATTGGTGGGACTAAGACCCACTTTTCTAGACTCAGTGGCTTTCGGCTTACTACTGAGTATCTTACATTTCTCTTTAGGTGTAAGTTGACCTTGTAGACTATGAGCATCTGATGAGTGGAGACTATGCCTTATTCATTTTTGCACGTGTTGGGTGGGTGCAGTGCGGACCATGTAATATGCGCATAGTAAGTGTTTGCCAATAACTTCTAAATATCCAACTCAAGTAATATTTCAGTTACTTCCTATTTAGTACTAAGACTGAACTGAAAACCCACAAGAAAGTTTCACGATGTTAGGTGGTAAATAGGCAGTTAATTCAGGAAGTAAGTAACAGATTATTATTTTTCTCCCAGTGGCAGGGTCACACCATTTTTAATGAATTTGGATAAATCTACTACCTGTGCAAAGCATGTGTGTTCATACAGCAAGTGCATTAGGAATCACAGATAATACTTAGAATCAAGGACTATAAGAATTGCAGTATGTCCTTAGATATCTTCCAGGTCAATTATCTATGTGATGCAAGGATCCTTCCCACAATAGTTCTGATAAATAGTCATGCAATTTCTACCTAAACACCTCCTGTAATGGCCCCTCTTTATCTCACCAGGAAGCTCAATCCACTTTTGGACCACTTTAATTTTCAGGATGCTTTTTATATTGGCTCAAATCTACTTCTTATAACATTTATCCATTGGTCCTGATTCTTCCTCTTGAAGAGGAGGAAGACACAATAAATCTAATTTCTCTTCTTCCTTTAACCTTGCAGATATTGGTGCGTCATCAAGTGTCCCATAAGACTTCTCTTCTCCAAGTGAACTTTTCTTAAGTTCTGTAATTGTTCTTCATATTCTGTGCATTCTGTTCCCCTTACTATCCTAGTCACTCTACTCTACTGTGCTTTAGTTTGTCCAGAAGTGAACATGAGAGTCCAGGTTTCCTTATCAGTGAGCATTTGAGCAAGACCGGGGCACACGTTACACTGAACACTGTAATTCAGTTTCTGAAGCCTGAGATTTCACTACCTTTTTTTGGCAACCATGAAACTCTGCTGACACATATGGAACTTTCAATTAATAAAAACTTCTAGGATTGTTTCCCTCGTACTGCTACTAAGCCTTTCTGGGATCTGGTTATCCTGCTTATGCCTTCTGAATGATGCTACATGAAAAATTTCCAATCAATAAACATCGACCAGCTACTTGATAATATTCATACTTGTAGGTCAAAACCAGAATGTAATAGTGCCCATGCCTGAAGGTCGAAAAAGTACTTTCTGGTAGTTCTTATTTTGTTTATTCATTTTTCTTTCGGCATGAAGACAATCAGATTATAGTCAGCAAACCATTTAAATACTAAAATTTTCATAATTTATCTATTTATATCAGTATTGTTATTTAGAACACTGACCCTACAAGGTTATATACCTAGTCCAACAATGCCTTCTTTGTTGGTTGATTAGGACAATAACATTTTTGGGGGGTGCCTACTTAGTGCTTAGAGCTTAGTGTTCAAACCATTTTTCAAACTTCAACTTTCGAATTGCATTTAAACCCAGTGCATGAACCACACAGCAACATTATTCTCACTATTTTCAGTCACATTTCTCTTTCTGAGTACAAGGTTCTAGTTCAGTGGTCTTGTCTCCATATGACCTTTAGTCACCTCCTGACATCAATTACATCCTCAATGATGGCTACTACTCCGTTCCCCCTTGAATATATTAATACGCGTCCCCATGCAGGCCCCTGGAGCAGTTGTACCACTCAGATGGCCAAACAGCCTCACCAGTCTTGCCTGCATCCTCTCTGTTTAAAAACAGGACTCCCAGAAATTCTACCTCGAGGCCCCAGATCCTGCCAAAAAGAGATTTGTTTCCTCCTCTATTCTTAGACCAATTACCAAATAAAGCACTCCACAGAGAATCCAGATGAAATATTTCTCCACCCAGTTGGTAAGAAAAGTAATGAAACCAACCCGCTGTGCTGAGCAGCAATGTGACACTGAGTTATAGCAACTACCGTAGATAGGAACTCAGCTGCAGGCTCCTGTCAGACCCATCTGGGCATTTCTAACCACTGTCCTTAGCAATGTTCACAAAGCGCCTCGTCTTAGACTCAGAAAGGCAGCTCACAGCCCTTAGGGGTATGGTATGAGGTAAAATAAAAAAATAAAAAATTTAAAAGCATGCATTAAGTGTGCTTCTCAGTCTGGCTGTAGATACAAGGCTGTTTGCAGAGCTTAGATAAATAAGAATAAGGGCCTGCCTAGCTGGATCTAGCATTTGCTTGCTCTCAGAAGTTGCAGTGAGAGGAGAAGAACTCTTGTTTGGCCAGGTGTAGCCTTTGCTCTTATCAGCCACCCTTTCCCACCCTTGTTGGTACCATGAAGTTTAGGGAACATATGACTCCTAATAGAAATAGAACATATGTCTCCTAATAGAAATCACTACACATTCTGTAATCTGCAGTTCTTATTCAGGGCGATCCAAATCACTGTCATTTCTTTCTACTAACCAGATTTTGCTGAAATTCTGGAAAACTCTGGAATACTTTTTTTTCTGTTTGAAAAATCAAGCAACACATATTTCGTTTTAAATGGCAGACTGAATGAAGTAGGTATAACTCATTTTCCTATGTCATTGCATAAAATTTGGTTAAAAATCTACTTAATCTTTCTCATTAGGAAACAAACAAAAAGGAAGAAGAAATGTCAAGCTGTCTAGCTGCAACAAGGAATATATTGCATTTCGTCAATAATAGTAATAGTGATGATTACGGGGCTGATGACAGTAATGATGCCATGGGTTTCTTTAGTTGGGAAAATTGACACAGTCGCATAGACTGGTGGTATGCAAGAAGTTAGTCTGAGTAATGTAAGTTTTAAAATTAGTGAAGCAAGAATTTTAATGATTTTAAAAAGGGTAGTACTAATACTGTGTATGTATAAAGCACTGTGAAATGTATAAAGCATTTTCACATGTCAACAAGGGATATTGAATGGATATTCAATAAGGGATGTTGAAATGTGAAAAATCCCTTACTGAAAAGGGATTTTTCATTAAGGGATTTTGGAAAAGCAGGAAGCAAGGTTCAGATGGTTTAAGTGGCAAGACCTGGATTTACTGTTCTGTGTGCCACCTATTCTCAGTTCAGTAAAACTGACTCAGTCAATCCAAGTTTTCCTGATTTGGTAGATTTATGAAAGCCTATATATTGAACTCATTTGTGACATGCAGACTCTTTTTAAAAAAAATTTGTTTTTTATTTTAACGGTTTTTGGGAAACAGGTGGTGTTTGGGTACATGAATAAGTTCTTTAGTGGTGATTTCTGAGATTTTGGTGCACCCATCACCCAAGCAGTGTACATTGTACCCAATGTGTAGTCTTTTATCCCTCACCCTGCTCTCACCCTTTCCTCCAAGTTCCCAAAGTTTATTGCAACATTCTTGGTTTTCCGTTCCAGAGTTAATTCACTTAGAATAAGGATCTCCAATTCCATCCAGGTTGCTGTGAACACCATTATTTCATTCGTTTATATGGCTGAGTAGTACTCCATTATATTGATATCTCTATATCTATATCTATGTCTATATAGATATAGATATACAACATTTTCTTTATCCGCTCATTGATTGATGGGCATTTGGGCTGGTTCCATATTTTTGCAATTGCAAATTGTGTTGTTATAAACATGCAGGTGCAAGTATCTTTTTCGTATAATGACTTCTTTTCCTCTGGGTAGATGCCCAGTAGTGGAATTGCTGGATCAAATGGCAGATCCACTTTTAGTTCTTTAAGGAATCTCCACACTGTTTTCCATAGTAGTTGTACTAGTTTACATTCCCACCAACAGTGTAAAAGTGTTCCCTTTTCACCACATCCACACCAACATCTATTTTTTTTTTTAAATTTTTTCATTATGGCCATTCTTGCAGAAGTGAGGTGGTATTGCATTGTGGTTTTGATTTGCATTTCTCTTATAATTAGTGATGGTGAGCATTTTTCTATATGCTTGTTGACCATTTGTATATCTTCTTTTGAGAATTATCTATTCATGTGACATATAGACTCTTGATCCTAATGGTGACAAAAATATCTGTAGTGGAGATGATATATTAAATTTTTTCAGATATATTTCTATTATAAATTTTGGTATCTTGAGGGCTTCTCAATTATTGAAATAATGAGCTGAAAAGACCAATGAAAAAGGCTTTTCTAAATCTGTGTAGCCTATCAGTGATATGGTCTAGAGGACTCAGATTATTTATTTTTTTCTAGAAATGTTCAGAAGTTTCCTGTTCTGCCCCTGTAGGCTGAACCAAAGGTCTTCCTGGATAGAAGGAAGACATGATGTTGAGGAAAATGAACAATTTTCCCTTCTATTCTGAGAAGATTATGGAAATCAGAAGGTCAGTGTCAGAGCCCTTGTTTTTCTTCTCTTAGGGCCCAACTTGGGACAGGAAAGGGACTGTGGCTTTAGAAAGTAGTATCTGTTTTGGTATGGATGATCTGCAGAAACCTTTGCTCCTTTGGCCTACTGTAGTGAAGACTCAAGCCCTCAGGAAAATCATAGCTCTAGTAGGCTTGGCACTGTGGCCATCATGGTGCCTGAGTGAATGTAGGTGGTATCAGGAGCCCAGGTCTGCCATTCTGGACCCCAGGGACTTATGTAACTCCAAGTCCCAGGGAGGAGAGGTGGAGATGCTGAGGGCCCTGGTAAACCAGCAGAGTCCCTCATACAGGAGAGAGTTCATTTTCGGTGAGGATTTAAAGATGAGAATAAATAGCTCAGATCCTGGGTTCCAGCAGTTGGTGCCAGCACATGATCTCAAATGGCCAGGCAGGTCCATTTGTTCCTCTGTGGTCATCTGTTCAGGGAGAAACTCAGTCTGGGTCCTCTGCAGCAGAGGCCGGTGAGAATCCAGATGACCAGGTAAAGCTGTGAGGACCCCCTTTCTTCCTCTATCACACCATCATTAATGAGCATCCCTGGCCCCTCCAACCAGTCACTTTCTTGAATTGGAGGATGGGGAGGGAAAGATTTTATGCAAATAGATCAAGCAATTAATTAAAAAGGCTGCCATAATTATTGCATCAGATCAAGGTTGATAGATTGAAAAAGCATTTTATTTTATTTTTTCCAGGTTTGCTCTTTTTTTTTTTTCAGGTTTGCTCTGGGGGATTAGGGTTTGTGAGGATGATCAGATGGGTTACGGAGAGAAAGTATAAATTTCCATATTTGATCAACGCTAAGATAACCTTGATTATTAGAACCATTGTTTAATCAATTACTGAGAAAGAAAAAAAGTTACTACATTAGTCAGGGTTCAAGCAAAGAAATAGAACTAGTAGGAGCTATGTATTAAGAGATTTATTGCAAGGAGTTGGCTTATATGATTGTTGGGGGTGGTTACGCAAGTCTGTAATCCAAAGGGTAGGACACTAGGAAGGGCAGGCCGAGACTCCCAGGCATAAGTCCATAGGCAAAATTCCTTTTTCACCAGGGAAGCCTCAGCTCTGTACTTAAGGCTTTGCAACAGAT
Source organism: Macaca nemestrina (assembly GCF_043159975.1). Taxonomy (NCBI): domain Eukaryota; kingdom Metazoa; phylum Chordata; class Mammalia; order Primates; family Cercopithecidae; genus Macaca; species Macaca nemestrina. The sequence goes on along the minus strand of NC_092140.1, from coordinate 76,649,462 downwards.
TGAATCAGGCCCACCAAAACTATCTAGGATAATCTTCCTTACTTATAGTCAACTGATTATGGCCTTTAATCACATCTACAAATACCTTCAATGCAACACTTAGATTAGCATTTGATTGAATAGCTGGAGACTGTAGCCTAGTCAATTTGACACAAAAACTGATCATCACAGCTACCAATTAAACTGTGGCAAGTTCTGGTGAGACATATTTCAATTTTAGAGGTGTTAAAACATAAAAAAATTAGAATTTATGAAATGTGGTACGTTTTCTGGGTATAGTGCAAGTAATTGAGAACTGTATTACCTAACTTTATTTAGTAATTCTGGGGATTAGTAGTGATTTGTAATCTTGTAATGACTTGTAATTCTAGATATTGGTAGTAATTACAACTACCCCTTTGCAAAGAGAAAGTCCCAGGTACCAAGAAAGGGAAGTCACTTCCTGAGGATTATATCAGGCCAGGCTGGAATTAGGATCCTGTTTTCCACCCCCGTGTTCTTTCCGTCTAGATCCCTATATCTTATTAGAATCACAGGCAAAGAAGATTGGTGAAATGTGAATTGTGTTTCCCTGGCTGGTGTCTCTGATCATCTGAGAGTTCCAAAGTGTGTAAAATGATTTCGTGAAGCCTAATGGAAAGTCTGCATTTCATGTGAGGTAAAGTTTTGTGGGCTAAATAAGATGTTAAGTTGCTTTGCTTTTAGCCAGAGTTTTATGTAGTCCCTTTGGTCACTTTTCTGTCACATGCTCATCAGAAACTGTGATGACCAGTTATTTAGGTTGTGTGGGTCATTCTCCTGCTTCCTCTCAAGTTCATTCTCTACCTTCCTTCACTTTGCATCAAAGGGAATCACTTTTCCTAAGGTTACTTGCCAATGACTTCTGAGTAGGTTCAGCGAATGGGAGGCACCAGGGGAAGCCTAGAGGGTGGGAGAGGGGAGAAGCCAGGGAGTGTCTCCCTTCTTGCTCTGCCCTGGGCTGGGTCTCCCTCAGTGGCTGTGTTTCTGCAGTGGCTCTCACTTTGCCTGGATAGTCACTGCCTGCACAGTCCCATCCCACCAGGCAGCCTCCACCACAGTTCTGGCTCCCACTGATGGTCGCGGCTTTTGGACGGCAATAGCAACGTCTCTTATTGTTCCTTTGGCTGTAGGAATGGCAATGGCTTTCTGCTCTTGTCTCGGCACTCCTTAGGGACTCTTTCAGGTCTCCCATCATTTGCGTAATGAATTCCTCATAGCAAATCTTCTGTATTTGGAATAGCTATAGTGGTCCTATGTTCCTGATATGTGGGATTAAAAAAATTAATTATTCTGGGAAAAGTAAATCAGTTATTACTTGAGAGATACATATTTGGGTAGATACCATCATTCAAAACATGGCTTCTGTGTTGGGCTGTTTTTGTGTTGCTATAAAGAAATATAAATCTGGGTAATTTATAAAGAAAAGAGGTTTAACTGGCTCATGGTTCTGTAGGCTGTACAGGAAGCATGGCTCCAGCATCTACTTCTGGTGAGGCCTCAGGAAGCTTGCAATCATGGTAGAAGGTGATGGAAAGCCAGTGTGTCACATGGGGAGAGTGAGAGCAAGTGGTAGGGGGAAGCTCCCAAACTTTTAAACAACCAGATCTCACATGTACTAACTGATGGCTTCCCTGCAATTCCTTAAAAAAGAATAGAATTGATTGCCATTTGAGAGCATGCGGACTGTTTGAAGGGAGGGCTAGAATTTGCTGTTCAATGTTCAGCACATTCTGGGAGCCTAATAAACACTGATTCAAGGAATCCAAGTCTTCCAGACTCATAAGCCATTCGTGAGTCATGTTATCACCAAGGAAATGGAACGAAACCATTCCTGAGGGATCTGCCTCCATGATCCAGTCACCTCACAACAGGCCCCATCTCCAACACTGGGGATTACACCTTAACATGAGATTTGAAGGGGACAAACTTCCAAACCATATCAGCTCCCAACAGGAAAAATATGAAAAAGAAGAAAAGGGACGTTGGCAGTGAAAGGGCTGGGAAGCCCTGAGCAGTAGAGGCACATATGGTAGTGCTGAAGCGAGCCTTAGCAGCCACCAGAGAAATAGGGGTACTTGTCCTGGGCCTCTTAGCAGTTCACAAGTGAACAACCAGGACCAGAATGCAGTTGTTTTTGCCTCCAGCCACGTATTACATAACAGAATTGGAAGCACTTGGAATCAGAGAGAACCAAGTTAAAATCCCAGCTCCACTGTGCATTTCCTCTGTGACACCAGGCAAGCCTCTTACTGTCTCTGAATCTCAGTGTTCTCATCTTGAAATTGAAACTACACTTCCCAGTGTTCGTGAAACTGTAAGGAGTCACTTGTAAGTGTATTTGGTGGAGTGTTTGGCCAGAGTAGCCACTAAATATGTTACATTTCCTTCCTCCCATTCAGGACTTTTCTATAACACTATCCAGGAACAATTAAAATTTCCAAGAAGGTAGTTTCTTTTATTTTTTTTAACTTTCTTAAAATTTCTGCCTTCCCCTTTTGCTGACTTTCAACAAAGCAAAATAAAGGAGCTGACCAAATGCTTTAATAATATAACTTGGCTGGGCACGGTGGCTCACGCCCGTAATTCCAGCACTTTGGGAGGCTGAGGCAGGTGGATCACTAAGGTAGGGAGTTCGAGACCAGCCTGACCAACATGGTGAAACCCTGTCTCTACTAAAAATACAAAAATTAGCCGGATGTGGTGGTGGGAGCCTGTAATCCCAGCTACTCGGGAGGCTGAGGCAGGAGAATTGCTTGAACCCAGGAGACGGAGGTTTCAGTGAGCCAAGATTGCACCATTGCACTCCAGCCTGGGCAACAGATCGAGACTCCATCTCAAAAAAACAAAAAACACAAACAAACAGACAAAACCCTCAATGCTTTAAAAAAATCTTGCAATTCCTTAAAAAAGAGTAGAATTGATTGCCATTGAGAGCAAGTGGACTGTTTGAAGGGAGGGCTAGAATTTGCTGTTCAATGTTTAGCACAGTCTGGAAGCCTAATAAACACTGATTCAAGGAATAAGCCATTTGTGAGTTAAAACAAGCCTCCCTTGTGGTTCTTGGACATTCTTCTCTACACTATCTGTAGTTGCCATTTTGCCCCTTACATTACAGTCAGAAGTACATTTGCATGGAGTTATATATGCCACAGGCCTGCTCTAGGACACTTGGCAATCAGCAATCATTCAGACCTGCTTTCCTTCATTTTCCTTATTGGTTCCAGGTTGAACATAAGTCTCGTTACCTTTCAAGGGCCTGCTCCTATGGGCCCATGCCCCAGAAGCCCTAAGCCTTTTGGCCCAGTAGAAAAGCTGAGTTACATGAGAAGGCAACAGCTTCATAATGACCCCCAGCCCCAGCATTGTTACCCCCTGCACTGCTATTGTAGGAGTGTAAAGAAGCAGTCGTTTGGACTACTAAATGCCGTTCTTCTCTCTTGAGATCACCTTGGATTGGACAACACCCAAATGAGCAGGATTGCCTTTGCTTTCAAAACGGTGATACCTGGAGCACAGGTATCCACCTACCCCCATATCCCATGCTTTGAAAACTATGTGGTATTAATGTTTTATGAACTGTGCTTGAATATTGGGCATCCTCCTATATTGCACCTTGATATTCTTGGCTGTATATGGGGAGTTCTTTCACTTTTAAGGGAGGTGGACTTAGAAGTTTATTGTTTATGTTGTGTTTTCCTTTCAGGTAGTTCCACCGTGTGTAACAATGATGCAAAGCAGGCAGAGAGCTGACCTAATGCTTTCAAGTGGGGCAGAGGTAAGCAAACAGATTTTTCCCTGATTAATGCTATCAGTTTAATTTTGTTGAATAAATGGATGGAATTAGGCTGAGGAGTGTAGGTTCTTGCCAGATCCACCAGAAAAGGTGGTAGATAGAGTTATAATTAGAGTAGTAATCAGAGGGGTTTAAATTCTGCAGATTGCTTTAACTCTCCATTTTAACATTTTTTTTCCCCTTCCCTAGCAGATTACCAGAAATGGGGGTTTGAGGAATGCAGTTCTAAGCATGACCTGGGGTGATGGGACACCTCTATTTATGTCACATGGCTTTGACTTCTGTGGGACTGGGTCATATTGTTACAGCTGCAAGACTAAAAAGCATTTGAATGATTATATTTTGACTAGAATTCTTCCTACACTTTTAAGGAACATGGAAACTCCAGTCTCCTTTTCTCTCTCAATCTCTCTCTTTACTTTATCTCATTCTATTTCTCTTCTACTTTCCCACATCCCCTTTTTGGAGACTGTGCTGTACTAATCTTTTTTTTTTTTTTTCTTTTAATTATACTTTAAGTTCTGGGATACATGTGCAGAATGTGAAGGTTTGTTACACAGGTATACACGTGCCATGGTGGTTTGCTGCACCCATCAACCCGTCATCTACATTAGGTATTTCTCCTAATGCTATCCCTTCCCTAGCTTCCCACCCCAGACAGGCCTCGGTGTGTGATGTTCCCCTCCCTGTGTCCATATGTTCTCATTGTTTCACTCCCACTTATGAGTGAGAACATGCGGTGTTGGGTTTTCTCTTCCTGTGTCAGTTTGCTGAGAATGATGGTTTCCAGCTTCATCCATGTCCCTGCAAAGGACATGAACTCATCCTTTTTTATGGCTGCATAGTATTCCACAGTATATATGTGTCACATTTTCTTTATCCAGTCTATCACTGATGGGCATTTGGGTTGGTTCCAAGTCTTTGCTATTGTGAACAGTGCTGCAATAAACATACGTGTGCATGTGTCTTTATAGTAGAATGATTTATAATCTTTTGGATATATACCCAGTAATGGGATTGCTGGATCAAATGGTATTTCTGGTTCTAGATCCTTGAGGAATCACCACACTGTCTTCTACAATGGTTGAACCAATTTACATTCCCACCAACAGTGTAAAAGCCATCCTATTTCTCCACATCCTCTCCAGCATCTGTTGTTTCCTGACTTTTAAATGATTGCCATTCTAACTGGCGTGAGATGGTATCTCATTGTGGCTTTGATTTGTATTTCTCTAATGATCAGTGATGATGAGCTTTTTTTTTTTTCATATGTTTGTTGGCCACACAAATGTCTTCTTTTGAAAAGTGTCTGTTCATATCCTTTGCCCACTTTTTGATGGGGTTTTTTTTTCTTCTTTGTTTAAGCATTTAAGTTGTTTAAGCAATTTGTTTAAGTTCCTTGTCGATTCTGGATATTAGCCATTTGTCAGACTGATAGATTGCAAAAATTTTCTCCCATTTGGTAGGTTGCCTGTTCATGGTGATGATAGGTTCTTTTGCTGTGCAGAAGCTCTTTAGTTTAATTAGATCCCGTTTGTCTATTTTGGGTTTTGTTGCCATTGCTTTTGGTGTTTTAGTCATAAAATCTTTGCCCATGCGTATGTCCTGAATAGTATTGGCTAGGTTTTCTTCTAGGGTTTTTATGATTTTAGGTCTTACATTTAAGTCTTTAATCCATCTTGAATTAATTTTTGTATAAGGTGCAAGGAAGGGATCCGGTTTCGGTTTTCTGCATATGGCTAGCCAGTTTTCCCAATACCATTTATTAAATAGGGAATCCTTTCACCATTTCTTGTTTTTGTCAGGTTTGTCAAAGATCAGATGGTTGTAGATGTGTGGCGTTATTTCCGACGCCTCCATTCTGTTCCATTGGTCTATATATCTGTTTTGGTACCAGTACCATGCTGTTTTGGTTACTGTAGCCTTGCAGTATAGTTTGAAGTCAGGTAGCGTGATGCCTGCAGCTTTGTTCTTCTTGCTTAGGATTGTTTTGGCTATATGGGCTCTTTTTTGGTTCCATATGAAATTTAAAGTGTTTTTTTCTAATTCTGTGAAGAAAGTCAATGGTAGCTTGATGGCGATAGCATTGAATCTGTAAATTACTTTGGGCAGTATGGCCATTTTCATGATATTGATTCTTCCTATCCATGAGAATGGAATGTTTTTCCATTTTTTTGTGTTCTCTCTTATTTTCTTGAGCAGTGGTTTGTAGTTCTCCTTGAAGAGGTCCTTCACATCCCTTGTAAGTTGGATTTCTAGGTATTTTATTCTCTTAGTAGTAATTGTGAATGGGAGTTCACTCATGTTTTGGCTGTCTATTAGTGGTGTATAGGAATGCTTATGAGTTTTGTACATTGATTTTGTATCCTGAGGCTTTGCTGAAGTTGCTTATCAGCTTAAGGAGATTTTGGGCTGAGACGATGGGGTTTTCTAAATATGCAATCATGTCATCAGCAAACAGAGACAATTTGACTTCCTCTCTTCCTGTTTGAATACACTTTATTTCTTTTTCTTGCCTGATTGTCCTGGCCAGAACTTCCAATACTATGTTGAATAGAAGTGGTAAAAGAGGGCATCCTTGTCTTGTGCCAGTTTTCAAAGGGAATGCTTCCAGCTTTTGCCCATTCAGTATGATACTGGCTGTGGGTTTGTCATAAATAGCTCTTATTATTTTGAGATTTATTCCATCAATACCTGGTTTATTAAGAGTTTTTAGAATGAAGTGGCATTGAATTTTATGAAAGACCTTTTCTGCATCTATTGAGATAATCATGTGGTTTTGTCATTGGTTCTGTTTATGTGATGGATTATGTTTATTGATTTGCATATGTTGAACTAGTCTTGCATCCCAGGGAATGATAAGCTGACTTGATTGTGGTAGGTAAGCTTTTTGATGTGCTGATAGATTTGGTTTGCCAGCCATTTAATTGAAAATTTTCACATTGATATTCATCAGCAATATTGGCCTGAAATTTTCTCTTTTTTTGTGTGTTCTGTACCGGGTTTTGGTATCAAGGTGATCATGGCCTCATAAAGTGAGTTAGGGAGGAGTTCCTCTTTTTCTATTGTTTGGAATAGTTTCAGAAGGAACGGTACCAGCTCCTCTTTGTGCCTCTGGTAGAATTCAGCTGTGAATCCATCTGGTCCTGGACTTTTTTTTGATTGGTAGGCTATTAATTACCGCCTCAATTTCAAAACTTGTTATTTGTCTATTCAGGGGTTTGACTTCTTCCTGGTTTAGTCTTTGGAGGGTGTATGTGTCCAGGATTTACTCATTTCTTCTAGATTTCCTAAGTTATTTGGGTAGAGGTGTTTATAGTATTCTTTGATGGTAGTTTGTATTTCTGTGGGATCAGTGGTGATATCCCTTTTATCATTTTTTATTGTGTCTATTTGATTCTTCTCTCTTTTCTTCTTTATGAGTCTGCCTAGCGGTCTATCTATTTTGTTAATCTTTTCAAAAAAAACACCTCCTGGATTCACTGATTTTTTTGAAGGGTTTTTCGTGTCTCTATCTCCTTCTATTCTGCTCTGATCTTGGTTATTTCCTGTCTTCTGCTAGCTTTTGAGTTTGTTTGCTCTTGCTTCTCTAGTTCTTTTAATTGTGATGTTAGGGTGTTGATTTTAGATCTTTCACGCTTTCTCCTGTGGACATTGAGTGCTATAAATTTCTCTCTAAATGCTGCTTTAGCTGTGTCCCAGAGATTCTGATACATTGTGTCTTTGTTCTCACCGGTTTCAAGGAGCTTATTTATTTCTGCCTTAATTTTGTTATTTACCCAGTAGTCATTCAGGAGCAGATTGTTCAGTTTCCATGTAGTTGTGCGGTTTTGAGTGAGTTTTTTAATCCTGAGTTCTAATTTGATTGCACTGTGGTCTGAGAGACTATTTGTTATGATTTCTGTTCTTTTGCATTTGCTGAGGAGAGTTTTGCTTCCAATTATGTGGTCAATTTTAGAATAAGTGCAAGGTGGTGCCGAGAAGAATGTATATTCTGTTGATTTGGGGCAGAGAGTTCTGTAGATGTTTATTAGGTCTGCTTGGTCCAGAGCTGAGTTCAAGTCTTGAATATCCTTGTTAATTTTCTGTCTCATTGATCTGTCTAATATTGACAGTGGGATGTTAAGTTCTCCCACTATTATTGTGTGGGAGTCTAAGTCTCTTTATAGGTCTCTAAGAACTTGCTTTATGAATCTGGGTGCTCCTGTGTTGGGTGCATATATATTTAGGATAGTTAGCTCTTCTTGTTGCATTGATCCCTTTACCATTATGTAATGCTGTTCTTTGTCTTTTTTGATCTTTGTTGGTTTAAAGTCTGTTTTACCAGAGACTAGGATTGTAACCTCTGTTTTTTTTTTTTTCTTTCCATTTGCTTGGTAAATATTCCTCCATCCCTTGATTTTGAGCCTATATGTATCTTTGCATGTGAGATGGGTCTCCTGAATACAGCACACTGATGGGTCTTGACTCTTTCCAATTTGCCAATCTGTGTCTTTTAATTGGGGCATTTAGCCCATTTATATTTAAGATTAATATTGTTATGCATGAATTTGATCCTGTCATTATGATGCTAGCTGGTTATTTTTCCCATTAGTTGTTGCAGTTTCTTCAAACTGTTGATGGTTTTTACAATTTGATATGTTTTCGCAGTGGCTGGTGCCAGTTTTTCCTTTCCATATTTAGTGCTTCCTTTAGGAGCTCTTGTAAGGCAGGCGTGGTGGTGACAAAATCTCTCAGCATTTGCTTGTCTGTAGAGGATTTTATTTCTCCTTTGCTTACGAAGCTTACTTTAACTGGATATGAAATTCTGAGTTGAAAATACTTTTCTTTAAGAATGTTGAATATTGGCCTCCACTCTCTTCTGGCTTGTAGGATTTCTGCAGAGAGATCCACCGTTAGTCTGATGGGCTTCCCTTTGTGGGTAACCCAACCTTTCTCTCTGGCTGCCCTTAACATTTTTTCCTTCATTTCAACCTCAGTGAATCTGATGATTAGGTGTCTTGGGGTTGCTCTTGTCGAGGTGTATCTTTGTGGTGTTCTCTGTATTTCCTGAATTTGAATGTTGGTCTGTCTTGCTAGGTTGAGAACTCTCCTGGATAATATCCTGAAGAGTGTTTTCCAGCTTGGTTCCATTCTCCCCATCACTTTCAGGTACACCAATCAAACGTAGGTTTGGTCTTTTCACATAGTCCCATATTTCTGGAAGGCTTTGTTTGTTCCTTTATATTCTTATTTCTCTAATCTTGTCTTCATGCTTTATTTTATTAAGCTGATCTTCAGTCTCTGATATCCTTTCTTCTGTTTGATTGATTGGCTGTTGATACTTGTGCCTGCTTCACAAAGTTCTTGTGCTGTGTTTTTCAGCTACATCAAGTCATTTATGTTCTTCTCTAAACTGGTTATTCTAGTTAGCAATTCCTCTAACCTTTTTTAAAGGTTCTTAGCTTTCTTTCTTTGGGTTAGAACAGGCTCCTTTAGCTCAGAGGAGTTAGTTATTACCCACCTTCTGAAGTCTACTTCTGTCAATTCATCAAACTCATTCTCCATCTAGTTTTGTTCCTTGCTGGAGAGAAGTTGTGATCCTTTGGAGGAGAAGAGGCATTCTGGTTTATGGAATTTTCAGGCTTTTTGTGCTGGTTTTTCCTCATCTTCGTGTATTTATCTACCTTTTGTTTTTGATGTTGGTGACCTTCAGATGGGGTTTCTATGTGGATGTCCTTTTTGTTGATGTTGATGCTACTCTTTTCTGTTTGTTAGTTTTCCTTCTAATAGTCAGGTCCCTCTGCTGTAAGTCTGCCAGAGTTTGCTGGAGGTCCATTCTAGACCCTGTATGCCTGGATATCACCAGTGGAGGCTGCAGAATAGCAAAGATTGCTGCCTGCTCCTTCCTCTGGAAACTTTGTCCCAGAGGGGCACCCATGAGATGCCAGCCAGAGCTCTCCTGTATGAGGTATCTGTCAACCCCTGCTGGGAGGTGTCTCCCAGTCAGGAGGCATGGGGGTCAGGGACCCACTTGAGGAGGCAGTCTGTCCCTTAGTAGAGCTCAAACACTGTGCTGGGAGATCTGCTGCTCTCTTCAGAGCCAGCAGGCAGGCATGTTTAAGTCTGCTGAAACTGTGCCCACAGCCATCCTTTCCTCTAGGTGCTCTGTCCCAGGGAGACAGGAGTTTTATCTATAAGCCCCTGACTGGGGCTGCTGCCTTTCTTTCAGAGATGCCCTGCCCAGAGAGGAGCAATCTAGAGAGGCAGTCTGGCTACAGTGGCTTTCCTGAGCTGTGGCAGGCTCTGCGCAGTTCGAACTTCCCAGCAGCGTTTTTAACACCATGAGAAGAAAACTGCCTACTCAAGACTCAGTAATGGCAGACGCCCCTCCCCCCACCAAGCTCCAGTGTCCCGGGTTGACTTCAGACTGCTGTGCTGGCAGTGAGAATTTCAAGCCTGTGGATCTTAGCTTGCTGGGCTCCATTGTGGTGGGATCCACTGAGCTAGACCACTTGGCTCCCTGGCTTCAGCCTCCTTTCCAGGGGAGTGAACACTTCTGTCTTGCTGGCATTCTAGGCCCCACTGGGGTATGAGTGGTGCATGAAAAAAAAAACTGCAGCTAGCTTGGTGTCTGCCCAAATGGCTGCCCAGTTTTGTGCTTGAAACCCAGGGCCCTGGTGGCGTAGGGACCTGAGAGAATCTCCTGGTCTGTGGGTTGCAAAGACTGTGGGAAAAGCATAGTATCTGGGCTGGAGTGCATCGTTCCTCATGGCACAGTCTCTCATGGCTTCCCTTGGCTAGGGGAGGGAATTCTCCCACCCATTGTGCTTCCCGGGTGAGGCAATGCCCCACCCTGCTTTGCCTTGCCCTCCATGGGCTGCACCCACTGTCTAACCAGTCCCAATGAGATGAGCCAGGTACCTCAGTTGGAAACGTAGAAATCACCCACCTGCGTTGATCTAGCTGGCAGCTGCAGACGGGAGCTGTTCCTATTCAGCCATCTTGCCAGCTCGTACTAATCTTTTATTAATTGTTGAATATCATGTGCCATTCATGGAGTGCACCCTGGTATTCTTGGATGCATATGGAGAACTTCTTCACTTTGAAGTGAGTTTGGATTCAGAAGGTTATTTTTCATGTGGTTTTCTTTCAGGCAATTCCATTGTGTGTGACAATGATGCACAGCAGGCAGAAAATTGACTTAAGGTTTTAGGATGGGGTCAAGCTATGGAAACAGATTCTTCTTTGGTTAATGCTGTAGGTGTGCCTGACTTCGGTGTTGTCCCAGTGACACAGACGATTGTTATCAACAGAGAAACAGTAAATAAGAGAAAACTAAGGAGTAGTATATGATTAAGAACAAAAAGAGAAACACTCAGTGTCTGTAATAATTAGATGCCAAACCAAGTTTAAGCATCTCAACTTTGCATCATAGTTATATTATTTTTGTGTAAAAAACAGTCATTGCAGTGCAGTATACTTTATACTTAATAGTGGCAAAGAAAGCTAATATTTACCGGTGTCTGCAATTTACCAAACACTGTACTGGGAACCTTATTTCCATTATCTTAATTAAGCAATGCAACAATATTTTGAGATATGAATTTATATTAGTGTATGGGACATATAGATCAAGTGCTTAGCACACATGCCCATATATATGTACACACACATCCCCATGCCACTGATAGAATTTTTCGATTTAAATAACTGAAGTGGCAGTGAAATACCCCAATTTTCAGCCTATAAGGCTATTGGGCATTTTGTTTTTGGCATGGCAAAATAATCCCAATATAGCCCATCTTTCCCACCAATCACAACTATAAACTCTGGACAAAATACAAACAAACAAACAAACAAAAAAACACTATCTGAGGATTTTGAAAAGTAAACCGAAACAGGCAGATTGTTGAAGCGGGTCAAAACTTGGACAAGTAACCATGGGTAGTGAGTTTCTCATTTTTTCCATTCTTTCTTACAGCTGTACCCCAAGAGTTCTCATTATGGAGCAGTGAGGGAATGGTGGCAGTGTGGGCAGATAAAATCTCAATAGAAACCCAGTCCTGCTGGCTAGAGTAACTAAGAAAAGGGGCTCCAGGGGGATGGAGAGTGAAGAGAGAATACCAGAGTGGAGAGAACTGGAGAAAAAGATTCCCAATTCTGTATATGAATCTGCACCAGTCTCAGGCTCATTCTCAAAGAAAAAGAGGAGTAATAGATGCAGCTAGCATAGTACAGGTTTTGACAACCAAACTGAGGTTTGAACCACTGCCCACAGATGGCAGGATAGAACTTGCAGTCTGAGCCTAAACAGTTGATTGCCATAAAACAAGAACATTAACATTCTCCAGAGGATCATAATAGGATCCAATGTCTATAAAATGTAAATCCACAATGCCCAGATACCATTCCGAAGTTATATGACACATAAAAAAACCAGAAAAATGTGTTCACATTTTTACAGCAATGGAAAAGATAATCAACATATGACCAGATCAAGGTGACCCAAATGTTGGAATCATCAGACACAGGCTTTAAAATAGCTATTATAGCTGCATACCATGGAGTAAGGAATCCACCCTTGAAATGTATGAGAAGATAGAAGCTCTTATCAGAGAAACAGAAAGAGAGCCAAGTGGATAGCTTAAAACTGCAAAAGAATAAAATGAAAAATTTAGAACTGAAAAATGCAGTGTCTGAAAACTGGATGGGCTGAATAACCAAATGAAAATATAGAAGAAACACCCCAGTGAACTTAAGAATAGATCAATAGAAGTTATCCAATCTGAAGAACAGAGAAAAAATATTGGAAAAGAGGAACAGAACCTTAGTGACCTATAGCATAATATCGATAGGTGTCACTGGAATCTCAGAAGTAAAGGATAAAAAGACTGGGATAGACAAATATATTTGAAGAAATAATGGCCAGCATTTTTCTCAAATTTGGTAAAAGACGTAATTTACAGATTCGAGAAGCTCAATGAACCCTGAACAGGATAAAATAAAAGAATAAGATACCTGATACTCATGGAAATAAAAGCTATAAAAACCAATGATCAATTTTAAAATCCTGAAAGACAGTCGAGAAAAAAAGCATGTTGCATTCAGAGGACCAGCCATTCAAATGACTGCAGATTTCTTACCAGAAGCCAAGGAATGCCAGAAGACAGTCAAACAGCATCTTGAAAATGCTGCGAGAAGAGAACTGTTAACTTAAAATTCTTCATTCAGTGGGTATGTCTTCCAGGAATGAAAGCAAAATAAAGACATTCTCAGATTAAAAAATTTAAGAGAATATATTGCCAGGAAATCAGCATTATGAGAAATGCTAAAGTAAGTTCTTCAAGCTGATAGGAAATGATACCAGAGCAAACCTTGGATCTTCAGGAATGAAAGAAGAGCAACAGAAATGGTAAATATTTTTTCCTGGACTTAGGTACTACCACTGAAAACAAATTTACATTTCCGGAGGGATTTTCAATATATGTAGATAATATATGTATATATAATACATATAAAGTTTAATTGAGGAGATAAAAGTTAAGGAGGTAGGCCAGGCGTAGTGGCTTACACCTGTAATCCCAGCACTTTGGGAGGCTAAGGCAGGTGGATCACAAGGTCAAGAGATTGAGACCAACCTGGCCAACAAGGTGAAACCCCGCCTCTACTAAAAATACAAAAATTAGGTGGACGTGGTGGTGTGCACCTGTAGTCCCAGATACTCGGGAGGCTGAGGCAGGAGAACTGCTTGAACCTGGGAGGCAGAGGTTGCAGTGAAGCCAAGATTGTGCTACTGTACTCCAGCCTGGTGAAAGAGTGAGATTCTGTAAAAAAAAGAAAAAAAGTTGAGGAGATAAAAGTCTTATGGTTGTAAGACTTACATAAAATGGTAGCATAGGAACTCTATATAGAATATGATATATGATATATATACCTGGTGTGGGTGTGTGTGTGTATATATATATACACACACCTGACCTTCATAATATTATATTGTATCATATATATGTTATATAGGCCGGGCACAGTGGCTCACGCCTGTAATCCTAGCACTTTGGAAGTCCAAGACAGGCAGATAACCTGAGGTCAGGAGTTTGAGACCAGCCTGGCCAACATGGCAAAACCCCATCTCTACTAAAAATACAAAAATTAGCCAGGTGTAGTGGCAGATGCCTGTAATCCCAGCTACTCGGGAGGCTGAGGCAGGAGAATCACTTGAACCTGGGAGGCAGAGGTTGCAGTGAGCGGAGTTTGCACCATTGCACTCCAGCCTGGGACAGAGTGAGAGTCTGTCTGAAAACAAACAAACAAACAAACAAAACATATATATAGATCATATATACCAGGTATATGAATAGAAAACTCCAAAAAAAAAAAAAAAAACCAAAAACAAAGAGATATAGTGAAAAAAATGAAGATAAAATAGAATACTAAAAATTACTCAAAGAATTCAAAAGAAGCAGAAAAATAAAAATAAAAAAGGAATGCAGGTAAGAGAACAACAACAACAAAAGCAGGAGACAAATAGAAACAAAAAAAAATGGAAGCGCTAAATTCAATTATAGCAATAGTTACATTAAATGTTAATGATCTTAATACTCCATTAGAAGGCAAAGATTGACAGAGTGCATGAAAATCAAGACCCTATTATATGCTGCCCCTAAGAAATACACTTTAAATACAAATATACAAAAAAGATTGAAAGTAAACAAATGTAAAATGTATGTACCATACAAATAGTAAGAATGAGAAGATTGGATTGGCTATTTTAATGTCAGATAAAACAGACTTCAATACAAAGAGTATTTCTAGAAATAAAGGGGGGGATTTTATAATGATTGAAGGGTCATTTTGTCAAGCAGACACTTCATTCCTGTGTGTACACACACCTACTAAGAGAGACTTAAAATACTGCAGTATAGATTAACCAAATTACAGGGAGAAATAGAAATTCTACAATTATGACAGAAGATTTTAATATTCTTTCTCAGTATTTGATAGAACAGCTAGACAAAGGTATAGTTTTAACAACGTTGTCAACCTCCTTGATTTAATTGATATTTATAGAACATTACATCTGACAACTGCAGAATACCTATTTCTTTCAAATGCACGTAACATTCACCAAGATGAACAACAATGGCCAAAAACAAAACAAAACAAAAAAAAGGGGTGGTAAGCTATAAAACAGATTTCAAAATATAAAGAAGCAAAATCATAGAAAGTATATTTCTGACCACAACAGAATTAAATTAGGAATCAATAACAAGGTATCTAGGAAAACGTCAAGTATTATGAATTGAATAGCATACTTCAAATATTTCATAGGTCAAAGAGAAAAATGACAAGAGAAATTAGAAAAAATTTTTTATCTGAATGATAATGCAAATATACAAAGTTTGTGAAAAGAGCTAAGGCAGTACTTAGAGCCAAAACTATGGCTTTAAATGCTTATGTTAGAAAAGGAGAAAGATTTAAAATCAGTAACCTAAGGTCCTACCTTAGGAAATTAAAAGAAGAGCAAAGTAACCCTTAAGTAGTAGAAGGAAGTCAATAACAAAGATAGGAGCAGAAATAAAAAAGAAAACAGATAAGTGAAAGAGAAAAATCAAGAAAACCAAAAGCTAAGTTTTTGAAAAGATGAACCGCAAACCTCTAGCTAGATTGGCCAAGGAAAAGAGAGAAAACAAATTATCAATATCAGCAATAAAAAGGGGTGCTAACTACAGATTATATAGACAATAACAAGATAATAAGAAAATGCTATGTTATCAAATTCTACCACTTAAATAAAATGGACAGATTTCTTGAAAAATGTAGCTTACCAAAATTGATGCAAGATGAAATAAAAAATTTAAATGGTACTATATTTTTTGAGAATATAATTATTTTACCTTTTATTTAATACTTTGTGTATTGTTTGAATATTTCATTTTTTCAACTAATTGTGAATGTATTTGACAGTTAAAATGAAACAATTTTAATTTTTTTATATTATATTTTATTTTTTTAAAACGTGTATTTTAGGTTCGGGGTACATGTGGTGGATTGTTATATAGGTAAATTGCATGTCATGGGGGTTGGTGTACAGATTGTTTCATCATCGAGGTGATAAGCATAGTATCTGATAGGTAGTTTTTTGATCCTCACCTTCCTCCTACTCTCTACTCTCAAGTAGGCCCTGGTGTCTATTGTCCCTTTCTTTGTGTTCATATAAACTCAATGTTTAGCCCCCATGTATAAGTGAGAACATGTTATATTTGGTTTTCTGTTCCTGTGTTAGTTTGCTTGGGATAATGGCCTCCAGCTTCATCCATGTGCTGCCAATGACATGATCGCATTCTTGTTTTATGGGTGCATAGTATTCCATCGTGTATATGTACCCTATTTTCTTTATCCAGTCTACCATTAGTGAGCACTTAGATTGATTCCATGTCTTGCTATTGTGACTAGTGCTATAGTGAACATACATGTGCATGTGTCTTTATGGTAGAACAATTTATACTTCTTTGGGTATATACTCAATGATGGGATTGCTGGGTCAAATGGTAATTCTGCTTTGAATTATTTGGGAAATGGTCAAGCTGCTTTCCACAGTGGCTGAATTAATTTACATTCCCATCAGCAGTGTAGAAGCAGTGTACAACCTTATACCAGTGTATAAGGTTGCAGTGTGTAATCTCTGTAATCTTGCCAGCATCTGTTATTGTTTGACTTTTCAGTAATAGCCATTCTGACTGGTGTGAGATGGTATCTCATTGTGGTTTTGATTTGCATTTCTCTAATGATTTGTGATGTTGAAAATTTGTTCTTATGCTTGTTGGCTGTTTGTACGTCTTCTTTTGACAAGTATTAGTTCATGTCCTTTGCCTACTTTTTAATGGCATTGTTTTGCTTATTAATTTAAGTTGCTTATAGATTCTAGATATTAGACCTTTGTTGGATGCATAGTTTACAGGTATTTTCTCCCATTCTGTTGTCTGTTTACTTTGCTGATAGTTTCTTTTGCTGTGCAGAAGCTGTTTAGTTTAATTAGGTCCCATTTGTCAATTTTTTTTGTTGTAATTGCTTTTGGCATCTTCGTCATGAAATCTTTGCCAGGCCTTATGTCCAGAATGGTATTTACTAAGTTATCTTCCAGGGCTTTTATGGTTTTACATTTAAGTCTTTAAGCCATTTCGAGTTGATATTTGTATATGGTGTAAGGAAGGGGTCCAGTTTCAATCTTCTCCATATGGCTAGCCAATTATCCCAGCACCACTTATAGAATAGGGAGTCCTTTCCCCATTGCTTGTTTTTTGACTACTTTCTCAAAGATCAGATGGTTGTACATGTGCGATTTTATTTCTGGGCTCTCTATTCTGTTCCATTGGTCTGTGTGTCTGTTTTTATGCCAGGACCCTGTTGTTTTGGTTACTGTAGCCTTGTTGTATACTTTGAAGTGGGGGTAATGTGATGCATCCAGCTTTGCTCTTTTTACTTAGGATTGCCTTGGCTATTTGGACTCCTTTTTGATTCCATATGAATTTTAAAATAGTTTTTTTCTAATTCCATGAAGAATGGCATTGGTAGTTTGATAGGAATAGCATTGAATCTACAAATTGCTTTGGGTAATATGGCCATTTTAGCAATATTGATTCTTCCTGTTTATGAGCATGAAATGTTTTTCCATTTGTTTGTGTTATCTCTGATTTCTTTCAGTAGTGTCTTATAATTCTTGTTGTAGAGGTCTCTCACCTGTGTATTCCTAGACATTTTATTCTTTTCATGGCTATTGTAAATAGATTGCATTTTTGATTTGGCTCTCAGCCTGGGTATTGTTGGTGTATAGGAATGTTACTAATTTTTGTACATTGATTTTGTATCCTGAAACTCTGCTGAAGTTGTTTATCAGATCTAAGAGCTTTTGGATGAAGACTATGGGGTTTTCTAGGTATAGAATTCTATTGTCTGGAAACAGGGATAGTATAATTTCCTTTCTTCCTATTTGGATGCCTTTTATTTCTTTCTCTTGCCTGATTATCGTGGCTAGGACTTCCAGTACTATGTTGAATAGGAGTGGTGAGAGAGGGCATCCTTGTCTTGTTCCAGTTCTCAAGGGGAATGTTTCTAGCTTTTATCCGTTCAGTATGATGTTGGTTGTGGGTTTTTCATCAATGGCTTTTTTTTTTTTTTTTTTTTTTTTTTGAGACTCCGTTTCACTCCTGTTGCCTAGGCTGGAGTGCAATGGCACGATCTCGGTTCACTTCAACCTCTGCCCCTCAAGTTCAAGTGATTCTCCTGCCTCAGCCTCCCAAGTAGCTGGGATTACAGGTGCCCACCACCACGCCCAGCTAATTTTTTGTATTTTTAGTAGAGACAGGGATTTTATCATGTTGGCCAGGTTGGTCTTGAACTCCTGGCCTCAAGTGATCTGCCTGCCTTGGCTTCCCAAAGTGCTGGGATTACAAGCATGAGCCACCGTGCCCGGCCGGCTGTTACTATTTTGAGGCATGTTCCTTCAATGCCTAGTTTGTTGAGGGTTTCTTTTTAATATGAAGGGATGTTGAATTTTATTGAAAGCCCTTTCTCCATCTGTTGAGATAATCACATGGTTTTTGTTTTTAGTTCTGTTGATGTGATGAATCACAATTATTGATCTATGTATGTTGAACCAAGCCTGCATTCCAAGGATAAAGCCTACTTGATCATGGATTAACTTTTTGATGTGCTGCTGGATTCAGTTTGCTAATATTTTGTTGAAGATTTTTGCATCAATGTTAATCAAAGATATTGGCCTGAAGTTTTCTTTTTTTGTTGTGTCTCTGCCAGGTTTTGGTATCAGGATGATGTTGGCCTTGTAGAATGAGTTAGGGAGGAGTCCCTCCTCTTCAATTTTTCAGAATAGTTTTAGTAGGAACGGTACTATATGGACTTTGGGCATTATTTAATTTTTTTCTTTTTCATTTTTCTCTCTTTTTAAAAAAATAATTTTAACTTTTATTTTGGATTCAGTGGTACATGTGCAGATTTGTTACCTGGGTATATTGCATGGTATATCCAGGTTTGGGGTATGCTTGATCCCATCACACAGGTACTGAGCACAGTACCTAATAATCAGTTTTTCAGCCCTTGCCCTTCTCTCTCCTTCCTCCCTCTACTAATCCCCAGTGTCTGTTGTTACCATCTTTATGTCCATGAGTACTCACTGTTTAGCTCCCACTTATAAGTGAGAACATGCAGTGTTTGGTTTTCTGCATTAATTTGCTTAGAATAATGGCCTCCAGCTTCATCCACATTGCTGCAAAGGACATGATTTCATTCTTTTTTATGGCTGTGTAGGACTCCATGGCGTATATGTACCATGTTTTCTTTATCCAATCCACTCTTGGTGGGTACCCAGGTTGATTCCATGTCTTTGCTATTGTGAACAGTGTTGCGATGAACATGCAAGTGCACGTATCTTTATGGTAGAATGATTTATTTTCTTTTGGATATGGATCCAGTAATGGGATTGCTGGGTTGAATGGTAAGGCTATTTCAAGTTCTTTGAGAAATCTCCAGGCTGCTTTTCACAGTGGTTGAACTAATTTACATTCCCACCAACAGTATATAAGCATTCCCTTTTCTCTGCATCCTCACCAATATCTGTTGTTATTTGAGTTTTTAATAATAGGTATTCTGACTGGTGTGAGATGATATCTCATTGTGGTTTTGATTTATGACCTTGGGTAGTCAAAGATTTCTTAGGTAGAACACAAAATTCATTAATTGTAAAGAAAAAAAATTGATTACTTAGACTTACTGGAATTAAAACGTTAGGTCTTTGAAAGACACTATAAAGAGAACAGAAATGCAAACCACACACTGCGAGAAAATATTTTTAGTGCGTGTATTAGACAAAAGACTTGTATTCAGAATATGCAATGAACTCTTACAACTCCAATAAGAAAATGGTTAAGAGGTTTAAACAGATACTTCACAAAAAAACGGTATATGAATGGTCCATCAACACACTTAAAGATGGTTCAACATCACCCCTTAGAATAGCAAAAATCAAAAAGACTCAATGCTGACAAAGCAAAGCTGTGGAGCAACTGGAACTCCCACAATTTGCTGATGGGACTTTAAGATGGTGCAACCGTTTTTGTTGTACCATTTGGAAAACAGCTTGGCAGTTTCTGAAAATGTTAAACATATGCCTATAGCATGACCCAGCCATTCCACTCCTGGGCATTTACCCAAAAGAAAGCATATGTTCCTACAAAACCTGTACATGAATGTTCACAGCACCTTTATTTTTAACAGTTCCAAATGGAAAACAACTCAAAGGTCCATCAACAGGTGACTGTATAAATAAATAGTGATTTATACAATGGAATACTACTCATCAATACAAAGGAATGAACTATGGATGCACATAACAACATGGATGAATCTCAAAATCATTTTGGTGAATAAAAGAGCCAGACACAAAAGGATACATATTGTTTGATTCTATTTATATAAAATTCTGGAAAACGCAAACTAATCTACAGCAACAGAATGTTGATCAATGTTTGCCTGGAAATGAGGGTAAATGGAAGGGTGGATTACAAATGGACATGAAAACACTTTTGGGGTGATGAAATATTTGTGGTGATGGTTTGTGGTGGTGTGGAAATATCATGGTGATGGTTTCTCAATTATATATACTTGCCCAAGCTAATTAAATTATACACTTTAAACACATGTAGACTGCCTTATTTCAATCATACCTCAACAAAGTTTATAAAAAGCTTTTGTGGGGGATATTGAAGCAAGAGATAAGCAGAAATATATTGCTATTCTAGATCCTTTATTCTTTGAATACTTGAATTTTAATTCCTTTTATATTTTCCATGTGAAGTTTAAGCTCTTTAACACATCCATGTGCAGAAGTTGAGAGAGGGAAGAAGTCTAGGCCAAAGATGTAGCATTGGAAGTCAAGAAGCAAATAGTCTTTATAATCTCAGGATGACATATTTAACTAAGGAAAGTGTAGGAAAAGGAAAGTTTAGGACTTAGCTCTGCGGAACACAAACAATTCAAGGTGGGAAAATGAGGTAAAGCCAGTACAGGAAGCTGAGGAGGAACAGCTAATGGGGTTGAAGGAAACCCAGGACAATGTATGATCAGAGAAGCCAACAGAGAAACATGCTTCAAAAAGGAATGAAGGGTTAAGTATGCCCAGTCCCACCAAAAGCTGCGTCAGTTGAAGGTATAATTAGTGCCCTAGAACTATGGGAGTTTGAATTTGCAAACAGAAAAAGAAAAGAAGTAGAACTTTGCAACTATACAAGTTGTTACTTGCTAGCATATAACAAATTTTGCTTAACTTATTCTTGAGTTAATAGGTTTTTTTATTTCAAGGAGTACAAAATTAGAAATAATTAAAATAAAAATAAAAAATCGGTTCAAAATACATAAAAGCCTAGTTACTATAGACCATTTCGATGTTTCATTGGGTATGGAGGTTATTAAATTACATTATTAACTTTTAACTCTTTGATAGTCACCATCTTTACTGCTCTTGAAATTTTAATTGTAAACCATTATTTATCTTATTACTATAATTTTTACTGGCATAACCTAAGAATTTCTGAGATTTTCAACCAACCCATATGATGAAGGGGTGAAACATCTTTTTATCACCAAGGTGGGATAACAATGGCAAACTCTTGCAACAATCAAGTTAAATGAATCGGTTATAGATGGTTTTTAGTGTTGGATTTTCACCTGAAGCATTTGCCATCAGTCTTTCATGGGAAATATTTTAATTTAATTTTGAAATTAAAACAGTGGTGTAGTTTCATTTTGATTTGTATAGAAAAGGGCTTAGATAGTAATGCAGTATAAACAACCTTGACAGAAATCCTGATTTATCGGTTCTTGAGGGATTCAGCAAAGGCTTTAGGGCATGAAAGGCATAAAGAAAACTTGGCAGGAACCAGAGCTGAGGAAGGCAAGATAATAGCCAGCTAGCAGGGTGTTTTTTCCCTGTTCTCTGACGGAAGGAGGACAGCTATGTGAGGAAGATAATCATGGCAGCAAAAGTTGCAAAGAAAGTTGCTAAAGCTAAAATCATTAAGGAA
Source organism: Macaca nemestrina (assembly GCF_043159975.1). NCBI lineage: Eukaryota > Metazoa > Chordata > Mammalia > Primates > Cercopithecidae > Macaca > Macaca nemestrina. The sequence continues at coordinate 76,627,574 of NC_092140.1, read as the reverse complement.
TTTGAGGCAATGACAGTTCATCATCTAGAGAGATGGACTCTAACTGGATGAATATACAAAGCTCTGCTTTCTGAGAAGCAGGATACATCTGCTGAGAGACAGCTGGGAGTGAACTAAGCTTCATTCTGCAATCTTTTTGCTGACGTTTGCCATAATATTTTCAGTGATGCGTAAGAAATCCAATTCTGTAATTATATGGTCTCACGGTTGTGTTCTCCATCCAAAGCATGATAGTTCCTGGACCCTCACCCTAAGAGTTTAACAGCTCCTGAGTGTATAGGCCCATTTTGACCCTAATGGAGAGAAAACCAGCAGTGCAGACGTTCCTAAGGTACAGCACCGTCCATGATAGGAGCCCACTGAGTAACAAATGCTGGAGGAAGTTAGGGTGAAAGAGACAACCCTGCCAGTAATGGTTTTTTTTTTTTTTTTTTTTTTGAGACGGAGTCTCGCTCTGTCGCCCAGGCTGGAGGGCAGTGGCGCTATCTCGGCTCACTGCAAGCTCCGCCTCCCGGGTTTACACCATTCTCCTGCCTCAGCCTCCCGAGTAGCTGGGACTACAGGCGCCCGCCACCTCGCCCGGCTAATTTTTTTGTATTTTTAGTAGAGACGGGGTTTCATTGTGTTAGCCAGGATGGTCTCGATCTCCTGACCTCGTGATCCGCCCGTCTCGGCCTCCCAAAGTGCTGGGATTACAGGCTTGAGCCACCGCGCCCGGCCCCAGTAATGGTTTTTAAAGGCTCCATGGAAACTCCTAACCTTTTACCACCTTAAGGCAAAGAGGGACTTTCCCGTCCTTCATATGTAGACTCTGCTTTTCTCTGCGATTTCCTTTTCTCTGTGCAGTTGCCTTCAGTCAAGTTTGATAGAGTGGAAGGGTGGGGAAATAGAGGAAATGGAAGAGAAGAAAGAGTGATTTTCTTCATCCTGCCCTGGATCCAGATCCCTTTTAATATGATCTCCCCTGGACAGTTCTGAGCACTTCGAAGTACATCCACTTCAGATCACAGTAAGTGGGCCAAGGACTTCAGACCCTAGAGACACAAAGGTAACAGCTCCTCTTTACATTGCCACCGTTTGCTTTTTTAGTAGGGAACCTGGGAGCCCCCGGCAGCTACCTTAATGTAGATAAGAGCTGGCAGGGTGAGGAAAAGCACTGGACTGTGAGTCAGGAGATCTGAGCCCCTGCTTACTAATTGAATGATTCTGGGCCAGTTACTTAAGTCTCTCTGTGTCAGCTTCTCATTTTTAAAATGGGAAAAACAGTACTCACCTTGTCTCTTGAAAGGGCCTAAGGATCTGAAGATGATGTACATGCAAGTCCCTGTTGGACCATAAAAGTTTATTAAAAGTTAAGTATAAAGGCTCTTAAGAAGTTACGTTAATTAAGAATATTTTAATTTAAAGATCTGAAATATATTAGTGGACTTTCTTCTTGAAATCCCGTGGTGATTCTTGTGTAATATGAAGAAGGAAAGTTGATGGGCATCCTCTCTAAGGAGAACTCTGATTAGTGGGAGGTTAAGGGGTGATATCAGACAGGTAAACAGAGAAAGATTGTTTCAATTGCAGGAACTAGAATGTGTGTAGTGAAGGAAAAACCAGACTGAACTTTGGAAGGAGTCCCATGCAGGTTTGTAATCTTCATGTAGGGCAGCGCTTCCCAATGGGTGGGCGTGAACAGATTATAGGCATGAAATATTGGTCTGGATTAGTTGCCTTGATGGAGAGCACAGTCGTAGGTGGCCACTCCAAATCTCTGCCTTCACACATTGATAGGTCTGTTCCTGTGTTATTGCTATTGATATGTCCATGGAGTGACATCTATGTTATCTTCAGGAGCACTGTACTAATGACTTGTGTGCACTCTGCCAATTAGAATTTCATTATTATTATTATTATTATTATTTTTTTTTTTTGAGACAGAGTCTCGCTCTGTCGCCCAGGCTGGAGTGCAGTGGCCGGATCTCAGCTCACTGCAAGCTCCGCCTCCCGGGTTCACGCCATTCTCCGGCCTCAGCCTCCCGAGTAGCTGGGACTACAGGCGCCCGCCACCTCGCCCGGCTAGTTTTTTGTATTTCTTAATAGAGACGGGGTTTCATTGTGTTAACCAGGATGGTTTCGATCTCCTGACCTCGTGATCCGCCCGTCTCGGCCTCCCAAAGTGCTGGGATTACAGGCTTGAGCCACTGTGCCCGGCCTAGAATTTCATTATTATTTTGAAATTCTTAACATGAAAAAATTTGGTTTTGCAACACATGTATATTATCAGTTAATATTTTCATTTAAAAAGAGAGCTTAGATTCTTTAAACAGCTTTAATAGTTATGAATTTTTGAATTTATAAGATGTTTAAACAATTTTAATCACTTGCTTGTGCAAATTTTTGCTTGGTGTTACTAAGAATTTTAAAGACAGCATGATTTTAAGAAGCCTAGGTGGAAAAGCACATGTAGCCATTTTATGCATAAAACCTCATAGGAAAAAGTTAGATTCATAGGCGTAAGCTGAAATTTTTAAAGAAAAATTTGAAAAGAGCTTATTTGGAAGTTTAAAATAATTCGATACTTAATAGCTTCTCTAATACTTTCAGTTTTTCGATCATAAATATATAAGAAAGTCACAGTGGTTTCTCCCAGCTCTCTTCCAATTTACTCCATTGTGTTGTGCAATTATTATCATTACCTCTGACTGCCATGACATGACACCATTGGAGAGCAGTAATCTAAAGAAGAGCCCATTGCTTGGTTATTGGCTACCTAATTGTTACTGAGTTTCCTGTGAGCTGGTAGTACCTTGCTTCATCAGCTTAACCCACTGCCAAAAGTTCTTTATGCTTCTTCTTTGTATTATGAACACATTTTCCTCTAAAGCTCTTAAGTACTTGTAAATCAAGGCTGGCATTAGGGTATTTGGATACAGAGATTATGGATAGTAAATGTGAATTTCTTAATTCACTGCAATCCCAGCTCTACCCCTGAGAAAACAGCCCAAGCCACATGGTACTTAGAGGTAAAAGTTCTCTCTTGATCAAAGACAGGTTTCTTTTATGAGTTGGTTTCTTAGAGCCTTCTCTTGATTTTATAGGAAAAGGGGGGTGCTGCCCCCATCCAGTACTCAGGCTCTCCTGAAAGTGCTGGCTGTGGGCTGGTAGATATCCACTTTCCAGAGCCTACTGGGATACGGAGTTCTTGCAACAAGGAAACCCTCCTGCTGTCCCGGGGCTAGGGAAGGTGTCTGGTGGGAATTCTAGGTATCTTTCTGCCCGTAGTAGATTACTTCATGTTTGACTTCAAGTTCTTAGGTTCAATTTTTTAAGTATTAAAATTGGTGAGGGTAAATGTAGTAACTTACTGTTTTCTTACAAACAATAAACACTCAACTTTGGATGACACAGTTGGGGCTTTTTATAATGACTTTGGCAATTTGTGGCAGCATGGTATAGTGAGAATAACATAGCTTTTAGAATCAGACAGGCCTACGTTCAAATTTGAACTCTGTCAGTTACTAGGTGGGCTTAACCTCTCTGAGTCTCAGTTTCTTTACCTGTGTAATGCAAACAATACCCTAACTCCTGGGACTGGAACAAGAGTTAAAATGGGAGAACATGTGGCAAGCACCCAGTTTAATGCCTGGCACATAGTATTCAGTCAACGGCAGGTATTACTGTTACTGCTCTTATTATTAGCCCATAATTACATTCAAAAGGATATATATTCAGATAAACATTACTAGCAGCTTGAGCGGGTGATAGGGCATTTGTAATTTAACTTGTGTGCTTATTTCAGACTCAAAAATTGCTTTATCTGAGAAGTCAGTCAGAACTCCTTTCCCTTCTCGCCCTGGACTAGGGGTGGATAAAGGGGTGGGGCTGCTTCACTAACCTTCTGTGGGTTAAAGACTAAATGAAAACTTTCTAAAAACCAGAATGCCAACCGTGGTTCCCTCTGGTAAGTGGGACTTCAGGTGCTTTTTCCTTGCTTTTTCCTTTTTTGGTATTATTCTGAAGTCTTAAAAAGTCAAGCTATTTTCATTTTGTAAACATAAACCAGACCAAAGATGCAGAATGGTAAGTTTTTTTATTTCTTCGAAAACTTCCTTCAGCAGCTGCACACATCCCACCCCCACACCCCATCCAATCCCACACTCCCCAACCAGGTATCCTGCTAAGTCAGTCAACTCGGTCCCTGGCTCCTACCAGGAGGCATCATGGTGCTGGAAAGGTTTTCTCGTTTTCCTCCAGGCAGGAGGGAACATGGTCTACGGGCAATCAATGAAAAGCAGCAGCAAAGTAACACGGGTAATGTTCAAAAATGAGACAAAACAAAAAACCTAAGTGCAAGCTTCAGAATCTGGGAAACCAGCTAAAGAAGAGAGGGAGGGAAGTGGGGGAAGCAGGATGGATAAAAATACAATTACAACAAGAAGGAAATGGAAAATAAATAAAGGAAATTCCTTTACCCAAACTAAGTCCCTTGAGGGAAATTTGTTAGAATGGATGGTGGGGGGGAGGGGATAAAATTCATGTAGGACTGTACAATTTGTGGGGGTTTCCTCTAAAATCATTTCAAAAAGGACAGCCAAGCAGAATTCATATAGGACTCATTTGGATTTATTACTTTCTCTTGCAGTCTACACTTTCTGAAGTGTGGATTTATGAGTTTTAGATAGTTTGTTTCCCGTCCCACTAAGGTAAATAGCTCAGTGCATTTGGTGCATTTATGATTATTGTGCAGAGGAGTGCAGCTGATGAATTACTTCCTTTCATTTGTCTTTTGACCAGAAAATGTATGGTTTTCTAGCAATTTAACTTTTAATCTGTAACATTTTTCTCCTCAGTTTTGTTGCAGGTGCAGTATAGCTGTTTCTAATCTAGGGAAGTTGGGTGGCGCAGAGGTTAGATCTGTGCTATCCAATATGGTAGCTCCTGGCTGGTAAGCACTTGAAATGTGACTAGTCTGAATAGAGATGTGCTAAAAGAGCTTGATGGATTTTGGAGATTTAGTATGAAAAAAAGAAAGTAAACTATATCATTAATAATTTTTATATTGATTTACATGCTAAAATTATAATACTTTGGTCAAAGTGGGATAAATAAAATATGTTATTAAAATTAATTTTATCTGTTTCTTCTTCTTACTTTATAAATGTGGTTACAAGAATACTTAAAATTACATATGTGGCTCACATGTGTGGCTGGCATTCTATTTCTACTGGACAGTGTTGAATTAAGTGCAAGAGCCTGGGAAGTTCAAGTCATTTCCTGCCTTATGAACTTGGATAAATTATGAAAACTCTCTAAGCTTCAATTTTCAACTAAACAGGAATCATAATATCTACCTAACAGGGTTGTAATGATTAATATGTTATGTTATGATTAATATACAGTTATATTTATAATAATATAAGTAACATAAATATGTCATTATTTATGGTATTACTTGAAATAATTCATGTGATATCTGGCAGATAATATGCACTGGGCAAATGTTCATTCTCCTCCTTGTGCATTTTACTTACCACTAGTAAATGTGACCACTTTGTTTATAATGAATTGTTTGGAATCAGGATAAAGTAGCCTGTACTTGTGTATTTCTCTTCATCTAAAAGATTAGAGTCCTTGACAAACAGACAGTCATACAAGGTCTCAGAAGGGAAGACCACCATGTTTAGCTAGATGGAGAATGAGTTTGTGGCTGAACATTATACCTGTGGCATCTGCCATATACCATTAGCTGCTGTGATTGTTAGACACACTTGGAGGCATTGATTAAAATTGTTAATCTTCTAAAGTGTCTGAGGTTGTCTTTTAAAGCCCCTACATAAGTTTCTGATCAGCTCCAAGAGTTAACAAGTGGAGTATGCCTGGAGATATTATGAAGTAGACAATTAAAAAAACAGGGCCAATCTCATCACAATTTCTACTTCTCCTTCTATTCCCTATTAATTTTCAGCCATTAGAGAGTAAAATTATGTGGTTTGGAATTGGTTTGCCTTTTCAAGCCCCAAGGGACTATAACCCTTAGTTATAGATTATGTTCAGGTGTCAGGTTATCTTCAGGGATGGCATTCTTTTATGAATGGAACCCCTACCAGGCACCTGTGAAATCCACCCTCTGTACTGCTCGTCCGGCCTTCTGTACTTGCAAGTTGTCCCAAAATGTTACAACTAGGAAATGTGAGTTTTTGGTGGCCACAAAAGTGGGTTTTTTTTGGCCCACAAAAGTGAATTCAAGGGATTTATTTTGGTTTTAAAATTAATATTCACTTTTTAAAGGTATAAATTTGAAAACCTAGTTATTCCTTTAGTTTTTAAACTCAACTTACAGCTTATCATTTTATTTATATCAACAAATTTAACAATCACTCTTCAGATGGCCTTCGAATAATGTTTTAATTTACAAATTGTACTCCTCCCTATTTATACATATGCTGATTCTTAATTTCTCTTAAATATTCTAATACTATACATAATTATAGCAAGATTGATGTTTAAAATGACAAGTCTACATCAATTATTCAATGAACAATTTAAAGCTGGAATTACAAGACAGATCTATTGCTCTCTTAGGGCAAAACTGCTTAAATCCTCTATGCTTACATTCCTTCTAATTCTATTGGGTAAACAACTTTGGAAGTTGCAACAAGAGAGACAAATAAGTGAGATATGTCCAGAATTCAAGGGGGCTATCATTTTAATATCCATTCAAATTGCATGACTCGAAGACTGGAAGCATATGAAAAGAATACAGAAGTTTTTTAAGAGTCTTTAAAATAGAAAAAATATATTTTATGACACAATCTCATGGATATTAAAAGTATAATAAAGGAATGCTATGAACAGCTCCATATGACAAAATTTGATATCGCAGAGAAAACGAACCAATTCTTTGAAACATAAACAATCAAAACTCACAAAAGGGGAAATAGATAAGCTAAATAGTCCTATATCTATTAAAGAAATTGAATCAATAATGAATAACCTCTCCCAAAAGACAGCATCAGGACCTATGAATTCTACCAAACTGTGAAGAAAGAAATGGTATCAATTATCCGTAATTTCTTCCACAAAAATAGAAGCATAAGGAATATTTCCTAACTCGTTCTATGAAACCAGCCTTACCCTAATACCAAAACCAGAAAATGTACAACAAAGGAAAACTATAGGCTAATATCTCTTATGAACATAGATGCAAAAATCCTCAACAAAATATTAGCAAATTGCATCCATCAATGTATAAAAAGTAATATATTACTATCATTTGGGATTCATTCCAGGTATCCAAGGCTGATTCGACATATGAAAATCATTCAATGTAATCAATTACATTAACAGGCTAACCAAAGAAGAAAAATCATACCATTGTATCATTTGATGTAGAAAAGTCATTTGATGGAATCTAACACCCTTCATGATAAAAACTCATCGAACCAGGAATAAAGGGGATTTCCTCAGCTTGATAAAGACCATCTACAAAAATCTCAAAGGTAACGTACTAAAAAGGTGAGAGACTGGATGCTTTCCCCTTAAGATTGGGAACAAGACAAGGATGTCCTCTTTCACCACTCCAATTTAAAATTGTATGGGGGCTGGGTGAGGTAGCTCATGCCTGTAATCCTAGCACTTTGGGAGGCCAAAGCAGGTGGATCACTTGAGGTCAGGAGTTCAAGACCAGCCTGGCTAACATGGTGAAAACTCATCCCTACCAAAAAACACAAAAATTAGCCAGGAGTGGTGGTGTGCACCTGTAGTTCCAGCTACTCAGGAGGCTGAAGGGAGAATTGCTTGAACCTAGGAGTTGGAGGTTGCAGTGAGCTGAGATTGTGTCACTGCACCCTGGCCTGGATGACACAGTGAGACCCTGTCTCAATAAATAAATAAATAAATAAATAAATAAATAAATAAATAAATAAAATTATACTGGAAGTCTTAGTGAGTGCAATAACATGAGATAAGAATTGGGAAGAAATAAAATTGTCTTTATTCATAGATGACATGATCGTCTATGTAGAAAATGTCAAAGAATCAACACAAAAACTCCTGGATCTAAAAAGCAACTATAGCAAGATTGCAAGATATGAGGTTAATAAACATAGATCAGTTGCTTTTCTGTATATCAGTAATAAGCAGTTGGACTTTGAAGTTAAAAAAAAAAACCCTTTGTAATAGCATCCGAAAGTGGCATACTTAGTTATATATTTAAAAAAACTAGGTATAAGATTTATCTGTGGAAAACCATAAAACACTGATGAAAGAAATCAAAGAAGGTTCAAATAAATGGAGAGATACTCTGTGTTCATGACTGGATTGTTAAAATGTCAATTCTTCCCAATTTGATCTATAGGTTCAACGCAATCCCAGTTAAATTCCATCAAACTATTTTGTGAATATCAAGAAACGGACTCTAACATTTATATGGAAACACAAAAGAATTAGAATAGCAAATATACTGCTGAAAAAGAACAAAGTTAGAGAACTCACACTACCCAATTGCCTACTGTGAAGTTGGGTCTACTGTGAAGCTACAATAATCAAGACATCGTTTTCAAGAAAAGACAGATATGGAACAGAATAGAGAACTCAGAAATAGATCCATACAAATATGGTCAACTAATCTTTGGCAAAGGAATAAAGGCAATTCGGTGGAGAAATAATAGTTTTTGTCATTTCAATAAATGGTGCTGGAACAATGGAAGTCCATATGTAAAAAAAAAAAAAAAAAAGACACATCTTACATTTTTCGATAGTTGGTTTTGAGCTGTGATTTTTAGGTTGAAATTTTAATTAGCTTATATTTGGTATAAAATTAAAATTCACCATATTTACAAATTTAATTGATCAGATATATAAGAATTACTTTAAGTACAGAGGAAAATTTGTTGGATAAATACAATTGAAGTACTTAAAAAGTATATCGAATATGTTAAATTTATAAATTTAGTTGTAACACTTGAACATTAGAATCAATATTATCCAAAGAGCTCTTAATAGTGATTGTTAAAATCTGCTACAGTTACCAATAAAATAATACTTGTAAGCTGAACTTAAAAGTTTAAGGAATAATCAAGTTTCTGTATTCTTTTTTAAACGTGTGACAGGTGCTCAGAGGATCAGTCAGAATCCTTGATTCATAACACATTCTCATCATTGGTCCTTGCCTGATATTTATTTGGTTGATAACTTTAATAAAATTAACTCACTTACTATTAATTTTTAAAACCAAAGTAAACTCTGAATAGTCTTTTCTTTATTCCAAAACTGTCTGTGAGACCATAAAAATCTCACATACTCATAGGACGAAGATGGGATGTGGAAAGGGTCTAAAATGTGTTTTTGTGAATAAAAATGATTGGTTAGAAATAGTAGCATTTAGCCTAGTTATTAAAGACAGGACATTTGAGTAATTAAAAAAATTGATGAAATGGAAAAACACTCTCCCAGTAACGTTTCTATTGTAAAAAGGCCAAAGGGATGGACATTCAAAATAAAGAATCTTATACTTGGAAGTGAACGGATAACTAAATTTAATGAGATGGTCTGGGACATATAAGAACCCTCAAAATGTTACCGGAAGGTCATGGTGAGTTAGAATATTGAGGGGTGAGTTTGGGCCATCTAGGTAAAAATGTCAGCTAGACGATCATAGATATAATACTAGCACTCTCAGGGAAATTGGAATTGAGAACACAATGTGGGAACCACCAGCTTAGAGGCAAGAGCTGAAGCTCTGAGGATAGTGAAGGCCTCCCTGGGGGAGATGGGGAGAGGGGAATGAAGGCAGAATTAAAGTCGGTTTTCTTTTCAATCCTCTATACTTTACATTATTCGCTGCTTCCTTTTTCTCCTGCTTCCTGGGATGGGATGGGGATATCTCCTCTTGGCTTATAAAATTACCTAGAAACCAGGAGCCACCTTGTAGAGTAGGGGTCCCTAACCCCTGGGCCATGGACCAGTACTGGTCCATGGCCTGTTAGGAACAGGGCCGCACAGCAGGAGGTGAATAGCAGGCGAGTGAGTGAAACTTCATTTGTATTTACAACCACTCCCCATCACTCCATTGCCACCTGAGCTCAGCCTCCTGTCAGATCAGTGGTGGCTTTAGATTCTCACAGGAGTGTGAATCTTATGGTGAACGGCGCATGCAAGGGATCTAGATTGTGTGCTTTTAATGAGAATCTCATGCATAATGATCTGTCACTGTCTCCTATCACCCCCAGATGGGACTGTCTAGTTGCAGGAAAACAAGCTCAGGACTCCCACTGATTCTACATGATGAAGAATTGTATAATTATTTCATTATATATTACAGTGTAATAATAATAATAATATAAATAAAATTGCACCATAAGAGTAATGTGCTTGTATCATCCTGAAACCATCCTCCTCCACCCCGTGTCTATGGAAAAATTGTCCTCCTTGAAACCAGTCCCTGGTATCAAAAAGGTTCGGGACCACTGTTGTAGAGGACACAGAGAGGTTCTTTTGAGAACCCCAAAGCTTTTACAAACACACACAGTAGACAGCACACCTGTATAACTACAGGTATTCAAGGGCAGTTGCTACAAGACCAGTTTTCAGGACCAACTTTTCATCTTTGAGTGGATGCACAGTCCCGACTGGTTTTCTTCCATAAGAGAGAAAGAGGAAGAGCAAAAGTCAGAACTTTTGGGACAGGGACAAAAAGTCAAAGAGGGGATGGTCAGGTTCAAGCGTCAGGCCCTCGGAGACTGCTGGCCAGGGGTGCTGCAGAGTAACTGTTTCTGTTGTGTAAACTTTCCTCTGCTGACAGATTGCCTGGTGTGATAACTTCACTCTTGTGTGCAAACACTCTTCCTTAACGACACATAGAGAAAAGCTGGCCAAGACCCAAGAAATGGCTGTAGAAAGGTATTCATTCTCAGGGCATTTCCGAAAACACATTTTCTCTACATTTTCAGCTTTCAAATTGTATAAATTTTCTCTTGACCTCTGACTCAAAAATCTCAAACCAGGCATGTCAGTTTCTTAATTAAAAATGGTGTCTTATTCTGTGAGGCCTGCCATGACAACACACCACAGACTGGGTGGCTTAAACCACAAAAATGTATTTTCTCACAATTCTGGAGGCTGGAAGTCGAAGATCAAGGTGTCTACAGATTTGGTTTCATCTGAGGCTTCTGTCCTTGGCTTGAAGATGGCTGCCTTCTTGCTGTGTCTTTGCAGGGCCTTTTTCTCTGTGCTCGAGTATCCCTGGTATCTTTTCTTTTTGTAAGGACTCCAGTCCTGATGTATTAGGGCCCATCCTTTCAATCTCTTTAACCTTATTTACCTATTTAAAAGGTCCCATCTCCACATATAGGACACACTGGGGATTTGAGCTTCAGTATAGGAATTTGTGTGTGTCTGTGAGACGGGGAAATTCAGTCCATAATAAACAGTAAGCTGAGATTTGTCTACTGTGGACTCCCTGTCACACAGTAAGTACTTAGCAAATATTTGTAGAATGAATCAGGCTGTGACTGTGTAACTCATTTATCAATGTGCTGCCATATTTTTTAAAGTCTCGTAAACCTTAGTCAATTAAATAAAATTTTCATTTTGCAAGAGTTGGTAATGATGCCCAAGTAACTTTATAAATGGGCTAAAATCAATATACTTATCTTTAACATGAGCCCTAGAGGGTCAGGTCAAGCTATAGTGCAAGACCCTAGTATAATTCCTTTCCTTTACCAAAGTGTTATACTGGAACAACATTGCAGTGAAGGTTTAAAACTAAATATTGAAGATGAGGTGGTTTTGTAAACTTTCTGGATGATGTGTGTTAAGAGGAACAGAAGGCTAGCACCTTGCTCCCTTCTTACAAAGAAAGAAACAGAAGTGGTGAAGTAACTTGCCTAAGGTTTCATGCAGGTGAGTACCAGAACTGGGACTAGAATTCAGTCTGGTGTCACTCCAGGGTGCGGTTTTTCTTTTCTTTTTCTTTTTTTGATGTGCTTCTTGTTTAGCCCATTTAGCTAGTGAATGTGAAGATTCAAGGAGAAAAGGCTTTTCCTTCTGACATTGAAGTACCTAAACGCTCTCTTGAGAAAATCTATTCAGGTGCATTTGATAAACTGATTACAGATGAAGTCCAATAGTAACATTCTTTATATTTGTGAAATCTGCCATGCTTGTCAGTTTCTAGTTTACAGATTATATAAGCAAATCACTTACATCCAAAATACAATCTGCCAGTACACCAGCACAGCCTCTTGGGAATCTTGAACTACAGATATACTGAACTGATACTGCAAATCAAGTCATTTGCCCAAATGGAAGGATTTAGGGATAAATTCAGCCAACAGTGACATGCTCAGATCCAAGAATCTGAAATAACCACTATATTGTATAACTAAAAATAAAGCAGTTTGCACAACACTTGGCATTTTCAGTTGACCTAGTCAATACTAGCTAATAATTTTCGTAATTCTTGAGTGAAGTGAGTTTTTTTCTTTATTTTACATGTACAACTGGAATCCTGAAAGGTTAATAGATTATCTTTTACCTCAGTACTATAGTAGGTAAGGTAGTATTGATAGTCTTTTACTGAATCTACAAATATTTTTTCTTGAGCATGACATAATTTCTTTTAACAGTTTTATTGAGACATAACCAACAGGCAATAAACTGCACCTACATAATAGTGTACAATTTGATGTTTTAACATATGTATATTCTTATTAAAACTACCACCACCATCAAGCTAATAAACCCACTTCTCCTGAAAGTTTTCTTGGGTCCTTTTGAAATTCCTCTTTCCTAGGTAACCATTGATTTTTTTTTCTGTCACTACACGTTAACTTGTATTTTCTAGGATTTTATATAAATTGAAACATACAGCATGTAATCTTTTAAAAAATTCTCTTTTCTTTCAGAATGCTCATTTTGAGACTCATCAATGCTGTTGAATATATCAATAGTCCACTCCTTTTTATTGTGGAGTCATATTCCATTGTATGATTATATCACAATTTCTTTATCCATTCACTTGATGATGGGCATTTGGGCTGTTTCCAGTTTTTTGCTATTACAAAAAAAAAAAAAAAGATGCAGCTATGAATATTTCTGTACAAGACTGTATACAAACATATTTATTTTCCTCTTAGGTAAAAACCTATGAGTGGGAATGGCTGGAACATATGGTAGGTGCATGTGTAACATTTTAGAAATTGTCAAACTGTTTTCTACAGTGATTGTACCATTTTACGTTCACACCAACAGTGTATGAGAGTTCCAATTGCTTCACTTCCTTGCCATCACTGGATGTGGTCAACTTTCTAAATATTAGTCATCCTAATAGGTTTGACTTCATGCCTCATTGTGGTTTTCATTTGCATTTCCACAAAGGCTAATGATGTTGAACATCTTTACATGTGCTTATTTACCAATTGTCTACCTTTGGTGAGGTGTCTATTTGAATGTTTTATTTTTTTAATTGGTTTCATGTTTTCTTCTCATTGAGTTTTAAAATTTGTTCTTTGTGAGATATGTAATTTATACATATTTTCTCCTAGTTTTTGCTTTTCTTCTTATTCTCTTATCAAAATTAAAAGCTTCTGTTCTTCAAAAGTCTATTGAGTTTCAAATTATCAATTTTTTCCTTTTATGGATTGTTCATTTGGTGTTATATCTAAGAAATCTTTAGCTATCCTAGGATCATAAAGATTCTCTAATAGAAGTTTTATAATTTTAGGTTTTACATTTAGGTCTATGTTTCATTTTGAGTTAGTTTTTATATACAATTTAAAGTATGGGTCAATGTTTATATTTTTGCATGTGGATATACAGTTGTTCCAGCACCATTTATAGAAAAGTTTGTTATTACTTCCCTGACTTACCTTTGTACTTCTAGCAGAAATCAATTGTTTGTATATGTGTGGATCTACTTATGGACCCTCTGTTTTGCTTCAGTGATCTATTTGTCTGTCTTTATGCCAGTGCCACACTGTATTGTTAACTGTAGCTCTATAATAAGACTTGAAATCAAGGCATGTAAGCCCTCCAGTGTTGTTCTTTTTTCAAAGTTGCTTCAGTATTCCAGGTCTTTTGCACTTCCATATGAATTTTAGAATTAAATTCTCAATTTTTACAGAAAAATTTACTTTTGACTATTGAAAAATTGAGTTTTGATTGAGATTGTGTCAAATCTTTATAGATCAGTTTGGAGAAAATTGACATCTTAGCAAAAATGAGTCTTCTGAGGTTGCTTATAACCTACCTTATTGGACACAATAAGAAAGAATGTCACTGCCAATGCTGTGCAGCTCCCACTCTGCCCTCAGTACATCACATGTGGCATCTGATGTTCACGCTGAGCAAAATGTCAGTGTCAAGTCATATAATAAATCACAAATGAGCTTAATTCCTTGCCTTCTGAAAATAAAAATAAATAGGATATTAAGTTATAATATTTTTCTTCCTGTACCCCAGTGTGTCATTTGTTCCCAACTTAGTAGACCACTGGTAAAATGCCTTTCTACATCTAAGACGCCAGAATAGAAAAAAAATACGTTCCCTGCTCATCACAATGATCAAACTTACCTTGTATTTTGTGATAGCTGCTTTTGATTTCCAAGGCAGCAGCCACCATGTCTCACCTCATGCCCTGCATGACTTAGGGGAAAGAAGAGATCATAGACAACATCTGGCTGTCTAGCAAGTAGAGCTTGACAGTGTCAGAAACAAGCTATTACTTTGTTAGTTATAGTGCTCTGATTGTTATTTGTTGATGAAAGCTGTGGGAAGAAATGGCAATGCATATAAACAGGAGAAATTTAGTTATAATTTATGCTTCTTTAGAAAATGCCAGCAGCAAACATCATTTCCAAAGCATTCAAACCACCTATGACTAATCACAGGATGACCAATGTTCCCCTTGTGAGGTGGTAATCAAGTGCGTTGAAGACATTCCCCCTAATTTTGAGCATTTTAAAGCAATACGATGCCATGATTCAGATTTTCCTATTGCAGGTGTCCACAATGTTTCCAAATTTATGATATTTTGGAGCCTACGCATTTTTCCCTATGGGTATTGATGACCCACACTGAGTAGAATGAGCAACGTGGGCGTTGGATTTCTGGGCAATTCTTATGCTCCCTGGAGGGATCCCTTTCTCAATTGCTATGGCAGCTATTCCAAACCTTTACATTCATTAACATCCAATAAATATTGATGGAAGCCTTCCCCATACCAGAAACTGTACTTTCACTTTCTACCTATGTTTTCTTCATTTTAAGCAGATTTTTAGCAGATAAATCAAATTTTTAACTTTTCAACTACACTTTCTCCTTCTACTTCCAAATGTGCCCA
This sequence comes from Macaca nemestrina, assembly GCF_043159975.1. NCBI lineage: Eukaryota > Metazoa > Chordata > Mammalia > Primates > Cercopithecidae > Macaca > Macaca nemestrina. Next base: position 76,612,246 of record NC_092140.1, on the reverse strand, counting down.
TTGTTTCACATCTTTTTACTTCTATCCTTTCTATCTCTCAAGAAGACGCATCCTTCTCAAATACATCCTCACCACCTATTCTCGTTCTGGCTGATCTCCTGTGTCTCTAGGAACTTTGTTCAGATATTCTGCTTCCTCTTATTTTCAATCTTTTCAACTGGACCCATCTTTCCAGATTGCAAATCTGATAATATCTCCCTGCCAGCCTCCCCACTCCCACACACTAAACCCTGCTGTGGTCACTAGTACTCTTAGGCTATATTGAGAAAAAATTATTCCATTTGGCCTCCAAAGCCCTATACAGTCTGGCTTCTGCCTGCCTCTCCATTCTTACTTTTTTTTTCTTTTTTTTTTTTTTTTAAGACAGATTCTCACTTTGTTGCCCAGGCCAGAGTGCAGTGGCACTATCTTGGCTCACTGTGACCTCCACCTCCATGGTTCAAGAGATTCTTGTGCCTCAGTCTCCTGAGTAGCTGAGATTACAGGCATGTGCCACCACGCCCAGCTAATTTTTGTATTTTTAGTAGAGACAGTGTTTTGCCATGTTGGCCAGGCTGGTCTCAAACTCCTGCTCTCCAGTGATCTGCCTACTTCAGCCTCCCAAAGTGCCGGGAGTACAGGCATGAGCCGCCATGCCCAGCCTCCATTCTTACTTTCACTCATCCCTCCTCTCTCTGCTCTACACATACTGGATTTTCAATGCCTGAAACACATCTTGGGCTTACATAACAGGGCCTTGCACAAGCTCTTCCCTCTTTACTTAAGTTCCACTCATGTTTGCTGTCTTACTTAAGCATGATTTCTGTAGGGAAACCTTCCCTGACAAGTCCTTATTCTGCCAAATTTTTATCTGTAGACTCCCATGGCTTGATGCCTTATTCTTAGAATTTGCCATAATTGACATATTCTATTTAGTGTGTATGATTATTTGATTAACGTCTGTCTCCCTCACTAAGGTATAAGCTTCATGAGGGCAGAGGCTTGTCTTGTTGTACCCACCATTTAATAACAGAGGCTGGGCCAGGTGTGGTGGCTCACACCTGTAATCCCAGCACTTTGGGGGAGTGAGGCAGGAGGATTGCTTGAGGTCAGGAGTTCAAGACCAGCGTGGCCAACATAACAAAACCCCATCTCTACTAAAAATACAAAAATTAGCTGGGCATGGTGGTGCCCGCCTGTAATCCCAGCTACTCAGGAGACTGAGGCACATTTTCTTCCTTCACTTTTTTCTCTTACTACTCTTCTCTCTTCCTTCTTTGCTTCATTTACTATCTTTGTTCTCTCTTTTTATCACTTTATTTTATCTAATAAATATTTATTGGAGAAATGAATGAAATGCTAGTTTTCCTGAGGGTTTTCTGGGTTTTGACTTTTTTTCTTTTTTTATTTGTCTCCTTTTCCTTGATAATCTTATCCAACACCATGGCTTCACCATCATCCATATACTGGTGTCCATAATGCCCCATGATGTCCAGACCTGTATTTTCAACTGATAATCTTCATGGAATTGTCCTCTAGTAACTTAAACTCAACCCAACTCAAACCAAAGTGGTTATCTTCCTTAAATATTTTTTTTCTGCTTAATCCTACCCTTTGTAAAGTTTGCCACTACCCATTTCAAATGGCTTAAACCCAAAACCTAGGTCATTTTTCTTCCTTTTCCACAAATACCAAATTCTGTTGATGCAAATGAAATGTCCCTTTCCAAAATCCCCACTTATATCCCCCAAGTACTATTGCCTAGTTTTGTTCTTCTCTAACTTTTCCAGAAGGAAAACTCTTTCATATAAGAAGATATGTAAAAATTATTACATGATGTGGACGGAAGGGAGCTGCTCTAGTTGAAGGTGGGAGAAGGGATCTGAGAGCAATCCCTTGCCCAATGAGGTGGTACCAGAAGTTGCTATAGTTTGAAAGCCACTAGCCTATGGTACTGCAACACCCTTTAAAAAACTGCTTTTACATTTTTTTTCACATGTAAAACACAGAAATAATAGAGATTTATGAAACATCTACTATGGGCTAGGCATTATAGCAGGTTCTGTGAATATAATGGCGACTGAGATCAATATAGCCCCTGCTCTCAGGGAGGTTATATCTAACAGGGATGGCAGAGAGAAAAAAAGCAACTATAACCAAGTGAAGTAAGTGCTATGATGGGGTCAGCAAGGAGCTGCGGGCTATGTAGGAGAAGACCTAATATAGTGCAGGGACAGGTTGTAGGTGGACCAAGGGTGGCTTCCTACAGGAAGAGACTGTTAGGCTAGGACCTAAAAGATGAGTTGGAGTTCAGCAGGTGAAGAGAAGAGAAGACTGTTCCAGGCAGAGGAAACAGCACTGTTGCTTGTTCCATTGCAGCTAGCTCAACTACTGCAGGGGAGGAGCGGGAGCGTAGAGTGAATATTCATGTCAGGGCTCATCTTTAGCTTAAAAAGAACCAGGGAACTCTGGAGAGTCTAGTTCAGAGTATAATGCTTTCTCCATCCCTGCCTTGCCCCGTCCCGCCTCACTTCTTCTTTCGGCTTTGGTACTCGTTGGGATTAGTTCCTCATTGCCAAGCTTGGAGCCAATAATTTGATCTGAAGCAGATGACTTACAGCAAACCACCGGGAGCCTCCCCGCTCCCCATCTCCATGTGACAACCCCAAATAATTCAGAGCTGTGCAAACCTTGAAACCACCTAAGCCCCACCCAGAGACCTCATAACTCTTAAAAAATTCTTCCTCAGACAGAGGAATTTCGTAGGTTTGTTTGATCTTTTTATGTTGCTGTTTTCAGGATATAACTTTTCTCTTTTCCTCTCAAGCCCGGGCTCTAGGCAGTTATCCAAGAGAGGAGAGGTCTGGAGACTTCAGCCTGTCTCAGGACACACATCAAGGCAGAGATGAAAATATAGGTGAATAGTCTGGGATATCTTTATGAACACTTCTCAGATGACTTGGCTGAAATCTTTCTCTTACATCAGAACTCAATGGTTTTAACAATGCAGTTTGATAAAAAACATTTTCTTTAGCAGTCGTGTTACAGTAATTAAGATGTAACCTTGGGAACTCTGTACATGATTTAATTCCTCTTTGAACCAATTTTTCCTAGTTTTATAGACATATCTTGGGTTTCTTTCCAGGTGCAAGAAGAGTTTTAAGAATAATTGTCATATGGATTTTCTGCTTAGCAGAATTCTCTATATTTTGAGTATCTTTACCCAAAGGTTAGTATTACATAGTGACATGAAAATTAAAATGGAAATAATAGTGCAATAGGCCTGCATGTTCTTATCTGAAACTTTTGTGGCCAGATATATTTAATAATTCAAAATATCTGAGATATTAGAAAGATAATATGGTGCCTATATTACACAATATTATAGGTGGGGTCTGGAGTGTGATCAAGCATAACGTGTCTGATATGGAATATCTGAATATCCACACTGCATAGCATAGCCTCATGTTAGTTCACCAAATGAACTTTGGTGCCACACTTAACAAAAATACCTTAGTTTCCAGAGCATTTTGGATTTTGGAATTGCTGAGAAGTAATTGAACACCTGTCCTTGTCTTGCTTTGCTGAAAGAGTTGCTGTATCAAGGGTGTCTAATCAGAAAAATGTTATTTCATCGTAAAATGTTATGTTATAGCATAGCCTAACAGCATTGGAGAATCTTTGTCCCTATTTATTTATTTATTTTTATTTTTTTGGCATATGTCTGTTTGCAAAATCTTTTTTGGTTATAAATAAAGTAATTCCTGTGTTAGAAGTTCAAAATACTATTCTCTGATTTGAGTCATTAGCTTACTGTCAGTCCATGAGCTGCTGTTTGCCAAGCTGATTGGCTTTCCAATATATATTTCTTTTACTATAGATTGCAGGGGTGTCTCTTTCGGATGATCTATTGGACATAGTCCTTTATGCCTCCATTACTTGTTTTGAGAAACTTTTCCTAAGTTAGTTGTTCAGTTGACTGTGTTGGTCCGGTGGGCATCTCAGATTTATTTGTCTAGAAACCATGCTACCTGGGGACATAGAAAGAGTAAAGTACTTAGAACACCCAGAATTCCTGGATTTGCGTTTCATTTCTGCTTCTTTCTAGCTATGGTGGTGATGGCTTAAAAGTCATTGAATTTGTCTGAGCCTTAATTTCTCAACTTCAAAATGGGGATTAATAATAACAGCTTTTGCTACTTCTCAGGCATAATGTGAAGTAAAATGAGAAGAGGTTGGTGCAAACAAGAAGATACAGTGCAATTCACATTCAACGAAAGGGAATGGTCTAAATGCAATGTCTATATGCACTTGAGGTGTTTTTATTGATAAATGTTGGGTTACATGGCTTTATTCCTGCTCGTATCTGGATAGGGACCATTTATTGAGTGGCTGCTGTATCAGGAACCACAGGAGGCATCCTTGATTAATCCCAGTACCACCCCTTTGAGGTGGCTGCCATCATTCTCTATTTGAGAGAGGACAGAGATCTGACCAAGGTCACATCACTACTTAGTGCCTGAGCCAGATTGAAAACCAGATTTGTTTGATGGTAAAGTCAGCAGTCCCTTTTAATTGCAAAGACTCTTGTGCAATGGTGAATGTTTTGTGGTTTTTTTTTTTTTTTTTTTTTTTTTTGAGACGGAGTCTCACGCTGATGCCCAGGCTGGAGTGCAGTGGCGCGATCTCGGCTCACTGCAAGCTCCGCCTCCCGGGTTCCCGCCATTCTCCTGCCTCAGCCTCCTGAGTAGCTGGGACTACAGGCGCCCGCCACCGCGCCCGGCTAATTTTTTGTATTTTTAGTAGAGACGGGGTTTCACTGTGGTCTCGATCTCCTGACCTTGTGATCCGCCCGCCTCGGCCTCCCAAAGTGCTGGGATTACAGGCTTGAGCCACCGCGCCCGGCCGTTTTGTGGTATTTTTTGTGTGTGTTCTGAAAATTGAGAACAAGATGGGATTCATAAAAAAATTAGATAGTTCACTTTTCTTATATGTAAATTCCAGACAGGATCAATAAATCACACACTTTGGATGCTCAGGGGAAATTAGTATTATTTAATGCTTTGGAAAATCGTTATGTATCCCCCTTTGTGGTAGAATTTATTCTCAACGTGGTTATAAATAAACAAAATGTTTTACTAGCTAAAAAAAATTACCAATCCATTCTTCCTTCACAAGGCATGGAGATGGTAGAACTATGGCATTTTTCTTTACTGTCCTCTTGGCCTAATTGTTTGTTAGCCCTGAATGAGTTGTTGAACGGAGAAACCCAGGCGAGCTTCCGGTAGCATTCTCCTTTCTAGTATTTGGTTCAGTCCACGGTACTCTTTTAGCCATCAGTGACTGCTTTTACTGAGACTGTGGCTGTCCTTGCCCAGAGTTGAGGGAGGGATAGGTTGGGGATGGGAGACTCACTAGTAAGCACTGTGGAGTCTATTTGAGTCCCTGGCAGCATCTGTCCGATATAATCTGACTCTCTATCCCCACCCAAATCTCATCTCAAATTATAATACCCGTGTGTCAAGGGAGGGATCTGTAATCCCCATGTATCAGGGGAGGGAGGTGATTGGATGAAGGGGACAGTTAACCCCATGGTGTTCTCGTGATAGTGAGTGAGTTCTCACGAGATCTGATGGTTTCGTAAGGCAGTTTTCCCTGCTCTTGTTTACTATCTCTCACCTGCAGCATGTAAGATGTGCCTGCTCCCCCTTCCGCCATAATTGCAAGTTTCCGAAGGCCTCCTCAGCCATGTGGAACTGTGAGTCAATTAAATCTCTCTTCTTTATAAATTACCCAGTCTCGGATATGTCTTTACAGCAGTGTGAAAATAAATGAGTACTCTGTCTGTCTGTCAGTCTCTCTCTGTTATTTAAGATCAGAACAGGACTTGCTATATGACAGAAACACAGCCGAAGGGGTGTTGGAAGGTCCGGAGCTTATGAAGACGTTCCCTGGCCTCTCATTTTGTTAATGGGGGCTTCATTCCAGAGAATAAGAGCTTCTTTATGGGTCCAGACACTTCTGGCTGCAATTAGCTGATTGTTAATTTATGTCTGAGTTTTGGAGGCTTTAGTTAGATAAAATATCTAAAAGGATTTAGTCTCAGTGAAAAGAACTTTAAGTGAGAATGGCTTTGAGGAAAAGAGAAAAGTTAGATTCCAGCTTTCCTTCTGGGTGCTGACTATGGGGAGTGGGGAAGTAGGTTGTGAGATAATAAGAGCTTTATTGTCAACTGTTGCATTCTTTTAGAGGACCCCACGACTTTAAATTTCCTTAATATCTTTCTCCCTTTATAGTTAATTAAAAGAAATTATCGAGCACCTTATATGTGTCCAGGCATTCTATGCCCTGGATCAAACAATAGTGAGCAACACATCCATAATCCTTGCTCTCATGGAACTCACAGTCTAGTGGGGAACTACACAAAAACATTGTAAAATTGTAACCAATGTTTATGGTTTATGGTGTTATGAGCATTGAGGTTGTTAGGGAAGACTGTTTTTGTGTGATGGCTTCATCAGTGTTGAGGTTGCTATATCCCATTTTTTTGTGGCTATCAGCTTTAGATACTTTTATGAGGTCTTAAAAGGAATAGTTTAGTAATTAATCATGTAGATTGTAGATGGGTTGCTGGATTGCATTGATTTTTAAACAGATATATGTACACACATACATAGAAGCACACATACATATAGGTATATTTATATCTGTGTATATGTTACATGTGTATGTATATGTATACATATATATGGGTGTGTGATTAAGCAATGTAAAGAGATTGTAGAGAATTTGGAATATCATAAAACTACAAAAAAATTAAACGTACCCAGAAATAATTAATGTTAATGTCTATCTACCCACCTATCTCTAAACTTTTTTTCTAGACATACATAGATTTAAAAATATAATTTAGATCATATTGCAAAGATGACTTTGCATTTTGTTTTAAAAATTTTCATTGAATCACAACCATTTCTCTTGTCATAAAATAATCTTTAAAGGAAATTTTTTTACTTCATTATACTCTATATAATTTATGTAATTATTCTTTTATTGAACACTAATAACGTGTCCCATTTGCTACAATAAATAATGCTGTGAAGTACAAGTTTCTATAGTTTATGACTTTCCTAGGCTAGATTTTGAGAAGAAAAATAACAGGGTCAAAGTGAATGAAATTTTAAGGCTTGTGATATGTATTGCAAAATTGCTTCCCAGATAGGTAATATAAATCTAGCTCCCATTAGCAAAGTATGAGAATGATTATCTTATTGGTTACCCTGTCATTGCTGAATGTGATGATTATTAATCAGATGGTTGAAAACTATTATCTTCTTTTTATTTCTATTCTGGTCTTTTAATGGAATTAAATTCTTTTTTTTTTTTTTTCCCGAGACAGAGTCTCTCTCTGTCACCAGGCTGGAGTGCAGTGGTGCAGTCTCAGCTCACTGCAGGCTCCGCCTCCTGGATTCAAGCGATTCCCCTATCTCAGCCTTCTGAGTAGCTGATTAAATTCTTTTTTATACAGTTATTAGTACTTCTTTTATGAATCTCAGTTTATGTTCTTTGCTCATTTCTTTATTGTGGTTTTTAGTACTTGCTTCATAAAAACTTTTTATTTATTAGGGATGCCAATCATTTGTCATATGCAAAGTTTTCCAAGTTATTTAACAGAAGTTTCTAATTTATATGTAGTTAGATCTACTTGTCTTTTCTTTTTGATTTCTAGCTTTTATATGCTCAGAAAGTCCCTATCCTATTAATCAGATATTTTGTCTGTATGTTTGAAAGCTAGATGAATTTTTAATATAGTGCCCATAAGATACTTCAGTAACCTGGTGCAGTGCCTAATAAATATGGCAGTTGGGGACATGATGTGTGGTCACTAGAAGTTTGCCTAATAGTTAGATCTCAATAATTATTGGTCACTGGGATGAATATTTGTTAAGCCATGTTTTGAAAGAGGAATAAATACTACCCAGTCAAACAAAAGGGAGAAGAATCTTCCAAATAAGGGACCCATCACATGAAAGGGTACAGAGGGAAGAAACCAAAACCATGACATGTAAGGAATGCCTGCAGCAGGAGCTCAGCATACATGGTGGGGCAGGCATTAGTTAGGCGTGATCAGATCATACAATTTTCAGGCCATGCTGAGAAACTCTGCGTCATAAAAGATGAGAAATCATTACAGGGGTTTAAGTAGGAAAGTGATATGGGCCACACTGACATTGGGAAATTTAGGTAAATTATTTCAGTTTACTAAAAATAGTGAAGAAGAGGGTTGGAGTAGATGAGATTTGAGTCCTGGCAATCCATTAGGAAAAAAAGCAAGTTACACTTAGAAGCAATATTTAAGAAGTGTGGGCTGGGCATGGTGGTTTACGTCTGTAATCCCAGCACTTTGGGAGGCCAAGGCGGGAAGATGGCTTGACACCAGGAGTTTGAGACCAGCCTGGGCACCGTAGCGAGACCCCTTCTCTACAAAAAGTACAAAAAATTAGTCAGGCGCCTATAGTTCCAGCTACTTGGAAGCTTGATGCAAGAGGATCACTTGAACCTAAGAGGTCAAGGCAGCTGTGAGCTATGATCATACCACTATATTCCAGTCTGGGTGACAGAGTGAGACCCTGTCTCAAAAAAAAAAAAAGGAAGGTAGTATCATTTGGGCTAGAGAGGAATGCACTCAGGAGATATTTAGATGGTAGAATTTTTCCACTTCCCCTTGATCCTCAAAGGAGGGCCAAGTGTGGTGGCTCGTGCCTATAATCCCAGCACTTTGGGAGGCCGAGGTGGATGGATCACCTGAGGTCAGGAGATTGAGACCAGCCTAGCCAACATGGTGAAACCCCGTCTCTACCAAAAATACAAAAATTAGCCAGGTGTAGTGGAGGGGCCGCCTGTAATCCTGGCTACTCAGGAGGCTGAGGCAGCAGAATCTTTTGAACCTGGGAGGCGGAGGTTGCAATGAGCCGAAATCATGCCATTGCACACCAGCCTGGGTGACAGAGTAACGCTCTGTCTCAAAATGAAACGAAACAAAACAAAACAAAAAACAAAGGACACAGCATAGCATAGAGGAAAAAAGCTCTGGATTGGAAATCTGAAGCCTGGCTCCACCACCAGCACCATGATCTTTACTAGTTACCTCCCCTCTGAGGGCCTCTACTTCCTTATTTGTGTAAGGACTTTCTGGACTAGACGATCTTTCAAGTGTCTGGCAGTTTTAACACTTCTGTGTTCTTGTAGTTTTAGGCACCAGCTTAGTGTTTCGAAACTGTAAAATAGTCTGAGAAATCTTGTGAAAATAGGAACTTGCACTTTTCTAGGATTTTTGTTTCCTGTTTTTATAAAATTTGAGCTAGTGAGGACTAGATATCGGGATGAGCCCCTGTCTGCCTCTTGGCCAGCTTTGTAGAGGGGTTTCTGATGCCCAGAGGAGGCAGTTTGAGTAACAGCAGCCGACAGCAAGCACGGAGCTTGCATGCAGCTCTCTTGCCTTCCAAACGTGGCTCTGTGGCACCATCCTTGTGGTCTCCTGTCTTATGACCATGAGCAGACACGCTTGAATATGACGGCCGTGTAGATAACTAACTATAGCTGTTGGAAACTCAAATCCGTGGTTCAAATCCATTGGCAATTTTGGTAAAATCTAGGGTTTGGTTCATTCAGTCTAACAATGCTCACCTGACTGTATGGCCTGTAATTTACCAAAAACAGTATAGCTTGTTGCCATTTTCATCTTCAGTGGAGGCAGAAAAATGGAAGGATATAGAAAGAGAAATGTCTCGCCTTTCAGAAGTTCCTTGCTCTTTGGTATTTAGTTTGTTATTTTCTGTCATTTTTGTCTTGAGGCATTAGAGTTGGATTTCCATTCTGCTGTCTGCCTTGCAATGTTATCTAAGGAATCTATAAGCAGCTTAACCCTGTCAAGGGAAGATTGTACTAAAACGGCCTATTCGAGAAGCCCCGGAATTCCACACTTCAAGCCATTAGCTGTGTCTTGCTTACATGAAGCTTATCACACCACCCTCAGAAAATTTCCATCTTATCATGGGCGGCATTGTAAATAATGGAAAAAACTGTCTGCAACTGTTTGAATGTTTTCTTAGATTATTTGGAAATTTCCAGCTTTGTGCACTAGACAGAAGACCTTTGACTTCTAAGGTCATGACAGCATAAAGGTGAGGTATGCCTTCTCCTACTTAGCCAGGGAGGGCCCATAATGAGTGTGCAGACATTTTCTATTATTTTATTATTATTTTTGTCATGAAATCTCTGAGTTTAGTCACTGAGCCTATGTGAAACAAATTCGCTTTAGGGAAAAAAGCTTAGCAAGAAGAACTCATTCCTCAAGTGTAACACTTCTTTTTCTTTTTTTGAGATGGAGTTTCGCTCTTGTCCAGGTTGGAGGGCTAGAGTGCAAATGGTATGACTTCGGCTCCCAGGTTCAAGCAATTCTCCTTCTTTAGCCTCTGGAGTAGCTGGGATTATAGGTACCCGCTACCATGCCAAGCTTTTTTTTTTTTTTTTTTTTTTTGTATTTTTAGCAGAGATGGGGTTTCACCATGTTGGCTAGGCTGGTCTCGAACTCCCGACCTCAAGTGATCCGCCTGCCTTGGCTTCCCAAAGTGCTGGGATTACAGGTGTGAGCCACCATGCCCAGCAAGTGTAACACTTTTAAAAGTCTTTTATTTATCTGCCTATAATCTTAAGAGTGCGTTTTTAATTAAATTTTGTCATTGGAAATTTATTATTACTTTAGGAAGCAATTTTGCCCGGGGTGCTTAGGTTAATATGTAATTATATACTTAAAATTCTTCTAGGTTCATTTAAAGATAAAGTAATATATCAGTTATTACAAGATGCCAAAGGCTAAAATATGCAATTTTCTCAGTCCAACTCACTTTTTGTTTCCAAAGCCCTTTGCATGCATTAACAATCTTTACACATTATGAAGTCACTATCACCATTTAGCCCACCTTTGTATCATGGGCTAAAATGGATGCAAAGGGTTGGTTAACTGAAAGCCATGTACTTTATCCCACCTAAATTTTGTTTATTCTGTTATTCAACCTGAAATAACCTTTTCCTTCAGTTTCTGCCTGTGAAAATTGTATTTGTCTCTTAAGATTCAGATCAAATGTTACCTTTCCCTACCTCCTAGGGTAAATTTCTAAAGAAAAGGATCTGTGAACATTTAGGAAAGCAAGCGGTGGTCACCAGGAATTGTGTGGATTGCTGATAAAGAAGTCATTCTGCACTAACTTCATCTCTTCTTTGGCATTATGGCTTATCTGATAAATAAAGCAATGCAATAGACATATCTTTGGATTTCAGTAAGTCTTTGATAGGGTCTCTCTTGATAGGCTTTTGTTCTATCAATAGTACAATTAGGGGGATTAGTAACTGGTTAAATGGTTAAAGCCACAGATGACTGAATAATGACTTTTGGCCTATGAAATGTTTCCAGTGAAATGCTGCCATGCATTTGTCCTTGGCCTTGTCTTAGAGAAAAAAGTTATTAATGATGAATCAGTCAGAATAGATTTAGATCATGTTGTGGTATTGAAGACCCCCCACCCCATCCCCACTGCCAATTTAGTGGTTTAAAACAATAAAGATTGATTTCTCTCACCCTACTTATCCTGAGATGATGGGGGCTGGGTGGGTGGGGTCTTCGCTTTGGGTTATAATTGCACTAATTATTTGGAACATCGTTGGCTGCCAAGGCCATGTGAAAAGAGATGGTGGGAAAGCCCATATGGATGCACAACCACACACACCTCAAGTGAATGGGTGTGCAAGGCGGCAGTGTGCCTGCAAGGAGGGAACCGCCATGTTTATGAAAGGCCCTAATGACCACCACACCCACTGGGATGGAAACAAGGTGTTCGTGGACGACACAAAATTAAGTGTATAGTGAATAGGATTTTTCCTCAGATGACCTGATAGGAGGTTCTGAACTTTTTCAGTAATTATTTATATGACTCTGGGTAGATCACTTAACTTTACTTAGTCTTGGTTTCCTTACCTATAAAATAAGACCATCAATGATATTAACGTGTCTGGGTGATGGTGAGGTGCTGCCTGGCTGGTACTGGTGTCTCTGAGCTTGAAGTCAGGTTTCTCTATTGGTGCTTTATTCTTAGATATATAAAAGATATTAATTGTAAAATTTTTATTATGAATGGTACCGTTATCAATTTTTAAAAATTGGCTTTTTAAAGTGTAATGTCATTTGTTTTGAATTGTACGTTACACTTGTCTGATATATTTTTGCCAAACTTAAAAAACAATATGTCAAATCTCTTATAGATAGCTCATTATTATTTATTCAGTCCAAAAGCCTTTTTTTTTTTTTTTTTTTTTTAGTACAGACATTTGATTCATTTATATGTATTCCCAGCACTTTAAATAAATTTTTCTTTCAGGCATCTTATACTTTCTGTGTCTGTATTTCCCTTTTATTCTAATTTGTACTGTATATGCTATTTGCTTTGTACTTGCCTCTCTGTAAAGATCCTGATTTTCAGTCTGCAAATATATACCTTAAATAAATAAAACCCTAACTCACAAAGCTCATCTTTTTTGAAATATCAAAATCAAGAATAAAAATAAGCATTTATGACTCCAAATTTTGAACACTGAGCTATGTGGGACTTTAAAAGTTTAATGTGTGATTATAAATGCCACATTTAAATTTTTAAAGTAGTCAATACGTATCTCTTTATAAAATATTTTTCTTTTTTTCTGTTAAGATTTGCAGTGATTATTCAAACCTATTAAGTTGTGCAAAAGTAATTGCATTTTTTGCCATTACTTTTTTTTTTTTTTTTTTCCAAATGGAAAAAAGTTTATTGAATTAGGATATAAAGAAAGAAGGTATTTCTTTTTTTTTTTAAATTTATTTATTATTATTATACTTTAAGTTGTAGGGTACATGTGCATAACGTGCAGGTTTGTTACATATGTATACTTGTGCCATGTTGGTGTGCTGCACCCATCAACTTGTCATTTACATCAGGTATAACTCCCAATGCAATCCCTCCCCCCTCCCCCCTCCCCATGACAGGCCCCTGTGTGTGATGTTCCCCTTCCTGAGTCCAAGTGATCTCATTGTTCAGTTCCCACCTATGAGTGAGAACATGCGGTGTTTGGTTTTCTGTTCTTGTGATAGATTGCTAAGAATGATGGTTTCCAGCTGCATCCATGTCCCTACAAAGGACACAAACTCATCCTTTTTGATGGCTGCATAGTATTCCATGGTGTATATGTGCCACATTTTCTTAATCCAATCTGTCACTGATGGACATTTGGGTTGATTCCAAGTCTTTGCTATTGTGAATAGTGCTGCAATAAACATACGAGTGCATGTGTCTTTATAGCAGCATAATTTATAATCCTTTGGGTATATACCCAGTAATGGGATGGCTGGGTCATATGGTACATCTAGTTCTAGATCCTTGAGGAATCGCCATACTGTTTTCCATAATGGTTGAACTAATTTACAATCCCACCAACAGTGTAAAAGTGTTCCTGTTTCTCCACATCCTCTCCAGCACCTGTTGTTTCCTGACTTTTTAATGATCGCCATTCTAACTGGTGTGAGATGGTATCTCATTGTGGTTTTGATTTGCATTTCTCTGATGGCCAGTGATGATGAGCATTTTTTCATGTGTCTGTTGGCTGTATGAATGTCTTCTTTTGAGAAATGTCTGTTCATATCCTTTGCCCACTTTTTGATGGGGTTGTTTGTTTTTTTCTTGTAAATTTGTTTGAGTTCTTTGTAGGTTCTGGATATTAGCCCTTTGTCAGATGAGTAGATTGCAAAAATTTTCTCCCATTCTGTAGGTTGCCTGTTCACTCTGATGGTAGTTTCTTTTGCTGTGCAGAAGCTCTTTAGTTTAATGAGATCCCATTTGTCAATTTTGGCTTTTGCTGCCGTTGCTTTTGGTGTTTTAGACATGAAGTCTTTGCCCATGCCTATGTCCTGAATGGTACTACCTAGGTTTTCCTCTAGGATTTTTATGGTATTAGGTCTAACATTTAAGTCTCTAATCCATCTTGAATTAATTTTCGTATAAGGAGTAAGGAAAGGATCCAGTTTCAGCTTTCTACTTATGGCTAGCCAATTTTGCCAGCACCATTTATTAAATAGGGAATCCTTTCCCCATTTCTTGTTTCTCTCAGGTTTGTCAAAGATCAGATGGCTGTAGATGTGTGGTATTATTTCTGAGGACTCTGTTCTGTTCCATTGGTCTATATCTCTGTTTTGGTACCAGTACCATGCTGTTTTGGTTACTGTAGCCTTGTAGTATAGTTTGAAGTCAGGTAGCGTGATGCCTCCAGCTTTGTTCTTTTGACTTAGGATTGTCTTGGAGATGCGGGCTCTTTTTTGGTTCCATATGAACTTTAAAGCAGTTTTTTCCAATTCTGTGAAGAAACTCATTGGTAGCTTGATGGGGATGGCATTGAATCTATAAATTACCTTGGGCAGTATGGCCATTTTCACGATATTGATTCTTCCTATCCATGAGCATGGTATGTTCTTCCATTTGTTTGTGTCCTCTTTGATTTCACTGAGCAGTGGTTTGTAGTTCTCCTTGAAGAGGTCCTTTACATCCCTTGTAAGTTGGATTCCTAGGTATTTTATTCTCTTTGAAGCAATTGTGAATGGAAGTTCATTCCTGATTTGGCTCTCTGTTTGTCTGTTACTGGTGTATAAGAATGCTTGTGATTTTTGCACATTAATTTTGTATCCTGAGACTTTGCTGAAGTTGCTTATCAGCTTAAGGAGATTTTGGGCTGAGACAATGGGGTTTTCTAAATATACAATCATGTCATCTGCAAACAGGGACAGTTTGACTTCTTCTTTTCCTAATTGAATACCCTTGATTTCTTTCTCTTGCCTAATTGCCCTAGCCAGAACTTCCAACACTATGTTGAATAGGAGTGGTGAGAGAGGGCATCCCTGTCTTGTGCCAGTTTTCAAAGGGAATTTTTCCAGTTTTTGCCCATTCAGTATGATATTGGCTGTGGGTTTGTCATAAATAGCTCTTATTATTTTGAGGTACGTTCCATCAATACTGAATTTATTGAGCGTTTTTAGCATGAAGGGCTGTTGAATTTTGTCAAAAGCCTTTTCTGCATCTATTGAGATAATCATGTGGTTCTTGTCTTTGGTTCTGTTTATATGCTGGATTATGTTTATTGATTTGCGAATGTTGAACCAGCCTTGCATCCCAGGGATGAAGCCCACTTGATCATGGTGGATAAGCTTTTTGATGTGTTGCTGAATCCGGTTTGCCAGTATTTTATTGAGGATTTTTGCATCGATGTTCATCAGGGATATTGGTCTAAAATTCTCTTTTTTTGTTGTGTCTCTGCCAGGCTTTGGTATCAGGATGATGTTGGCCTCATAAAATGAGTTAGGGAGGATTCCCTCTTTTTCTATTGATTGGAATAGTTTCAGAAGGAATGGTACCAACTCCTCCTTGTACCTCTGGTAGAATTCAGCTGTGAATCCATCTGGTCCTGGACTTTTTTTGGTTGGTAGGCTATTAATTATTGCCTCAATTTCAGAGCCTGCTATTGGTCTATTCAGGGATTCAACTTCTTCCTGGTTTAGTCTTGGAAGAGTGTAAGTGTCCAGGAAATTATCCATTTCTTCTAGATTTTCCAGTTTATTTGCATAGAGGTGTTTATAGTATTCTCTGATGGTAGTTTGTATTTCTGTGGGGTCGGTGGTGATATCCCCTTTATCATTTTTAATTGCGTCGATTTTCTTCTTCTCTCTTTTCTTCTTTATTAGTCTTGCTAGTGGTCTGTCAATTTTGTTGATCTTTTCAAAAAACCAACTCCTGGATTCATTGATTTTTTGGAGAGTTTTTTGTGTCTCTATCTCCTTCAGTTCTGCTCTGATCTTAGTTATTTCTTGCCTTCTGCTAGCTTTCGAATGTGTTTGCTCTTGCTTCTCTAGTTCTTTTAATTGCAATGTTAGAGTGTCAATTTTAGATCTTTCCTGCTTTCTCTTGTGGGCATTTAGTGCTATAAATTTCCCTCTACACACTGCTTTAAATGTGTCCCAGAGATTCTGGTATGTTGTATCTTTGTTCTCATTGGTTTTAAAGAACATCTTTATTTCTGCCTTCATTTCGTTATGTACCCAGTAGTCATTCAGGAGCAGGTTGTTCAGTTTCCATGTAGTTGAGCGGTTTTGATTGAGTTTCTTAGTCCTGAGTTCTAGTTTGATTGCACTGTGGTCTGAGAGACAGTTTGTTATAATTTCTGTTCTTGTACATTTGCTGAGGAGTGCTTTACTTCCAATTACGTGGTCGATTTTGGAGTAAGTACGATGTGGTGCTGAGAAGAATGTATATTCTGTTGATTTGGGGTGGAGAGTTCTATAGATGTCTATTAGGTCTGCTTGCTGCAGAGATGAGTTCAATTCCTGGATATCCTTGTTAACTTTCTGTCTCGTTGATCTGTCTAATGTTGACAGTGGAGTGTTGAAGTCTCCCATTATTATTGTATGGGAGTCTAAGTCTCTTTGTAAGTCTCTAAGGACTTGCTTTATGAATCTGGGTGCTCCTGTATTGGGTGCATATATATTTAGGATAGTTAGCTCTTCCTGTTGAATTGATCCCTTTACCATTATGTAATGGCCTTCTTTGTCTCTTTTGATCTTTGATGGTTTAAAGTCTGTTTTATCAGAGACTAGTATTGCAACCCCCGCTTTTTTTTGTTCTCCATTTGCTTGGTAAATCTTCCTCCATCCCTTTATTTTGAGCCTATGTATGTCTCTGCGTGTGAGATGGGTCTCCTGAATACAGCAGACTGATGGGTCTTGACTCTTTATCCAGTTTGCCAGTCTGTGTCTTTTAATTGGAGCATTTAGTCCATTTACATTTAAGGTTAAGATTGTTATGTGTGAACTTGATCCTGCCATTATGATATTAACTGGTTATTTTGCTCATTAGTTGATGCAGTTTCTTCCTTGCCTCGATGGTCTTTACATTTTGGCATGTTTTTGCAATGGCTGGTACCGGTTGTTCCTTTCCATGTTTAGTGCTTCCTTCAGGGTCTCTTGTAAGGCAGGCCTAGTGGTGACAAAATCTCTAAGCATTTGCTTATCTGTAAAGGATTTGATTTCTCCTTCACTTATGAAACTTAGTTTGGCTGGATATGAAATTCTGGGTTTAAAATTCTTTTCTTTAAGAATGTTGAATATTGGCCCCCACTCTCTTCTGGCTTGGAGAGTTTCTGCCGAGAGATCTGCTGTTAGTCTGATGGGCTTCCCTTTGTGGGTAACCCGACCTTTCTCTCTGGCTGCCCTTAAGATTTTTTCCTTCATTTCAACTTTGGTGAATCTGGCAATTATGTGTCTTGGAGTTGCTCTTCTCGAGGAGTATCTTTGTGGCGTTCTCTGTATTTCCTGGATTTGAATGTTGGCCTGCCCTACTAGGTTGGGGAAGTTCTCCTGGATGATATCCTGAAGAGTGTTTTCCAACTTGGTTCCATTTTCCCCCTCACTTTCAGGCACCCCAATCAGACGTAGATTTGGTCTTTTCACATAATCCCATACTTCTTGCAGGCTTTGTTCATTTCTTTTTCTTCTTTTTTCTTTTGGTTTCTCTTCTCGCTTCATTTCATTCATTTGATCCTCAATCACAGATACTCTTTCTTCCAGTTGATCGAGTCGGTTACTGAAGCTTGTGCATTTGTCACGTATTTCTCGTGTCATGGTTTTCATCTCTTTCATTTCGTTTATGACCTTCTCTGCATTAATTACTCTAGCCATCAATTCTTCCACTTTTTTTTCAAGATTTTTAGTTTCTTTGCGCTGGGTACGTAATTCCTCCTTTAGCTCTGAGAAATTTGATGGACTGAAGCCTTCTTCTCTCATCTCGTCAAAGTCATTCTCCGTCCAGCTTTGATCCGTTGCTGGCGATGAGCTGCGCTCCTTTGCCGGGGGAGATGCGCTCTTATTTTTTGAATTTCCAGCCTTTCTGCCCTGCTTTTTCCCCATCTTTGTGGTTTTATCTGCCTCTGGTCTTTGATGATGGTGATGTACTGATGGGGTTTTGGTGTAGGTGTCCTTCCTGTTTGATAGTTTTCCTTCTAACAGTCAGGACCCTCAGCTGTAAGTCTGTTGGAGATTGCTTGATGTCCACTCCAGACCCTGTTTGCCTGGGTGTCAGCAGCAGAGGCTGCAGAAGATAGAATATTTCTGAACAGCGAGTGTACCTGTCTGATTCTTGCTTTGGAAGCTTCCTCTCAGGGGTGTACTCCACCCTGTGAGGTGTGGGGTGTCAGACTGCCCCTAATGGGGGATGTCTCCCAGTTAGGCTACTCAGGGGTCAGGGACCCACTTGAGCAGGGAGTCTGTCCCTTCTCAGATCTCAACCTCCATGTTGGGAGATCCACTGCTCTCTTCAAAGCTGTCAGACAGAGTCGTTTGTGTCTGCAGAGGTTTCGGCTGTGTTTGTTATTGCCCTGTCCCCAGAGGTGGAGTCTACAGAGACAGGCAGGTTTCCTTGAGCTGCTGTGAGCTCCACCCAGTTCGAGCTTCCCAGCAGCTTTGTTTACCTACTTAAGCCTCAGCAATGGCGGGCGCCCCTCCCCCAGCCTTGTTGCTGCCTTGCCGGTAGATCACAGACTGCTGTGCTAGCAATGAGGGAGGCTCCGTGGGTGTGGGACCCTCCCGGCCAGGTGTGGGATATGATCTCCTGGTGTGCCTGTTTGCTTAAAGCGCAGTATTGGGGTGGGAGTTACCCGATTTTCCAGGTTTGTGTGTCTCAGTTCCCCTGGCTAGGAAAAGGGATTCCCTTCCGCCTTGCGCTTCCCAGGTGAGGCAATGCCTCGCCCTGCTTCAGCTCTCGCTGGTCGGGCTGCAGCAGCTGACCAGCACCGATCGTCCGGCACTCCCCAGTGAGATGAACCCAGTACCTCAGTTGAAAATGCAGAAATCACCGGTCTTCTGTGTCGCTCGCGCTGGGAGTTGGAGACTGGAGCTGTTCCTATTCGGCCATCTTGCTCCGCCCCTCCGCCATTACTTTTAATGGCAAAAACCATGATTACTTTTACACTAACCTATCTGTAATTTAATAGGTTTTAATGTTTCCTGATCATCATTTTTAGTTACAGCTTCTCTCTTCTTGAGTTCTTTTTGTTTTGTTTTGTTTTTGATTTTGGGAAAAGGTGTCCCTCTGTCATCCAGGCTGGAGTGCGGTGGCGTGATCATGGCTAACTGCAGCCTTGACTCCCTTGGTTCAAGCGATCCTCCTACCTCACCCTCTCCAGTAACCATGCCTGGCCAAATTTTTGTATTTTTTGGAAATATTGGGTTTCACCATTTTCCCCAGGCTGGTCTCGAACTTCTGGGCCCAAGTGATCCACTGGCCTCGGCCTCCCAAAGATTACAGGTGTAAGTCAATGCACTTGGTCTCTTCTTGGGTTCTTAATTGCATTTCATTTCTGTGTACTAGGGACTGTGTACTCAGGAACTTTATTCAGAAAGACATTAGGAGATTTTCTGAGCCTCTGCATCTGAGGATGGCTTTCTGCTGTCTTTCTACAAGAAGGTCAATGACTGTGTAGGAATTCTTGGGTCAGACTTTTTTTTCACTTAAATTCTGGAAATGCTGCTCCATTGCTTTAGTGTCTAGTGCCTTGTATGAAGTTGGCATGCTTTGCCAAGCTTGTTCAAAATTAGAGTTGCTGAGGATAAGTCTAAAGTTGACTTTTGATCCTTTGTAGGAAAAGCAGCCACCTCCCATTCTCTAGGCCTAACCATTCTCTGGGGCCCCTGGCACTTGTCCTGCCCCAGGTGCTGCTATGACGACCAGCTTTGTGTGGCCTCCAATAGACTTCATGTGGACAAAGCCGACCATGCCTTGCCTTGTCAGTCCCACATCCCTCACTTTCGGCTCTGGGCTTCTCTGCTGATCCTGAGGCACTGGACATCTTGGGACTTGCTCACCACGACATATGTGCACCCCAGAAATGCGTGGAAGTTTACATCACCAGGGGCACATTTTTGGCCAACAGGAGGTGGGGAGGTAGTGGGTAAAATGTTTTCTCTTCTTTCTCAGGACACAATTGCCGTAGCTCAAAAGGCCCCGTGAAATTTTGAGAAATCTGTTAGGCTTGATACTAAGGATACCTTGGATATTTGCTTTTCCTTGCTATCTTCCTTTCTTCCAACTTATGCTTCCCTGGGGTTGTTGTACACCCACCAAAATAATAGCACCTAAATCTTTGCCTCTGGCTTTGTCTTTACAGAAACCCAGGCTAAAACAACAGGTAACTTGTGGTTTTTGCTTGAATACTTCTAGAATTTTTTCTTTCTTTTTGGAATTTAGAAAATTTACTAGAACAAACTAGGTATAAACTTCTTTTCAAAACTGCTGCCTGGATCATTGTGAGAACTCTCTACATCCAGACTTGGATTTAAAAAAAAAAAAAAAATCAGGATAGTTTTTTCTAGTATTTTATCTATTTGTACTGTTTTATTGTTTATTTTTAGAAATGCTTATTTTGGTTAAATCCTTACCAAATATATACAGACATTTGAATAGTTCTGCTTTTACTATGGCTTCTCCTTTTGTTCATAGATTATGTGCTTTTGTATTTTATTAACAACATGAAGCGTGTGTTACAATTGTTTTCTTCTTTGTCCTTGCAATGTGTGTGCTTCAGAAGGCAGAGTCCCTCAGAGTCCTCTGGCCTTTCTTCTCCTCTCTGTGCTTGGGAATGTTTCCACATGCCCAGGTTTATTCTCCTTTACTTACCCATGTGAAGAGAGGTCTGTGAAGTCCCAATTTTGAAAAACAGACAAGACACAGGAATTACTCAGTGGGGCACAGCCTCACCTTGGTAAGATACAAAGGGTGCTATCTGGGTCTCAAAAAAGGAGTGAAAAGGACGCATGGAGGGTGCTGAGTTGGCAACCTGGAAGAGGGGGTGGGGCTGGAAGAAGTGGCTGCAGCTGTGGGACCTCATTTCCTGGAAGCTGCTCCCGAGCTCCTGCAGCATAGATACCTGGGAGAAACAGGGTCCTGGGAGAAAAGACTTGCTCTCGTGCCTTCGATCAACAAACACCATTTCCTGGACCACGAGCAAACTGGACCAGCTGGGAGCAGGTAGAGACAGACGTATGGGTAGAGGGAAGTCAATATACCTGTAGTTTCCTGTGGAAACAGAACAGTCTCGGGGCAGTGCAGGATGGAAGACACACTCCAGAGCCTGAGGCACCAAAGCGGAACAAGCATAGGGGCTGGCTGCCTGCCGTAGAGCCGGGGGGATTATTTAATGTTGTATTGGAATCGAGAGTGCTGTAATTTCTAAGACTTTATGTTATTGCATGGACAATTTTTCTTATTTTATGGTATTTTCCTTCATTCATGTAGGTGATTTTGGTGGGGACGTTTTTTAGAATGTTTTCTTGTTTGTTAGCTAGAAGCCCAAGGGCATTTCTTTGTCCCCAAGGACAATGCTCCAATCCAAAGGATTTGCATTTAGGAATTTCAGGCCCAGTTGGCAAACGTGGGAATCTGTGAGCTCTCCTGCCTGAATTCAGGATGGACCTAAGACATTTTACAATCCAGCCTTAGGTGAGACTACTAGGTGAGTTTCTGAGAAATGATCCCTGCTGCCGACCAACTCAGTCTCTGCAGCTTTGTAACACATTTGCAAGATTCAAGCACTCTGGTGAAACACAAATACACATTATGTAGCAAACAGAATTGGGATAGGTTATGCAGAGCTAAGGCATTAAACATCCCCCTTCCCTCCGACTCCCCAACGATTCTAATAGCCAGGCACAAACAGCGTCAGGATCTATGAGTAGCAGCTGCAGTGTTTAAATAAACATCAGCTTCTGCACGTGCGTTCGCTGCGGGCCTGTCAGTGTGCTTTTCAGCCACACCTGCTTGCCCAGATGGCGGCCTCTGTGAGCGGCCTCAGCTCCTCAAGGAAGGACAGTCCCGGATTGTTTCACAGAGGTTTACTGGTGGGAAAATAACTACCCATCACCTCAGGGAACATTCTCACACATTTTCTTTATCATGCATTAGAAAAGTTACCAGTTTTTCTTTTTTTCCCCTAAGACACCAGAACTTTAAGTCTTTTCCAATAAGCCTGGAACACAAGCCCATTCATTGGTTCCAAAGTGGATTTGCACAGTCTCCATGAAAACTGCCAGGGGCTAGGTGGGGCCCTGGTGACCCAGGCCAGGCCACTGAACCAGAGCTGGCTCTGGGATTTGAAATGATGTCCACTCCTTGTGCTGTTTGGACTAAATCTAAAAGGGTAGCTCAGTTGCATGTGTTTTTTGACTTTGGGAAACTCTTTTCTCTCATGGCTTTCCCAGCGCAGCCTCACCTCTGTTCCTACACAGTCTTCTTCATGCATTCTTTTCTGGGCCCTGAAATGTTCCTGTCTTCAGAGCCACGTCCTCGGCCCTCGCCCCTTCCCCCTCAGCAATCATCTGGGTTCATCCAGATTCCTGACTTCCATACCCATGCTACTGCCTCCCCTTGGGACATCTCCTGGGTCTCCTACAAGCATCTCAAACTTCTATTGTCCTCTGTTCTCTGCCTCAGTTACTAACTTCCATGTCTCCCAAAAGTTGACCTCATGCCCCAGTCTCCTCCTGGGTTTATGGGTCTTTCTATGTTCTAGCCTTGTCTCCTCTCTCCTTGGTTTTTCACTGTTTGCAAAACTTTTCTGCTTTTTCATCTGGAAAAATCCTTGCTTAAAAACAGTCCTGCTCATAGGCTAAAACCTTTGTGGAACTTCACCCAACCCCTGCTTCCCACGCTGGAATTAATTGCTGCTTTTGTTGGTAAAATGAGCATGACCTAGAACCTGCTGGATGCCAAGGCACTAGGGACCCTCAGAGTCTGGGGTGAGGGATGGACTGTGGTTAGTTAGCGTTTGAAGTAGTACAATAAAGATATGGCCTAACAGCTGTGGGAATACAAAGGAGGGAGTCACTAATGCTCCACTTTAGAAATCCCCATGTAGGGGGAAATTAAATCAGGGAGCTGGGAGCAGCATGTGGCCCTAGGTGACATCTATGGTCCACTCCAAGCTGCCGTGTTTCAAATGCAGATCTGCACCTGGCAAGGCTTTCTTCTTGTTTACCTCACCTAGCCATCAATCCTGCCTTACTTCTTCCAAACACATCTATCATCTGTTATTTCCATCGTGAGGCGCCACAGAGCAAAGACAGTATCATTTCTCCTTTTTCCTCTTTTGAGATCTCAGCATGAACTCATGGCTATAATATCCCTAACTCCTTCAACATGACATGGTGATGTTAGCAAGAAATATACCTGAAAAATAAAAACAATCTTAAGTGGCACCTACTCATAATGAACTTCTGGGTTCTGTACTCTTTACAGACCCTCTCATCAGAGATTGTCCCTCTGCCTTGGGGTCCTTGCATTTCTCTCCTGTGGGCTTTGTAGTTTACTGCATGCTGTTCTGATCATGCTATCTTTCTATTTAAATGAAAGATAGCATGATGATGAAATGAAAATGATCCTAGGGCTGCTGTGAGTGTAGCACACACCAGTACCTGATGCTCACAGTTTAACATGTCAGATCAAACTGTTATTCCAGAGCTGAGGGGGGAGATACCAGGCCTCCTCTGGGAACTGGAACAGTGAGGAGAAGCAAGCATCTGGTCACAGCCCCATCCCACGGACTCTGTCAGGGCTTAGGAGTTGACTTGCAGGGTGAACTCGTGGACAATGAATTTGAGAGATAGGAGGGAGTCTGGCAATAGTCTAACACTATTGTTTTACAGATGACAACATGAAAGCTCAGAGAGGTAAAGAGGTGTGTTTCTGGTTCATGGAGGATTTGTGGCAGCCAGTGTGGAAGCCAGTGTGCCTGAGGCCCTCCCTGTTTAGTGGTGTCCATTCCACACTACACTGTCATCCCTGGAGCTCTGCTTGTCGTTGCTTGGAGCTATGAGCTTTGGTCATGAGTACAGCCCTATGAGGTAGATATATCCTAACTTATGGATGAGGACACGGAGGTGTAAAGAAAAGGAAATTGCCTAAGATCACAGGGAATCCTTCTAAAACTGGACAGTCTCTAAAGATGGGAATAAAAATACCAATTGATGGAATTATAAGAAATTATGGGTATAAAATTTGCATGGTAGGATATCATGAGCTATTAATTCATATGTTTTTTTCTTCACATTTCCTTTCAGCTTGTGACATTCTTTTATTTAGGTAGCTAGATAAGAGGGAATTGGAGAGAATTTAATTGCCAGGGACAAAATAAGTCACATTCTCCCTTCTTAGTTTTAAAAGTCTTTTTTTTAATGGCCGCATAGTAGTCCATGGTATATATGTGCCAGATTTTCTTAATCCAGTCTATCATTGATGGACATTTGGGTTGGTTCCAAGTCTTTGCTATTGTGAATAGTGCTACAGTAAACATATGTGTGCATGTGTCTTTATAGTAGCATAATTTATAATCATTTGGTTATATACCCAGTAATGGGATCGCTGGGTCAAATGGTATGTTCTCACTCATAGGTGGGAATTGAATAGTGAGAACACTTGGACACAGGGCGGGGAACATCACACACGGGGGCCTGTCGGGGGTGGGGGACAGGGGGAGGGATAGCATTAGGAGATATACCTAATGTAAATGATGAGTTAATGGGTGCAGCACACCAACATGGCACACGTATACCTATGTAACAAACCTGCACATTGTGCACATGTATCCTAAAACTTTAACTATAATAATAGTAATAATAATAATAATAATAATAAAGTCTTGGTCCTTGCTGTGGATATTAGCCTGTTTTCATCTCTGAAGGGTTCTGAGGCCTTCCTATTTTGGGGATTCCTCCATCATATGAGTCTTGGTGGAAGGCAGCATCCTATCTCCTACTTGAAAATATATGGGGCTGGATGTTTTATCTTTTCGTAGAACAGATTTCCACAACAGAGAAGTGACAAAGCCCTCTGGGTAAGGAAGATGGGGTAGAGAATTGGAGAGGACGGTGGCAGGATCTCAGAGAAGGGGCTGTGTGTCTTGCCCCTCCCTCATCCAGTGGAGTTGGCTGTAAAAGGGAATGATGTCAGAATATACCGAGAAGTCTGAGTTCAAGGCTAGGGGGTATGTGTGCAGTATTCTCCTCCGGAGCCCTGGGAGGAGGCTGCCTCCCATAGCATCCTCATGGAGCCAGAAGTGCTTACAAACACTATCTCAGTGACCTTTCTTTTTTTCTTTTTTTTTTTTTGAGAGAGAGTCTCATTCCTTCACCCAGGTTGGAGTGCCATGGTGCAATCTCAGCCCACTGCAACCTTCATCTCCTGAGTTCAAGTAATTCTCCTGCCTCAGCCTCTTGAGTAGCTGGGATTACCACCATGCCCAGCTAATTTTTGTGTTTTTAGTAGAGATGGGGTTTCACCATGTTGGTCAGGCTGGTCTCAAACTCCTGACCTCGTGATCCGCCCGCCTCGGCCTCCCAAAGTGCTGGGATGACAGGCGTGAGTCACTGTGCCCGGCTGACATTTCATTTTCAAATGTTAATTTAACATATATGTTCTCTACTGACCATGAGAATTCTTAAGATAACTGTGTGGCAGGTTTAATGTAATAGACAAAGAATGCCAGCCAGCTGTTGGACTTCAACTCTTTTGGGCATGCTGAGGCCAAAAAGTCAGACGCAAAGACTTAAGTCAGTTGTCCAAAGGCTGGCTTCTTGATATTATGCAGGTAAGTTATCCAGATGACTGCATTCTGTCTTTTTCTCCTTGTGTTTTGGGATATATCTGTGTATGTATGTTTGTATGTTCTGTTGTGTTTCTGTCAGGCATAAGTTGCTAAATTTTACATGAGCTAAATCCTTCTTGGAGATGTGTTCAGGCTCAGAGCTCAAGTTCGTGGTAAATTCTGGCTTCTTGGTGCTAGCATTCCAGGTGCTGATTCTGTTTCTCATCTCTTCCTGATGCCACACCCCTTCCTGTTTTTGTGCCTCCTGCCATGTGGTTAGAGAGTGATGGGCTGAAGAGGTGAGTCCCACAGACGCCTGGGCACCAGCCCTGCCTCAGCAGCACCTGCTATTTTTTATTGTTTTTCCCAACCCCAGCCCCTGGCAAGCACCATTCTACTTTCTGTCTCTATGAGTCTGACTACTCTAAGTACCTCACCTACGTGGAATCATGCAGTTTTTGTCTTTTTGTGACTGGCTATGTCACTTAGCATAATGTCCTCAAGGTTTATCCATGTTGTAGCACGTGTTAGCTTTTCCGTCCACTTTAAGGCCAAATGATATTCCTTTGTATGTATATACCACAGTTTGTTTGTTCATTTATCCATTGGTGAACATTTGGATGAAGGACTACAACTTACACGTGAGTGCAGTATTTCGGAAGGCAGTGTGTGTGTGAGGGAAAACCACCATGAACTTTATGGTCAGACAGGCTTGGGTTCCAGTCGTGCCTCTGCTGCTTATTAGCAAAACCTTGAAAAAGTTACTTAGCCTCTCTTAAAAAAAAATTTAAAAAATTTAAAGTTTATCTTGAATGCAAAAGAGAATGTAAATGTACATGTCCAGTTTGGTGAGCAATAATATAATAATACAAAAATAGAGTAAGCAGCTATTTACTCACCACCCAGACTAAGAAAGTGAACATACTCAGATCTTTGAAAGTCTTCAGTACTCCCTCCTGGTTGACTCTTTTCACTTCGGTCCTGAGCTAGTATCCTAAATTTCATGCAAATTAATCTTGTGTTTTTCTCTGCAGTTTTACCATACTTGTAGATCTCTAAACAATGTATTGTTTGATTTTGGGGTACTTTTTGGACTTTATATTAATGAAATTTCACTGTTATTATTCCTTTAAGCTTTAATTTTTGAGACTCACCCTTGTTGAAATGTATAGCTGTAGTTGATTCATTTTTATTATTATGAACCCTCCCTCCCTCCCTCCATAGAAGGTAGGCTTCTGCCTCCTACTCGAAAATATATGAGACTTCCTTCCTTCTTTCCTTGTTAATTTTTATACTACTGTAAACTATGCTGTTATGAACTTTCCTGCACATATTTCCTGGTACATGCATGAGAGTATCTCCAGAGTATCTCCATAGGAATGGAATTACTTGGGCTTAAGGTAATTGCATGTTCAACTTTACTAGGTATTGCTCAGTTGTTTCCTAAAGTGTTTATCCCAAGTTGTTCTCCCACCAGGAGTGCATGAAAATCTCCCTTGTGCCACATCTTTGCCAACATCTGCCATGCCTTTAAAAATTTTCTGTCAATCTAGTGGATATGAAATGGCTTTACCCTCCCTTTAAAAATGTTTAGTCTCAGCTGTTCTTATGTTGTGCACTTCTGTGGCGATGAGTGCAAGGTATGTGGTGCACCAACGAGAATTATTTTAGAGCAAGATTATCCTTCCATGAACGAAGCTGGTGGAGCATCACAGATAATAACTCTGTAGAGATTACCTGTTACTGGTGAGAATCAATACTAATAGAAAATTGACTAATTCCTAAGCTGACTTCTTGCCTTCCTCCAGGAGGAAAGGGGACTTTTTACTGGTCCCCAGCTCCAAACCCTGGTGTTAGGCATTGAGAAGTATCAATCAGGCTTCTACTGGAGACATCACAAAGGATTCAGAAAATACAGGTCGTCATCTATCCATAAAAGGGAGGAGATGATCTGCTGAGTTCCAGGCAGAGGACAGATGCTTTCCTGTATATAAATCCCTGCAATATACTCTTCAAGATAGGGGTAACACCTGATATAGAGGTAACATTCTTAAGGACGGAGAACCAGACCCAGAGTTGAGTCAGTCATGTAAAAATATATTTTAGTTCTGACTGTTCCAAATACTGTCCTTGAACACAAAATGAATATACAAGGTTCCTGCCCTCAAGAGTTTTATACCCAGTCTGGTAGAAAAAACATGTGAGTACATCTATAATTGCATTTTCGTATGTTAAGGGAGATGTATGATAGAGGTATATTATAGATACAGGGAAGGCTTCTCAGAGAAGGAGACATTTGAACTGAGCCTTGAAGGATCCATAAGAGCTTGTCACGCAGCAGGAGAGACATTTCAAGTAGAGAAGACAGCATGAGCAAAGTAACAGGTCTGTGAAGGAAGATTTTCTTTCTCAGGAGTTCCAGGAGTTCAGTAGCTGGTGAAAGGAGAAAGAGGATTTTTGGAGTCACAGGCAGGGGATAGATCTTACAGGACTTGTATGAGTCCAACACAAGGATTTTGAGCTTTATGGGAGCCTTTGGATAAAGCAGGAGGATAACATGGTTAGATTCTGGTTCTAGAAAAATCACTCTGATGGCTATGTAGATTGGAGGGATGAGACTAGGGGCAGGGAGGATAAGATGTAGTAATGATAGTTCAAGCAAGAGATGAGGAAGTCCTGAATTAGGTGAGGCAATGAAGACACATTTCAATTCTTCTCAGGTTTTTGTGACTAGCAGACATGGTGAGTGAGAGAGTGGTCCGTGTTCAGGATGCTTCCTGGATTTTTGTTTCTGTTGTAGACCGGACAATGGCACCATTCACCGGGACAGTGAATACATGAAGATGAGTAGGCTTGGGGTGAGACGCTGACAATGACTTCAGGGATGGACATGTTGAATTTGTGGGGTCTGTAGGACAAAAAATAGAAATGTCAAAAAATAGAAATGTCCAGTAGGTACTTAGAGTTTCTAGGGTGACCAGCTTGTTCTAATTTGCCTGGGACTTTCTCAGTTTTAAAACTGAAAGTCTTGCAGCCCAAGAAATCCTTCAGTCCCAAGAAAACTGGAATGGTCTAGAACTCAGTAGAGTTTAGACTAGAGACCCTGATTTGGAATTTATGGAAGCCATAGGCATGGATGAACATTCATAGGGTACATGGAGAGAGAGAAGATAAGAAGGTCAAAGATGGTTCCTGAGCAAACCAACCTTTGATGGGCAGGAGAGGAAGAGGAGTTCATGAAGGGGCCTCAGATGGGAAGCCCAGAGAGACAGGGAAGAGATATGAGAAGATAAGATTGTGAAAGCTAAGGTTGGGGGGAACAATTGTAAAGGAAGGAATGGTCAACTTTGTCTGAGACTGCAGAAAATCGATGAGTGGATTGGCTTTTTGAAGTGTTCAGGACTTTTTGTAACAGACTGATTTTGTAATAGGAAGGTAATCAGACAGGAGAGGGGTGACCCACAGCAAGGAAGGGGGTATACATTTTTAAGTTATAGTGTGGTATGACAGAAAGAAGAGCTAGCTAGTATGGGAAAGAAAGATGAGTGAGAGTTTTGGAAAAATTAAATAAATGTGGTCTGGTTTATAATGAGGGAAAGAAGTTAGTATAGAAAGACAGATTGAAGGCATAAGGGGGATAGCTGTTAGAACAATTGGGAGGGATAGGGTAAAGAGATGGGGTGAACTAGAGCAGACCCCTCTTTTGAGACCAAAGATATCAGTGGGGAGGGGTGTAGCAAGGGCATGTAGCCACTTAGCTACAGAGTTGGGATTTGAATCAATGTCTGCCAGATTTCAAAAGTCATATGATCTCCGCCTCTTCATAGAAAAATACATATAGCTTCAGTAAAAGACGTGTACACATGCATAATCACTTAGTGCTACACAAAGATACGTGCTGCTGGTGAAATTGGGGAAGTGATCAGAACAATTGGAGTCAGGTGTAGTTCATCTGGGGCGCTTAACAGGAAAGATGAACTTTGAACAGAATTCTCAGGGAATAGAAGAATGTGATCAGACAAGAGTTAGATTAAATTTTTTTTTAAATTAAGTCATTCTCCGAATCGTTCTTCCTTTCAGAAACTTGCTTTGAGGATATAAAAAATTTGCTTCTTGTTCTTATTGGTGTGTAGATTCTCAAAGATGAAATCTCAGTAGAGTATATTATTCCATGTACTGGATTGCTAGTCCCTACCTCTTCCATATCCATTTTTTTTTCCTTTTCTTTCATAGCAGCAGAATTTTTAAGTGAGATCATGGCCACTCAGCTAACTATTACATTACCTACCCTTCCCTTGTTCTTGACCAAGGCCTGGCCAATTGGATGTGCTCAGAAGTGACAATGCCACCCCTGGTTGTGCCTTTAAAGGGAGAGATACATCTTCCTTGCCCTCTTTTCTCTACTCTGCTGCTTGGAGTGCAGAGTAGTAATGGTGAGCAGTCTTGAACCATGTGATGAGAGCAACATCCTAGAGATGGTAGAGCAACAATATAATTGGAGCTTAGGTCTCTAAAACTGAGGGACCTTAACACTGAAAGGCTACCTTAAAATAAGCCATTGCTAATTTGGATTTATGTTACAGTAGTTGAATCATATATGTAATAAGACTAACATAAACAATAAGATTTCTTTGTAGTATTCCTACGCATTTCCAGGATAATACTGATGTCTGAATTCTTCGCCTGTTTCAGTCCCATATTAAAGGCTTCCAGAGAGTGTATCCCTCTGAGCTTAAATTCCTTTGCCTGAAACCTAACTCAGAGTCACATGTAGGTACAATTATACCAACTGGGAAGGATGAGGCAGGGTAGGGTTAACCTTGGTCAAGATCATCCCTGTTCATCTTTCTTGGTCATACATTCTTGGTCATCACATGCAACATGTATTTTCTTCATCTACTTCATTTTTTAGGAAGCTGTTGAGGAGTTGGTTTGTCAGTTAGCATTGCATTTAGCTGTGAATAACAGAAAATTTGACTCGATGGTGGCTTAAATAAGTTAGGGTTTTAAGTTTTTTTTGTGTGTGTGTTCAGCAAGAAGGCTGACCATGGTAGGCAGTTCAGAGCTTTATAATGCACTCGATGGCCCCCTAGGCTACCTCTGTTTTTCTGCCTAGCAACCTTAGCATGTAGGTTTTGTTTTCGTTTGTCATCTCATGGTTCTACTTTAGGCATCACATCTGTGTTCCAGGAATGAAAAGGGGGAAATGTAAAGAAAAAAGTGCAAACCTACTGAGTTGG
Organism: Macaca nemestrina; assembly: GCF_043159975.1. Taxonomy (NCBI): domain Eukaryota; kingdom Metazoa; phylum Chordata; class Mammalia; order Primates; family Cercopithecidae; genus Macaca; species Macaca nemestrina. The sequence continues at coordinate 76,581,272 of NC_092140.1, read as the reverse complement.
TTCTCTCATTTTCATAGAAATTTTATAGTGACACATACATACAGAAAAGTTCACAAATCACAAGTATGTGGCTTGATTAATTTTTACAAAGTGAACATACCAATGTAACTGGCACCCAGGAGACACACTAGAACATTTCCAGCATTTCAGAATCCTTATTCGCTCAGAAATACCTCTTATATACCCCAAAGAATGGCATAGATTAATTTTTCCTGATTTTGAACTTTATGGAATCATATAGCAGATACTCTTTTGTATCTGACTTCTTTTGTTTAACATAATGTTTGTGAGAATCACCCATATTATTTCATAGAATTGTAGAACATTTATTCTCACTGCTATATTATTCTAATGTATAAATATAAATTTTAAAAATTCCATTCCAGTATTGTTGGGCATTCAGGTAGCTTGCAGGTTTTAGTTATTATAAATTATGCTACAATGACTATTCTAGTACACATCTTTTGGTAAACATATGTTCACATTTCTGTGGATGTATACCTATATGAAGAATCCCTGGATTGTAGATTGTGTTTATATTTAGCTATGCTACTGCAAAATAATTTCCCAGAGTATTTTTATCAATTTATCATTCCACTGGTAGTGTACAAAATTTCAGTTGTTCCAAATCCTTGCCAACACTTGGTATTATCCATCTCTTCAATTTTGGCCATTCTGATGAGAATGTGATAGTATCATATAATGTTTTTAATTTTTATTTCTCTGATAACTAATGAATCACCTAAAGTTGAGGTTCTTTTCATATTCATATGTTTATTGGTTATTTGAATATCCTCTTTTGTGAAGTGCTTTCTGTATTTTTTGTACAGTTCTTATTGTATTGACTGTCTTTTTAATATTGTTTTATAAAGCTCTCTATATCTTCTGGATATGAGTCTTGCGTTAGCTTGCTAGGGTTGCCTTAACAAAACACCACAGACTAGATGGCTTAACCAACAGAAATTTATTTTCTCACAGTTCTGGAGTCTAGAAGTCCAAGATCAAGGTGTCAGAAGGGCTGGTTTCTGCTGAGGGCTCTCTCCTTGGCTTGCAGACTAGAAAATATAGTATTTTTAGATGGACCTATTGTCACTTTGCACAAAACTGAGATTTTTTAAAAAGAGGAGAATGGACAGGCAACTAGTGAGGTCTGGCTCAGTCCCTAATTTTTCTAAAACTAGTAGGGATGAAGGAAGAAGAGAGGAAGTGATACCTTCTTTTCTTATCAAATGAGCAGTGTTCCAGCGCTTTTGCTGTTATAGCTGGAA